>NW_004567121.1:4468007-4554184 GCF_000260355.1 Condylura cristata | reverse complement strand
GTGAATCCTCTCACCCTCTGCATCTCTGGCCTGTAGCCCAGTTCTATATGAATAAATAAATAAATCTTAAAAAAAAAAATCTTTAAGTAATTTTGATTCTGTCTAAGGTTCCATAAATGATGCAGATGGTAGGAAAGTTGGAGAAAAGTACGATAGACTGAAAAACAGCATGTGGAAAGACCTTCAGATAAGGAATAACACATTAAAGAAACTAAAGGAAGATCACTGTACTTGGACTTATTTAGTGAGCTTTTAGAGAGAGTACTTTAGAATGAGGGTGAAGCGCCTAGGAGGGACAGGCTCATACAGGGCCTATGCTGGGAGTTTTGGTTTTTATTCTGTAGGTCACAAAAAAAAAAAAAATTGAATGATTTTAAGCATGGAAATGACATGATCTAATTCCACTTTTACAAAGAATGTTCTAACTCCTGTGTAAAGAATGGATTAGGTCTAGATGAGAAGCTATGAAAGGTAATGGTATGTTAGGATAAGGTAATGACATTGGAGATGGAGTATGTGGATATAAAGTAGCTCTTAGAGGTAGAGAGGTAGAGTAGACATGACTACTAATGAAATGTCATTTTTAGACATTTTGAGACATATGGGAGATACTCAGTTGGATGTGTCAACTAGGTAGTTGGTAACAGTAGATCTGGGCTGGAGATACACATTTGGGAGTTAACATACAGATGATCTCTGAAGCCGTAGTCGTATATGGCACTACCTAAGGAATGAATCTGGTGTAAAGGTGAGAAAGCACAGAACTGTGTCCTGTGTAGACACCAGTAATAAGTGATCGGGGAGGAACTGGTCACAGAAAGTTAGAGTTAAGGGGAACCTGAAGTCACTGGTGTTCTGGAAGCCGAAAGAACAAAGTCAGTGAAGGAAGGGGACCCACTCTGTCAAACACTGTTTACAACGATAAGGATTAAAAAGCCTGTTGGATTTAGTTACTTGACTATCAGGAGTGACTTTAGCATGAGCCATTTTGTGCAATGTTGGAACTAAAGCCAGACTGGAGTTGTTTGAAGAGTAAATGTCAGAGCATGCCTGGGGACTATATCCTCCCAAATGGCACATGGATGTCTGTGTTTAATTAGTGAGGTTGTGATTAAAGGGCCAAAGTCTAGTCCTTTTTGGTATCAGGAACTCTTTATTTTCATATTATCATTCAGTCAACTATTATGTATTGAGTATTCATCCTGCCCATTACCCTGCATGGTGGCAGAGTTTGCCTGTTGCCACTTAGGATTAGGAATGTCTATTTACTCATTTAGTTAATAACTATTTCATAAATGCCTACTATGTCCCAGGCATCACTTATCAAAAAAGTCATAGTGACCAAAAATATAAGCTGTCAACCTTCAGTGGAGAATAATTCTGTTGGAGGAAGATAGATAACTGTAAATATCAATTTCAGAAAACGGTCATTTATTTATTTATTTTTAAGATTTTTATTTATTTATTCATACAGAGCTGAGGTACAGGGACAGTGAGAGGATTCACCAGAGACAGAGTGGGGAGCAGAACAGGCCGACTGACGAAGTACACTGCTGAGGGGAGCAGCAGGCGGGTCAGTAGAGGTCTGCTGCGCCATGTGGGTCACCTCCCAGGTGGAGATCAAACTCATGTTGAAGTGGTTTTGGCTTCTTAGTGCTGTGCTTTAACCCATTGCACCACCAGGGAGGGCTCAGGATCATTTATTTTAAAGGAAAATACAAGAAGATGGATATAGAGGGTGATTCTGGATGGAAGTGAAGGAATTCCTTTAAACAAGATGGTCAGATAAGCTCGCTGAGGATAACACCTCCCAGGCTGAGCTCCCTGAGCTGAGACCTGCCCCGGTGAAGAGGCCAGCCCAGGAGTGTGTCAGCCTAAAGAGCATCTAGGACAGAGAACCTTAGGCTCAGAAGCCTGTGGTTCAGAGGTGAGCACTGTGGCAGGAATGCTCTGAACCACTGGGGATAGTTCAGGATAAGGCTAGAGAGACAGCAAGGAACAGACTGCCTGAGAGCAGTGTCATTAGTAGGTGCTCACAGCCAAAGCAACAAATGCCTGTCTTCAATATTCACGCCAAGTTTGTGTTTTATTCCATAATAGATCTGTGTGTGCTTTAATCTTAAAAGAAAAGAAAGAAAGTCACATTAATATCATCAGGACAAAACAAATCCTCCAATCAGTTTCCTATCTTGCTGGCTAAAAGGGACAGATGTTTTTGTCCCGATCTGTTTCTGGTTTTGAAAGCTCCGCTACACTGCAAAGAGCTGACTTTGCACATCAGGTGCAGGGTTCAGACAATTTCTCATCTCTCTCAATATTTTGGGAAGCCAGACACACATAAAAACATGATCATAAATGTTGACTTTGTTCTCCAATGCTTTGAGTGACTCCCAGGCAGCCCCTAAGAGATGTGCAAAACACTAGCTCTTCTGAGGTGAGGCTGATAATGCTCTCAGGTCACAGCAGGGGAAATTACAGAGATCAGAGCTTTGCAGAGGTCTGGTCGTTGTGGTATTTGAAGGCATCTGACCACTTGATCTTTTGCTGACCTCAGGGAAATACCCAACCAAGAACTTTATCACTGGAGATGACTAATGAATGCTCTCCGTTAAAATAATAATAAAACATTGTTTTCATCACACATGAATGAATCAAGGATCTCAAATGCCCTCCAATAATCTTTTAGCCAGCCCTTACATGGCACTTACCCCAGGCCAGCTCTGGTCTTTACAAGATCTAGTTCTTTTGTTCTCACAATTCATAGGGCATATACTGTGAATTATCTCCATTTCACAGAGAAGCTAAGGCTCAGCCATGTGAAGGGGTTTGCTTTATGCAGCAGGTCTCACAGTGTAGTCACTGAAAGCCCCACAACCCTACAGTGGGTGCATGAGGTCAAAACTCTCTCTCTAGTCATACAGAAATGTTATTTGTCATTGTGTTGACCTTTCAATAGGTATAAAGACAGTGGAGGGTAAAACTGGGCATGGATCAAAGCCGTGCCACCAAGCACTCTAGCCATTTCTTCACTGCCATGTGCTCACACTTAAAAAAAAAAAAAAGCTGCCACCTTCACTTAACATTCTTGATGAAGCCCAGGAAATATTAGATCTCAGCAGCTGAGTGCCTGTCTTCTAAACTCTGTACATGGGAATCTGTGTCCTACACTTCTGCTGCCTGTTCAGATAGAATGGTTGACTTGAGAAAAGCCACTTAATGGCACTGAAATGAAAACTGTGGCAGTAAAATGAAACACTATTTTCCTCTGAAGAATAGATGAGAGATAAATTATGGTTCTCAAACTTGGATATTTGGCAGACATTATTTTTTTAAGTGAAATTGTCACTTCAAGGAAAACAACCGACAGCATTTGTTGTTAATCATAAAATTTGAGCTTTCAAGCAAAAATTGCAATTTTAGAATACTTGTATCTGCCACCAGGCACTTGACAACTACTTTAACTTAAACAGTTAAAGACTTTTTTGATGAGACTGGTGGTGATATAAACAAATATGATTTTTTGATGTTTATAATGGAATATATTAACATTTGAAAGACATGTATAACTTAATGAACCACCATTAAAAATAACTGCCAATTTCACTTAATATTCTTGATGAAGATGCAAAAGTTACTTTGAGACCTCAGCAGCTGAGCACATCTTTCTAAAGACATGGATGAGTAAAAGATTCATTCAAAGTGCCAGATTGACCAATGAATTATAAAGTAACAAAGTTTGAAAAGTTCAATGCTGTGATTTCAGAGTTCACATTACAACCAACTTTTACATTTTTTTTCTCAAAATACCTTTGCCACGTGTAATGAGAATATTCACAATACTGCCTTTAATTACTGGTCAAGAGTCAGCCTTGAAGTAATATCTGCAAAATAAACCAGTTTTATGAGCCTTTCCTTCATTATGGTAAATTGAAATTTTATTCAGTTTATCCAGGTTTAAAGCTGTTCTCATGATGGCTCCAGAGAAATAATTGAGGTTAAAAATAGAGCAAAGTATAAGTAATCATGTATATGCCTAGTAACAATGGTAATAGCAAATGTTTATTAGCAATGAGTACCTACTACATGCCAGACACTGCTTCGAATCTAATACCTGCAAAATACCTATGACAGCCTATCTTACATTCTCATTTCATAAGAAATTGAGATTCAAAGATTTTAAGTAATTATTAAGTGACAGGATGAGCATTTAAATTCAGTCAGTCAACTTCTAAAATTCAATTTTTAAATTATATTTTATGGAATTTTAACCAGTTTGAGGGACAGAAGTATATATATATATAGTTTGTGGTTGCTAATTTTCTTTTCCTAAGAAAGCTTCTGTATTTTCATTTGTCCCACAGCTTGAAGAGAAGGCTGCAGGATGTCTAAAATGTTCCCTCAAAGGCCCAGGAGGCTAGTTGTTGAGGGTCAGCTTTTTCAGGGATCCTCACCCAGCTTTCCTGGTCTAGGGCTGATGTAAGGTTTGCAAAACAGAAGCCGGATACCTAGACTGCATTCATCTCATCAACTTTACATATGGTAGGATTGACCAGGAACATCCTCTGCCTTCCTTTGACATCTGGGAAAGTGGCCCATGCCCCCTCCCCTGATATCACACCACCAGGTGCAAAGGGAGAAAGGTATAGGAGCTTGATCAAGCTAAAATCTCACCTTGTGGTGGGGGAGTGATAATTCTGTTGAATCTGGGAATTCACAGCCAGTCAATGATAAGACACCAAGCAGAAGTAGAAGGTAGTGAAGAAGACAGTCCAGAGACTAAGTTGAGGAGGAATTAAAAGGGATTTGGGGATCTGTTTGACTCTGTCCTGTTCAAAAACTGGCAGTGAAGTAAAAGAGACCCACAGTACCAACAAGCTCTCAGTTTAATTCATTTTTTAAAATCTTACTAGTGGAATCTGCTGAAAATCACAAGTGCACAGTCCCAGCCAGTGTCACCGGTAGTAGTCCCCTGTGTCCAGCTCACTCTGCTGTGGCACACTCACAATGCAGATTTCCCACTGTGCAGCCAGTATCTCACTGAACTTACATGTTCCTATTCTCCAAGACTTCAGGAACAGTATCAAGTTAGCACATAGAGAAAAAATTTCAGTGACAATATTTTGTGACTTTCATATAATACTGTAACTTTTATTGCCCTATTTTTCTATAAAAGTGACCCTCTGTATGCTCTGACTTCAGTTGCTGTCTGGCACATCACTGCACGTACTGGGTGCTATGTCAAAAGGATAGATGGATGGGAAATTAAAAACGGACACATTTAAATACGTGTGCAGCATCTTGACATAGTAGCATCCATGTCAGCCCTAATACATCATTAGGACAGTTAATTTCTGAAATTATTCTGCCATTTTAAACTGTGGGATTCTGTGCAGTTGAAAGTCTCTCTTAACCTATTTAATTCTTTCTCCTTTGCCCACCTCTACCCTCTTGCTCTACCCATAACACATGACCATGGTGAGCTTTGAGTAAATGTTTATTGAGTGAATATCTTCTTTTTATGGAAGGTCTTTGCTGAGATTTAAGAAGTACTAGAATTTTATCAGTAAAGCATTACAAATAATTTCAGTTGAGTCTATTCTAGGAAGATGGCTGATTTCATTGTTCCAAACCCTGGGCATAAACTACCCTGGGTCTCAACTAGCTTGTTTTCAATTTGGTGAAACCCCTAAGCTGTCTAAGATTAGATTGGTATGTTAAGGTCACCTTAAGTTCAAAAATGGGAATAAATATTAAAAATAGAACTGCTGGCCATTGGCAGAGCTCCCTTTCTTCAGTGTACATAGTTTCATTTAAAGAACACAATTTCCATCCTGATACTGTTGCCTTCTGATACCATTCAAAGGATCATAGTTGAAACTGATTAAAATGTTCACGAAGCCACTGGATCATCCAGGACAGATTCATGGTTTTCAGTCTTCTCCTCCATTGTTCATTGTCTTGAACTCCCAACCCCTTTTCCAGAACTTATAACAAGATAAAGGATCCTCTCCCCCACGCCTCTTCCTCCTGCTTCCGGAAACATCTCATCTCCCTCAGAGTACCACTTGCCTGCCCTGCTGTCTCCCCTTTCAGCCTGATAGAGTTTCAGTAGGTTGCAGCTAATGTTGAATATATTTCAGATGCCGTGCCCTTTCTGTGAACTATGAAGACAAGATTAGCAGATACAATTAGCTGCTTTAGGATTAAAAAAAAAAAAAAAAAGACTAGATTTTTTTTAATTATTGCCCTATTGGTTATTACTACTTGGAACACTGGCTTCTGTAATAGTTTATTTCTGAAGCAGAAAGAGAGTGGGAAACAGTAGAAATTGGAATATAGGATTTTATTTTTTCTTCTTAAGGAAAGAAACCCAACACACTTTTAAAAGCTACAAGAGTATTCTCATGATCTGGTAGGTCCCATCTGTGCAGTTTTCAGCGACATACTTCAAGTGCACGAGCTGTAGTCAAAGGACTTAAAAAGAAAGAAAGAAAGAAAGAGAACCGTGGGTGTTAATGAGAGGTCCTAGTTTGACAGCTGTGGGGAAAGCTAATTCTCTCTCTGCATGTGCCCACCTGTCCCAGGGGCACGATTAGCACACTCACACTTCCTGGAGGAAGTCTGGCTTTCTGAAGTATCACCCAGAGTCCAGAATCCCCAGTGGATGCTTCCCAAGGTAGATTGTGAGGTTTCTCAGGCTCTGGCCCCCAGCACTGTCCTTTGAAAGTCACAATGAAACTGATGGAAGATATGGTGGGCCCCTCCTCTTTGTTTTCCCATGGGGCCAGGGGAACACGGATAGAAAGAACAAGCAAGAGAACATTCTGACCATGAGATACAAGACATCTGTAGTTCTTACTTATCTAGGGAGGTTATCAAATGGCTCCTTTAGGGGATTTCATAGAAAGGGGGCTACCAGTTATCTTTTGGGGAGAGCAGGCCCTAGAGATATGTGTGAGGTATTTCTTGACTGCTGGAGGTTTCTTCATATCCTGTGACACTAGGTAGCCATTCCTTGTCACTGCTGCGGTGATTAGTCTTCCAGGAGGCTGGCTTAAAATCTCATCTGCCATGATACCACCTGAAAGTCCCTCATTTCTCCGTTTTGTTCTCTTGTTGTGAACTCCATTCAAATTCACTACAGAAATTTACAATCCATGTTAGCCCTGTTTGTTAGTAGGCGACTATCAGACTACTTCTAAAAAGGAATTCAAGGAAGCAAATACTGTCTGAAATAGGGAAATTATTTTGCCAGCCTTAATTTCCTTACCTTTGGAAACTTTCTGTTTCCATTGTTGGCCTTAGTTGGTGCCACCTGTAGAAGAATCTCTATAATTTCCATTGAGTATTTTAAAATTTTGTTAATTTTTAGAGATGCTCAAAACTTGAGAACTCCCTGCCTTCTGAGGCAAAGCCCACCTCCAAGTTGACAAGGCTTATGTAGGCCTATGATGCAGGCTCCGTCAGTGTGATTCATCCCCTCAGATGTCATGGTGGAGGCCAGTGGTAGGAGGGGGCGGAGAGTTCAGGGGACCCATTCCAGTGAGGATGGAGAAATAGTGGCAGTTCCTTCTGGCTTCCAAACTGCTAGTATTTTTTGTTTTGTTTTTTTTGTTTTTTTTAATAACACTACAGTGATGTGAACTCACCATTCACAGCAGAGGCATCTTCCAGAAGCCAGCTCTGTATTGTTTGGCTGGGCATCTTTTCTGACTAAGATCTTCAAACTTAGCTTTGCAGGTCTCTGGAGAGTCAATGGAAACCCAAGTAATTCTCTTTAATAAATGCCATTTCTATTTAAATTCATCATTTTGGCTTGTGTTGCTTTCTACTGAAAACCATGTTAGCCTCTTTTTTGGAATACAAATGAACAGAAAAAGAGAAAGGCACAGTGTAACTTGCCAATGTTCATAAACCTAAGGTAGAGTGCTTACAATTCGTCTATTCTGTCTCTAACTAGTCTAAGGCTAAAATGTAGCTTCCAGCTTTTGCTCTGATATCTTCATTGTCTCCAGAAGGCAGCCCATTTGGTTCTGAAGAGCTCAAATAATGGATAATTTTCTTTATTTTGCAGTTCAGCTGTTTGATACAATGCCAGACACAAAGTAGGACCTCAGCAAATTTTGTTGTATTAATGATTGAATTGCTATGTCCTTCATTGCTACTAATCTTGCCTTTAATATCTACATAGCATGGCTCCAATTTCTTGTCTATCTCATAACTCTTCAAAACTATGAGGACTTCATGATGTACATGAGTTCTTACATCCCCTGAATGAGCATTTTCAGAAAATTAATTTTTGGACACCTTCATAATAGATGCTTCTAGAAAGCAGCATAGTATGTTGCATTTGGTCTATAGTTAGGACTGTCACTTTTTTCTCTTCATAATTAATCAAATTAATTTGGATCAACTTGGTTTCACTCTTGACTACTAATTATAACTCTTCATATACAAGTGAAGATACCACTTATATGTTCCTTGGAGTTGCATTTTTTGGGCCTAAATACAATACTAATTTATTTCTGTTAAATCCAATTTTGTTAGAATCACCCATTTAACCTAACGAGGTTGTCTCTGTGTTTAACTCTGTTTTCAGACATATGTGACTTAAATAAGCAGTTTAACTGTCAAGATTTTCTATGCTGATATAAATAATTCTTGGGTTTACTCTTTAACCTTTCTTATTTCCAAAGGCCATGCTCATGGGACTAAACTGTTCACTTTTTTTGTTTTCCTTGAAGAATCTAAAGAGTTTGCTCAAAAGAAGTATTCTTATATCTGCTTTCTGGGACGTCTTCCCTGTTGTTCTTTCCTCCAGTTTGATGGCTGGGGACAGCAGTTGAAACTCTGTCCTTAGCTCCACTATTGTAGTCTAAGAGATTTTATCTATCCATATAATACATGTTCACTTCATTTACATAGCTGTTACTTAACCTCATGTTCTGGCAGCAATGGCTTAGCAAATACTATTTCATTGTTGACAGATTGACTCTATTTAATGATCTCTTCTACTTCATGCTAAAGAGGGCTCATAGGAGGCACTAATTAAAAGACCCCAAAAGCAACATGGGATCTCTAAATGTCCAGTGACAAGGCCTTTTGTCTGAAATTTTGTGTAGCCTTGAGGGTGCTGAACTTTACTGTGCTCCAAAGAATATATTAGTCTTTATTTAGTATTTTGTGTTCAATGAACACATTGGATTGTGAAGCAGAAATCAAGCAAAGCTTTAAATTCTCTTTCCTCATTTTGGTTGTTTGCCAGGTTCTCTGGATTGACCAGCATGCTACCCTAAGGCTTCTCATCAATAGTCATAGGTGTATTCACAGAAATCTGGTTATAGTACCTGGCAAGTGGGCTTCATTCAGAGGAGCTGTGAGTACACTGTCTTTGAATGATTGGCCATGACATTTGTAGCCTCATAAGTTGAGAGGCTCCCACAGAACTAGATGAGTAGTTCTGTCAGTCTACAGATTTGGTGTTTGTCCTGTGAAAAATAGCGGTACAAATTAGATGAAACAAAGTGAAAGCCATCATGAAGTAAAGCCATCTGCTTTACTCCAGATACAGTGAAGACAATATTTATTCAGCTAGTATTGCCATTCCTGTCCTTACTGACATGGAAAAGAGTAGATAGACTCATAAAGATACATGAACTTTTATCAGCAAACTTACCAGGCTCCGAGAATTCAAGTCTAGCAATGATATCAGACACCTTTGCTAAAGGTGACAGGCTTAGCATAGATAGATATCTCAACCTCATCCCATCTGTAATATAGCCATTGAGGTTGTTTGCATCATAAGGCAAAGAAAAACTATTAACTCTAATTCTACAAGACCACAGTAAGTGAGATTAGGAAGTAAATGGTCAGATTTTCCAGTTGTAGTGAGCAGTTTGGCAGGACCACAACTATCGCTGGCTTCCTCTGCTTCCCTCAGGAAGGGGTTTTCTGTGAATTGAAATGCCAACTGGACAGCTGATGTCACCTCCACTTTCTTGATACTTGGATGACTGACAAGGGCCTTACAGTACCTGCCTTTTGCCTCTTCTTTGTCATTTCCAAAATGGAGAGTTTGTTCCACCATTGTGAAAGAAGCAACATCTTTGTGGCATATGGATTTCAAATGAAAATTAGTCATGAACCTGTCATGTTCTTTCATTTGATGCATCATCCTGGCCTGGCTCAGATATTCCAAGTTAAGATGCTGTCATCTGCCTCAGACAGTCTCACCATACTCACTCCAACAACTTATGGATAATTTTGTTTATAAAAGTTCTGCTGTTTGAATAAGATAGTCTCCAATGTTTTGTATCTTAAGTTAAAATATAATATATACATTGATAGTTGCTTTTTAGAAAATCTTCTCTGTGGCATTAGTAGAGGAATTCAAATATTTCAGTGTCCCTAAGGTATACATATATTTATTTAAGATACTTCCTTTGGTGGCTAAAGGTTTAGAGTTGGGGTTATGTGAAATCACTGAATTTTTTTAAGAGGAGACAAAATAAATAGAACTGTCTGACTAATGTTTGTATGGCTTAAATAAGTCATCATCTGACTTTACAGTCCATGAGAAAGTAGCACATTTACACTGAAATGTTTATCTTTATAGCACAAAAGTGTTACTGGTACTCTAAAATAGGTATCCTTTCGGTAAAAGATAAATTTTACTTTTATCTGAAGTAGGCAATGCAGAAGCTCCTTTGTGAATTACAAAAACATCTACCTTTTAAAAAACTTCTTTTCAGCCCCTGTTATTACCTGCAAAAATCAATGGACCACCAAATGAACAGTGGAGTCATTATTGAGCAAGGTGGATGAATTAGTTTGGAATTTCTGTGGTTTCATTTCCTTTGCAGGAAAAACATCTGTTGAGATATTTTATTGAGTGTTTCCATTTAAAGCTTTATTTATTTTAATAAAAATCCTTGTAATATTAGTTTGCCAAAACTACATCATTAGAAGATAGGAAGTGTTTGAAATCGAGAACAGTGTAGATAACCAAAGGGCTCTTTTTAATTAACATCATAACTATTTAAAAGAAGGACAGAAAGAGGAAACCTTTTGGTATTGGGCATTAGATTTTAATTTAGAAGTGAAAACTGAGTAAGTTTAATCACAAGCTCATTCATTCTCTTTTGTGATGCCTTAGCCTTTGGCACATTGACACATCAAATAGGCTTCAAAGATTCCTTTTATGTTTGTAAAATATTAGCTGTTTTGTACTCAGCTCTTCCACGGAGTTGGGAGCATAAGGAATGAGGTGAGACTGAAAATTCCCTACCTAAATAATTCAGGCCAATGTCAAGACCACCCATGAAGCATTGTAGCAGGCAAACTATACTGGGCAACCTGTAAAGACCGAAATTTAGATGAGAGAATCTTGGAGAGGTAAAAGGGGACCTATTTTTTTTTTAGTAAAGAAAAAAAAAATGACCCCTGCAGAGAATAAAACATCCTTCAAAATCTTTGACAGTCCCAATTGAGAACAGGAAGGCCTGAAAAGGGTGGCAAGTGACAAGAAAATAGGTTGTGAAAGAATTTATGAGCAATTTGCAGAGTTTCTTGAAAAATAGTATTAAACAAATAGATATGAAACTATAAAGAAAAGTCAGGGAATGAAAAACACACTATTTGGAATAGTGAAGGGAGATTGGTGATATTATAAATGAGGAACACAAAAAGTCCAAAAATTTATTGTTACAATTCTGGATCTTAAGGTGCTTGGGTACACACGTATCTGTTTTGCTGTCTTTCTTTAAAACACATAAACACTATGTTCACTCTTTTGTAAGTGTATTTTAAAATAAATTTTTTTAAAGAAAATAGAAAGAGGGAGTAATTAACTACAAAGGAGCCCAAGTAAAGATTTATAGCAGTGTCAAGAATACATTCAAAGATTGCAAAGTAATAACAATAACAACTTGTACATCTTGACTTTTAACAAGCCTGGGTGCTGTTCAAGCATTTTTAAATGTGATGACACACTGCACAAGCCTGTGTATCACATCAGTTCTAACGTTTCCATTTGGACAATGGCCACTTTTCTATATTACCCATATAACAATATACCCATATAATAATTATGAGACTAAATAAAAATTTATACTGACTCTTAAATGGAAAAAATAAAAAATCTTTTGAATTGGAGATTGAAAGTCATAGGTGAAACAAAATCAACCTTAGTGTTGGTTTTAGAGTTAATGACCAAAACCCATCATTTAACCATTAAATTGTTGAAAACCTGATTAGCAACTAATTCACTTATTTCTATAAGAAATTGAGTGGCTTAACATTTGTGTCTCTTTTCCATACAGTTGTCTCAGCCAGTGAACTTCATTAAAGGGAGGATTGCTCATTGTAAAATGTTGGACATCCCTTTGACAGATGGTGGAATATAGTTTCTTTTTCCTTTCTTTATTTTTTTTTTAAGATTTATTTGTCCATATAGAAGTGGAGTACAGGCCAGAGGCCGTGAGAGGATTCACCAGAGACAGAGTGGGAAGCAGAGTAGGCAGACTGATCAAATACACTGCTGAGGGGAGCAGTGAGCAAGACAAGAGAGATCTACTGTGCTATGTGGATCACCTCCCCAGCAGGGGGTCGAACTTGCACCAGAGGGGCTACCGCTAGCTTGCAATGCTGCATCCTAACCCATTGTGCCATTAGGGAGGGCCCCGGAATATGGTTTCTGCAAAGAAAATAACTAACCCAACTACCACATTTTTGAGGGAAGATAATACACTTGTTAATAAAGAACACTGAAATAAAGCTTTTGACTATCAATAGACCTGAAAATATTTTGCACCTTGTACCAAAGTTACTTTAAAAAAAATGAGCTTACTTGTGATATAAAGTGAATGGAAGAAAAGTAGTACTTTGACCTGGATAAAATATGAACATATTGTAAACAAAAATAATAAAAAAGCCTACATTTCTGAATAATTATAGGTAATCTTTTAAATCCTTTAGGACTTGAGTATTAGCTTGAGATCTGATTAGTTGCCATGTTCATCATATTTAACTGTTTCTAAAATGTGGTTGCAATATAAGAATTTCCTAGGGAGCTTGTTAAAAACATAAATTCCTGAACCCCACCCCAGAGAGTAAGACTTAGCTCAGAACTGGCCTAGTAATTGGTAAGTTTAACAAGTTCTAGGTGATTTTCTTGCCGATGGCTCCTCATCACGCTCTCCCTACGTTCCCCCCTCCAAAATTCCATACTAAAAATGATGTGATTCTAGAAGATGGAGTGTAGAGTGACATGCTAGTAGATAATGCTGACTCTTCTGAAGTATGGTGTACCAAAGTGGTAAGGATAAATCACAGGAAAATCTTAAAAAAAGACTGAGTAGGCAGAAAAGAGAGACATTATCTTTAATGTAGGTAAGTATAAAATAATGCCATTAGAGAACAGCAGTCCCAACTCAATTTAGCATTGCACTTACAACATAGAAAAAGCAGTTACTTTATTTTGAGATTATTCCAAAATGTAATATGTTAGACATAGAGATACAAAATGTAACTGCACATTAGTAAGTATATCTGTCAGCTCTGACTTAGAGCAAAGTACCCCAAAGCTTGGTGGCTTAAAGCAATAATTTATCCTTACTACTATATGTTTTCTAGCCTAAAACTGACTTGACTCAGCTGTATTTAAGATTGGGTTCAGATTTGTCCTACAAATTAACCTGCCACACACGGCAGTGCATGTCCTTTTCCATGGTGATAACAGGAATTCAGAGGGGTAAGCCCTACTGAGCAGGAAATTTTAAAAGTTGCCTTGTGTCATGTTTACTATATCCCACTGGCCAAAGCAAGTCACTTGACCAACTAAAATCAAGAATTGACCATATACATAATGGGAGGAAAGAGGAGCTGAATGTTTTTTGAAAAATAATACAAAATAATGCAGTAAAGATATTTTTCTTTAACTTACAGCAGGGTGGGGATAAAAGCTGTTAATGAGATCTCCATGGGTTTAATGTCAAGTTGGGGAGGAAGACTTCCCAAGGTAAAGGTAGGTAGGGAAAAATGTGACTGTGGAGGTACAAGCAGAGTAGTTTGGGATAACATTAAAAGAGAATGATTAATCATTTTTAGAAAGATTAAAAGAGTAGGACTTTTAGGATAGAAGGAATTTTTTTTTACCTTCAGAAGCAAAACGTTAATTAGGCATAGACTGGGATTTGTTTGTAACATTTCTATATCTATATATTTATTGTACATAAAAATATAGGACCATTTCACCTTACTTTTCTTTTCTGATGAACTACTAACAAAATGACTTGGAAAACCTTTAAATTCCTGGAACTAAAACACACAGTAAATTAAAACCCCTGCAGTTCAACAGCTAAGAACACAACGATTGTATTAAACATCTTCTAAATATTTTTTTAAAAACCTAATAATACAGAATCATTTGATAATAGCATAATTATTTTAGGATTAAAAATTATTCAGTCTTATAAACAAACTGGCAGTTGATCACAATTAATGCAAATAAGCAAGATGCACAATTAATTATGTTCTGATTCACTCAATTGTGCCTGTAAGCGAGTGGCACAATTATAATTACAGTTAGCAAATTTGCTCCCAAACATAGATACCAATTATGATTCATTTATTTAGCATGAAAGATGATAAGTTTCACAGATTTTTCCATTTGAGGAAATAGTCATTTGGACAATCTTCTGGAAACTTATGTACCTCTAACTTTCTCCCAGTAGTTCAGTAGTAAGTGAAGATAAAACTTAGAGTAGTACTTGTTTCTGTGGTTTTTTCCTAGGAAAAGACTGAACAATTTAATGAAAGGCACTCTTAAAGAAATCACTAATTTCTAATAGAAATTGTACCAGAGGAAGGAAATGTAATAGTTGTCTCCTGCATGTCACGTTAGCTCAGTCCTCAGTTACGAATTTTCTAAAAGCCTACCCCCTCCATATCCTCCGTACCACTCTTTAAAATGGGACCTATACAGTACCATTTCTAAAATGTTTCTAATCAGCTAAAGAAAAGACGAGGTACTAAACATTTTTTTTATCTGATTATTTGAAATTTAAAATGAAATATCTCAAAGAAATGTTAATATTTGTGGCTTAGTTTCAGAATAGTCCATAAGGAACAATTTTTTGCACAATATATAACCCGAATAACACTGACAGAATATGTCAATCCTCTTAAAATTTATTCTTGTTTTGTTCTCTTTAAGACAGTTCATGTATAATAAAATCCACCAATTTCAAATGCATTTGTCTTATGCCACCTTTGCCATCAACTGTCTTCCTGTATGTATTGAAATTTTCCTTATTTTTTCTTTTTATACCCAGTAATTTTGTATTATGATATTGAGTATGTATTGTGCAGTAAGGCTGATTTTTGTTTGAGTTTTATAGAAAGTGATGATAGTTTTGTTTTAGCAGATAGTCAACCTGGATTCAAGTTTTAAATTCTGACATTCCTTCTTTGGGGTTTTGCTTCAATATTAGTTTTGTTTGAAAACATTTGCATGCCATTTAGACCAGTCCTGTGTATACCTTCTAGTGTCTGGTCTGGGACTACAGTAGTCTATAATTCAGATCTCAAGAATATGTATTGCTGTTTAGAAAATTAGATTCTGTGTTCAACTCAGAGTTGAGGCCGAGATCATAAAAAAAGGAGTGGGGGGTTACTTTTATAACCCTTTGCCTTTCTGATTTCCCTAGAATCTTCTGGTTCTTTAAGATTCCTCCTTTTAAACTTTCTCCCAGAAATCTGGGACTTTATATCATCTGTCACTCACTTCCTGCAACTCTACCCAGGAATTTACCCCATCCTGTTAGGAACTTTACTCTGATCCTGAATACAGTTCGTGTTCAAGTGTGTGTGTGTGTGAATGTCTGTGTTCCACTGTCATGTTTACATAACTGATGTTGTGTGACAGTCCTCTAATCAGAGAGGACTTCCTTCATCCTTGTCCTTTGCTCTTGCCAGCTCCCTTTGTTGTCAGTACCGTCACCATCAATGGATGGATATTTTTGGGGAATGAGGTGTGAGAAAATAGAAGAAATTAAGGACTCCACTCCCTTTCCTTGAGTCTTAGGAAAACATTCTCCCTGCTTTGAGCTATTGGTTCTCTCTCTCCCTCTTTGCTCAACTATAACTGCCTCTTTGAAGTACAGTCTGGAAGATACCAGAGGAAAAAGGATTGGTTCCCTGGTACTTGGGTTCCATTCATCTTTGCCAATTAGTTTACTGTTATTTAATTTTCTCAACCATGCATTTTGTCCAGAATTTTTAGCTAAACTTGATATGAGAGATAAGTAAAATAGTTTACTCCACCTTACCTGTAACTAAAAATGAGAAGTCTAATTTCAGCTTTTCTAAAAGATATGTAACGTTATCTCAATATGACTTTAATTTGCAATTTTTAGCCAATGACGTTAAACATCTTTTCTGTGCTTTTTGTTCCTCCTAATCCTATGTTTCTTGGCAAAGTGTTTTCCCAATTTTGCCTACTTTTAAAAAATATATACTTTATATTTCAATATTGTTTTATATTTATAAAAAAATGTTGCAAATAGTATCAACATTTCCAAATTCATTGTACCCTGTTTCCCCAATTATTAATATCTTAGTGCAATATATTTATCACAAATTATGAGTTAATACTGATATTATTTTCATCATCATCATAATCATCATCTAAAGCCAGTACTTGACTTAGATTTAGTTAACTTTTCCTAGTGTCTTGCTTCTATTATAAGAAGTATTGTAATAAAAATATTGAAAGCTAATCACAAGGAAAGAATTACCAAAAGCATGAAAAGAAATGAGTAACCTTTAAGGAAACATCATCTACACCATCAACAGACTTTCTAGTAGCAACCCTACAGGCAAGAAATGAACAGTAAGAGATAATTAAAAGTACTCAAAGATTTCCAGTATATAACCCTTTACCCTGCAAGATTAACATTCAAGATAGAAGGAAGAGTAAGAAGGTTAACTAAAGAACAGAAATGTAAAGAATTTAATAATACCAAACTCTGCATGTAAAAAATGCTAAAAAGGAACCCTCCCTGGTCACACAGCAGGTTAAATCAATGCACTACAAAACTATCCGCAGCCACTGCAGCATGAGTTTGATCCCTGGCCAGGGAGGTGGCATGGCAGACCTCTCCTGACGTTGGCATGGCAGACCTCTCCTGACTAGCCCACTGCTCCCCTCAGCAGTGTACAGTACATTTGCCTGTTCTGCTCCCCACTTTATCTCTGGTGAATCCTCTCACCCTCTGTACCTCTGGTCTGTACCTCAGTTCTTGTATGCAAAAATAAAAAAAAATTAAATGCAAAAGAAGTTATTATAAGGCAATAAAACAAGAAATATAGAAGTAACGGACACCTACATTATATAATATGGAGGAGGAATGTAAACTGCCACAGCATCTATGGAAAATGATCTAGATCGACCTTAAAAAATAAAAAAATTCCATATTCTTTAACAATCCTATTCTTGGTCATCTATCCAAACAATGTAAAACTATCAACTCAAATATTTATGTGCTCCACGTTTATTGCAGCACAATTTACAATAGCTTACACATAGGAGCAACCTAATCTCCATTGATAGAAGAAGACTGGATACGGAAGTATTATATCCACACTATGAATACTTTTCAGACACAGAGAAAGATCAAAACAGAAGTTAAGGGAATTATGTAAAGTAAAGCAAGTCATGATGAGAAAAACAAATATTGGACTTTCGTATAGTGAAGTTTGACAAGGTAAAATACTTATAAAAATTAGCTAATACTAATGAAAGAGGTAAGGTTTCTGATGTTAAGATGGCAGGGGAAGAGAGAACGGGACAAGGAGAGATGAGGAATAGTGGTGGGTTAAAAAAAGAAAAAGAACACAGCATTGGTAAATGAATTTGTAACATGTAAAAACAACTTACTGAATGGGAGAAGATATTTGCAAACTAGATCTCGGATAAGGGGTTAATATCTAAAATACATAAAAAACTCATATTCAATATATTTTTTTAAAAAGCATGAAGCCCCATTTTTTAAAATGTGTACTTTATAAATAGAGGACATACAGATGATCAACAGGCAAGTGAAAAGATGTATATTACTTATCAGTGGGACATGCAAATCAAAACACGAAGAGATTCTAGAATGGCAGTTATCAGGAAGTCAACTAATAATGTTGGAAGGATGTGGAACCGAAAAAAACGCCCTATATACTGTTGGTGGAAATCTAAGTTGGTATAGCCACTTTAGAAAACAGTATGGATGTTTCTGAAGAAGTTAAAAATAGAATTACCCTGTGACTTAGTAATCCCACTTCTGGGTATTTACCCAATGAACATTGAATCACTGATATGAAAAGGCATGTGCACCCCAGTGTTTATTGCATCACAGTTTACAATAGCCAAGAGAAGGAAACAACCCAAGTGCCAAGGAATAGGTTTGGTGGGATAGAGTCCTAAGGTGAGAAACTGTACACTTAAAACCTGTGCAGTGTGGTAAACTAAAAAACAAGAGACCCTCTACCCCTTATCTCATTTTTTTATAGTCTTTTGAGAAGAAAAAGTTTTGATTTTGACAAAATCAACTTTATTTTTTCCCTTATAGTTTATGCTTTTTGCCTCTCATTTAAGGAATACTTGCCTAACCCAGAGTCTTTAATATTTTTAATTAATCTTCTAGAAGTTTTGTATTTTAGTGCTTCTATTTAACGTTTAATTTTCATTTTTTTACATATGCATATCTTATTGTTCTAGTCCCCTTTTTTTGAGAAATCATCTTTTTTGATAGTTTGAATTACTTGTTACCAAGTTACAGTCCTTGCATATAAGTTGACATTTATATGCAAGTCTTTCTTATCTTTCATTTAGATTTATTAATATTGTAAATGCCTAGAAATATACAACTTAACAAAACAGAATTGTGAGTAGAAAATTTGAACAAATCAATAACAGTAATCCAATTGAATCAGTACTCAAATTTTCTCTCTTTTTTTTTTTTTAAAGATTTATTTATTTGTTTATACAGAACTGGGGTACAGGACAGAGTTGCATGGGCAGTGAGAGGCTTCACCAGAGACAGAGTGGGGAGCAGAACAGGCAGATCGACGAAGTACACTGCTGAGGGGAGCAGCGGGCAGGTCAGGAGAGGTCTGCCGTGCCCATTCATTTTACAAGGCCAGGTCTGAGAACAAAGCCAGACAGGGGACACCACAAAAAAACAACAGGTTAATACCCCCTGAAAAACTCCTTAACAAAATTAACAAATCTAATTAAACAGCATATTAATAGGGTCACATACCATCACAAGTGTACCTCAGGGGTACAAGGACAGATCAGCAGATATAATTCAATCAATGTGATAACACTGAGTCAACAAAATGAGGAAAAAATGATATGGCCTTCTCAGTAGATGCAGAAAAAAAAGAACTTGACAGAATTCAAAATCCTTTCACAGTGAAAGTTCTAAAAAAAATAAGATAGGGCCCTCCCTGGTGGTGCAACTAAGTTAAAGCGCAGTGAAACACTGCAAAGCTGGCCACAGCCGCTTCAGTGCAAGTTCCATCCCTGGCCAGAGAGGTGACCGACATGGTATGTGGCAGACCTCTTCTTGGTGGATCTGCCTGTTCTGCTCCCCACTCTGTCTCTGGTGAATCGCCTGAACACCCCTGCACCTCTGGCCTGTACCCCAGTTCTGTATGAATAAATCTTTTTTTAAAAAAAATGAGATATGAAAGGAATGTACCTCAATGTAATGAAGACAATGTATGCCGAACCCACAGTTAGCGTCATACTCAGTGGTAAAAAGTTGAAATCTTTTCCTCTAAGATCAGGTAAAAGACAGAGTTCCTACTCCAGCTATTTCTATTCAACATAGTACTGAATGTCCTAGCTGGAGCAGGAAAGAAAAGAAATGTATTTCCAATTCTGCCCTCTGAAACCGTAACATCTTTATTGTAAGGACTCCCTGGTGAGTGGGAAGGAAAGAGGTCATACTCTATATACAGGCAATTATATTTTTTTTATACATCTTCAACTTTTGCAAAAATGTCTTTCTTATCCAGATAGTTACTAAGTGTCCTGAATTAGGGAACAAAAAGCAAAAGTGATATGATGTAGATATCCTGGTTATGTTTGTGTGGACTTGCCTGTATGAATGCTTTTGTAATAACTCCATAAATACTTATTATCCTGACTTAATTTGGACTTATTTTGTCTAAATTGTGGTTATTATTCTCCTAATTTTATTAATTACTCTATGGAATTCAAAATGTTTCTAAAGACAGAATTGCTTAATTTGTCAGGATATGAAATCATTAATTAAATGCAATAGGTGAATGTAAAATAAAAGTTGTGGGATGTTGTTTTATAAGACATGTGACTTTTTGAACAGACACTGTGGCCATATACATCAGAAACTCCTTTGCTGACTGATTCATTGCACAACTAAATAGCAATGTATCTTTGCAGATTGTTGTAAATCACTGACTCCATGCGCATCTATTGTACAGCTTTAGCATTTGGTGGACTTAACAGTTATTATTTCACTTATATAACTGTATTATAGAGCTTGAGTGTTTGGCAAGTATTCTTGCTGCCTTCCTGCCTCTGGTTCTTCTTAAACTATTCACAAGTTGCTTAAATATTCTTTATTAATTTTTTTTCTTATCTATTTCAGATACAAAAACACTTTAGCATGTAAAATATACCGATCAGACCCTATACTCTGACATAGTCATGACATCTGTATATGAGTGAAGACTTCTATTCAGTAATTATGTATTAGAGTCTCACTGTATCCATGAGATACTTATAAAGTTATTAAAATGAATTAAACTTTTAAAAAAATTTTCCAAAATTCAATTGACATACCAAGGATTTTCATCACAAATTTATAATCCCTGGGCCCTTCCTGGTGGTACAAGGCATTAAACATAGCACCATGAAGCTACCTGTAGCCACTGCAGCAGGAGTTTGCTCTCCAGCCAGGGAGCTGAACCACATGGCTCAGCAGACCAGTCTTGTCTCACCCATTGCTCATCTCAGCAGTGAATTTCAGACAATCTGCCTGTTCTGCTCCCCACGCTGTCTCTGGTAAATCCTCTCACTACCCCACATACCTCTGGTCTGTACCCGAGTTCTTGAATGCATAAATAACTAAATCTTTTTTAAAAATTATAACTCTCTTTAAAGATTTTGTAATTTTACCAAGCATTATAACTATAATACAATCAATGGTCGGTCTTTGGGTTGTTTTTCCCTCTCACAGGTTGAAATATTTAATATGAATTGTTGCTTGATTGCTCAGAGCCATATCTCCACAGTGCTGATCAGTCACTGTGTCAGATGAATTCATCTGTCTTTGACTAGTTGGTGGAGAGTGTCCTTGAACATGAGCTCTGCTTCAATGATTCAGTCGAGGTTGCATTTTTGGTGCTGGGTTCCGTGAATTTTCAACCTCTGCCTCTGCTCTTTAAAGTTTAGTTTAAGGCCGTTCTCCTCGAATCTCAATATCAGGAACTTAGCTCTTCCTGTGCATGTTACTCATTTCTTTTTTTTTTTTTAAAGATTTATTTATTTATGCATACAGAACTGGGGTACAGGCCAGAGGTGCAGGGGCTGTGAGAGGATTCACCAGAGACAGAGTGGGGAGCAGAACAGGCAGATTGATGAAGAACACTGCTGAGGAGGGCAGCTGGTGAGACAGGAGAGTCTGTCAGACCATGTGGGTCAGCTCCCTGGCCAGGGATCTGACTTGTGCTAGGCTATGGCTAGCTTCTTAGTGTTTTGCTTTAACCCGTTGTATCTTCAGGAAGGGCCCTGTTGTTCACTTCTTAACCTTGAAAAGTCAGCTCAGATTTGTCCACACATATAGCCAGACACAGGCGGGGTCAACAGTATTGGGTTTGGAATAAGGCATAATTATGATGAATGAATGAATCTATTGCACTGAACAGAGAGCCCGGAAGATTATGCTACTCAATGAAGTTAGCCATTATTACCAGGTCTGAGAGATCAGTATGGATAAATGAAACCTACACAACCAGATGTTACAGCCATCCAACATGTCCCTTTTTCTAGAGCAATCTTTCTCACAGTATCATCTCCTACTTCACAAAGAATGAAATGAGCATTATGATTCCAGGTACGATTCAAGAAGCTGTAAGCACAAAGGAATTCAACAGAAAAAAAAGGTACTCAATGAGAAAAAGAAAAAGAAGCATGTTTTAGGATCCATTGGGTTGACATAGAAAATGCAGGCTGGGCAAATTTTTTTTTTTTTTAACCTGCTGTAGGGCCATATGGTTGCAGAATGTGTTGGTGCTGGTTTTAAAAATTCGTGAGTATTTTAAACTTGACATGTTATTTTTTTAATGATTTCAAACATCATTTCTTTCAGAGCCTTTTCCCAATGTTGCCGTAATATTGAGCAGATGGCTCAGCAGCACTTACATTTGCATTTTGCAATACTGCCATGTTATTTGCAAAATTTCTTATCAAAAACCTGTGATTCTTTCTCTACCTTTTCAGAATGGCTGCAATGAAACTGTACATAGGTTCTTCCCAGAATCTTGGGGATGTGGTGCAAATTGGGATTGCCTACTGCTGCTGCTTTTCAATTTTGTTTTTATACATTTTTAAAGTTTTATAGTTACTGTGATTAGTACATGCTTCCTTCTTAAACAACCCCTTTCAACCTTTGTAAAATGAGCAAAAATGAGGACAGATTATTGCTGAAAGGAGCATGATGATTATCCCAGCCTTTTCACTTCTCCTGTTTACTTTCCAAGTAATCACTTCACTCTCTGAAACTGCCCAGTGTGTTTGTTTTCCAGCTCTGCCACTGAGTGGAAGCTCCATAAGAGCTAGAGCCCAGTCTGTTTGCTCACCACAGCATAGGCATTATCTTGTCTGAATGAATGAGAACATGAATTCATTAATAAGTGACTCTCTAGAAACTGGAACTCTTTCACAAGCAGAATATGAGTTCTCAGAACATAATTACTTCCTCCAATCTTTTAACTTTATTTTACTCAGGTATGTTTTCCCAGGTGTGTTCTCTTGATAGTCTTCACTTCCTTGTTCTATTGTGTTTTTGTTTTAACTAGTGGATATAAATAGAGTGTCCCTCTGGGAGCTTCCCCATTCGGAGGATACAGAAGGCTAGGTGCCAGCATGAGGGCATTTTCTTGCTTATCAGATAGAAAGACTTGGGAGGCAGGAGAGACTGTATTGATGAAAGCTGACTCTAGACCTTTCTTACAAGGAAATTTAATAGTGAAAAATAAGCCCATCAATATCTTTATAGAGATTTTTTAATTTCTCTTTTTAAATGGGTACTGTTAGGTGACAGGTTGACTCAGAAAGTGGTTAGTACCACAGGACACACAGCTCTGACTTCAGGTTTCCTGTTCACAGACACGCAGGGTTTGCCTTTGATCATTGCTGTTTCCAGCCTGTGACCTGCATTAAATAAGTCCATGACTTCAGACTCAGAATTAGTCCAAGGTTTGTTCAGTCTTAGTTCTGCATATAGAACAGATGGGGGGAGATTTTAATATTGAAGTTCACACTATATTATATCTAGAAAAGGACCATTTGCTCTAATTATTTTGAAGTGTTGGCAGATTATTTGTCAGTACACTAACAAATTCTATCAGCTCAGAGGTATAGTGAAAGGTGAAGAAACACTTACTGCTGCAACCATGTGTCTAGAAAGCATTTTAGGCTTCACTGAGTAGGTCTTTATAGAGAGATATTAAAGTTTTCATGAAAGGGGGCTTCATCTCCGCTGAATGAAAACTTTGATTTTTCTAAAGCCAGAATTACAAAAAGGATTTTACTGAGTCTTTGTACTGTGGGTTTATTTCCCACTTCTGAACCTAGATTTTGCCACCGGCAAGCCTATGAGAGGACTCAAACAGTGCTCAGAGTAAAAAGGAATTTGCTTATAGATGGCAAACTCCAGTTCAATTGCAGGAATAATTTTTTTTTTTAATTTCATAGTGACCTTCACAATGCACAAAATATTTTTTGTAAGATATTTATGTAGTCAAGAGTTGAGTAGCTAAGGTGTGTGTGTGGGAGAGGTGGGGAACTAGAGGGTTGGGAGGGGTGGTTAAGTTAGTGAAGGTATGAGGTTTCATGGGCTCCCTATACTTGCCACCTCACTCTGAAGAATTTTCCCTGTCAGCATGAAGTGTTAGTTGCATTATAGGGTTAAGTATGTAAATACTGCCTCTGTGTAGTACTTTCCTCCATAATGAGCTTTAACCCTTTGATTGCTGCAAACTAGCCATGTAACCTTTCTCTCTGTGAAAACAAATATTAATTATCATTACAAAAAGTTTTTCTCCTTACCTTACTATGGATGGCATCTTTCATAGCTTACTGATTTTAGGCACACAGAACTGAAGTGCTTGAAGTTAAATAATATAAATAGGGTTGTAGTAGATTTTCATGATGATTATTGATTAATTGATAATAAATCTCGCATTTTTCTACCCACTTAATCCATTTTTTAAATTCTTTAATCACTCATACATATATATAGATGGGTACTTTTTTTTTTTTTTTTAAAGATTTATTTATTCGTACAGAACTGGGGTACAGGCCAGAGATGCGGAGGGTGAGAGGATTCACCAGAGACAGAGTGGGGAGCAGAACAGGCAGATCGAGGAAGTACACTGCTGAGGGGAGCAGTGGGCGGGCCAGGAGAGGTCTGCCACACCATGTGGTCGCCTCCGGGGCAGGCGGGAATCGAACTCATGCGGAGGTGGCTTTAGCCTCTCAGTGCAGTGCTTTAACCCGCTGCGCCACCAGGGAGGGCCCGATGGGTACTTTTTTTTAAGATTTATTTATTCATACATAACTGGGGTACAGGCCAGATATGCAAAGAATGAGAGGATTCACCAGAGACAGAGCAGGGAGCAGAATAGGCCGACTGACGAAGTACACTGCTGAGGGGAGCAGCGGGTGGGTCAGGAGAGGTCTACCACGCCATGTGGTCACCTCCGGGGCAGGCGGGAATCGAACTCATGTGGAAGTGGCTTAAGCTTCTCAGTGCTGTGCTTTAACGTGCTGCGCCACCAGGGAGGGCCAAGATGGGTACTTTTAAGATATTTTTTTTATTCTCCTTAGGGGTTTTCTTAAAAACATAACTCATGCAGACTTACTTTCCTATCCTAAACTAGAAGATATAGAAATTCACCATTTTATTCATTGATAATTAGTTTTAATTATGGACTTAGTTAGAATGTCATGCCTGGAAATGTAAATGATTAACTATTGATCTATATTATTTTACCACTATCATTCATGATACCCCTTTGACTCTTTTTCTCCAACCTCAGAAAAATGACTTTGTTTATGCAACAAACATTATAGTGCATATAATTTTTTGAGTTGATGGTTTCATGTTCTTCAGATAGTTGCCCAGAAGTGGGAGTGCTAGATCATATGGTGTTTCTATTTTTAATTTTTTTTAAGATTTATTTATTTGTACATACAGAACTGGGGTACAGGCCCAGTTCTCAGGCTCAGGGGCGGTGAGAGGCTTCAACAGAGACAGAGTGGGGAACAGAACAGGCAGATCTACGAAGTACACTGCTGAGGGGAGCAGAGGGCGGGTCAAGAGAGGTCTGCCACACCATGTGGTCACGTCCGGGACAGGCGGGAATCGAACTCATGCGGAAGCGGCTTTAGATTCTCAGTGCTGTGCTTTAACCCGCTGCGCCACCAGGGAGGGCCCCTCTATTTTTAATTTTTTAAGGTGAATTCAAATCATTTTCCATAATGGTTGCACCAATTTACATTCCTACTACCAATGTAATAGTGGTCTTTTTTTTTTATTCTTCTAATGTACTCTCCAGCACTTGTGGGATCTTTTTACTACCCTCACAGGTGAGAGAAATTGTGTTTTTGACCTGCATCTCTCTTATTAAAAGTGATGATGAGCATTTTTCCAAACATATATATGTACATATGTACTTTGGGTTTGTTTTCTGTTGTTGAATCCTAAAAGCTTTTTGTATCTTTTGGGTATTAAACTTTGTTGGTTGTGTACTATATGATTACTTTCTCCCAGGTCTTCATTATTTTCCGATATTTTCTCTCACTGTACAACAGCTTTTTAATTTCCACCCCTTTCTCCAGTTTTAAAGTTCCCACTGTGAGTGTGTGCCCTAGAGTTAATGATAGCAGAAACACCCCATAGGGCGGCTGTTCTCCTCTTACTCATGGGTTGTGCTGCCCCAGAAGCACTTCATATACAGTTTTATTGTAGCTTTTCTCACCCTTTGCCAGCATGCAGTCACTCTTGGTCATCTACTTATCTTCCAGAGTTAAGTTGAGGCTTTTGTTGAGGCTCTTTTTAACATATACCATGTTTTAGTTTTAGTTGTGATTTAGCTGTAAATATGTAGCGGACACAATCCCAGCATTTTTACTCTGTTAGCATCTTGCCAGACTCTAAGTAGCTTTTATTTAAGAGCTAGGGAAATGATAAGGGTAACATCATCTGGTCTTTGTGAACACATGCTGACTCCTAGTAATCATTGTTTTCTAAGTACTAAACTATTCTGTGTCATTTTTACATGAAACAATTGTTTGTACTTACAAACAATTGTCATATGGAAGGCACATTTTGCTACATGCCATGTATGCATTGCCTCATTTAATTCTTTCATTTAGTAGATACTATTAATTGTCCCTACTTTACAAATGAAAATCTCGAGGTCTAGGGAAGTTAGGTAATTCCCCTTCATGAGGGGACACATGTGATGATGGCAAAACTAGGTTGGAAATACTCGTGCTCTTGGTTACTACACCCCCATGGCCTCATTGTGATTGTTAGAATCTTAGAGCTAAGTTAGAAGCCTGCAATGTGGGTTTCCCACTTTAGAGAGACTAGAGCATTTTCCTTTTTCTAATGGGGCTATGGTTTAATTGCTGACTTTGTGATCACATAAGCAAGTTTCTTCAGTGCTATTAATGCTTTTCTTTTTCTTGGGCTGCCATGAAAAGAAGTTAAAAATCATTCTCTTAATATTAACCAGGATATGGATTTCCTTGGTTTATAGTGAATAACCTTTATGGTGGAAGCTGAAACAAGGTAGAAGCTGAATCATGTGTTTTTTCCTGTCACCTGCTGATTTTGTGCCATGTCCCACTCTGCTTCTAAGCTGTGGCCAAATTTTTCTTACTCTTTACTTTTTATACTACTTTATGGTTATGCAAGTCTCCTGTCTGATTGCATGTTACATTAAGTAGTCTGTCATTTTTACTTTACTACTGTTGTTTTTATTTTTAGCATAAAGGAAGTAATTTCTGAAAATCATCTGTCTTCTCAGTGTTAGAAATCAAATCTGTAAACATTACGCATTATTCACTGAAATTCTGTTGGGGGAGCGGTTGATAAGTTACTGAGGTTTTGTTTGCCTTTTCCCTATAGAAATTTAAGGCAAAATATTAGATAGGACATAACCTTTACTAATTGTCCTTCACACTTCTGACTTAATTTGACTGCTCTTACTGATATTTATTATACAATGATCTTTTTTTACTAAGTTATTCCAACATAATCTTGGTTATGTTTTAATTAGATTTCAAGCCTCTTTTTTTATAGTTTTTATAAATGCAGCTAAAATTTGCTCTTTTTGAAGAGAGAGATTTTTTTTATTTTTTTATTAAAAAGCTTATTTTTACATCATTTTGCACATTTTTTTTTCATCTCGGTAATCCCCACGGGTTTCCCATCACCAAATCACCCCTGTGCCACCACCATAGTCCCGTGCATTTCCCTCCTGAAGAGAGAGATTTTTAAGGCAGAAATTTACCTAGTGATAATTCCATACTATGACAATCAGAGAAGCCAAAAGTTTTTGAAACCAAAAGATGACCTAAGCAAATGGTATCCCCCCATTCTTCCCTGTATCTTGAGAGTTTTATGCGATGTGTTAGACAGCATTGAAGAGGAAATAACTTCATTTTGTCCAAATAGAATTCTGTCATAATAACCTTAACATATTTAAAAAGTAGTATTTACTTTGTATCAAACTTTTCGGTTTGTAAAGCTTTTGTTTTTCTTCCTTGGATCACAACTCCATGGAATTTTGTGGGACTAGTGAAAATATGAAGATACACAGAGATGGTCTTCTTATTGGGCAATACCCGGAGACTATGGAATAAGGGTATAAGATAGTTCTGCCCTCTTTGGGAAGGGACACAAGTGCTGCTGTGGAGCTTTTCTTCCTGAATTCCTCAGTGTGGATGTTTTCAATACATGAAAATTCACAGGTCAGCGTGCCCTTTCAGGAGCCCTCCGAGGCCTGTGCTAATACAGGAAAGTCAGGTGAATGAACTAATATCCAGGTTCAGCCCCAGATAACCCAAGTTTCACAAGTGAATAGCTCACTCTGCCTTACTCTGGAACACTGTGACTTATAAGTAGTATATATGTGATCATTCAGATGACTAAAATGTATTTCTTATGTGTATTTAATCTTTAGTCACATCTTCTAGCTCACAATTCTCAAAAGTCTTGGAATTTCCTAAGTTTTGAGAGTGTTACTTTGATGAGTTAAGGTGACACTTTGGGAAGCACCTAAGGATGGAGGCTGGTTGCCAAGGGAACCAGCCAAGTGACTAGAGGACTAGAACTTCTAGTTCTATCCCCCAATCTCTGGGGAGGGTGAGGGGGAGGATTGAGTTCTGTTGCTGATGGTCAATGATTAATAATCAAATGGGCCTATGTAATGAAGCCTCCTAAAAATTCCAAAGGAGCGGTTTACAGGAACCAGAGTCCTTCTGTGTGCCACTTGACAAGACCACAGACTCCACAAGGTTGAAAGCTCCTTTGTCCTGGACCCTGCCTTGTGCATTTGTTCACTTGGCCTTTTAACCTTGGGCAGTATTAATAATAAAATCATAACTTGTGATCTAATAAGTCAATAGGTTTCCTAAGGTCTGTGAGCTGTTTTAGCAAATTAATCAAAGCTGAGGAGAGCGATACAAAAACCTTTGGTTTATAGTCACGTGGTCAGAAGCACAGGTAACAAACAGCCTGGACTTACAGCTGGCATCTGAAATGGTGTGGTTTTTGGAGGCTGAGTTCTTAAGATGAGAGAAATGACGCTAAACTTGGTAGATCTGGTAAATGTTAGCTTTCAGAATTCAGTTGAATTCCTGGAACCCTGCTGAAGTCTGGGAATTGCTTGTTGGTGTGGGGAAATCAAATCACTATGGAACTGGGTCCAGGAACTCTCAGTAGACACATATCCAGGTTTTGAAGGAACTGAACATTTTTTAGTTACTTGTTTTTTTTAGTGTGGTAACAAGGCAGTAAACACTGTATGATTCAAAGGCATGGGTCATCTCTCTAAATTCTACTGCACAACACCCATCACCACGTTTTTAACCAAATCCGTTGGGCCCCTGCACAGTTGGTTGATCACTTCACGAGAATGGAAGGGAAAGGCCATGTCCATTGCCACATGGCAGCTTCCTCCCATGAGCTGCCAGTGCTTTCTTAGGCTGGTAGGAAAGCTACACCAGCAGAGTTAAGAGTAAAAATTCTGCAAACACACACATATAAAAAAATAGAAGAAAATCTTTAAATATGCATTGGAGAGAGATTTGTCTAAAATATAAAGCTTTAAGTATTAAAAAATTCTCATAAGCCAATGAGAGAAAGCACCCGTTTCTGGTGCTTCCTGCTCTCACCTCTCAGGAAAGCCGTCTCTCCTGCACCTCAGCAAATTTCAGCTGAATTTCTTTGTTCAGCACTTATTTATAGCTCATAAATGGCTCCACTTTTGCCATTTGCAATAGTCATTTCTATTCATGGTTAAGAGAGAATTGATTATCTTTCTGTGGATAAGAAATTATAACAGTCCTACATATCTTTAATTGGTTACTTCAGCCACTTTGGATTACTCCTTCCATGTAAGCTTTAGTGTTCAAAATTTCATGACTAGAAAAGAAAGTAGTTCATAGTTCCTGACGATGAATGATAATCAAGAGTGTTTTTCCTATACATTTTCCTCTTCACTTAAGGGGGGGAAAAGATATATCATACAGAGTTGTCCTATTGACAAGCCTTCTGCTACCTATAAATATTTTTTTAATTTGTTAGTAGATTATATAATTGTGGGGTAGGATGAAATTCAGGAAACTGTTATAAAGGAAACAGTACACTTTTAAGTCTCACTGCAGTCTGCCTACCCTGTAAGGGTAAACAGCGTTAGCATTCTCACTCCTGCCTAAGCCTACATGATCTTCCTTTTGCTAAAAACAATGGCTGCAGTTTTTAGATAAAAGGACACACAGAGATCTTAAAGTGTTTATGTCAATGTAGGATTACAGGTGGGAAACACATGTTCATTATTACAGTTATGTGATTTCCAGTGTTGACAAGACCATGTGAATGATGACCCTGTACACAGTACCCAGATACTTTATTGAGACTTGACCCTGTGGAAAAACACTCAATATCAATTAGTGACCAGAATGTAAAACCACTGTCTCTGGTTCTAATCTCTTTATGCCATCAATAGATTTTTGACAAGGTCAGCATACCGACAGACCACTTAACTTTCTAAAAACCAAATGCACCTTTAACTACAAGCTCTGATTAATACCATTAATTTCTATTGCAAAAATAATGACATAATTGAAAACCTTGTTCTGTGGCTAACAATCTGATGGAAAATCGATTATTAACTCTTCAACAAACCTTTCTGTTAATAGAAGACAAACATTTGTTCTGTAATTAAGAGATAATATGGAGTTTAGGGAAGTCAAATGACTTGCTAATGTCACCTGGACTAATAAGTATAGGCTCAATTTTGGAAATAAATAAGTGTTGATATTCTAAGAATTTGTACTTAAGATAACTGCTGAGATTTTATTGCTGTCATTAAAATAAGAAGTCCCTTTATAATGTAGATGACCAACTATATTACATATGAAGAGCAAAACATTAATTTTTAAAACATCTTTTCTTAATATCCTGCCACTCATTCTTTCAGCAAACATCCTTGAATTCCCACTATGTTGGACCAAGTACCCTACTAAAAATTGGTCATAAATCAGAGTCATTATACCCATTATAATCTAATCCAAGTGAATGATACTCATCAACATTTTTCTCATTTTGCTGAGTTCTCAGTTCAGTATAGTAGTTAATACAGTAAAATCTTATTTTAAAAGTTAATGTCTTGGGCAATGGGGAGCAGCTGCTTAGTGTTTTACTTTGATACCAAGGAAATGTTTTGGAAGTGGATACAGGTGATCGTGAATCACGTTATTATGAATGCACTAAATGTCATGCAATTGAACACTCTGGACATATTTATTTGGCACCTTTCCTAGTGTTTTTTTTTCTTTTTAATCTTTTAATAGGATTCTGGAGATATTTCTTTTAGGTCTTGAACATTTCTTAAGCTTATTCCTCATTTTTCTTGATGTTATAGGTGTGATGATTTCTATAATTATTTATTGCTACTACCTTAGAGCTACTCAGTTTCACTGCTCGGTTTATATCCAATCACTTTTTAAACCTCTCTGTTTGATGATAGTAGCAGTGGAGCCTTTTAAACTTTTCTAGGTAAATGTTTAAAAATCTTAAAGCTTAAAATACAGTTTTTAATGTACTTTCCTAGTGATACAATGTTTTAAATGGACCCTAATATTAAATATTAAACCACTTTCGTGTTCCTGGGCCAAAACCTACTAAATTTCCATTAATTCTTATAATCTTTTATTAAATTATATTTACCAATAATCTATTGAGAATTTTACATTCATTTTCATACAGTTTATTGCTATATTCTCTTACTAGAGTGTTATACTAACTTAATAAATCACTTAAATTTCCATTACTTTCTACTCTGGAAGGAAAAGCAGGTGTTATTTCATTTTTGAAATAAGAAATACCTTCCTTTCAAGGAGGAAATAATACCCCACTCTAAAACAGTCTGACTTAAAGCCTCATTTGAGGATAATTTTTATTTTGATCTGCTTTGTAAGGGTTATAGACAAAATCTCCTTTTCCTTTATTCTCCAGTCAGATTTACTCATAAAGATGCCAGCTTGCGTAAGATGTTTTGTTTACCAGCAGTGCGTTCTATTTTAATATTAATAACATCCTTGTATATATAATCCCTTCCACATTTATTCCCTTTTTTATATCAAATTGTGTTTCTTGGGGTTTCCATTTTGTTCATTAATGTTTGCAATTTTTAAATTTTCTTTTTGCTTATTTTTCCTCTCAATGTATAAATGTTTAGATGACGGTAAGGGTCAGAGAGGGAGAAATGAAGGTGACGGGCATGGCAAAAGGTGAACCAATTTGCTGAGCAGATTCAGGGATTACAGGGGACTGATGAGCACTAATGCTGAGCTTCCTGTTTGGGTGACTAGGAGGTAGAGTGGCTCTTGGAGGGGGAGATATTAGGTTGGGTGTATCACAGCAGAATTTGACAGAACTGGAGACTGGAGGCTGCCCCTTGCCCACAGGTCACCTGGCCTCAGGTTGAGACTGGGTGGCCTAGGATGAAGTTTCACATAGTATTATAGTGACTCCTGAATGTGAACTTACATTCTCACCCACAGCTTCCCACAGCTTCAGAGGCATGAATGGCACACCGAATTTCTTTGTATCTGGATTTTTCTGTGATTCAAGACAAGTGTGATTTAATTAAAAATACTCTGTAGAAGTATTTAAAGCTGTGTATGTGATAAACTACCTCTAAATGCTGGAGGGCATTTTTTCCAGCTTACAGACTAAAGGTATTGTGGCTTTAAAGTAGCATCATCTCAGAAACTGAGTTCCACCTTAAATGTGTCTGATGAAGAGTTAACCAATTTTGAAAATAGAACTTGTGCTGCTTCATTTCCTCTGCAGTGAAATGCCATTTCCCCCTGATTTGATCAGGCCTCTTCTCCTTAAGCTTGCTTCTTCCAATGCTCTGTGCTCGGCATGGTAATTAGGAACTTCTGCTGTCAGCAATAGGATCTCCTGGCTATTTCTTGAGCTGTACTTACCACAACTTTGTTCCTTAACATTTCCCTGGCAGAGTGTGGTGTATTTTTAAGTGGTAGGATTTGGGGAAAGCAATTCTGTTCGACAGGAGCGGGAGAGACAAGGGAGTAGAGAAGGCGAATCAGCTGGGGTTGCTAGCTTTAATTGAAGTTTAGTTGGAGGTTCAATGAGGTGAGACTGTTATGACAGATTTCAAAATGTAATGGTAGGAAAACGGGGTGGTTCATCAAAGTCAGAGTAAATACAGAGCAACGGCTTAACAACTCAGCATGAAACAACAGCTACAAACTCTCAAAAAATACAGAGTAATTAAAACTTGCATTGTGCAGTCCTCCATCTCAGTGGGTACCTTTCCAAGGGAAGCAGTAACTTTATGGTGAGAAATATAAACACAAATTTGGAGATGCAAATTACATGCATGTTTTAATCTGGATCATAAACATTGAAAGTTTGAAAGCTATAAATATAATCAAAGTATCAAACTACATCTCTGTAGCTGACACCCAACTTGGGAACAACCTCAAGGTGAAAAGTCCTCCAGTTCCCTCCCTTCCCCTATGCCCTGTTATGTTTGCTTTTTTAAAAAATTTACTTATTTATGCATTCAGAACTGGGGTGCAGGATAGAAGTGGAGGAGCAGTGAGAGACAGAGTAGGGAGCAGAACAGACCAACTGATGAAGTACACTGCTGAAGGGAGCAGCGGGCGGGTCAGGAGAGGTCTGCCATGCCATGTGGGCCACCTCCAGAGCTGAGGATTGAACTTGTACTGAAGCAGCTATGGTGAGCTTGCAGTGCTGTGCTTTAACCCAGAATGCCACCAGGGAGGGCCCTGCTATGAGGGTGGCGCCATGTTATGTATTTTAAAAAGGAAGAGGAAATAAGCTATTATTTTAAAAAAAAAAAATCTTTGCTAAAATAAAAAAAAAAAAAAAGGAAGAGGTGGCATTCTATCCTCTGACTTCTTAGGATGTGAATCCTTATCTTTTACTTGTTAATGCACAGAAAGGATGGTCATTTTAACCTTTCTCTTCAAGTTGTCTATCACCTCTTCTCCAAGGGAAACTTTATGGTGAGAAATATAAACACAATTTGTACATGTGAAGTTGGAGATAAGCAAGTGAGAACCAGAATGATTTAGTGTTAGATAATTTGCATCCTGGAAGGAAGGAGAAATTTCATTCAAATATAGCTCAATTATTTTATTTCTGTACTTCAAGCCTTTCTAGTGTCTTTGACTTGAACCCATTTTAAGGGTTGAGCTTTGAGAAATGGTATAAGATAGTAGAAAATTCACTGAGCTGGTGTAAGGAAACGGCACTTGGGTTATAGACCTTGATTGCCCCTTGCTGCCACATGAAATTAAACAAAGTCCTTTGCTTTTCAGGGCCATAGTGTTTCCATCTGTCAGTCATTGAGTTAACATAAAATGGGCTGCAAGGTTCCTTCCAATTCAAATTGTCTGCAGTATAGTGCCCCATGGATCTACTCCAATCCAATCCAGTCAGGATCCTGAAAATTCTAACCAACATGTTACAATTCTTCTTAGGTTCCCACGTATCCCAGGAGTTATGTGTTCTAGAGGAGACCCAATATTTTCCTCTGCCAGACTATCATTTTAACTAATTTAAGGTGAAGATGCACTGAGATTGTTTTAGAAGCCCTTGTCCAGGCCTTACTTCTGCTCCATCTTCAACTTTACCAGGGCCATCCCATTAGGATGACCTGGGGTCTGTGTACAGTATTACAGCTCATGGTTGGAGTCGCCATCAAGATTAGCCAATGTAATAATCCCAATTCTCCATCTGTAGAGTGCTGAGGGAGTATTTAACAGTACACCAGTCTTGCATTTCTCTCATACCCCATCCCCATTTCATGCTCCAGGGTAGTAAAATGTACAGGATTAGAAAGAGAGAGAATCATAACAGCAACATACATTTATAGAAATCACTTCAAATGAAATTAAAATGTTATATTCAGAGAAAAACTTAACTTGATGAAATCTAAGTTTAACAGTCTTATTATTATGTTGTGTAGCTAAGTGATTGCACCAAGAGAATGTAAGGTCAAGTTACCTTTGATGAATTGTTTTCAGATAGAAAATAGGAAATACTTTGAGAATTGAATATTTAAATAGAAAGCACACTGAGAAAATGCAAAGCGCACTGAGAATTTAGCAAGCAAGCCAGTACAGTACATGATAGGAAAGATTGGCATTGAAAGTCAAGTAAGAGAAATAGTTGTGGTCTTAATATGGTTTCCAGTTGAGCCCACTCATGTTTGGGACAATTTCATGCCTCACATACCTTCATTTACCTTGGCTCCTTACCCAATTGAAAGGCTGTTTCAAACAGAATGTTCTACCACCAGAAGGGGTGAGTAGCATACACAGGGGCTTGGGGTGCATTCTTTGGGGTCATCTGTAATGTTAAAAGCCACTGGAGTTGCTGATGATAGGCCTCACATTCTTTAGAACTGTAGGAAAGAGATTCATTTTTTTCCTACACTGTCCACTAGCAAATATTACTGTGCACACTCAGGCTTGTGTAGAGCACTGTGGTGAGAGACACTGAACTCCTGGATTCAAGGAGTATATGTTCTAGAGGGAGTAGATACTACTGAAGAATCAGTTATTGACTAACAACTGTGAGGAGGGGTATGAAAAAGCCTTTCAGGTTTAACCTCCTTCAGGGTTAGAGATTACCGTTCTAGAGAATTTATAGTTCACCTGTCGTTTGGAAGGTTGACTCGGAACTGGGAAAACTGGGAAGATGCAGCTAACATTCTTAATGGAAAGAAAGCTATGAAGAGGAAGCAGGGTGGGCTTGCAGAAGAGACTGAAGAAAGTTTCATTCTAGGATGTCATGCTGCATTGTGACCAATACCCTTCAGTTAAAAGGTCAAGAGAAGTTCTCCCTGAGGCCACAATAGACACTTCTACCAGCAAATGCTGCTTTCATATCCCCACAAATCACCTTCTGTGTTGTAGGCTGTGAAACTTACAGTAACCACAGAGCATCTCTGGAACTCACAGTGCTCCCCACAGTCCGCTGGGACCTAAGAAATACAGAAATGGGATTCTTCAGATCCCTTCACCTCTCCACTGCCTTACAGAACAAGAGGCTCTGGAGTATGACTCCTAGTACACTCTGCCAACACTGAGTGAAGGTTTCTCCTTTTGGTTTGGGACCCATCAAAACAGTAGATCTAGGCTTTGAGCCTTGTGGAGCTGTCAGACTTTACAGAAGCTGGAGCATTAGCCTTGGCAGTAACATTGCACATATTTAGGGGATGAACTCATTGCTCTTCAAATGCTATGCATATGGCTGGAGGACCCAGGGCTGAAACTCCTGGGTGCACGTGAAGCTGCTAGCTGACCTGTCTACACTGCATCGGTGGGGAAGGAGGGTGCAGTTGTAGCCACAGTAGGAGCCATCTGTTAAGGAAAGAGGCTTATCAGTAACTCCCAACTAGGGCATTCCTTCAATCCAGTGTTATTTGGGAGTGTATGGGTCATCTTTTGTTTGGAACCATAAATCTATTCCATCAAGCTTAATTTCCCTATTCTTTGTTTTCAGGAGAGTAGATCTGCAGAAACCAACAGCTGTGTGGAAGAAATAATTCGGGTAAGGATATTCTTTTACAAATCTTCTTATAGAAGATTTGTAGACATAGATCCTCTTCTCATAAAGAAAGGAAACACGAGACTACATTATCAAAGGAGGCTCCACATTGGTTGGTTGGTTGGTTGACATTTTTTTTTTAACCTGATGGAAATCACCTAAGTTGTCTAAGTGATATGAGTTTCTTTGAGACATCCTCGAGCTGCACCTCAGTCTGGTGCTTTTGCATTAAAGTTATCATTTGGAGGACAGAAGCACAGAGCTGGGATGAAAAACACAGTGGTGCACACATTTGGATGCCCCCATTTATCACCCTGCTACTTAAACACATTCTTTAATTGTCTGTACTTTCGAGGCAGGCAGGGGTTGCCTTGTTATTTTTCTTCTAAACTTAATTAAAATCAGAAGCACTCTGACAAGGAGGTAATGCTCAGCATCTGAAATTTATTTCTATATTGTTTTGCATGTTATTATTTTGCCTGTTGTTCTCTGGAAGCCTATGCTTTTCATCAACATCATTTCTAGTGGATTCCTGCCGTGAGCCTGTTTCACACCCAGATTCACTTAGCTTGGGAGGTTCTGCCATATTTGTATTTCCTGGTTATTCAAACTTACAGTCAGGGTGACATCTTCAACCCATCCTTTCACTCGTGTTTTCTCAGGGAAGTAATCTGGTAATTTACAGTTCTCAGAAACTGATGTTACACTGGGCAAAACACCAGATGATTTAGACCAGAAGGTATGACAATAAAGAAAAAAAGAAACTTTATTTTAATATATATTTCACTTTTGGAGAACCTATGTGCCTTTTCTTGAATTGCTAGTGAAGTATAGTAATGTAATTATTTGGTTTAAAATCTATATTAGTCATCAAATTGTTTTCGAAAGCAGGACTTTTTCATCTTTCTGAAAAGTATTATTTCATTAATATATCATGTTACCCTCAAGTTGGCCAAAATAATTAATTAAGTTTGATTGGTTGAATTCATAATGATTTTTCTTTTCTGGCAGAGATTTATATAGAAAACATTTGTCAAAATGTGGGACTTCATTTCTGCATTTCATTATATTTAAAAACTACATATTGTGTTTTATATTTACATTATCACTATCCTGGAACTTTGTTTGAAATTTAACAACAGATAGTGTAAGGTGTTGATGTACTTTTCTGAAGTTTTTCTTTCATGTTTGGGATCTAGATAGCAGTATTCAAGCCATCTCCCTTTGATTGGTTTAGGTATTTCTGCATTATTTTCATGTTCTTTAGAGAGCAGAGAAGAGCCTTATAAACCCCTGGCCCCTCTCCTATCTCTAACCCTACTGACCCTTAAAACAACACGCTAGAAGTGTTGGCTACTATCAAAGCCTCCTTGAATAGGGCTTGGAAATAAATGGAAATAAATGGAAACCCTGCATCCATCAGATCACTGATATATATGCAGATACAAGGTTAAGAGTAGTAGAGTTGATCACTAGGAGATAGCTGGGCTCTCCCATGAGTATACAGGATGTGAAGTGGTGTAGATTTGGGAGAAACAGAGGTGATCTTAGTGCTGGTAATGTCCAGGTGAACCTTCTCCTCTCCCCCCACCTGTCAGGCTAAGGTGTTGTTAGCATAGTTGGTATTTGGGAAGCTCTCAAAGAATGGTTGCATTTTTCAGTTTGGCCTGAAATGTTTTTCTAGCTGCCCTGCCTCACTCATTCTGCATAATGGCCTCCCCTCTTATTCAAAGCATGTCTTCTCCAAACACAAAGCACAAGACTTCTCAGTTATAGCCTGTTTTATTTGTTGCATATCTGTCCCAGGATTCATCCCACACTGTGGACCCAATGTCTGGAATTAGAATTCATGATTTGATTAAGTGAATGAGTGAGTGATTGAGTGAAAAATCCTCTAAAGGAGAATGCTGAGCATCTTTGTGATGGCTCACAGATTCAACTTGTTATGAGTCATGAACATGGCTTTTTAGTGCCCAGGTTCCTAAATAGTCTTTATGGAGCCCAATTTTTTTAGTTGTTTTTCTCCTTGTGATCTTGTCAATAAACCCAATAAAGGTTGCTAGAGGTATTTGTTATTTGCAGCTTTCTTGTTTAAGTGATGACTCTGTTTTGTTGTGGAAGAATACCAAGATCATAAAAAATGCCTTAAAAATAATAGAAAATCACCTAATGGATCGGACAATAAAGGGTCACTGGGGACCTTAATGAGTGATGCTTGTATGGAGTGGGCTCAGAGAAACTGTCTTGTGAGGAGAGGCCATTTTCATCCAGTACCTTTTCATTTGCACTAAGCCCTATATACAATAACAGTTACCAAATGGTGAAGAGCTAACTTTTACGGAATACTTATAATAAATGAGGCACTATTCTACGTTTCTTTCACATGTTATTCCTTCAGGTAAACGTGATTACATTCTTGTTTTACGAAGCAACTGAGATGAGAAGTGAAACCCAGCCAGCTCAAGGTCACACAGCTAGTCAGTGGTAGGACTTGGATGTGAACAAACACCTTCTGGCACCAACACCCTCTCTCTCTCTTAAATACTATGTTGTCTTATTAAATGAAGAAGTCCTCCTGACTCATTAATGAAACCACTCTGGTATTTGTTGTGAATGGAGGATTCCCACTGACACATGTTTATGAGTAGTCAAAGTGCCAGATCATGCCTTGGTGATCTTGAGCTCACAGAGGTTTTATAACCAATGTCATCAACCTCATCTTTCAACATTTTCCCCCTCTCTCCTTTCTTATTTTTGCTGAAGAGACTGTTTTCAAGTCATTTGAATATTATATTGTGTTCTAAAGTGTAATTATTTTTCACTCTCACTCAGAGAATTTTAATCCTGGGACCTGATAAATCTGTGTAATGTTGCAAAATTCACTTAACCAAGGGAAAAATTATAACTGACTTCTATGAAGATGGGCAATAAGAGCTAGAGGCCCTCATGGCTGACATATGTTTATAACAGACAGTTTTCTAAGTTATACTATATTTCATCCTTAAAGACTCAGTGCTGTAATACTTTGGTGCTTTTCATAGCATTACCCATTAACATAGAATGGCATTAACATTTGTTCAGCAAATAAAATCCGTTTACAACTTAATGGAGTTGTGTGGGGCTGGAATCCAGGATGCACACATTTTATGCAAGACAGTTTAGATGACAGTTGTTGAGGGACACCACTGCTAGCATAGTGAGCCCCTGTAGTGAGAGACAGTGTTTGAAATTACAGCATGAACCTAAGGGATGAATTTAGAGACAATGTTAGTGCCACATCAGAGCAGATTTCCTTCTTGACTTTCATCGTTAGGTACTAATTTAATTCCACTTTCCTATGAAATATTCATAGTGAATATTTACATAATGTTGCATTTCTGTTTCTATGAAGGAATAACTGGTACTTATTTAAATTCTGGAGACCCAAACCAGTTTCCTGATTCTCTAGTTGAACACACTTTAAGGAATCCCCCCCCCCCGCCTTCTTGAACAAGATGCCCACTTTGGGCCCTGTAGTATCTTTTGAGTGGGAGTTGATAGTACCATCATGTGAAATTTATATCATATGACACCCTCACATCATCAGATCCTAGATGCTAGGCACAGAGAAACCTTGTGCTTAAATGTCTATGTATTCCTTAACCCAGATAAAACTATATTAGCCTCTCTACCAAAAAAGGAAAGAACTTGTTTTAAGTGACCTGTTTGGGTCATTGCATGTGGGCCTCGGTCAAATCTCCCCTGCTATGGACAAGACAGGCTTTTGCTAGCTCAGACATTGCTTTATAAATAATTCAATGCATTTCTGACAGTTAAGATTTTATTAGTAACAAAATGAAGCCTATAACTGGTACAATCAACCTATAATAACTGTAAAGGATTGTCATTAGTATACCCTTTTTCCTTGTTTTAATAAAATAAAATCAAAGCAAATATAAACTGGAAGTAAGTCTAGAGAGACCCAGAAGTCTTATTCAAGATAAATTGGTTTCACATGATACCATGTTGTTTTGATTTTTCTTTCTACATTTGGCCATCTGAGTAAATAGAGACAGAAATACTACAATTTACATTATATTTCACATCTGTAGATGCATTTCTGATAGATATTATTATATCCTCTGTCTAAAAGCAAAAGCCCTACTTTAATTGCCCCATTTCTGCCTGCCAAGTCGTCCCAATGCCCACACAGGTCCTCACTAGCCTCCCCCTATGTCTTAGTGCCATCGACTTTGCAGTGACTCCAGGGGTGTACAATCACTAGTAGAAGTGAAGCAGAAGATTGTTCTAAGCCCAGAAGCTTTGAGGTGATGGAAAAAGAACCTCAAAGGTCTGGAAGCTTCTACTGGGAATGAATAACTTTGCCTTTCTGTTTACCTGTCTCATTCTGATAGATACCTTTGGAAATCACAAAGGCGTTTACAGAACCTTGGGAGTAGAGACCGAGGGAATGTAAGTGGCCCAAGTAACTGAGGTCTATGGGTATATGCTACCTGCCCTAACAGTAAAGGATGAGTTCCTATCCCTCCGTGGATATCTTTCCATGGTGTTTGCCAATATTTTAACATGAAGGAGCTGACTCGGAGAAAGGGAGCGATATACAGAATGTTAACAAAGCTAGATGCCACTAGAGACCACAGAAGGCTCTGCCTGCCTCCTGCTGCCCCCAGACTGATAAAAAATTAGAGGGGCAAGGAAAGTATGTCTGTATTTAGATGGCAGCATGTGCTAGGTTTCTGGCGATGTATAGGATACAGCTTCAGTTTCTCATGAAGATACTTGGAAAACTTCAGTATTGCACTCAAGGGCCAAGACATTAAACATAACTTGATTTTTTAAGTTTTCTATTGTTCCAGCCTTATAAGTTACATCAGCAGAAAAATAGGATTCAGTGCAACTCAAAAATGAAGTAAATTTACTTAGAGCCTTAGGACACCAGCCAGACACGCAAGAGGGATGTAGAAAATGAGTCCCCATGAGATGAGTTATTGAAAAAATAAATCAGAGGAGAAAACAGATAGATATGTGCTTCTTTCAGTGCCAGTACTTCATTAAAAGGTCACTGCACAGCTCAGCCGTAGCTACACAGGAATAGAGAAGGTGGGACGGGAGCAGAAAGACAGTGGCCTTCCTGGCACTGAGCATTTGTGGTCCAGTGGGCTACCCAGTGCCATCTGTATATTCACTGAGTTTTCACATCATCTCCACCATGTTTTCCTTCCATGTATTCAACAAGCCTTAATTTTCAGACAAATAAACACTTACATTTGGATCACGTAAGACAAAAAGTGAAACTTCATGTCTTTATCCACAGGGAGGGTTACCAGTGCAGTGCTGTTTTATTTTACTATGTAGAGTTGGGAAATACATAGTGATACAAGTAAAATTGTAATATCTGATAATAATTTCCAATATATAAATTCCCAAAGGACATACTGATTTTTAATCTGGGTTTCCCTTAAGTGCCATTCTCCAACAGTGAAATACTAATGTTTAGTACCAGCCAACTAACTTGCTTTATGTCCTATTAAATTTATTTAATAGAACCAGTGGAATTTTGTTTTTTCTTTCTTGTTTCTTGTTTTGATGCTTAAGTATAATATAAGCATATGGGCTTATCAAACTTTGACAAATTTACTAAAGATCAAAATTGAAAATTATTTATGGAATGATTATTATTATGGTTTTTTAAAAAAGACTTATTTTATTAATTTACACATACAAGAACTTGGGTCTAGTTTTGAGGTGCAGGGCATGAGATAATTCACCAGAGATAGAGTGAGGAGCAAAACAGGCAGATCTACTGACATACACTGCTGAGGCAAACAGTGGGTGAGACAGGAGAGATCTGCTGTACCATGTAGGTCATCTCCCTGGCCAAGGATCAAATTCATGCCACAGTGGCTGATGATACCTAAATAGTGCTGAGACTTTTACCCCTATGCCACCAGGGATGTCTTATATAATTATGTTTTTGTAAGTTACTTAGCTTAGTTATCAATTATTTAGTAAAATATTATAGGGTGCTGTTTAGCATAAAAATGATAAAATATTTAAAAAATAATGTATAATATGAAGGCAAATAAGAGTATGTGTTTGCAAAAGTATTTCTAGAATGTGTGTATAATATTTGAGTAAGAAATTTCCAATGTCAAGTTCCCTGTGATCTTATTTACCTCAATCCTGGATGTTTTGGTCCTTTCTCAAGCTAGAAATGTTAGGCAAACATTCCCTCAGATGCAAATCACCAGAGACCTCTCATTACCATTACTGCCCCCATCAAATTCCCTACAGGCACTGCCATCTTTCTCCCAGAAAACTTGCCACCCCCAGCCTGTGGCTGGCACAGCCACACAAGACATTGCCCTCTTCTCAGGCAGCCACTCTGTTGGTGGTTCACTGCCACCCCTCATCCTCTCAGCAGGACTCCATTATGCCTCATTCCTTGTCCACTCTCAGAGTCCACATCAACTGAGTCCGTTCCTGCAGGTCTTCCTGGGTGGAGAGGTGACACGCCCTTCTAGCATCCAGCCTTGGAGCTGGACCATGGACCCCTGCAGGTGGAAACCAGATAGGACCTTTTATATTATGCTGAATCCCACTTCCTGGGGAAGAGACTTCGTGGCTGGACTGTGCACCCCTCCTTAAAGAGCGCCATATTCCTGCTCTTGACGAGTGTGTGGGCACTCGGCAATGTTGGCCGTAGCTGCCTGCCATCTTTTAACCTATTTCTAGTCATTGTTTCTCAACCTTTTGTCATTATCAACCCCCTCAAGAACCACCTTTTCAGACACTCTTTTCCTCATTTCTCCCCCGTGCAATTCTAATTCCACAGATATAGTAAATATCTACCTATAGGATCTATGGATATCTGTATTTATACAGAGAGTATGATTTTTTCATCCCCAAGCATCAGTTTTATGTGACACCTGTCAGGAATGCTGGCTTAGTCGCACCTCTGACACCAGCACATCCTTCCTGCCCTCAGCAGAGCTTCCCCATTGCTGTCAACAGTAGGTGCTGTCAGAGACTCCCTGTTCTGCTTGTCTTACTCAGTCAATGTATGAGGGTCTGTTCTAGGCCCTGCAGGGACATCAGTCTTAAACAAATAGACATAGACTCTGCCTTCTTAGAGTTCCTGAGTTTCATCTGTTGACAAAAGTGAAAACTTAACCTGAATCTCAACCACCCCTCCTTCCCTTTTTTCATAAAATTAAAGAAATATCCCTTGATTCTGTTTTCCTATTATAATTCTCTCTATGCTAGGCGATAAAGGTTTTTCTTATCCCCCTCTAGGAAATTACCACTTGTCACCAGGAAATAACAAATGACTGGCATGTATGGATACTTAATCAATACTGAATAAGTGAATAAAGAGCAGTGAATGAACAGCACTGACAGGAAGTTGTCCTTCCAGTCCTGAAACAACAAAAACAAAGGTTGAGGTACTGTCCCCCTAAAATGCCAGTTCTCCAAAGACTGCCAAGATTTTATCGTACCTGAGAGCACTAGAACATTTTTAAAGCTATCACAAATGCAAGAAAAATCCTCCTCTTCTCTCCCAAGGATGGGAATTGGGGATGGGTCCAGCAGCCAGTGCTGGTGGACACACACTCGAGGAAAGCCCAGGTCTTCGCATCTGCCACTCGTATTCTGATTATCCTTCATGAGACTGAGATTTTCATTTTGATACATAATGAGTATAATCTACAAGTTGAAGAAATTGAGATAATAAATTTGCAGGGATAATTTGGTTAATTGCCAAGTTGTTGCTCATAGAATCAAGGGCTAGAAGTCAAAGCAATTTCCACTGTTAATATGCTCTGTGTAGAGCAGTTCTCGGAACAATTAAACCACATCTATTCAAAGTGGTCAACTTAAGGCATACACTTTTAAATTGTATTTATTATCATGAACACCACACACAGTGCTGTTATTCACGTTGAAGGCTATGAAATTACACTGATTTGCTGTAAGTTACTATTGTACACACACAGGGTTGTTTAAAATAATGCCTGAGGTAGAAAAGGATAATTTGAATATTGAAGTAAAAATTAAAATATCTATTTAGATATTAATCATATATTTTAAATAAGTCAAAATTACCAGTAGTTCATAGATCCAAGTTGTTGGATGCAATGACGTGGAAGTAATTTTTTTAAATTTATTTATTTATTCATACAGAACTGGGGTACAGATCAGAGAGATGCGGAGATTTACCAGGGACAGAGTGGGGAGCAGAACAGGCAGATCGACGAAGTACACTGCTGAGGAGAGCAGCGGGCGGGTCAGGAGAGGTCTGCCACACCATGTGAATCTTCTCCGGGGCAGGTGGGGATCGAACTCATGCGGAAGTGGCTTAAGCTTCTTAGTGCAGTGCTTTAACCTGCTGCGCCACCAGAGAGGGCCGGAAGTAATTTTTTTAATTGGGGTTGGAACTCAGATCTTTTGTTAACTTTTGAAACTTGCTCCCATATTTATCTGCATGTTGTTTTATTCTAATTTTGAAAGCTATTCACACAGCTCCTAATTTCAGAATAGGTTACCCAGTATCAGTAGTATTTAGTTTTCAAGATTTACTATTTTTCCACATGAGATGTTTTGCTGCCAGTAATTAGTTCCGTTCCTGGGTCAAGCAATGGGGAAATGCTGTGTTCGATAACACAGCTCAGCACTCCCATTTTCTGGAGACTGTGCCTCTACCAAGTCCTGCCTAAACACCTTTTGTCTCTGAGGAGAATCAGGAAAGGTATACCTCTCCCTGTGTCTCCAGATATTAGGTTTGAAAATAATTGTTGGATGCTAGTGTGGCTGATACATTTTATTATAGCTTCCTTTCTCCTAGAAAGTTGTGTCTATTTATGCAAATAAATCTTTCTTCCCTGAAGTTCTTAGAAAGTTGTAGAAGTTGTACACTATGAACAGATCACTGCTTATTATTGCAGTTCTTTCATTATGTTTTCATGTTGGTGCCATATTTTCTATTGTAATTCCAAATAATTAGAGCCTGTTGGTTCTGTGGAATTAAAAATATTAAAGATTTTACATTCTCCTTTTACAAAAAATATTTTTTGGCCCTCCCGGGTGGCGCAAATGATTAAAGCACAGCACTAAGAAGCTAAAGCCACTTCAGCATGAGTTCGATCCCCAGCCCTGGGAGTGATCCATATGGCGTGGCAGACCTCTCCTGACCCGCCTGCTGCTCCCCTCAGCAGTGTATTTCATCAGTCGGCCTGTTCTGCTCCCCACTCTGTCTCTGGTGAATACTCTCACCTCCCCTGAGCCTTTGTCTGTACCCCAGTTCTGTATGCATAAATAAATAAATCTTAAAAAAAAATTTTTTCCATGAACATTTTTAATTTCTCAAACCTGATTGAGTCTTAAGATCAGCATTCTTATTATTGACTTATGCAGTAATTTAAAACTCAATTCCTCAACTAGTAAATATCTTTTTAATAGCCTCATATATAGATCTATTTCTGTATAAACAGTACATAATTTTTAAAGTAGTCACTCTGAGATTCTTAATTAATTTAACATTACCAAATTACTGTATATGTGTTTTTATTTTATGAATCATTTAGTTTCTTCCTTCTAACAATAACTTGAACTTAATGATATTTTTGATCAGTTTTTAAATATCGTTCTCAATCCTATTTAACAGTTGATATTTGTGATGGGGGGAATAGTTAAGGATAGTCATTTTATAATAGAACATTTGAAATTAGCAAATTTTTTTTTCAGTTTCAAGGAAAAAAAAAATCAGTAACCCCCCAGAATCTATCTAGGCTGCCTCTCTGAAAACCAAATTATAGATTAAGACCCTGTTGAGTTAAAGACTCAGCTTCAAGTATGACAGTCATTTGAAAACTCTTGCAGATAACCAGGAAGAAAGAAGAAAAGGGAAAAAGAAATCTGGCCACAATGCCAAGAGGGTATCATACAGAATAATACGGGACAACAAGTTCCCTCTAGTCAGTGGGACAGAAACCTCTCATCTGGTCTACACAATAAATATTTATCATTCTGACATTTTATACATTCCATTTCCTTGTTTTTCTCTGACGTCATTTAGTAGCCCCCTTTCACTCTAATTGCAGAGACTCTGGCAGAGGAAAGAAATGAACACGGAATTCTTTTGTAGGTTCACTCATTGTCATTACGAGGAGCCCACTGTGCTATAAATAGAGATTTGAGAGCAGATGCCTCACATGTTTAAAACCATATAGATGGTGGAGGAGGAGGGGTCGTGCCTGCTGAAGTCATCTAAGAAGATCAGCAGCAGCCCTTGGATAGTTGAAATGATTAATCACTTCAGCACAAAGGAACACAAAAGGAGATTTGTTAAGAATAAGCAGGGGACAAAGTGCTAGCTCCAGGGTTGACATGCCTGTCTGCTTAATAATGTGTTTTTAAAGTGTGTGCCACATCAAAAGCAAAGCACATGCAAATGGAGGAAAATGCAAAGAAAAGGCAGTGAGCAAAATATTTGGTGAATTACAACATGTTTGAGATATCAGACCAGCATTAATTTTGGCTTCGCTGTTTTAAAAATGCATTCCTTCACCCTATCCTAGCCTCTATCCTGAGCATCTCAGCAGCACTGGGAAAATTCAGTCCCTTCCAGGATGTGTAGTGGACCTTTTATCAATAACAGTGGTAGAGGTGATCAAATGGACACTGCCTGACAGCCTTCCCTTCTTATAGGCTCAGGAATCTGAATACCCTCACTAGGCAAAGAACACCTTCCATAAATTAAAGCCACAACAGCAGTAATGACAGCAGCATTGCTTAACCTGTATTCTCTCTTTTCATATTCATAGCAATCCCGTATGAACTCATCCCCATCTCACAGAGGACGACACTGAGTTGTAGAGAGGGTGACACACAGCAATTAAGAGACATGGCTAGAGAACTCTTTCTCCAGGCCCATACTAACTACAGGAGAATACCTGGGTATTTGCGAACACTGCCTTTCACAGAACTGATGTAAGAGGAAGCTATGTGATTAAAAGCAGGGGTTCTTAATATGAAGTACATGCAATGGCTTTAAGTTGTTTGATACTACCATTAAATTTTGTACAATTTGAAAAAAAAAACAAAAAATAAGAGACATGGCTAGGGTTTCAGCTCAAGTGTCCAAGACTCTAGAGCCAAATTTGTGAACACCATATAGACTGATTATTTTAAAATCTTAATAATTTCAAAATGTGGGCCCTCCCTGGTGGTACAACTGGGTAAAGCACTGAGAAGCTAAAGACACTTCAGCATGAGTTCTATCCCTGGCCCCGGAGGTGATCCACATGGCGCAGCAGACCTCTCCTGACCCACCCACGGCTCCCCTCAGCAGTGTACTTTGTCAATCTGCCTGTTCTGCTCCCCACTCTGTCTCTGGTGAATCCTCTCACTGCCCCTGCACCTCTGGCCTGTACCTCTGTACAGGCTCTGTATGCATAAATAAATCTTTAAAAATTTTTTTTTTCAAAATATAAGACCTTAGCCCTGCTGGTACTAGAAATACCACAGAAACAAACCAAGGAATGTTTGGAGTTAGGCTAATATTTATGCCACCCATCTCAGTCCTTCTCCAAAACCTTCAGCTGAGAAAATTCTTGTGGTGATTCAAGACGTGTAGCATCTCTTTCTCACTTGGTTGCATTTGTTGTTTCACTGGCAGGAAAGTGCAAAGGGTTTACAAGGAGATGTGTTGAGGACTGAGGGTTGGTGTGTGTCATGCGGAACGAAGGGTGCACAGACTTACCTTGAGTGCAGTGTTCACAAGTTACAGTCACTGAGTAATGCACCCTGAATGAAACTCTGCACTCCTTTGCCTCAGGCTGTGTTCTGCTCTGTGTTGTCTCACACTTCCTGGTGGAAGTCTTTTGCACATATTCCCCCTAGGTGGATGACAGCAGTCAGTACTGTCCTCTCCCCCAGGCGAGGGCTGGGTAAAGACAGAGAGTGAAGAGAACCAAGAGCTGTAGGTGGCAGAAGCTCCAGAACCCTGGCCTCAAGGTTGAGTTTCACCAGAACTGAACTTTTCCATCAGATATTCCTTCATTCAGCTCCTAGGTGCTGGTGTAGATCTGAGCTGATGTATTCCAATATAGTGCACCTTTTGCAGAAAAAAAACAGGTATTGTTCCCCTATGATTTGATGTGTTGTAAAGTCTGCTGGATAAATTTGTGAATATGCACATCTTAGTGAGTCAACATGTTTAACAAAAATGTTTTCATTCATCAGATGTGATTCTGGAGGTAAACCAATTTTGTAAATCTGTGATGGAAATAAACATTTTATTTTGGAGCTGATGAATTTTAGCTGCTATTTTTCTTGTTAGGATAATGGAGTATTTTAAAATTTATTAGAGATGAGATTCACTTAAAGAAATCTCAATCTATAAAACCCATTGTGAAATATTTGTGAGATCATCTTTATTGCTAAGTAGCAATTGCTTTCATAAAGGATTCCTGGCTACAGGAGAGGATTAATTAGTCCAACTTAATGCCCTACTTTAAAATGGCAAATTTTTCTAAAGAATCTAGATACCTGTTTGCAAATTTCCTTAAAACTTAGCATTAGTGGAAAAACAAGTGTTGGAAATATATTGCATTTGATGAACAACAGTAAAATATAGAGGCAAAGATTCCCTGAAATAAAAATGAAAGTCAAAGATTTTGTTTGCTTTTTATAACTTCTCAGGTGCAAGCACTAAGCTGCAAAGGGAATAAATAAATGCAGACTACACCCCCTGGTGGAACATTTGTTTGATAGGTGGTTGATAGCTTTTTATCTCTTTAAGAGCAGTTAAAGTGCTTATTTAAATTTCTTTGCCTTCTTAGTTGATTGTAAAACTATGCTTATTTATTTATCAACTTATGCCTTTAAGTTGTTTTTACAAGTGTATAGTTATACTAAGTATGCCTAATTATGAATCAGATTACCCAAGCAAAGTAATTTGTATAATATATGTTCTAGTCTACTCTGTTTCTAAAGATTCCTTTTGAGTGCACACAGAGATTAATAATCATGCCTACCTTCTAGCTCATAGCAGTGTTTTTACATTGGAATAAACATGGTTGCTCTCTTAGAACAGCTGCATTGCTTATTGGAAAATGACATAGAGCCCTCCTACTTCAGTTTGTCTTTCAACCTAGGACTTTTTACATAAAGACTTGTCAAATGGAGGGGAGCAATAAAGACTCAATAATCTACATGGACTTGAAAGGACAATGAAGTAAAATACAGAAGTCTTCAAGGAATAGATTCAGCCAGACCCCAACTCTTATTGAGACTCTTAAAAGAAGATGCAGGAATGGCCCTCCCTGGTGGTACAGCTGTTTAAAGCACAGCACTTAGAAGCTAAAACCACTTCAGCATGAGTTCAATCCCCGCCTGCCCTGGAGGTGATCCACATGGTGTGACAGACCTCTCTCCTTGCCCTCCCACTGCTCCCCTCAATAGTGTACTTTAATAATCTGCCTGTTCTGCTCCCTATTCTGTCTTTGGTGAATCTTCTCACTGCCCCTGCACCTCTGGCCTGTACCCCACTTCTGTATGCACAAATAAATAAATCTTTAAAAAAAAAGTCATCCTATCAAAAGTGATATACAGATTTAACACTATCCCAGTAAAAGTCTCAATGACATTTTTTAAAGAAATAGAAAAAATGTTGATGAGATTCATAAGGAACAACAAAAGACCTTGAATAGCCAAAATCTCTCATGACTAGGAAGAAAGAGAATGGAGGCTTTACAACCCCAAACTTCAAGCTATACTAGAAAGCCATAATAATCAAACCACATGGTACTGGAACAAGAACAGACATATAGACCAGTGGATTTGGATAGAAAACCAAGATATAAATCCACATGTTTATGGACAGCTAATCTTTGACAAAGGAGCAAAGAAGATACAATGGAACAAAGAAAGTTTGTTCAGCAAATGGTGCTGGGAAAACTGGGAAGCTACATACAAAAAAATGAAACTAGATCACTACCTCTGACCATACACAAAAATCAACTTGAAGGGGATTAAAGACCTAGACATAAGAACGGAAACCATAAAATACCTGGAAGCAAGGATGGGCCAAACACTACACAACATACACTTCAGTGACATCTTTAAAGATAGAGCACACAATGCCACGATAGTGAAGGCAAGGATAAATACATGGGACTACATCAAGTTAAAGAGCTTCTGTACAGCAAAAGAGATATTACAAAAAACAAACAGAAATATGGAGAACTGATGAAGCTCAACAAAAATAAACAACCCCATCAAAAAATGGGCAAAAGAGCTAAAAAGACACTTCTCCAAAGAGGAAATGCAGATAGCCAACTAGCATATGAAAGAATGTTCAACATCACTTGTAATAAAGGAGATGCAAATTAAAACCACAATGAGATACCACCTCACCCCAGTGAGAATGGCACATCTTCAAACAACTAGCAACAACAAATGTTGGAGAGGATGTGGAGAAAAAGGAACTCTCCTGCACTGCTGGTGGGAATGCAAACGAGTGCAACCACTATGGAAAACTGGAGGTTCCTCAAACTGCTAAACATGGAGCTTCCCTAGACCCAGCAAACCCACTCCTAGGTATCTACCCAAAAGACACAAAAACACTGATTGAAAAAGATACCTGCACCCCCATGTTTATTGCTGCTTTATTCACAATTGGAAAGACATGGAAACAGCCCAAATGCCCAAAAATGGATGACTGGATTAAAAAGATGTGGTACATATATACAATAGAATAGTACTCAGCAACCAAAAAAATAAATAAATAAACACATGTCTTTTGCAGCTACATGGATAGAGCTGGAAAAGATCATGTTTAGTGAAATAAGCCAGAAAGAAAAGGAAAAATACCGATGGTTTCTCTCATAGCAGGAATATAACGGAACAGGCGAAAAAATGATGAACAGCTATATAACAGACATTTTGTGGGGGTGGAGTAGGGAATGGGATCAGAAACGGGGAGAAGGGGGAGGGAAATGCACTGGACTATGGTGATGGCACATGGGTGATTTGGTGATGGGAAACCCAAGAGGATTTCAACTGAGATGGAAAAATGCACAAAAATATGTAAAAATAAACTATTATAAAAAAAAAGATGCAGGAAGAGAAATGGGTTAGCATTCCTGTGTCATGTTTTCAATTTTGCATTTTTCACTGAGGTACAGATTTCAACTAGAATGAGATCGCCTATGTTGCTGTATACTTTTGTAGCACCCAACCCAGGCTCAACGTCAGTATTTGAATGATTTATTGAAAATCTAACTTCATGGAGAAATGGACTCATTTAATATTTAAAGACACACATTTTCATGTATAGGACATGCCACTTTTTAAGTTGTATTCAGTGACTTGAGTTATTACCATAAATAAGCCATGATTTCTAGGGTCTAGAAATGAGTAAGAGATGGAATTTTACATATAGAAAATCTGTATCTTCGTGAGAATTCAAAGGCATCTAAAAATACAAAGGTTGTTTTTATCACTGATAGGAATCCACTTTGAGTGAATTAGGAGTTTATAATAATCCCCTGTGATTACTTGAAGATGAAGAATTGGGCTTGCATATTCAGCATAATATATAGAAAGCTTTATACCCAATTTTCTGTTCTGTGGTAGCAGAAAAATGTGCTTGACCCAGGTTGGTTGTGTAACTCAAGGGAGATTAAGGATTGCACACAATTTGGTAAAGTGCTGTTAAAAGCATCAGTGTTTCAGCCCTGAGCTACAGGAGATCGACAGCTGGATGGAGCACCTCTACCACTCATAACAGAAAAGAAGCTGGAGAAACAGCACATGAACTATTTTTATTAAATCTGCAAAAGAACTGAAGTCACTACACACTTAACCTTAAATGTAGTGAGATGGGCACCTTCAAGAAGAATTGGAACTTGAGCATTTGCTTATAGGAAACACCACCCAGAGCCACTTAAGTCAGTAAGAAGATTCAGCTAGAATCTTAAAATTAATTGCCAAGTGCCAGATACAGGTCACAGCAGGGAACTACAAACAGGAGAGATTTGTTCTTTGCAGGCTTTTCCTCAAACAAATGTTCATGATGAGGACCAGGGAACATGCTGAGAAGTCTCTTCAGTTGTACCTGCTAAAGATGGAGACTAGTGGCCACTTCTAAACCTCTGCCTTGCCTAGAGACTAGAACTTCCTCTATAGGATGGAGGGACAGAACTGCAGTCTGGGGCTCTCGCAGGACTTCCTCTAGCGGGGAGGGTAATAGCCACCACCACCACTCAACTGAGCCCCATCCCCTGTCATTCCTAAGAAACAAAAGCCTTACTCTTCAAGAAAAAGGGTGACATAAATGAATCCTTAGATCCTTGAAGGAATCTGTTAGGGAAGGAGTAGAGGAAAAACCAAAGTGTCCAAGGGAGGAGAACAGAAGAAAAACAAAAGTTCTACACAAGGGAAGGAGCAGGGTATGTGCTACTTTCCATTTGGAAGATTAGAAATACTCATAAATGTCACAGCACCAAGGTTCATGGTCACAGTGCTCCCTGGAACCAGGGCATTGTACATCAGAGACCACCTTCCTTCCCCAACAGTCCAGTCACCACAATAAGGAGATTTGAATGAAAATAGCGGTGAGATACACCTGCGAAGGCTGTGCAAAGAGAAGACCCAAAGCTAAGTGGGGAGACTCTTAGCCAGACAGAGAACACACTTCCAATCTGGTCCAACTCCTGACTAGAGTGAAACAAGTCTTCACACTAGACACCGAACAGAAGGAATGGCAAGTCTCGTCTCCAAACATCGAACGTTCCTTAGCTCAGAATCTACATTTGGCTTTCAGCAGAAACCTAGGGGACATAAAAAGACAAGAGAAAGCACAGTAATCAGTCAGAAACAGATGTCACACAAATATCAGAACTATGAAGTAGGGAATCAATGGCTACAATTATGTGTTTATAGCTCTTTAGGAAAAGCAGACATATATGCAAGAGCCTATAGGTAATGTTATTAGGAAGATGAAAACTGTAACAGAGGCACATGAAAAAAACTTGACAAATGAAAAACAGAGATGAGAATGGCTTTAATGGGACCACCAGTAGACTGGACACATTTGAGGAAAGAATTTAAGAACATAAAGATAAGCTACTCAAACTGAAGAGACTTAAAAAACAATAAAACAGCATCTAAGACTTCTAGGTTGAGTTAAATGATCAAACATTCATATTATTGGAAACTCAAAGGGCCAGTAAGGACAAGGCAGAAAAAATAATGTCCAAGAGCTCTCCAAAACTTGTGATAGGCACTTAACTACATATCCTAGAAGCAAATCTATACAAAGAATAAAAATGGACACAACAGCATATAGAATTTCAACAGGATTGCTGAAGCTAGAAGCCAGGCTGATGCTTAGTTCTTCCATTTACTTAGTAACATGCAACCATTCTGTATTATTTAATGGATATGGAGTTTCAGTTTGGAAAGTTGAAAATGTTTTGTGGATGAAGATGATGTTGCACAACAATGCGAAGGTACTTAAGGTACTTAAAGGTACTGAACTGTGCACTTAAAGGTTGCTGAAATGATACATTTTATGTTATATTTATCTTGCGATAATAATAAAAAAAAATGTAACTGTTATGTCCAAGGAGTACAGGATGAGATGCAATCATCAAGAAACTCTTTGTTCTCATTGTATCTCAACACCGTTGTTCTAAGCCACACCGTTCCCTGCCCCTGAATGAAATCTCAGTTGCTCCTGTGACTTTTCCAAACTCTATTTGATGATTTTAAAAGTCCTTCAGTCACTCTTGACAAGAAATTTTGTTTCAGTGAATAAGATGCCCAGTCACAGAGGAGGTTTGCAGTCTTCTTTTCAGCCGGGGTTTCCGGCTCCTCCAGGCCTGGAACTAGAGTGACAAAGAGTGATATGGGACCAAAAATATTAACAATTATTACTTGTGAGCTGGCACTGGTGCTCTTTGAAGTTGGCAATTCTCTCTCCTAGAGAGAGACAGTACTCTTTTTCTCATTGGCTTCTTTAGTGATTCCAAAAAGGCCTTCCCCCCTGGGAACCTCTCCCTAAAGCTTTTGAGTGAAGGTGCTGTCTGTCTCTTGGACTTCCTTATGACGTTCTGTCCTTTCTATGCTCTTGCCACAAAGCAGCTTTTGCATCTAAGGGTATGTTTGCTCCTGTTGATGGAAGTGACGTCTGCATCCAACATGGCATTTGGTGCTGCTAGTTCTGTCCTGTTGACTTTTTCATAGTCATGTCTGGTATCCCAAAGCCCCAGAGCAATTTTATAAAGTCCTTAGAGGCTCTGGTGTGTGTGTGGGGGGGGGGGGGTGGAAGCAGGGATAGAGGTATGTGTATTTAAAAACCCTCTCACTGAGACTTAAGAACAGAGATGGGGCCGTCCCTAGTGGCATAGCAGGTTAGGACACAGCACAGCAAGCCAGTTGCAGCCTCTTCAGTGTGAGTTCAATCCCCTACCTGGAGGTGATCCACATGGCACAGCAGACCTCTCCTGACCCGCCCACTGCTCTCCTCAGCAGTGTACTTTGCTAATCTGCCTGTTCTGCACCCCACTCTGTCTCTGGCGAAGCTTCTCACCACCCCTGCACCTCTAGCTTCTACCCCAGTTCTGTATGAATAAATAAATAAGTCTTAAAAAAGAAAGAACAGAGATGGGAAAATATGACAGTATTACAACTTTCTGACAAGAATCAAAAGAAATTTTATTTCTGAACACCAAGTGACTATTGAACAGAAGAAGATCATAAAACTTTTGAGCCCCTTGATGGCAAGCTTTGCCTGTCCTATGTATACCACTCTAATTATTTGGCATCTGTTGCTTGCTGTAACTCAAAAAGTAAAGACAGAATGAGTTCTGTTCTCACACCCCTTTTAGTAATACTCAATTTTAGCATCAGGAGGTATATTTAGCTAGAAGGGTCACTTAATAAAAGAGTGACCATTTTGGTCTGTGTTGCTATGGTGTCTCCCATCTGGTTACAAAGAAGGCACTGTCATTGAGGAAGCCTTGGGCAAGTTCTTCCCAGAGTCCCCCTACCCCATGCTGACATCTCAGATAAAGGCAAGACTTGCAGAATTTGAGTATATTTATTTTTCTTTGATTTTCTCACATTCTCAGTCTTCCTAAGCCTTTTGTTTTTTCTCTGCCTTTTTTGTTTTTACAGTGAATTTGGTCTCAGACAGATTCACAGACGTCATTGAAGTCATGAGCAACATTTGCATGAAGGTCATAGGGCCCAAGTTTTATTAAATAGTCAGGTCCCAATCTGACTTTATAATTACAGTAGTATCAGGTAGAGGACAAAATTAATCCTTATTAAGAGCTAGTTTCTTTTAATTTAGTACATGTTCCCTATCCTGTGTTTCCCAGGACGACTTAGAGAGCCATTTTTGAAAGATCATTTAAGCTTTTGAATAAAACTAGCACAACAATCTACTTGTACAAATAGTATCTTTGTTTAAAAAGAGAACTTCACACAGTGATGGAGCTATAGTTGGAACCGGTACAGTCTGATCTGTAGTGTCTTGTGTAAGCCACTCTGCAGCGTTCTCTTTTCAATTGGCCTCCACCTCTGGCACCACAGGTCATCACCGTACATCGATTACCTAACAGTGCCCTTGAAAAACTTGTGTTCAGCATGTTATCACAAAGCATAAAAATGTTGAAGAAGGGAACCACAGACTTTTAAAAACATGTCAGTATTTTCTGATCATCTTTTTTTATGAGGTCAAGCCCTTCATTTTGACACTTAATGAATAAAATGCCCACGTTGCAAGAAATGGGATAATGAATTGTAAAAAGACATAATCAGCAATGACTAAATAATTAAGGGAATTGACTCTGAATTGAAATGCAGAGTCATTTGGGAATGCATTAATAATAACACGATTTGTTCCATATGCTAAATAATTCTGTTTTTAGAAAATCAGTCATCACACATATTCCATGGCAAAGAGGAAAAAAATTAATGTTGACTAATAGGAACTGTAATTAGATGTTCTGCTTTTAAACAGCTGAATAAAAGATGAAATCATATAGAAAGTATATTTAGATACAAGTCAGAAAGTAAACTGATTATTATTCATAGCGCTGTTAATAGGAACTGTAATTTATGCATCTAGTGAGAATTGTGTTAGGCAATTAAGAAAGGGAGTCACACTTGACTTCCCTTTATGCATTTACATTTATGTATTTTCCTATATTATACCAACGACTATCTTTTTTCCTGTCTTTCACCAACTCGCCATCATAGTCATGTTTTGGCAGGGCACTGCCAACATCTGGGGACCCTGGGGCCTGCTAGGTCTTGCTGAGGATGTTGCAGCAGGACAGCGCTGGGCCAGTGCATGCATTGACTTCCTGGGGGTCACCAGCAGGGGTTGTGACCTTGCAACTTCTGTTAGTGTTTCACCTTCAGAGCTTTCTCCAGAGGTATTAGAGGAAAACAGCGGTACCTAGTTCTGCAGGTCACCATGGGTAGGTGTCCTCTGAATGGAGAAAGTGGGAGATAGCTACTGAATGTGGTTCAGTAGAATGCCCTGGGCATCCAAGCCACCCTACAGGAGGTGCCACATCTCGCTCATCATTCCCCCAATTTTTTTTAAAGGTTTATTTATTCATACAGAACTGGGGTACAGGCCAGAGATGCGGAGGGTGAGAGGATTCACGAGGGACAGAGTGGGGAGCAGAACAGGCAGATCGAGGAAGTACACTGCTAAGGGGAGCAGCAGGCAGGCCAGGAGAGGTCTGCCTCGCCATGTGGATCTCCTCCAGGGCAGGCAAGAATCAAACTCATGCGGAGGTGGCTGAAGCTTCTTAGTGCAGTGCTTGAACCCACTGCACCACAAGGGAGGACCCCATCCCCCCAATTTTTTAAGGTGAGAGATCAAAACAAATGTGTTGTAATCTACCTTCACCCTTTGCAAAAAAAAAAAAAAAAAAAAAAAGCATTACAGATGAAATAATCTTTTCAACTGGAGAACATTTATGTCATCTTGGCTTCTCTATTATAATGACAGCCTTTTGGAAAAGTAACTTGATGTGGCAAACAGGAGTGAGGGGTTTTAGCAAAACTCACCCTGTCCAGTTACTTGTTTATGCACATGGTTGCCACAGTGCACACCAGGCTAAGCCATCCTATAGCTTTATTCTTCATGAAACAGGAAGGAAATAGAAACTTAAAGCCAGTGATTCCTGTTCAGTCAGGGTGTGAGTGTGTGTGTCGTGCTGCTCTTTGGTGCCTAACAGTGAGTCTTCTTGTATCAGCAGCTCTTCCTGACCTGTCACTTCATGACTGTGCCCTTGTCCACAGCACGGACCAGGGGTAACACGCCGAGTTGTTGCAGAGAGAATTTGGTGCCTCTGCCAACTCTGTGAGAGGCATACTTTGTTTTACTAAGTTTCTGAACAACATCGTATCTGTTTTTCCTTTCAAAAAATATAAACGAGATCTCTTACGACTTTAGGGAACAATGTAAATTGATGTAGGACACACATACTGTAATGGGTTTCAGTGTGGGGAGTAGAAAGAGCACTGGGTTTCAATTTACTGTTTTTGTGGCCTTAAAAAACCCATCTGTATGTACCTCAGTTAACTCATCTATAAATCAGTGATAATAAAAATTTTTTTAACCTGTCTTTCAAAGTTGTTTTGAGGTTCTAATAAGTGATGTATTCATTCGCCTTACTAACTCTAGATCATGTTATACATGGCAGGACTTATTTTGATTATAATTAAATTTTTTGTGTGTATTACCTTCCTTAGAACATAAAATCCTCAAGCATCACTGTCTTAACTCCCTGGACTGCACTCATAGAATTCATAACCCTTCCTATGGCATTGCTCTCGATAGAAAAATAATTATGCAAATATAGAACACACAAGCACACACTTTGGTAAACAGAATAATGTCCCCTCCCTAAAGGTATTTTGCCCTAATCCCTAGAACAATTGAACTCGTTAGATTAGCTGGCAAAGGTTACAAATGGGATTAAGGTTGCTCTCAGCTGATCTTGAGATGCAGAGATTTTCCAAATGGATCCAGTGTAATTACAAAGGTCCTTATAAGTAGAAGAGAGGGGCAGAAAAGAAATAACTGAGAGATGTGAGTATGACGTGCTTTGAAGATGGAGAAAGGCGCAACCCACCAAAAAAATGTAGCAGGCTCTAGAAGCTGGAAGGGGCAAGAAACATTCTTCATTAGAGCTTCCAGTGTGTACAGCTACGTGACACCTTGATTTCAGCCCCTTCTGGACTGGCAGCCTCCAAACTCTAAGGTCATAAATTTGTATTGTTTTAAGCAACTAAATTTGAGGTGATGTGTTATTGGTAGAAATAGAAAATGAATACATACATACTGACTAGGTAGGTGAGATTTTTCAGATACGAATTGTAAAATATCCCAAAGCCAAGATTTCTTATGACTGCAAACATCTGGAGGAGTTAGAAATCTCATGCTTCCCTGGTTTGCCCAAGTACTTTGGTTAATACTCTGATTTCCTGTAGCTTTATTTTGTGATTCAGAAAGCAAAGCAGTAAGTTTACTGGTTTACAGTTTGACTGCCTGACACTGTTATAAGTGTTGTAATTATTTCCTAGATAAGGAAACAGGTGTAGAAAGGGTAAGGCAGCCAGGTAAAAGAAATTTGTCTGGAGTTGCATAGCAACCAGAAGGCTGCTCAGTTGCCTTCCAGCAGTCTTCATCTATACTCGCCTGCCCTTCCACTAAGTAGCATGTTCCACTTCAGATTAGCACCTGGGATACGGGACCTGTATTTTGGCTCTTCTCGGGCTGTTGGATAGGCACCCTAGGGAAAATGGGAGTTATCATTTTTTTCTGCCCCTCACCATCAACATCAGTGACCGACACTTGTGGTCTCACATGCATGCCTGATGATGTGGGTGCACTGAGGGGAGAGGCTGCGTATATAAGGATGGCAGCAGAGAACCCTGTGGCAGAGTTTAGTAGAGACCAGCGGAGACACCACAAGAGAACACCAGAGAGCCCAGAAAGATTAAAGATTCACTGGAGGCAAGGAGGCTGGTAGGCCAAACTGCCTGCCCTGCACCTGCTTGCCTCACTGTAAATGGTGTAGAAAGATCATTAAAGGCCTGAGAAGGTCACTAAGGGCTCCAGAACTCTCCATTACCCATATTCTTGGATCATAGAAAACCAGTGCTATGCCTTTCTGGCACTAGACTGAAATCCCAGAAGATACTGAGTAAAAAACATTGGTCGATCGGCCTGTTCGGGAAACCTTGAAATTCGTGAGCTTATGATGATGTTATACATATTGAGCATTATTTTCTGTATCCAACACAATAGTGTGAATAAGACAGGTTCGTTCCCCCAAAGACTAGAGAACCCAAATCTGAGTTTGTCCATCAATACCTACTGGGTATTGTCTCCTAAATAACATACTCTACTAAACAGAAATAGTTCTTTGAAGCAAAATACATGGCCTTAAACCTAGAAGTTAATGATCCTACATAACAGTGAATAAGAAAATTGCAGCAAAAAAAATCATAAAAGCATGCCTGTTCACAAAGGTGCAATTGTAGGGTACAGTGTGATGTGGGCTGATTGGTCAAGTTTGGTTTTGTTTGTTTCTAGTGAGAAAGTGGTCTCCTCTTTGGCTCTTTAGATACTAGATGGCAGCAGTCCCAGAACACCCCCACAGCTGGAAATCAGTAACAGCAACTGAGGCAAAGATGGGTGGGGGCTTTGAAGACAAGACGTTTTGAATTCCAGCCTTACCATGTACTCACTCAGTGATTCTGAGTAAAGTCACCTTTCTGAGGCTATTTTCTGCTTAAATTCAATGGACTTGCATCACAGGAGGATGAAATGAGACCACATATGTCAGAACAACCCTGTTCCCCTTTTCACCTGCCAGAACACCAGCTGCATTAGAAGCAAGGGGCCCTGCACTGAGACTCGTGTGGCTTTTAAGATTTCTATGCTTATGGAAAGCCATCCCTCGTCTTCTCTACCAGCCCTTCAGTTAAAGGTCTCTGCTGTCATGGTTCCTTCCTGTTAGTATCTTCACTCATATATCTAAGGACATACTTGGAATCTCAGAGGCTTTCTACTTGCCAGAAACTTCTTTCATATTCCAAAGAAAAACTTTAAGAATCATCAAGAAACATTAATTGTACACTTTAACTTTATTACCTACTTTGCCTATAAAAACACACAAGACCCCTTGCCCAGTTCTCTCACCTTTTATTCGTGAATTCCAGTGTTTCGATTTATTGCCTTTGCTGTCTAGTCTCCTGCCCATGGAATGAACCTGTGAGCTTAAAATGGAAACAGAAAGAAAAAAATCTTTTCCCTTTAATGTAGCTGCTGCTTCACTGAATAGTCATTAAATAAATTCAGTGTTTTAATGCTCAACAAAAACACATGATTGTTTAACGGAGTATATTATGGAAAATGGTAGTGTTAATAGTCTCCGTGGAGTTCTAGTTGGGGAAGAACACATTATAGCATTGTCAAGGCAGGGGGGTTGATTTTTGTTTGTGAAAATAAGTTACTGACACTGTACATCATTTTTATACCTTGTTGCTAGGCAACATAAAAAATGTGGTTATTGCACGTGCCTGCTATCTTATTTTTTTCTTTAAAAAAATGCCACTTTTTAATTTTGTTAAATTAGCTCTGTTATTGATTCTGTGGTCCTTCCAGTGCATATTGATTGAGGTTCATCCATTAGCTTAGGGTTTAAGGGGGGAGAGAGAAGATAGGCTTGCATTTGTAACTAGAACACACACATTAGTACTAATCATTAATACTCATGTTCATCACTCTTTGTTTTCATACAGAGACAGGTAGAGTTCTGGTCTTTGGGATGTGATAGCCAAGGAACTGGAATAAGTTGTAGGCAACACTGATGGTTATGTTGGTGAATCAAATGAAAATTATATGTATTTTCTAATCAGAGCTTCCTATTACCAAGAATATAGTACCCCAAAACCCTAAGACCATAAATATTTGTTTGCTTTTTCCTAAAGCATGACTCGTTTTCACCTCTGATCACTTGTACTTGCTCTCCTTGCCACTGCACCATGTCAGTCACTTAGGGAAACCCTGGAGTGGTATTTGAAGAAGATAGAAAGTGGGGTCCTCACTGGTGGCACAGGGGGTTAAAGCACAGCACTGTGGAGCAGTCTGCAGCCACTGTGGCAGGAGTTTCATCCCGGGCCAGGCAGGTGACCCCTGTGGTGTGGTGGAGCTCTCCTGACTCACCTGCTGCTCCCCTCAACAGTGTGTTTCAGTCTGCCTGTTCTGTTCCCCACTCTGGTTATTCTCTGGCCTGTACCCCAGTTCTGTATGTACAAATAAGTAAATCTTTTTTTTAAAAAAAAAAGAAAACCTGAAAGGAGGCAATAATCTGTGCCCTCATAGAGCGTATACTGTAAGAGAGGAAACGACAGTGAAAAGAACAGTCATCTCTGCACTTTATAAATTAAACCTAAATAAACAGCCCTAGTGGTACCACTAATACTACACAAACAGAGCAAGGAATGTTTGGAGGTTAGGCTGAAATGTATGCCACCCTCCTCAGTTCTTCTCCAAAACCTTCTGCTTGAGTTACTTGTCAAGTCCAGAGCAGTTTCCTTGAAGAAGCATAGAGCTCTAGAGAGAGGGGTGTCCACCTCCTCCATACACCTTGGATCTTGGCACACACTGTCATCACGGGGCTGAGCACGTGCATTTATGCTTGCTTATGTGTCCCGCCCCCCCTTACTTGGAACATAAACTCCATCCAGGCAGGAGCTGTTATTTCCTGTTCTTTGTTATATTTTCCATGCTTGGTACACTGTTTCACATACAGTAGACAGAAAGCTCAATACATGTTGATATGTTATTAATAAATTGGACATTAACCTACTGTGGATGGATTCACAAAACAATCAGTGCTGGGGCAGTCTGCTCAAACCACGCCATCCTTGAAACCAGGCTGATTGCACCTGACAGATGCAAGTCTTATTTATCATGGCCAGGGTGATACATTAAACTTTTACCTGTGGTTTACTCTTACTGCTCTGCTAAATTATTTCTTTCTTTATGAGGCATACTCTTTTTATTTTGTCATGTGTTTCCTATTTTTATGAAGAATAATTATCATTTGAGAATGATCATGACTATTTGCAAGCTAACCTGTTAGGTTTCAGAAAATGTGCTGATTACATATGTTGTGAAGTTACATTCTCTTCCTATGAAAAGTACAGGCAAATCTTTCTCACATGTGTACACATGTGTGCATGCATGTATAGGACCCTTACATGCATTCAGCACAGTTGAGAAAATGTTTCCTGCACTGAGTTTTGCCTTCCTGGAACTCACATTTTAAAAAGGAAGCAGGCACATAGGTTCTCGTGGCTGATAGGACAAGCACTATACTCTGCAAAATGTTATGGACCTGAAGATAGAGATTTCCCTGTACAGAAAATATTCAAGAGTTGTGTTGATTTGGACCAGAAAAATCAATAATTATTGTTGGTTTAGATAATGAAAATTATTTCCTCGGGCACCAAATTATAATTTACTAGAATTTTTCTTAAAAAAAAATTTTCAGAAGCTTTTAATTATTGCCAATATTGTCTCTTATTTATTGGTTTCTATGCCTTTTGAACAAAATAAATCTAGAGAACACATCTGATTCCTCTTTTCATTGCCAACATCAAGCATAGTTGAATTATCATAATTCTAGAGATGTAACACACTCCTAACTTAAAAAAAAAAAGTTCTTAAGTTAAAATTAGATGTATAAAGGCATGTTTTTCATGTAATGAAGCAAATACATAAACGTTTATTTTAAAAAAATAACATTATACCTTTGAAACCAAATAGACTTTTGAGCAGAATCAGAGAAACCACTTCCTAGACTTACCATAACACAAGTGGGTCATTACTTTCATGCTAGTCATCACTACCTATTATTTTCAGGCAATTATATTAAGAAAAATTTCAGTGATAATTAGATAGGAAGGTAGATAGGTAGGTAGATATAACTACATATAAATCTGACTATATTGTTATATGGGTTATATGTGTATATACATATAAATAAAGAGATCAGACTTCATGTACACTTAATAAAAGCTGTCTTACTATATCTTTTTCCTGTATCTAATATGAAAGTTTTAATATTTTAATAAAATAAAAAATATTTTTAAAAATATTCAGTATATCAAATGAAATAACTGGTATCTGGATTTAAATTGTGTTTTCAGTTGATATGATTTTTATAAGTCCTAAGTTACCTACTCATATATATGCATTATTCATTAAAAAAATAATTTCCATAACTTTTAAACTTGGTAATTACATGTTTTAATTATGTAATTACACATTCTAATTATATAGTTAAATCCAATTACAGTAATTATTATGTAATTATATGATAATTGATACATAATACACATGTAAAATCCTGCATAAGCATGTGTTTAACAAAGGAAATAGTTCTGAGGTAATAGTTATGGGAAGAGTTGCGAAAGGATTGTCTTACAGAAAATAAAGGAACTTGGCTAATTACTTGATGACTTGAAAAAATATAGAGATCTCATATACAATTGTACGTAAGTAGTCATGCTGCACTATCTGTGTTCATAATAGCTACTTTTCTGGTCAGGATCAAGCACCTTAAACTCGGCAATGAGTACAAATGAGAGGTCGTAAAACTCTTTGCTAAGCTAGAAACATAACTGGTGAAAACTGTTCATTCAACAGAACTGGCACCCGCACCCAATTTTTCTGAAGGAATGGAAATATAGACCTTGTGTTTTGGTGGCAGAAATTGACACATGAGTGGCCAGCTAGTTCAGTGTGTCCCTTGCTTGGGACTCACCCCAACCTTTCCAATTAGCAGTGCTACTGGTTTCACTTTCTTGCTATAAATATGTGCAGTTGCTTACGTCTATTATATTGAGGCTTAGAGAAGAAAGTTAACCTTTAAAATTATGGGAAGAAATTGAGTTAGCATACTTCAAAAATTTCGAAACATTTCTATCAACATTTAGCTAGAAGCTTACACAAAGGATTACATGTATGAAATCTAAGTTTCATGCAATTGGTAAGAAATAGGAATTGATATTTTTGCATTACTTTATTAGATTATAATTGACATACTATGAACTGCACATATTTAAAATGACAGCTTGATAAACTTTCACATAGTTATATACCCATGAAACATCATAGCCATTAAGACAGTGAACATAGCATATTGTCATTTCCTCAGTTGTTCTCTGACTTCTTTGTATCTCATTACTTTTACCCTTCCACATGCTCCATGTTGTCCCAGGCCGCCACCTATCTTTCTATAACTATCAAAGAATTTTCATTTTTTCAGCTTTATGTGAATAGAATCATACAGTATAGGCTTTTATTTGATTTCTCTCACTCTATGTATTTTGAGGCTTATGAATATTTTTGTTTGTATCGGTAATTCCTTCTTATTGCTAAGTAGTTTTCCAACAAGTAGGCATACATTATTAGTTTATCCATTTACTTTTGAAGGACTTGTTTGTTTATGCATATAAGAATTAGGTACAGGCCAGAGGTACAGGGGTGAGAGGATTCACCAGAGACAGAGTGGGGAGCAAAGCAGGCAAATCAACTGAAGCACACTGCTAAGGTGTGAGACAGGTGAGACAGAAGAGGTCTACTGTGCCATGTGTGTCGGCTCCCTGGTCAGGGATCGAACTTTGACTGCAGTGGCTGTGGATAGCTTCATAGTGCTGGGACTTAACCCCTTGTGTTACCAGGGAGGCCCTGAAGGACATTTTTTGAAGAACATTTGACATGTTTCCATTTTTTAGCTGATACAAACATATCATGTATTTACTGAACACAAAAAATGAAGGACTAATGAATGACTGGTGTATAGCAAATAAGACAATAATGGATGAAAAATAATAGAAAGACTAAATTAACACACAGAAAGGGGAAAAAAGAAAAGGTTACAAAAACAGAAGAGGAGATAGAAAGCAATTATCAAGATGACAAACTTAAACCAAACTAACATAATATACACTTAACATTAAATTAATATAATTTCATAATTACATTAAATGAAATTTTTTATTTAAGCTTTCTAATTAAAAGACTAAGAATGTTAAGAGTAGATACAATAAAACCAGTTCTTTGAAAAAGCCAGCAAATTAATAAAGATCTAAGTGAGCTAATGAGAAAGCAAAGATAAAACACAAATTATCAACATCAGCAAAATGAAGAGACACCATCACAGATCTCACAGACATGGAAGAAAAATAACTGGCTTTTATAAGTCACTTAATGCTGATTGATCAGTAACTCAAATGACATGTACAAATTCATTTAAAGATAAAATGTACCAAATCAGAAACCAGGAAAAAGTAGAAATCATCAATGCTCTGTTTTAAGGCAATTGACTTTTAATTCACCAAAGAAAATTCCAAGCTTTCCACAAAAAGCTTAACAACTGCTTAAGAAAGAAGTATTAATCATGTGTAAAATTATTCAGGAAACAAAAGAGTAAGAAACACTTGCCAGATACTTATGTTAGGCTAACAGAAGACTGAAAACTGTAGACTAGTACCTTTCACTTACATAGATACAAAAATATTTCACAAATGTTATCAAATAATGATAGCATGACTGAGTAAATTCTCCCAGGAATGCAAGAAGAGTTTTACATATAAAAATCAGTCCACATAATTTTCCATACTAACAGATAAAGGAGAAAAACATGTGATTATTTCGATTGTTCAGAAACAGCATTGGCCTGTATTGTCTTTCAGCAATATAAAGGAATTTCTTCAGCTTGATTAAAAAAAAAAAAAGCTTAGAGTAACATTACGTACAATGATAAAGAAACAAATGCTTTTTTTGTAAGATAATGAGTAAGTCAAGGATGTACATTCTTGTCAATTTCTCTATACACATAATGACCAATACCAAATGAAAACAACCATTCATAAGTGGCATCATAATTGCAAAGTACTTATTGATAAATTTGTCAAATACAAGTATTATACTCTGAAAGCCATACTGAGGGAAATTAAAGAAAACCTAAATAAATGGAGGGCTATATTGTGGTGTTTAGGGAAACAGACATCTCATAAAAATAGAAGTACAGCCCAATAAAAGACCCATATGTACAGTTGATTCCTACTGTTCGCAGTAGTAGTATTCTGTAAAGTTGCCATGAGTTCCAAATTTGCAAAATACTGAACCTAAGGGGAATACAGTGTTAGGTTTCAGAAAGCCACCAACACATAATCTTTCTTTATGTATGTTTCTATTTAAAGATATCTTATTTAGGTATCTTTAATGTTGGTTCATTAACATTGATCTCATGGCCAACACACTAACTTGCAACCTATCTAATACTTATTTTCTTCAAAAGGTGCTTAGAAACACTGTGCAGTTTATAGTACTGTGCTTGGGGACTATTTCAAACACAATGAGACCAGCAACAAAAAGCCCAAAATTGCAAAAAAAAAAAAAAAAGAATTTTATATATGTACATATACATACACACATATATATATGTAGCCATTCATATATATGAATAGCCATATGTTGTGTGTATACATGTGTGTGTGTATAGCACTGAATGTACCACAGAAAGGACACTTGATTATAAGAGCTGACACCAAAAAAGGCAAAGTATTATCACCTCTTTGGACCTCATCTGGGAAAACTCAGATGAGAACTGTGAGCAATTCAAAATTTCAGTGCACAATTATGAGTACTGTGAAACTTGGTTTAAAATAAGAAATATAATTTGTTTTTCACCCCTGTTCTTGGTACAGATCCTTGCACTTCCCTGAGTGATAAGAGAAACAGACTTTTCATACCCCTTTCAACAGCCTGAGTTTATATTGCAAGGTAAATTTTTGAAAGCTCTAAGAACCTAAGGACAGAGGTCAATTGCTAGGAGAACAGGAACAAGTGATTAGAAGGTTGGAATTTTCAACCCTACTTCCTGACCTCCACGGTGGAGAGGGGAGTTATAGATTGAACTAATCACCAATAGCCAATGGCGTCATTAATCATGACTACATAATAAAAACCCCCATAAGAAAACAAAGATGGGGTTTGGAGAACTCCCAGGTGGGTAAACAAGAGCTCACCCATACTAAGAGTTAGAAATGAATCCCAACTTCACAGAGACAGAAATTCCTATGCTCAGGATCTTTTGGGCCTCCCCTGTAGTTCATCTGACTGTTCATTTGTAGCCATTCATTCATGGGCATATGTTTTCAGTTATCTTGCATAAATACCTAAGAGTAGAATTACTGGGTTGAATGTTTATCACCATGGACATAAAATTCTGTTTTGGGGGGATTCTCCTTTGAATTGTAGAATGTTTAGCAACACCTGATCTGTACCCCTCTAGATGCCAGTAGCACCCCTCAGTTGTGACCACCAAAACTGTCTCCAGATACTACCCTAGTTGAAAACACTATCAAATTTGGTATCCGCTTAGTTTGATAATAAAATTGTAAAAGCATATAAAGGAAACATTTTTTTACCTTCAGATGCATGAGCATTTCTCAGAGTTCCTTTACCAGGAAGAAGCAAATCTTGCTTTCTCATTCATTCAAAGAATGTTCTACTTAGTGCATTTCATTCAAAAATTTCAAAGCATTAGGTCTATTGTATCTAGATTTGAAAAGCATATGATAGGTTTATTAATAGATTTTTAGTTCTTTTGTTTGGGATGCCACTGTTAGACACTATAGTTACCACATTCATCTAGTTCTTAGTCATATTTCAGCAGTTCTGGTGGCACTTCATTTACTTTATAGTCTTTCAGACAGTTCACGATTCTGATGGTTGCTATCAGAATTTCTTCCCTTATCTGTGCTGTATACTCAATTCTGGACAAGAAACATTAGCTTACAGTATTTTCTAAAGCAGGTGGTAAATGCTTGAGTAGTCATTTTGTTGGAAGAATTTATCTCAGGCAAGTTTCACATGGATACGTATGTATTTTCTGATGAGCAATCACTTTGCATTTATTTTTGCAGGAGCTGCCACCAAGAATCTAATTTTAGGTATCATCACCAGCGTCCATGCATATGTAATTTTGACTGGATCTACATTCCTTTCATTGTTGAAATTAGTTGAATGATTCTGTAATTTGCTTTAAAATGCAAAGAAGATCATTTTTTGTAGCTATATTTTCATTTGCAGAGTATGTACTTTTGCCACTGATGTATATTTTTCCTGACAAGACTTTACAAATATGGAAAGACTTTGAAAATATGGGAAGGACTCAGCCTTGCAACTTCTCTGGGTCCTTGGGCAGTACCTCTACCAGCTTCTCCTAATATGACCCATCTTCAGTGGAAATTTTCAGCATTTCCAAAGTGAAAGTTTCCTAATACTGAAGTTAAAAACAGACCTGACTACCACTTATTCAATGTTAACCCCAAATGCTATTAATGAGACTCAGTGGAAGTTCTGAGAGTGCTGGCATATTGTCGTTCATTTTTGTTGGTATCTAATGTTAGGGTCCAAAATCACCCGGTTGTCCCCTGCGACAAAGAACAGGACCAGAGATGCACAAGCAAGCAGAGTTTATTAAGCCAGCTAGCTGGGGTCAAGCCACCTGCAGGCACGCAAGCCACACACAGACCATAGGATTGTCAGAATATATAGGCCCTTATCAGCCGTTACATACGTCATAGCCAGTACAAATTCAAAGAGTAACAAGCTTCACAGCTCTCAAGGACCGGTTTCTAAGAAGAGACGTCACAGTCATGAGTCAGGAGCCTATCGGGATCTAGTTTCAGCCAGTTCCAGGAGCTGGCACCAGGAATGCTATCTGCCTGCCCACCTTTCTGGGCCCAGGGTGAGTCTGAGACCCAGGCAGAGGGGCCTAGGAGCCCAACACTAGGATTCTAGAAAAGACAGTGGGACTGTTAAGAGGAAGGATGCCCTAAAGAAATTCTGCAGAGTTTTATGGACTCCACCCCCTACTCCAGCTTTCTGGATACCACACTCTACTCCAGTGATTGGAAAACTACAACTCCCAGCAGTACCAAGGAGAAAACTACTAGAACCCACAGGCAGAGCTAAGCAGGCATTCTGGGACTATGGGGGATAAACAGAGAGCGGTTTTCCAACTGTCGCTCTGGAGAGGTAATGGTTCTCTCTCTGGAGAGGTGACGGTTCTCTCTCTGGAGCATCAGCTCTCAGACCCTCAGACCCTGTGCCTGGGAGCTAGCAGTATTTGTAACTAGAGCTCCAAGGTAGCAGAACTGGTAAGATATTCCAGTTACTTTGTCTCTTTCTCTCTTTCCCTGGGTTGGTTCCTTTTCCTTTCCCCTTTTTTGTAAATAAACCCATTACCCTTTCTCTGAGTGTCTGAAGAAAATTAAATTTTAAGCGTGGGGGTAAGGACCCACAGACAAGCAGCCCAGGTTCTCTGGGCTACCCTGTAACAGTTTTCTGGTGCCCAGTGTGTGATTTACGCCCATGGTTGATCAGCCCAAGTACCTTGCTGGTCACCCTAAGCACATTAGATCTGCAGGACACATGGCTTCTTTCTTTCGGGTCACGGGAACTTTTTTTTTTCTTTGTATTCAGCTCTCCCTGATGTTTACCACCATGACTGACCAGTTTTATCCCTACTTTAGGATTTTTATTCCGGCCTTAAGTCTCAGTATCCTTTTCCCATTGAATATCACCACCAGTTTTATAAATATCACTAATCTGGTGAAATCTGATTTATGGCAAATGTTGCTTTTATTCTCCTCTATGGATGGCTTCCAAACCACTCCTGTTTTGCAGTCTGTGCTTCTGGGTGTCTTCTTGATACTTCATATCAACATCATTTTTTACATTTTTCAGCTCTGTGAGAGGAAGTGGAGGAAGCTCTGCTTCTTCCACTGCAAACTTGCAACAAATTCAGGCTTTTACTGAAAACATTCAGAACAAATACAGCCCCTTAATTTGGTTATAAATAGTATTAAAAATTAGAATTGGATTGCCCTTGACGCTATTGAAGCCCAGATATAAGATGCCTTCCATAAATTTGATATGTCCCAGGACGTATTATGGTAAGCCTTTCTCTGAGAACTGCAGAAGGGCAGCATTAGAAGAGGAGGATTTTTACTTGCTTAACACCTTAAACCCTTCAGGAAAGAATGGTTCAAGCCCCATGTTGGGCCCCAGAAAACTGTTACAGGGTAGCCCAGAGTGAACTTGGGCTGCCTGTCTGTGGGTCCTCACCCTCTAAAATGTAATTTTGTGAAGACACACACAAAAAAGGTGAGGGGTTTATTTACAAAAAGGGGAAAGGAAAAGGAACCAACCCAGGGAGAGAGGGAGAGAGACAAAGTAACTGGAATATCTTACCAGCTTGGCTAACTTGGAGCTCTAGTCACAAACTAACACTGCTAGCCCCCAGGCACAGGTTCTGAGAGCTGATGCTCAAGAGCGACAGTTGGAAAACTGCTCTCTATTTATCCCCACGGTCCCAGAATGCCTGCTTGGCTCCCCCTTGGGTTCTCACAGTTCTCTCCTTGGTACTGCTGGGAGTTGTAGTTTTCCAATCACTGGAGTAGGGCTAGAGTCCAGAAAGCTGTAGTAGAGGGTGGAGTCCACAAGACTGCAGAGTTCCTTTAGGATATCCTTCCAAATACCAGTAGTCTGAATCCTCAGCTATTATGAAAAGTATATCAACTCTAGAGGGAACAGACTCAGAGAGGATGGCTAGCCCCAGATCATTGAGCTGGTACATAACTGAATCATCCCAAAGCCAAGCTTATGAATTAAATCCAAGATTTTTTTTTTCCATCTCTGCCAGAATGATCTCCATTCAAATTTGAAACCCAGCCTAATGGTCTCTAATCAGAAATGTCTAGTTTCAGAACAGCAGCCCCTGATTAGAGCTCTTTAGGATATACATCATCGGCTAAATGATGTGTTTCGGAAACAAAAATTTATGACCTGTCTGTGGCAGGGCTCAGGGGCGAACAGGAGCTGGTGGTGGAAGTGTGTTGCCTTGTAAACCAGAGAGCCAACCTTGAGGCTTTCTTAGAAAGCCGAGTATACCTCTTCACACTGCATAAATGCTGATATTGGTAACTTAATGAGATGGAAGCACAGGGTTGCAACTATGCAGAGAAGGAAGCCTCCGGTTTATACCTTGATCATTGTTTTTTCTTGTTTTCTACTCTCTGTGCTTTAGTCTGGCACTTACCAGCCTCTGATTTAAAGAGTTGAGTTTGCAGGCAGTGTGCTAATTATGACCCAATGAGGCCCTTCTGGCTTCGGTCAGAGTGAGTGGGTGTGAGCCAGCACAGCCCCGGCCTCCCATTGCCATCTGTGATTTAGAGCAAAATCTTTCAGAGAAGTATAACTGCCTGAATTACTGCTCTTTTATATGTTTTTAAATGAGAATGTAAAGGCCAAGGGCATTTTTTCCCACTTAGTACTATTAAATCCATCATTAAATCTCTCGCTGAACACTGGCTGATTTTAATGATGCCCTCAAGTCCCAATCCTGGTGCTTGACTGTGTTAATATTGTTGTATATATAGATACAATAAATAATGCTTAGCTAAGATGGTATGAGAAGCTTTGCTTTGTATATCAATAAAAATAGTCATGTTAATGAGACCAAGTGTCAGGAACAGATGGTATGGTGGGAATCCAGCCATAGGCGCTAAAAGTACAGGAAGGACAAAGCCACATCGAATCTGTCACTTCACCCAGTATGAATGCACTAACTGCTTTACAGCAAGTTGACAAAAGGATTAATTTTAAATTATCACATATAGTTTTACTATCTTACTTTATAGCACTATGACCAAAAAGCTGCAAATCCTTTCTAATATTGGTTCTTTTTACTGATTCCTGTATCACTGACTTGTTAGAGAATCAAACATACTCACCTGCCTGGCTCCTTACCACACTGATGAGTTAGTTACACTCATTTTATATTGGGCCATCTCTGTGTCTTCTTCTTTTTTTAATGGAATTCCCACATTTTATGGTTTTATAACATGTAAGTTTCAGCTGTACAATGTAATGGTTCAGTATTTGTATACATTAAAAAATGATCACTGCATAGAAGTGAAGAATCTTGGTTTTATTTTTTACACATTTATAATTTTGAAGGTGAAACTTTTTTTTTGTCTGAATACCCAATTTATATCCTTCACTTTATGGCTACTCTAACGTTCAATCATTATTTCAACTATCATGACTAATAATTAGCACATACATGAGCTGGTATGTTTTAGTGTTCATATCTCATCTGAGCCTCCCAGTTGTCCCCATAAGTCAAGAATAATTATCAGTCCTCATTTACAGATAAGAGAAATGAATGTCAGAAATGAAATAGCTCTCCAAAGGGCACAGGATAAGAGCGACAGAGCTAGAGTTCAAACCTACCAGTCAGATTACAGTGCGTGGACTCTTCACCTCTGTGCTACTCACCAGGCATTGCGTAGGTAAATAAAATTTTAGAGCAGGTATAGCATAGGTACTTGGTGCACATGTGTGGGCTGAGTGTGGAGGATATGCAAATGGGTGTTTTGCACTAGTTGAAGTCAAGTTCTTGAATAACTTCTTAAACAAGTTAAAAGTTTATTCTGACTCCAACTCCCAGAAGTTCTTGAATGTGTGAAAATAGTTGGAAGCTTTCTGAAGTTCTAAACTCTTCTACATATTCAATGGAAGAAGAGACAGCAGAAAAATCTTTCATCTACAATATTTTTTAGAACTTTTAAGTATCTGCCAGAAGCCTGAAATGAAATAAAAAGTGTTCTTTTTATTGCCCTATAGAACTTCTAATAGGATTCAGTTGGAAAGAGAGAAAAGGAATAAGGAGGGAGTAAAGTTTTATTTTTTCTAAGCTAGTCATTCTGTCTTTAGTAGTTGTAACCTTTAAAGGTAATTGTTAAGGATTTGGATATAATTTCTGAACTTGTGCTGTCCTTTTACGGACAGGTAGAATCCATCCTTATGCTATTATTTTAGATTTAGAAATGGCTGTTCATGTGCATGTGTACTACATTCATGAAAAAGCATTTCAGTACTCACACACTCATACAGTACTTCTGTGCTTCACTCCTTCCATTTTATACAGGTCTGCATAGACCAGAAATTGGGGTGACTTAGCCAGAGTTTGATTAGGAACAGACAAACCAATTCAGGCCAACCTGCCATAACTCCAACTCATTCTTCTGCTGCTCTCCTTCTCTGTTCTCTTGGCTGTCAGGACACAGGCAAGGACGTCAGTGAGGATGAAGTGAATAAAACCTCCAAGGGCCCCGGGATCACCTTTGTGCATAAACACTAAGCAAAACACAGTTTAACTCACTGCAATTAGGCTGCACTCAGTACATAATTTCAGAACTGAAGCTAAGAAATGAGAAAACAGTCAAAAGAAAATATTAACATATTTGCAAAAAGGAACCTTATCAGGCCACTATGAATTTTTAAATTCTAATGACTTTTAAACTCGTGACAGAAACAACCTCTAAAGGTAATTGGAAAGTTGTGGATGGTACAATTATATTTGTACATTCTTCAGACATTAAAAGTGGCTAATATAAAAGTGGCTAATTGAAGTTATTGGCATAATTCAATAAATGAAATTGCTCTGGGTTTAATGCCATGTCATGCTTGTTCTCCACATGCCAAGAGAGGAAGATTTTAAGTTGTTAAGCAGACTATCTCAATACTGCACAAAGCTTTTTCCAATTCTATTATCATAGAAATATGTATTATTTACTAATATGATTTTGGATACTTGTAGTTTTGTTTGCCAGCCCACTGGCGCAGAGTCTGTTCCTGGTCCTTGTGAGGATGTAATTCTCAGGCCTGGATCTGTCACTTCTTTGTGTGGTGAGCACCACGGACTCTGTGGATTCTCAGTGTTCTATCAGATTTGGCACTTAACAGAGGTTTGACTGGAAATTACTACACTGAACTACATACATGTTCTGAGAACACAAAAAATGTCTTTAGTCATCCAGGAAGGTGTTGGAACTGTAGACCTCACTAAAGTCTTGTTTCCAGTCAGGAAATTGTCCAGGGGGGACAAAATCCTGGGAACATAATGCTGTGTGGGCCTGGTTCTGATCAGCAGATACTCTGTATTCTCTTGCCTAAATCAGACTCCTCAGGGGGCTGAGTCTTAACTAAATCCTTTGTTAATCATTGACGCCAGGGAAGCTGGTGAGATAAATCCATGCAGAAGTAGTAATACATCTGTGAAGGTTACCTTGAGTGTTATCTTTGAGTGCTACTAGGAAACCAATGAGTACACCTAAAAGTAGATATTAGGTCGGAATTAAGACAGCTTTCAAAGGTACTTGCAACAGATGACTTGGATTAATGAAAAACAGTTTCTATGCTTAGCCCACAGTAGGTGCTCAAAGAGTTATGGTAAGCACACAAAGAAGACACTCTTCAATCACTTTCCCTTTGTATAAGGATCCTAACATGAACCACTAGAGAAATAATGGAATATCTTAGAAAAGGGATTGGCTTTATATCTTTAAATCAATCTCTTGGACATTCTTTCCTTTTCTGGAAGTTTTTGCAAATGTATGCCTGGAATTTAGAAAGACAGGTTAATTTATTCACTATAGACAATTTGAAGAAAAATATTTGGTTGAGAAAACAATGCATAATGTGTCAGTGACCAAGCTCAACTTAGTCCCTAGGACATGATGTTGAAATGAATTCTTTAACATCATGTGACATCTTTGTTCAGTAGGCATTGTGTGCCTTAGGATAGAGGCCTGGGTTACACTCCCAGAATTAGAGTGACAACTACACACAGATGACAAGAGTGTACATGTATCTCCCCTCCTTTCTTGTCCACCCCGTGAAACCAGATGCTAACAACACAAGTCCGCTGAGAACACGGACTCCAGAGAGGAAAGTGATCTGTGGGAGCCTTTCAGATGATCTATGGTTGGGGCCAAGAGTACAGGAGATCCCCTTCCCTCAAGTTTGGGGGAGGATATTAAAGAATATTTGAAGGTGAGGGTTGGCAATTCATGGCAGTCGTTAAACTCTAAGAGCAAAAATTTTATTGCCATTTTAAAGTTGAGTAAATGGTGAAATTTTCTCATTTAAATCTCTCTTCACTGTCTGTTATCCTTCTGCGAGTGATGGATGTTATGCACCATCTTCTGCAGAGAGATACCAAGAGAAGAGAAAGCTAACCTGAACTTAAGATTCCAAGCAGATCCTCACTGTCTTTGATTTCATTTAACTCTCGGAAATCCTAGGAACTTGTCTAAAACAGCAAAGCAAAACAAACTCTTTCATGTCTATTGCAGCAAAGCAGCTTATATCGTTGTATCTAGCCTGGGGGGGGGTAGAGGTTCAAGCCTCTACAAATGTGTACTTTCATACCCTCCTCACCACCAGTGCCCCAACAATCCTTCATCATGTTCTGTAGGGCCCCTCCCACTCTGGTTGGCTTGATTTTGCAGTGAGATGTTAAAAGAGTTTACTATTGGCTTGGTTTGATCCTTTTTTATGATTCCCTATATTCAACATATAAATGAGGCCATCAAGTATTTGTCTTCTCCTTCTGTCTTATTTCACTTGACATTATTCATTCCATTTCCATCCATGTTGCAAATGCCAGTTCATCCTTTATTGTAGCTGTGTAGTATGCTATGTGTGTGTGTGTGTGTGTTGTATCAAACATTTTTTCTGATTCATTCCTCTATCCTTGAGCACTTAGGCTGTCTCTATAACTTAGCTATCATTAATTGAGCTGTAAATGAACATAGGAGTACTTCTGAACCTTCAAATTAGTGTGTTTATGCTCTTCCAGTAGACACACCTATGTGTGAAATTTCTGGAAAATATGGTAGAAACATTTTTAATATTTTTGAGGAATCTCTGTACTGTTTTCCATAGGTCCTTGACCAGTTTACATTCCCACCCATGGGTGTACCTCCTCACCAACACTTACTGTTTCTGGTCTTTTGGATGTGGGCCATTCTCACAGGTGTGAAATAATATTAAGGTTTAGATTTGTATTTCCCTGATGACTAATAATGAGCATTTTTTCACATGCCTGTTAGCTTTCTGTATGTCTTCTGTGGAAATGTATTTGTTTCTTTTGTCCACTTTTTGATTGGCTTAATTATTTTCTTGAGTTGCATGCTTGCTTTATGCATCTTAGCTATCAACCCTTTTTCAGACATATAATTCACAAATATTTTCTCCCATTTAAGAGGGTATCATTTTGTTTTACTGGTTGGTTCTTTTCTGTGCAGAAGCTTTTTAGTTTGATGTAGTCCCATTTGTTTATATTTGCTTTTGCTTCTCTTGTCATTAGAGACCTCTCCACAATGGCATCACTGAAGCCAATAGTAAGCATTTACCTCTTTTTTCCTTTAATGTATTTTATAGTTTTGGGTCCTACATCCATGTCTTTAGTCCATTTTGAGAGTATGTAAACTGGTCTAGTCTCATTCTTGTGTGTGTGACTGTCCAGCCTTCCCAGCACCATTTGCTGAAGAGACTCTCCTTTCTTCATTGGCTATTACTGACTCCTTTGTCAAAGGTTAACTGTTCAGAGATGTGTGGGTTTATTTCTGGGCTCTCAATTTTATTCCATTGGTCTGTGTGTCTGTTTTTGTTCCAGTACCATCCTAACACAGACTCTCTGGATGCTGGGAATGATTTGTCTGGAAAATATTCAAACTTAGGAAAATAGATCCCCTACAGACTCACAGGTCAAAAAAAGCATTTGTCTTTATTGCTGTTGGATATCTAAATTTCATTAGTTTAAAATATTTTGAATCTTGTTATAGGACTTTGAAAACTAATTTTGCCTTCGGAATAATTATCTTTGAATTTGCCATGAATGTGTATGTGTGTGTGTGTGTGTTGGGGCTAGAGTATTTATCCACAAAAACCTCCTACCACTTTGAATGGCCAAATATCAGGTAAGGCCTATGCCTTTGATGTTATATTAAAAAATAAAACACCAAAGGAATTGAGCCAATGTTTTTTGGACAGAATCTCTTGAGAACCACTGTGCCAGATCAACGTTTATTAAGTTTCAGGAGCAATTTCAAATGTCTTACCCCAGAAAACCAGGGTCAATATAGGCCCCTTTGCCTACAATGACAAAAGGTTACATCTCAGGCAAGATGTCCCTTAACTGTTCAGTGGGTATTTTGTATGTCTTTTTAAATTCTGACTTTCTTTGGGGGTTCTGTCTTTCTCTCTTTGTTTTTCTCTCTTTCTCTTCTCTGTCTCATGCTGGCAAAATTAGTGCCTTTTAAAAAACTAACATCATAAACCTGGAATCCTATTTCTTTATTTTATAATGTTCACTAGCATTTACAGATGTTTGGGATAAAGAGCTTTTGGTAATGTTACATTTAAGCCTTTCAAGTGTACTCTGTTAACAATTATTATAAAGTGAGGACCCTAAATCCAGAAGAAGTCTGTCTTCATGCCCAAGGGGAAATGGAAAATCAAAACATTGGCCAGAATAATATAAAGAAGGAAAAGAAAAAAATTGCTTTCAGGTTTCCAAGGCAATAGATTTTGGTGTGTGCATGTTTGTTTATTTGGACTGAAGTCACCCAGATAATACAGTGCTACATGAACTTAAATGTCTCATTGGCCCAGTGTTCACCTCAGCATTTCTCTCACATCACATCAGAGAAAATACATTGTATTCCCAACTTACAGGAAACAAAATTATAAAGTATCTTTTATCTATGTTTAGATTTATTAGATTCAATTTACTATATTTTGCTGTTTGTTTAATCTAGGAACAAGTGCCCTTTCGATGTGATTTTCTGAATCCTGCTTCTTTGTTCACTCTCACTCACTCATTCATTCATTCATTCAACAAGTGTGTTCATTGCCTCCACCATGTGCCACAATGGGACTTCTAAATCACAAATTCATTTCACTGTTTCATCACTGAGAACCCAATGAGCTTTTTCTCAGTGTCTCTTTCCTCATCACTGAATTTAAGGTGATCCCTGTGGAATGGCTAAATTTTTTTAAATTTTGTTTTCTCCTGACTATTAAATGTCTTATTTTCTGATTGTTAACTGAGGCATGATCATTTAAAGATCCACTAAATTTAATATATTTTTTAAATTTTTCCTTGTCAACAGATCCTAAAAACTACAGGTCCACAAAATGCTGACTCCACAAAGGTATCTTTGTAATGAAATGTTTGAGGAACTACTTAAATGAAAATGATTTTTCTAAACCCCTTTTTTGTGTATTTATGTAAGTGTATGCCATATTCAAGTAGTACATAGAAATCTATTGCACAAGGCACTCTGGATTGACTGATACACACACACAGAAGCATGCCTATGAGTCACACGGATATCCACATAGGGTGGAGGGCAGCGACCTGCTGTCCCAGGCAGTTATTGTTGAGAGTTGGGGCATCATGGCAGAGTATGTGCACATGACTACTTCTGTTGCTTTCTACCTCTTCTGTTAATCCCCTTGTTTCCTTAGTCTTCCTTCCCAGTCACCGCTATCCGAGGCACTTGCTGCTTCATCACTTTCTTGGATCAGTGATGTATTCCTTCATTTATGAAACAACTGTTTGTCAGGCTTCACTCAATGCCAAGGACTGTGTCAGGTCCTTGGAACAGCCAGGGACCTGCGAAGGAGGGGGAGGTGGAGACCAGTGAAGAGGAAAAGGAATTGTGCTCCAAGCAGAAGGGGTGCCAGGCAGACACAGGGGACCTGAGGCGGACATGTGATCAGTCTGACTTCAGTGCCTTCAGAGGCTCTACCTTTGGCTCTCGGGCCTGGAACAAGTCAGCTAAAACCTGTCTTTATTATACAGTCAGACCTGCAAGAGCCAGGCCATCTGGACATGCAGGCTGCACATTTGGCCTGGCACAACTGGAACTAATTTTCCCAGACCTTATGTTTTGTTTTGCTTTTAAAGTAACCCCTGGGCCTGCTCTGGTGATGTGCAAGGTGAGGCTGGGCAACCAGGGCGGAGCTGGAGGACTCGCTGTGCAAGCCCATCCACTCGTGCTGCAGGAGGATCTGGTGAAGGAGGCTGCCTGGGCTTCACATGAAGCAAGGTCTGCATTGAGGCTCCTGGCAGAAACCAACTGTTTATTGCATTTTCATGCATATAAACAGGAAAGGAACAGTGTGCAAAGCCTGTCCAGTGTGAAGACATTGAGTTACAGCTTTCCTTACCGAAGGTAATGTAAGAGAGTTCTGAGTGAGGAGTCTTGTACTTAAGTCTGTAAGAAAATTGGTGAGGCCAGGCTAGTTGGGAAGGCCTAGGCCAACCAAGGCAAAGCAAGAGCACAGGTATTAGTGCAGTATCTTATTTCTTTGAAGAAAACCCAGCAGGCTACTCCCCATGAGTCAGCGCCTAAGCCTGGGGTGCGGCATGGTCAATCTGCAGATGCCCACAGCCTGAGCGTCCTTCCTCTGACTAGCCAGTCCTCAGGGTTGCACCAACCACCAACTAGTGCCTGATATCAGCTGGATTAAAACCCACAGGGAAGAGACACAGATTGGGCCTGACCAGGTCAGGAAGGACGAAGACAAAGCTTTTGGAAGAATGGAAGGATTTGTCTGTGCAGAAAGTAGTAGGGACTCCAGGTGGTAGCATCCTAAGACATTCCTGCAAAGGCTACAGGTAAATGGCAGAAGTTGTGTTGGAACTTAGCACAGAGCTTCACATGCTGAAGGCATTCCACAAGTGTCAGTATAAAAACAGAAGTACCTAAGCTTCGATTTACTTGGAAGCCTTTCTGTTTTGTTTTTTAAGATTTATTTATTAGATATAGAACTGGGGCACAGGCCAGAGGTGCAGGGCCGGTGAGAGGATTCACCGGAGACAGAGAGGGGTGCAAAACAGGCCAACTAACGAAATACACTGCTGAGGGGAGCAGTGCGGAGACAGAAGAGGTCTGCTGTGCCATGTGTATTATCTCCAGGGCCGGGGGATCAAACTCACTCTGAAGTGGCTGTGGCTTGCTTGCAGTGCTGCATCCTAACCCGTTGCACCACTGGTGTGGGCTCAGGAAGCCTGTCTGTTTTACAGAAAACCATAGGCCTCTTACCAAGGCCCCTTACGTTGGACCAACATGATTTTATGCCCAAGTCTCCCTTTATCATCACACATCTCCTTACCAATGGTCTATATCTGAAAGTACCTAGTTCTCTGCAACTAGTGAGTGGGGATTACTCTAAAAAGCCAACTTCTCAGTTTTTCAGAGCAAGTGGCCAAATAGGAATCCTCTGCAGTGTGCCAGGGCTTTGACAACGTCCAAAGACCTCACAGAGGATAGTGGGAGAGTTGTGTTAGCCAGCTTTGCTGGGTGAGAACCATCAGTCACCCCCCTGGAGGTTGGCACAAAGATGGGGAGCTGATAGGCAGTAGGGGGTGCCATTCCACTTTCTGGCTGTCTGACCCTGGGAAGTTCTTAAACCTCTCAAATCCTCAGTTTTCTGCTCTTTAAAATGGGACAGTAGGACTTAGCTCTAAGTCCTTCTGAGGCTTCCTGTGATAATACATGCTTGACTCGTTGCTCACAGCTACCACACAGTGCATGGTGCCTTTGAAAATGCTAAGCTTTCAATATCGTTGAATACACTCAGATGGGTTGGTATACATTTTCTTGTCTAACTCACCTGCAGACTGACCAAATGAACTTATGTCACATCAAAGAAAAGAAGGGCCTACGAGGACTAAGAGGAGTTCTCCCTGCCCTGATGGCAGTACGGGCAGGTCTAGACTGGGCTGGGGTAGGGCATTGGTTGTGTTCTCAGTGACCCCTCTGAACCTGCCGCATGGTGTGCTCTGAAAGCAGCCATGGAAGAAAATTGTTCTGTGCTCAGAAGTTACCCTGCACCCTCTCTGTCCTCTAAAAGAAGTTCCTCCTTCTAATTTGTCCTAGGACCTGCCTCCTCCTCAATTCTAGCCTACTGTAAGTCTGTTTCTCAAGACTTACTGAAACTTTTTCTTCCTTAAAGGTCACCTTCCCTTCTACTGTTCCTTCACCCAACTGTCTGGCACACCATTTTGAGTTGCTGTGCCTAAAGCAGCCTCAGGCACTTGTGACCCTCCATGATTGCCTACTGCCAATGCACAACTCAGTGTGCCCTCCAAAGCCCCAGATGTTGGCTGTGTTCATTGGCCTCCCCAGTTCTCTTCCACGAAAGCCCAACTGGACTTCGACTCAACCCCACCAGCCTGTTCCTGGGATTGCCCAGATCTCACCATCTGTTACTGGCTTGATTACTTCCCACCTCCTTTATGCCCCCTGGCCACATCAGCAGGGAACCCTGCCCCTTAGTTCTGAATGTCATTGCCCATCCAAAATATGACCAAAGAACTGTTTTGCTAATGCATATGCATATTTCTATAGTCCTCTTTCCTCAGCTCCTCTGTAAGCTACCTTTCAGCAGAGTCCACAATTCCCATTTCTGTATTCCAAAGGCCCTGCCCGACCAGCTCTTCATCTGTCCTGTAAGAAATGATCTTGACACATGCTGCAGTCTGGTTTCCACCTTGGGTATGGCTGCTGTCAGGCACCTTAGAGCTGATCCCTCTCAAATTGTGGCTGCTGTTTTCCAGTAAGCCCCAGATGGAGATATTTGTTGTGCAGACAGAAATAATAAAAGATGATTTTTGCAGTTTTTTCATAGTTGTACAAACAGCCCTTGATCCGAGAGCCTGGAGCCTACGGCAGGAATAGTGGGGAGCACTGGCTTCCTGGTGCCAGTTTCCTCTCCATTGTAATTAGAAGTTGGCGTGTGTGAAATATAGTTTCACAGGTGCGGCATTCATCCTCGACAGGTGACTATATTTTGATTTTTATCGTCACTTATAAAACAGAATGGGAAAAGAGATTTCAGACCATAAAGCATGTTCCTCTGCAAATGAGATATTAGTGTTAAAAATTTGTCAATGTTGCTAAATATTTACCCAATACAGTGTTTCTACCTTCTGCCAACCTGAAGCATTTTCTTGGCAAATGTGCCTCATGGAACTTTGGAAGTCTATCTGCATTACTCCTCTAACTACATAAATACCACCATCTGTCTGTACTAGGTAAACAGACTGACCTCTATTCTTTTTTTTTAATCTTTGCTTTAATTTCTTGAAAGTTGCCCAAAATAATCCTAACTCTGCTGTTGATTCTTTGTTAGGAGCCAAAAAGACACAATTATTAGGAACTCCAGAAACATCAAATGCATTCCTTTTTCTCCCCAGTGTTATTTGAAACCCCTGTGAGAATTATAATTTTAAAGTTCCTTACACTTTTCTCTTGCAAGAGAATCATGCATTTTTGTGTTTTTCCTGGTAGTGCATTAACTTATTATTCTTCTATAGAAGTATTGTACTTTTAAAGCATCAATTTTTTTTAAGGTCATACTTGTACGGAACGAAATTTATGTTCTATCATAATGGTAGACTAGATTAGGCCTATGAGCATTGATTTAGCTCTACTGTGTGTCCAGTCACTAGTTTCATTGTTAAAAGAAATGTCACCTATGGAGCATTCTTAATGTATTCAGAGAGGTCATTTCTTGTCCTTTAAACAGTCCTTTGAGAAGCTGAGACTCATATTCATCCAAATGATGTCACTGCTCAAGGATTGCTAGTATTTTCTTCCTGGGATCAAGGAGTATGAGCACTGAGTAGTCAACACCCTTTCTTAGGTAGTAATCCAAAACAGCTCTCCCTAACCAAAGTCATCAGCCACTTCATTGAGGTTTTTCACTTTCCCTGTATTCATCTCTCCTCTTAACACTGGATTCATCTCCCAACTTATCCCCAGAAACTATAAAAGGATTATGATATAGAATGGCTCCCAAAGAGGGATTTCAGAAAAGTTTTGTGTTGTCCCAACACTATGAGACTAAAGATCCACTTGTCCCACATGACAAAAATGTCCATGGATATTTGTTATAGGGTGGTAGGTAGTAACACAGCCAGGCGTGTTACCTTCACATGCTTCCTATGTTAAGAACCATTGGTGCATTTGTTTACTAGTAGTAAACAAAAAAGAGATTCTCTGTCCTCAGATGTCTTAAGTGTGTTCTCATTTGGTGGCTGGTTGAGTGCTATAAATTGTTACTACTTTAGAAATTTAGAGAAAGGAAAGGTTAAGAAAAGAAAGCAGTGAACAGATGTTTCCTGAACAATATGAAGCTTGAACTAAGATGTGAGGCTGGAGAGTGTATAAAAAAGGCAGACCCTTGAGCAAAGCCTGGGGATGCGAAGCATAGCACCTCCTTCCTGTCAGTGTCAGGGGGAACTTAGTGCCTGAATGGAGGTTCCTGGAAGAATCCTACTGACAAAGTAAGGCTGGGATGAAGAGAAGACCTTGTCTAGTGAGCAACCGAGACACTCTCAGATTGAACACTTAGGGAAGCAGATGGCATGATTGAATGTGGGATGATTGATTAACTGAATAGGGAAAATAAATCTGCAAGTGGGATTGGCAGCCTTTGCCCTACTTCAAGCCTCCATGTCTTACTTATGCTCCATACCATTTAGCAATAGGTGGTTCAATAATTACTCATCTGAGTAATTGGACATGGACTTCCCCAGATTGGGAATGCATTTTGAGAATTAAAAATAAATTTAAAGATTTATTTATTTATGCATACAAGAGCTAGGATACAGGCCAGAGGTGGTGGAGGTGAGAGAATTGACCAGAGACAGAGTGGGGAACAGAACGAACATACAGATCAATGAAGTACACTGCTGAGGGGAGCAGCACGAGAGACAGAAGAGGTCTACTGTGCCATGTGGGTAACTCTAATGTAAAAATAGTACTGAGCTAACCACATCATTTGAAGTTGGTCACGATAGTTGTTTGTTTGTTTGTTTTTTTTAAGATTTATTTATTTGTGCATACAGAACTGGGGTACAGGCCAGAGGTGCAGGGACCATGAGAGGATTCACCAGAGACAGAGTGGGGAGCAGAACAGGCCAACTGATGAAGTACACTGCTGAGGGGAGCAGCGGATGGGTCAGGGAAGGTCTGCCTCACTATGTGGGTCACCTCCAGAGCCAGGATCGAACTCATGCTGAAGTGGCTTTAGCTTCTTAGTGCTGTGCTTTAACCCACTGCACCACCAGGGAGGGCCCAGTGCCCAGTCAAGATAGTTTCTTAAAAACTGTCACCATGTATTCCTGAGAAGATACAGAACAAGTAGCAAAAAAAGGGAAAGGCAAATGTCAAAGAATCTAAAAATATTAAGACCTCGGCTATATATTAAGTCAAGTTGTCCAGAGTAAATATGTTCCATTTCTTTCACTCAGAGGAGTTGAACATAGCCAGGCAACATCTGTGTAAACTTTAGCAAGAATTCTTGATTTTTCTATTCACAGTTGTCATTGAGATAGAGTGTGAAAATTTCCACTAATTGACTTCTTTTGGTAAACTCTTTAATTATCATATTTCTTCCTACAGTATTCACAAGTGAGAAGCCAGAGACCCAGGTCAAGACCAAAACAAGGGGTACCGACTCGCATTGTATTTGCCTTCACCTGCTTCTTGTGGGCCTCTCTAACTAGCCGAAGTCTGGCCCCTGCTCTTTCTTCCTCTTCTCTCCTTTCCTGTTTGGCCCCACTTGTTTGTTCTGGGAGGAGGTGTGTGTAGGAAATGAACAAGGACCAGAGTTGAGTAAAATTTATGAGACCTCCAAAAATGCCAGAATCGTGTACAGTGTATAGTACAGTTACATTTAGAAATCCTGCTGGAGCTAATTGTTCTATATAAAGTAATATACTTACCAAAAAATTCGAATCCAGGATCTTAATTTCTTCCCATCAATCTCCAGTTGAATGCTTTTACTACTATTTTATGAACTGAAGGAGTTTTTGAAAGATGTAGAAGCCTCTGTTTCACATTCTAGCTGTTCCACAAAATGACTTTGGTGAGTTTGGGGTTCCCTTCTAATTTCATGGTGCTTTGCCAGAGGTTAGTTTGTTGACAGATTTTCTCTCAAATGTTTCAATATGGTCTTTTCTCAGTGATATGATATGTGGGTGTTTGGTCTTCTCAGAAGAGACTATTCCACATGGAGATGTATATTAGGTACAGCCACTGGAGGAGGGAAATTCAGGAGCCTTCTGTGTACCATTCTGATACACGATGCAATGTACATTGTGTCTGATAGGCTGGGGACACATGATTTCATATTAATTTTTAATTGAATTGAAAAAGTATCTTTACATCACTATATTTATGTAAATAATACATACTTCACCTTAAAAAAAAGTTAAGGGCCCTCCCTGGTGGCGCAGTGGGTTAAAGCACTGCACTAATAAGCTGAAGTCACTTCCACATGAGTTCGATTCCTGCATGTCCTGGAGGTGACCACAAGGTGCGGCAGACCTCTCCTGACCCACCCGCTGCTCCCCTCAGCAGTGTACTTCATTGATCTGCCTGTTCTGCTCCCCACTCTGTCTCTGGTGAAGTCTTTCGCCACCCCTGAGTCTCTGG
>NW_004567121.1:4460149-4467907 GCF_000260355.1 Condylura cristata | reverse complement strand
GTTCTGCTCCCCACTCTGTCTCTGGTGAAGTCTTTCGCCACCCCTGAGTCTCTGGCCTGTACCCCAGTTCTGTATGCACAAATAAATAAATCTTTAAAAAAAAAAAGTTAAGCATTGCAAAAATACAAAATCACCCAGGATCCTAACACTTCTAGATAATGTGATAAACCAAAATGTGATTTTTAAAAAAGAACACTAGTGGAACCTCCCCGGTGGTGTAAGGGGTAAAGTATCAGCACTCTGAAGGTATTTATAGCCTCTGTAGCATGAGTTCAATCCCCAGCCAGGGAGTTGACCCACATGGCACAGCAGACCTCTCCTGTCTTGCTTGCTGCTCCCCTCAGCAGTGTATTTCAGTGGATCTGCTTGTTCTTCTCTCTACTCTGTCTCTGATTAATCCTCTCACCTCCCACACCTCTGTCCTGTACCCTAACTCTTGTATGCATAACTAATAAATCTTTAAAATAAATAAATAAATAAAAGAGCACTAGTAAATGTGGTTAGAAAATTGGATTCTCATATACTGCCGGAGGAGATGTAAATTGAGAGACTATTTCCTTAGAACAATTTGACAATATGTTAAATTTTCAAATATTTATGTCACTGGACCTGAAAAAAAATGACAACAATTCAGCTTTCTGTAACCTGATTAAATATACAATACAACTTCTAGCCAAAGGAGTGTCTGTGTAGCCTTTAAAAAGAAGATGAACCTGTATGTTTTGTTGAAAAAGAAGAAATTAAAAATGCAAAAGATGGTCAGCAAATAGTGTGATGTCATTAAAAAATAAATGTATGTATAATTACCATTTTAGTGTATGTGCATAAAAATTGGATAAGTACACAGTGCTTAATATTGTTCACTGTGGGGCCCTCCCTGGTCGCACAGCGGGTTAAAGTGCAGCACTAAGAAGCCACAGCCACTTCAGCATGAGTTCGATCCCCGCCCCGGATGTGACCCACATGACAGACCTCTCCGGACCTACCCCCTGCTCCCTCAGCAGTGTCCTTCATCAGTCAACCTGTTCTGCTCCTCACCTGTCTCTGGTGAATCCTCTCACTGCCCCTGTACCTCTGGCCTATACCCCAGTTCTGCATGCATAAATAAATAAACCTTTAAAAAAAATGGTTCACTGTGGACGTTATCTGTAGGTGTTAGGATCCTGGATGATTTTTGTAATTTTGCAATGTTTAACTTTTTAAGATGAAGTATATATTGTTCACATAAGTAGAATAATATAAAGAAGATACTTTTTCAATTAAATTTAAATTAATATGAAGTCATGTGTTTCCAGTCTGTCAGACAAAATGTATAGTTAAGAACTTACTGAGTCAAGAATAGACAAAGCAAGAGTCAGGGGGTACCTCAAAGCCCCCATGTGCTCTACCAAATGCAGAACGAAGCAGATGTCCTAGGTTGGGTCCCCAAAACTTAGACGGTAAGCTGCTCACCATTTTAATAGATAGTCAAATTCACTGTTGTATAGTTTGAATAGTTGTTATATTACATTATGCTAAATTATGCTGCACTGTTTTGTACAGTGTTACATAATTTTGTGATCATATTTATTGTCTATCACATTTTTGCCAAAATGTAAACTCCTTAAGGACAGGGATATATATGCAGCTATATCCTCATCACCTAAAACATTGCTTGGCACAAAGCATCTATGGAATACTTAATGACAGAAATGACTAGAAAACCTCTAAAACCCACACTCCACCCTGTTTTGTTAACCAGTTGACTAATTGTGTTTCTTGTCTCCATAAACTATGGGGAATGTTATTTCCATAGGCAGCCTTGGTGACAAAGCAACCATGCCTGCTCTCATGTTTCTTTTTTACTAAAACACTAATAAGACACATGAGACCAACACAGCAGTCATAAGGAACATGACTCCTCATTCAGAACCCATAAAAGGCAGTATGGATACTCGTGGTGGTGTGGATCCATCAGGAAAAAGAAACAGTTCAAAACACAGCTGCCCTAGTGAATATGGATCTATTGTATTTACATCTGTTTTTTCATTATTGTTTCTCACACTTCCTCACCTGGTAATCACACTTCCTGAGACTGGGAACATATCCCTTGTGTTCTGTTGTATCCCCAAGACCTAGAGAATACCTAGCACATAGTGGGTGCTCAGTGGAATACACTTCTGGGTGCACTAGTAGAAACCACATTGATAGGCTCTGCTGTTATAAATCATTCGGCAGGAATGTAGACCCCTTCTCAAGTCAGGTAGTTATGTCTGGTTTCAAGGAGTAGAAACATCCATCTGAAATGTGAATTGTCCATTTGCCCTTGTGGATTCTGACTCTTCCTTCTTACATTCTCCCCAAAGAGATGTCTACAAATTCACCTTTGCTTCCTAATTTCTTAAAGTTCTTTTCTTCCTTTCCCCTTTTAAAGACACATTTAGCAACTAAATTCAGGATTTTGTCTTCTGTAGACATCATTAATTTGGTGTCTTCTTTATTTTGTTCTCACAGAATCTTTTCCCACAGGATAAGCTCTTGATGAGGCTATATTAATTAGTCTTTGTTGCCTTTTCTTCTAGTGCAAGTAGTTGTTATCCCATTTTTATTTTGACCCTGACTTTTCTTGCAATTCTATAAACTTCTAAGGAAGGAAAACATTTTTAATCTTTTGCTTTCATTGCTAACAATATTATAACCTCATGTTTTGCTTTGTTTTTGTTTGGGGGAAAAAATGGCTTTCCAAAGCTAACCAGCCATTCTCTGGCCTGTGGATTTGGCTGCTCATGTCTGGAGTACTGCAGTGGGTTCTTGTAAAGCAGCCCTGCCTTTCACTAAGGAGACAGGAGAGAGCAAGCCTGTGGGCTAGGGCATTGCCATTCAGTGACTTACAAATCACCTCTCCAACTGAGAAGAAACATTTGGATAAAGTTAATAGGAACATGTGCGTGCTGAAGGAATGCAGTTAGGAAGGAGCTGGGAGAAAGATGTCTTGTGAGTTGGGCTGCTCAGAGCAGGGCTGAGACTTGCTTGTCTTGCTCCTGGCAAGCCATGAGCCGGAAATCCTGTCATACCAAGGATTTTCTCACCTCCAGTGGCTTTGGGTCTATTCTCACTCAGACCTCATCCTGCCTCGCTCTGGCTCGGCCTCCAGAGCACAGCAGCTTTCCATCTCTGTGCCAGCATTTCCTCTTTGCCTCCTCAGTCCTCTCAGGAGAGCTCTCAGGCCAGACTGCCAGCTAAACTGCCCTAACTGCCCCAAGGAGAGTCTATACATAAAAGCAAAGCTTCTAAACCCCTTGGAACCAAAAACTAGCTTTTGGAAGGAGAAAATCCTGCTTACTAATAATTGTCCCATTTAAGGAAAACACCAGACACTGCAATAGCATTTCCCTCCCCTTTGTGCACATGGTGCTTTAGTGGCAGAGGGAGTTAGGGGAGCAAATTACTGTTTAATAAGCATATTTTCATTATGCCTCCTATTTGACTATAAATAATTAACCAGTTAAATATTAAATAATTAAGCGAGTGAAATAGATTACAAAACAAACTCATAAATGTCTTCTATATTCATTCCCTCCCTCCACAAGGTCCAAGCCAAAGCTGCCAACGCTAATTATAAAAGCACTGATACAACAATTACTTCTATGGAACATCTACTTTGTGCCAGACACTACACCGGGTACTTTGTATACTTATCACTAACCTTTTCAGGATACTGCAAGATAGGGTTATTAACACCAATTTACAAATGAGGACACCAATAATCAGAAAAGTAAACTTGCTCAAGGTCATGCTGCTGGTTCCGGACAGAGCCAGTATTAAACAAGATTTCTTGGAGGCCATCTCCAAGCTGTTCTGTTCCATAATTTTCTTTTCTGAAATGGAGACATGAGTTTTATCAAATGTACATTTCCAGATTCTCCATCTGTGGAAAGGCATTCACAAACATGTTAAGTGCAATATGCAGCCAAGAATGTGATCATTACCTTCTGCCCTTTCTGGCCTCCAGGCTTTCTGTCTATCCCAAATAGCACCATCTTTGCCTTCAAATGCATATGAAAGAGCAGTTTTATTATTGCAAACCACAGCTGGTTCCATAGATTAATTATAATCTATTTGTATAATTGGAGAGCTAATTTGGGGATGTTTGTGCTGCCCTTGAAAGGTGTTATATAGATCAGAAATACGGTGACAGTGGCATCACTAATATGACCTTTTCCACAAAGCGGCTAAAAATTGGACTTATTGCAGGCCTTGATTAATATGATTTAATCTGAGAAATGATACAGGAAAATACTACCACCGATTCAGAATTTGGTAAATTCTCTTAATGGCCCTTAAATACTTTATTCTTTCCTTAAATCATCTTTTAAATTTTAAAATTAAGCCAATTAGTACTTCTCATCAGGAGCATGAGGCTTGTAAGAGTGCCGGAAACTAGCAGGTGTCTGCATAGCGGCAAGAACTCAAGATGGGGTGAAGCCATCACCTGCTTGTAACAAGAGTTATTAAGTTGTTGCAGCTGTGCACTCAGCATCAAAACTATCTTCTTTAAATTCTGAGAATTCCATGTAAGTTTTATTGCTTTTAGCATTTTAACAAAATGCTCACTCTAAAATTAATATCCAAATTAAAGAATGGGAAATATTCTATCTTTTAAACACAAAAAAGTAAACTTTGAAATCTGGGTAAATTTAAAAGAAAAAATTATATCTGTATGATTTTTTTATTGTTCCAAAAGGTCCCATGTAAATAGAACTAGGAATACACTTAATGTAAGGGGAACAGAGAATAATTACATGCATCTTCCTACCCCAACAAAAAACTGGAAAACAATGAAGCTAAACTGCATCTAGAATAATAATCTTCTTTCTAAAGATTTGTTTATTTATGCATACAGAACTGGGGCACAGGCCAGGGGTGCAGGGTGGTGAAAGGATTCACCAGAGACAGAGTGGGGAGCAGGACAGTTTGACGAACTACACTGCTGAGGGGAGCAGCAGGTGAGACAAGAGAGGTCTGCTGCACCATGTGAGTCACCTTCCGGGCCAGGGATAGAATTCGCACTGAAGTGCCTGCTGCTAGCTTGCAGTGCTGCGCTTTAACCTGCTGCGCCACCAGGGTGGGCCCAGAAACTTTCTTTTTTTAAGTGGCAGTTGCCTTTATTCATTGTTGGTGGGAATGTAAGTTGATGCATTGATTATAGGAAACAATACAGAAATTCCTCAAAAAAATGGAAATCCCATATGATCCACATATCCCTCTTCTAGGGTATTACCCAAAATAAAATATATGTGAAGAGATATAAGCATCCTCAAGAAGTCATTGCAGAAGTTACTATAACAACTGGGAACAACCTCTGCCCATTGGCTGGTGAATGAAGACAGAAAATGTGGTGTATATAGAAACAAAGGAATACTATTCTGCTATTAAAAAGATGAACCCCTACCATTGTTATATGAATGGACCTAACAGGTATTGTGTTTAGTGAGATCAGCCAGACAGAGAAAGATAAGCACCATATGCATTCACTCCTGTGGTATATATAGAAAACAAACAGATGAACTAAGTAAGTAAAAATAAATATTTGAACTAAAGATAAATTACAGTGACCAGAAGGAAAATGAGAAATGGTTAGGAAAATTGGGAAATTAACATGGTGAAGATTAGAATTAGACTTTCACTGTTGAGCTTGGTAGCATATACACATTGATTTTCAATGATATGTATGTCAAGCTTATATAATGTCACAGTGCAGTGTTACTGCAGTTAAAAAAGAGTATCAGTTATAGCTTGACTTTAATCAATGCCCTTATCCTTTCCATTGAGAGCTTCAAATTTGCAGGAATGGATATAGTCAAAGAGATGGGTTTCTTCTGTGCACATTACTCATTGATTTTCTTACAATGAGTAACACTTTGGGATGTGAAGGAATGATGAAAGGCCAGTAACCATGTGGTCTCTTTAGAGAACTGGAAATCACATGGACTCAGGAGCAAATGTGATGCACAGGTCTAAGGAATCTTTGGAGCCAGTCTGCAAACTAATTTTTGCATTTGCCCAGTGCTTACCTTCCTGTCGGAAGCCCACCAGGCCACCCTGCTGTCTAGCGCACATGTTCTCCTTGTCCTTCTGAGTCTGTGAATCCCCAGTTGAAAGCTGCCTTGAATTGGCGTCATTCATCTTTACCTACGTGACCCACACTCTGTTCTATGCACTGGTGATTAACCTCATTGAGAGAAGTAGATATTAATAAGTTTTAAAACTCTGAAGTTGCAAATTATTTGGAATAGTGTTCTAATCTGGAATTCTCCCATCTAGGGGATATGTATGAGGCTAGAAAATCCATATATGTCCCCTGAATATCCCCTTCTCAGGTCAACATATGGAACATATTTTTGGGTTTTCCATTTAAAGAAATAAAATTTCACTATAATTTTTGTTAACCAAGTTATTACAGATTTTTGTTGGTTATGTGCTTATAACTATAATTGTAGCATCCTAAAGTACACAATGCAAAGTAGGTTTTCTTAAATGTTAGTACAGAAGTTACCTTTTGTTTCCGACACTACTATTTTTCCAAAGGCTTCCATGAGTAGTGTTTCTATCAAAGTAATAATTGTTATTATCAGTGATGGTGAATATATTCTGCCATAAGAACAGTGGGAAACATTCTTAGATTTTGTTGAGTTAAAGACCAACTTAGAGGTGTTTACTGTGACCTTCTTATCCTAAGCCCAAATTCGCCAAGTCTTCAAGTCCAACTATGGAGATTATGTTTAAAATCCAGGAATTGGTGGAGCTTCTCATTAGTCCCATGAGGAGAGGAGTGTGTTTCTCCCATTTATCCTGAGCTGGGGCCTTGCTGACCAGTTGCAGACCTGGGGGACCATTTTCCCTTTCACCAAGTATGGTATGCTCATTAGCAACCTGCGCTTTAAGGATATGCAGTAAAATAAAAATTACCATGTTCTGTGGGTAGTGGCCTCTACCTGATAAAAGTGCTATAACATTAATAATATGTGTGAAAGAACTGAAAAGTTCAGTGGTTATTCTGATCTGGAAATTGAAAACAAAACTATGCCCTGATCCGCAGGAACCAATGCTACATATAAAAATTGACTCTAATGTTTTACATTTTTATTCCCAAGTGACAGAATTAATCCAGGGTTAAAGAATAAGTTTCTGGGCACAAAGAATTCTAGAGTTATCTGTGGTCACTTGCCAGGTGGTGGTGATGGACACCATTCCAGCAAACCTCTGAGTTGGCAGGAGGTATTGAGACATTGCTGAAAGAGAAGGGAGCAACTTAATCACTCTTGAACCTGGCAACAGTTATATGTAGTTGTGTTTGTAGGACAAGTATAATTTATCATTGCCACCATTTCATAGGCAGGAACTTGTACAGAGAGATCAAGTAAGTTCCTCTTTTGTCTACTGCGTGAAGCTTCCAGGGAGTTAGCAGAGCTATATGACATGATCCCTTCCTTCATAAAGGTTATAATCTAATAAGGGTTAAAAGGTGCACTATCTGATGGTAGTACAGAAAACAGCATCAGGTAGCGTGTGTTAAATAAGTGCTAAAATTCCATGTGTTCAGGTGACTTGGTGATGGAAAACCCACAGGGACTACAACTGAGATGGAAAAGGGCACAAAATGATATAAAAATAAATTATTATATTATTTATTAAAAAAAGACCGTGTGAGGTTCCTCAAACTGCTAAACATGGAGCTTCCCTACGACCCAGCAATCCCACTCCTAGGTATCTACCCAA
>NW_004567121.1:4381999-4459841 GCF_000260355.1 Condylura cristata | reverse complement strand
CCATATACCAGAGACATTTTGTAGGGGTGGAGTGGGGAATGGGATCAAAATGGGGGAGTGGGGAGGGAAGTTCACGGGATTATGGTGATGGCAAATGGGTGGCTTGGTGATGGGAAACCTGCAGGGATTGCAATTGAGATGGGAAAAAAATGTATGAAATGATGTAAAAATAAACTGTTATAAAATAAAATAATAATAATAATTTTTAAAAAAGACCATGTGATAAGGAGAGTACAAGGCATAGCACTCAGAGAGAGCATTACCTCATAGAGACCAGGAAGTGAGTGATTTGGAATAATATCCAAGGAAAATCAAGAAATATTGGGGTAGGAGAACAGGCAGCAAGACAAGAAGTAAATCCATCCTGCTTGGGGGAGGACAGTATAGAAATGTAAGAGTAACAGAGCACAATTTTATTTTCAATCCCCTATCCTTTTCCAGACCCCTTCCATCTTTAGAGACCTCATGGTATTTATTGATGTTCACTGGCTTTCTTAAAAAATATTTTACATTATCTGGTCCTCTACTGTGTATATGTACAATATTTGTTTCTGATTTGTTTTACTATATATAATTCTTGGAGACTCCCATTTTTTTGAAAATGACTGACTTTCATCTTTCCTTGTGGCTGAATATTGTGGATATGCCACATAGTAATCCAGTCACCTATTGATGACTTTCCATGCTGCTCTCAAATCCTAGCTATTTTAAATAGTGCTGCTATGAATGTTGTGGAACACACAGGCTTTTTGCACTGATGGTTCCATTGTCTTTGCATAGATACCCAGGATAGGGATTGCTGGGTTATATGGTATTTCCATTTTTAGTTTTTTAATGTAAACACAGATTGCTTTCCATAGAAGTTGCACCAGTTTACATACCCACCAACAGTGTAATGGGGTACATTTTTCTCCATAAACTGTCCAGCACTTGTTGGTGAAGATTTCAAATCTCTGCAGTCTCACAGGCATGAGATAGAATCTCATTGTGGTTTTAGCCTACATCGCTCATATTAGAAGCAATGATAAATATTTTTTCACTTGATCTTAGCCAAAAGACCGAGAAGTAATCAGTATTTTCTCTGATGTCTCTAGGCCTTTTTGATAAATGACTATTTAATAATTATGTCATTTAGTTTTCTGTTATTTAACTGGACTTTTTTTTTTTTCATAAATCTTGGATATTTACAACTCAGCAGTTTTATATTATGTGATTATTTTCTCCCATTCAATGGTGGGCCTTTTTACTCTTCTTGTATTTCCTTTCACTTTATAAAACCTTTTTAATTTGAGGTAATTCCAGCTGCTTATTTTTGTTTTTTTGTTTTGTTTTGTTTTTTAAAGATTTATTTTTATTTATGCATACAGAGCTGGGGTACAGGCCAGAGGTGCAGGGGTGGTGAGAGGATTCACCAGACACAGAGTGGGGAGCAGAACAGGCAGATCGATGAAGTACACTGCTGAGGGGAGCAGTGGGTAGGCCAGGAGAGGTCTGCCATGCCATGTGGAATCACCTCCCAGGCAGGTGGGGATCGAACTCCTGCAGAAGTGGCTTTAGCTTCTCAGTGCTGTGCTTTAACCTGCTGTGCCACCAGTGAGGGCCCTGCTTATTTTTGTTTTTAATTCCCTTGATACAGAGGTCAAAATCCAAAAGATTTTCATCAGTGATCATAGAATATATAACCAGTGTTTCTTCTATATATTTTATTTTTGCATGTCTTATTCCTAAATCCTTGATCCATGTGGAATTTATTTTTGTATATGGTGTTAGCAAGTGATCCAGATTCATTCTTTTACCCATGACTTTCAAATTTCCCCAGCATCATTTATTAAAGAGAATGTCCTTCCTCATTGTGTAGTCATAGCTGCCATATGTTTGTGAAGGTGTTTCTGGGCATTGGACCTATGCCACTGGGTCATGCATCCATTTTTGTGCTAATACCATATTATTTTTAATACTGATGCTTTATAGTAAAGTTTGAAATCAGATAACGTGGTACTTCCATTTCTCTCCCTTGTTCCAGGGTTGATTTTGCAACTTGAGACTTTTTGTGGTTCTATATAACTTTCCATATTTTTTATTCAGTTTCCTTGAAAAATATTACTGGTATTTTGATTGGGAGTGTATAAAATTTATATATCATTTTAGGTAAAGCAGACACTTTGATTATATCGATTTCCCCTATCCATGAGCATGGAACATCTTTCTGACTCATGTTGCTATCTAGATACTTTAGTAGCAGCTGTAGTTCTCCTTATATAGATCATTTAACTCCATTTTTTAAATTAATTCCAAATCATAAAATCTAAAACATTGGAGTATAGTCTAGGCCATAAGTTGTTATCTTTTCTATTCCAACACAGAGAATTATACTGAATTGCTTTCTCCTTAGGCACACAAGCTCTGGTTTAGGCCAATATTCACTTGATATTTTAGTTTTAGCCCTAAGAGGGTGTGATAAGTGTTTTGAATATCCCAACCTTAGCTCAGCAGTGTCTTCTATGAGGAGACACTAGTGATCTGCCCTATTTCTCCCTGTTAGTTCAGACCACAGCTCTTTTTGAATTAAGAGCCTCAGGCTCAAGCTAGTTGCTTTCCCTCTGTATCTCGCCCCTTGGCTCTCCATCCTTGTACTCTGTCTTGAATGCCAGCCCCTTGATCCATTGCAGTGTCAGACCTCAAGAATCCCCATTGTTATGTGAACCTGAGTCAGCAACTATAGGAAGTTCTGCACAGCAGCCACCCCAATAATTCAAAGATTCTCTGATCTCTTTCTGCTGGACCATTGCTCCTAGTGTGTACCGTGGTCATTGATTTTCCTTCAGGGGTTATTGACTTTGTTTTGCTGCAATCTAGTTGTAAGTTGGTGGAGGAGGTGAGCCCAGCATCTTCACTCTGCTGTCACTTCACCAGGGTCCTGAAGAATTCTTGATGGCACCATAAGACTGAGGATCTTGAGTACTTATGCTAGCTTTGGAGCAAAGGAAGAGTAGTAACTATTTTAGATAAAGAACTTCTATAGCTGTGACCAAGAGAGATTACAGTTGGGGGATAGTAGACAGGAAGAGAGACAAGGGAAATTCTTCAGGCATTTCTTCATTCACTGATTATAATAGAAAACTTAAATTTTCAGTTAACCTATTTGCAAGCTGTATATATTTCATAGATATTCATAACTGCACATTTTAAATGCTAAGATTAGATTTCAGGCTAAAATTCATTTTTCCCCTATCAACAAAAATGTATGGTGCTTAATGAATAGATGCCCTAAGCCTTCAGCACTGAAGCAGGTGACAACAGAGTAAGTGGGTAGCTACATGGAGGGAGACCTGAGTTGTGTAAATTAGTAAAATCTACTTAACTTAAAGCTTTGACTTTTGGAAGTCATGGTCAAATTTGCTATAAAATAGACATGAAAATGATCAACATGCTGCTTGGCCATGGTTCTATGGCCTCCTGAAAACTGGTGCATGATGGATAAAGGAAAAAATAATGGGTAGTTAATGTAATGCATTATTCTATATCCTTATTTAACCATCTGCTCTTTCATTTAGGAGAAAATTGAGTGTATTTGCTCTAAAACGACTTGGCATGTTAAGCCTATCTGAGAAATAAGAAGTCACCTTGAAAAATACCTTTGGGTAACTAAATATTTGCTTAGGACAGTGGGACTGATGAGGCTGTATTAAAACAAATACAGTAAGTTCTTACTTGATGTCAGTAGATTCTTGAAAACTGTGACTCTAAACCAAGCAACATATAACAAAATTACTTTTTCTATAGACTACTGATGTAAACAAGAGTTAAGTTTATACAGCATATTTATGGTCAAAAAAATTATCACCAAATGTCTAAAAAAAAAAAAGATGCTCAGACTCTTCTAATATTAAGCAATCACTTGTATTCATTCATTCAAAGTGCCTATGATTGTTGTATGTGGAGCTAAGGTTGGGTTCTTTATACTGTGTTATACAAATGACACCATTCTCTCTCTCTATTTCATATGTGATTTCTTTTTTCACTACTCCATAAATGACATATTTATGAGACCAAAGTGATATGTGAGGCTTATTGAAAACTCATACTAAAATGAGTTTCTAATAAAATAAATAAATTCTGTAATAATGGTCCCTCAAGTTAAAAGCATTCATGCATTCCTTCAGAAACACCCTGTGAATTTTGTGGGATCAAATCCAAGAGAAACAACCACATTTGTATGGCATTTTTCCATAGAACCTTTGTAAGTCTGACGTCCCTTTACGTGGGAACTTAAATGAAGTGAAAATAGGATAGCCGTCTGAATCTTTTTAAGGAATAAAGTGGGTCTGGGCACAACCATGAGACCAAGATTTGTGAAATTAGGAAAAGAAAAGTGGGCTTCATGGTTTTTTTTAAGAAATTCCTTTTATCCTTAATTTACCCATTATTCATTCCTTATGCCTTCCACGACTTATCAAGTCAGGCTTCTATGTGGATGGAGCTGCTTTCTATGCTACTACCTTTAAATACTGTGTTAACAGTATTGTTTGTTTTCCTTCCCTTTAGGAGATGACCTGGCTCCCACCGCTTTCTGCTATTCAAGCACCTAGCAAAGTGGAAACAAGCAAATTTCCATTTCCAAATAAGGTGAGACCTTACATAACTTAGGAGGAATATGCTTTATTCTCTCAGAGATTTTTAGTGGCTGATGGGCTTACCTTGGTTATCTTTGCTTCTGTAAATATTCCAGCCAAAGGCGTATGGATCTGATTTTCAACAATTTGCAAATGTGTACTTATTCATGATAAGGAGAAATTCAAGCTTGTGATCTTATCTACACTTCTATATTTTCTGCAAAATGTGATGCATGATAGACTTGTCATTTTAATCTAACATTTGTGAAGTTGAAATGCAGCTTATGGTCATTTTATTCTCTTACAATGTGATTATATATTTTTTTCATGAAAAGCTGTTATTAAATTAATGATGTATTTAAAATGCATATCTTAGAATTGAAGGCATGTAACATTTGATGTTACAATCCTATTTGTCTTTTATAAAGCTTAAAATGTACTATATTTTTCTAAAAACAAGCCCACAAAAATCAGACACAAAGTGTGCTTAAATTATTATGGCTTTATTTTCTTTTTGAACCTTTTTGAGAATATATAACCACACACTTATTATAAAGATAAGTGTATGCAAATAGAAGGAGCAAATACGAAAGTTCCTAGTATTATTATCCAGATTTCCTTAATTATGGTATATTGCTCATTAAGTATACTTTTGGACTTAATATGCTGTTTCACTAGGACTAGTTATCTTTTTTGTGTATGCTTGTTCAGTTTCAATATCAGGCATTATCAAATCTGTTCTGTAAGCTTCTATTTTTATTAATTTTTTACTTTTCTCTGTGTATTTCTTCCTTTGCTTTTTTTTTTTTTTAAGATTTATTTATTTGTACATACAGAACTGGGGTACAGGCCAGAGACTCAGGGGCAGTGAGAGACTTCACCAGAGACAGAGTGGGGAGCAGAACAGGCAGATCAACGAAGTACACTGCTGAGGGGAGCAGCGGGCGGGTCAGGAGAGATCTGCCACGCCATGTGGTCTCCTCCAGGGCAGGCGGGAATCGAACTCATGCTGAAGTGGCTTTAGCTTCTCAGTACAGTGCTTTAACCCGCTGCGCCACCAGGGAGGGCCCTTTCCTTTGCTTTTATTTACATTTTGTGGCTGTTTCTCAGTTTTTAGTATAGAAAAGTAATTTGTTTATTTTCAGTTTTTAAATAGATACATCATTCTTATTCCTACATTCAGCATTATATTCTTATTTCCAATAGAGATCTTAAAGGCATCTCATTAGCAAAATCTAAGCTAGAACCCACATAAATTTCATCCCTCCCAGCAATTACAAAATGGGGAAAAATATATAAAAGGACCAAATGATTCTGAGTTGCGAAAAGATAACATGACGCTAGATTTTTACATTTTTCCTAGTCTCAGAATTTCTATCTTTTGGGGAATTTAAATGTATTACTTTGATTAGAAATGGAGATATATTTGGGCTTTTTCCTGACAAGTAATGTCATAACTTTTACTAACAGTTTTTGCTTCTTTTCCTTTAGTCTCTTTCCATCCTTATGCTGGGTTAATTAATATTTGTCTGTTCCTTTTTTCCTCTTTAGTGTTTTCAAACATACATGTTCCATTTTTAACTCTACCACTTCTCCGTTCACTCCTCAGGTGATTTCATCTAATTGTTATCTGTAGCACCATTTTCCTTTCCTAAACTCCATACTTATATTTCAGCATGTTCACTTGGATACTAACAAACATCTCAAGCATGTAGTACCAAAAACTGAACTTTTAATTCTGTCTCAAACCTTCCCCCCCCAACCCCTTATTTCTCAATGGCTCCTCCATTTTTGCAGTTGACTCAAGTCCAGATGTTAAAACCCTAACATTTTCATTGTCCTGGGCACCTGCAGCAAAAGACACAAAAATAGATCCCTTAAAAGAAACTTACACTGTCCCATTTGGGGAGAGTCCGAGATCAGGGTTTCATTAGGGCTGTATTATCTCTGAAGTCTCTAGGAAAGAAACCTTTCCTGCCTTCTAGTTTCTCCCATCACATTCCGTGGCATGCAGCTACATCACTCCAATTTCTGCCTCCACATTCCCAGGCTCCCTGACCATATCTACCTCCTCTTTAAAAGACAGAAGCATTAAACTTAAGGCCCGCCCTGATCGTATGACCGCATTTTTACTTGATTTTTTCCCCCAAAGTCTTTATATTCTATAAAGTCAAACTCATAGGTCATGAATGAACATGAGTTTTGTGGGTACAATATTTAACCTAGTACCCATTTTTAATTCTTTTTTCATACTATATATGTCATCAAATCATCTCTCCATTACTTTCAAAATACATCCTGTATCAAATGCTCTCTCCCCACTATCACAGATACCACCTTGGTCAGTTTACATATAACGTACATAAAATGGAATATTATTCAGCCATACAAAAGAATGGAGTACTAATACCTGTTATGACATGTATGAACTCAAGACATTATTCTAAGTGAAATAAGAGAAATACAAAAGACCACATGTAGTATGATATTCTACTAAAAAGAAAAAAGATATAGATAAATTCCCAGAATAGATAAATTCATAGAGACTGGATGAAGTTGGTGGTTGCCAGGGACTGAGGAGAAGATGGAATAGGGAGATATTTCTCAATGGGTATGGAGCTTCATCTTGAAATGATGGAAGTGCTTTGCTACTAGGTAGAAATGGTAGTTGTGCAGCATTCTGAATGTACTAACTGCTAGTGAACCACACACTTGAAAATGCTTTATCATATGGTATATGAATTTCATCTCAATAAAGAAAACAAAGTCAATAATAGAAAAGAGAAGTGATTGTGATCTCTGTCATCAAAACTGCTTGATAAGCACATTCATGTAAGTGTTTGTCATTATAGCATTTGGTATAAATTATGATCTGTGATTATGCTATGATGACATGTAATATATATCTCATGTTCAACTTAAATGTTGAAAGTCAAAATGAGAAAATTAATTCTTATTTTTGTTCTTTTAGGACTCTCAGCTTGTTTCCTCAGGACACAATAATCCAAGTAAGAAACTCTTATCTCTACACCTTCATATGGTTTCAAGGGAAAGGTTGCGGAGGGAGATCCAGGAAGAGAGACATGGATGCATTAGACAGTAGATTTCAAAGAATTTTACCTAAAAGCAAAATCAAGGGCAGATCAAAGGTGGCTAGTTAGTCAAGTACTGCTGAAATGGATAAGGTTCTTGGTATTTGCCTATCATTATTGAAAGAAAGAAGAACAAGTATATAAAATGGTGAATTTCAAGTGATCCTAAGAAGAAAGAACATTATGTTTTATCAGATTTGGTTCCTATTAATATTATGGAGGGTGGAAAATTTTAATGGTGACTAATAAGGTACATTAATTGAAAGAAAGTGAATATACAAAGAATACCAATCAGAAGACCTCAAGATAAACGGTCTTGGAATCCATGAAGAAACCATGACCTTGTCCTGAGAAAGGCTAGAGTAATTAGGAAGGAGTTTCCTTATTGAGTCTGGTATCTAATAAAATACATGGGCAGTATTATTGGAACTTTTCAGAATCTTTCCCAAAAGCCAAGCACATATTCACTTCATGTAGTAGTGTTTTAATTCTCTTTTTTTGCACTGATTGATATTAACTTTTCTTGAGCATTAAGAATGCATACAGTACTCTATTCATGTCATGGAAGATCACCACAAACCTGGGCTTTGTCTCCAGACTCAGTCAACTGAGTGCGGCACAGGCCAGTTATAAAGCTATGTCTGAACATGAAATCATTCTGCGCTAGTAAACGTTCTTTGGAACTTAGTCTCGCCTGTAGAACCATACGAAGGCAGAATTGTTTGACAGAAAACACATCCAGACAGCTGTGTTAGGAAGCCCCACACTTGTAATGCACAGACAAAGAAAGGTCAGGATAACAGGTAATTGCATAATGGTGCATAGGAAGTATTACTTAGTTTTCCCTCTTTGGGAATTTGCTGAGTGCACAGGCACCAGTGAAGAAATGAAATTCCAAGGGACTTGAAATCTAAAGAAAATAATAAATTGAATAATAAAGAAAATATTGAAAGAGTATCAGAAGAAATGCATGTTTTAAGTTAATTAGGTGTACGTTACATATAATGAAGACAAGCTTACTGAAAAGTTACTGTTACTTTTCTCACAGTTTCTTTTCATCTGGATTTAAATTGTTCAGTTTCAATAAGGGAAGCTATAGTAGATGAATCAATGCACCTTCTCTCAGCTGGAAGTCTTTAACACAGAGAACAAAAGAATAACTGTTGAGTCTCTTATGCGTCAGCACCTTGACATATGTTATTTCACTTAATCCTAACAATGTCTATATAAGGTGTACTTTATCATCCATTTGGTACATGAACTTGAGATTCTGAGGTTAATAACTAGCTCAAAGTCACATGACTGAAAAAAAAGACAACAGCTGGGATTCGAATTTAAGAATATCTACCCCCAAGATAATAGATTTCTATCCCACCACCTTGATCTGAAAGTTGTTTCTATTACTTTACTGTGAAATTGAATTATTGTCCAAGAACTATATGCTATGATTTTTATATGCGTCTGGAATAATTTTACAGCATTTCATAATATTTACATGCTCACACTGAAATTTATTTATTTTAAAGATTTATTTATTTATGCATACAAGAGCTGGGGTGTAAGACAGAGGTGCAGAGAGGTGAGAGGATTCACCAGGGACAAAATGGGGAGCAGAATAGGCAGACAGACTGAAATATACTGCTGAGGGGAGCAACTGGCGAGACAGGAGAGGTCTGCCGCACCATGTGGATCATTTCCCTGGCTAGGGATGGAACTCATACTGCAGTGGCTATGGATAGCTTCATAGTGCTGAGACTTAACCCTCTGCCCCACCAGTGAGGCCCCCACACTGCAATTTAACAATAAAGGCATGTCCACTGTCTATGCAATATGAGAGACACCTGTCTGTGACATTTCATTGTCTAAGGAAATTTGTAATCGGTTCTTATTTGTATATTTTTCAGAATCTTCCCAAAACTCCAAACACATCTATAAAAAGGAAATCTTCCTATTTAAAAATCTGAGGATTCTGTATAGATTATAATACATTTGAAACTTCATGAGAGCTTATCCCACCATCATTTCCCACAGAAGTAGAGTAGGTTCGGAGACAATAACGGATGTTAAAATAGATATATATAGGTATAAAGAAGAGTCAACTTTTCTCATGAAGGCAATAAACAAAAATGCTACATACCCAGAGCAAAATACTTCTCCTTTTTTTGTTGCAGAGTAAGAGGTGGGTCAAGCCTCTCAGTTTGCCTCTTCTGAACCCTAAATGATACGTTTTAGTCAGTATACCCATATCCATTTATGAACAGCTCAAAAATGGCTCTTCCATACAAGTGAGAAGTGTGTTAAGGAAGATATTAATACAGGGAACTCCCTGGTGGTGCAGGGGTTATAGTCTCAGCACTGTCAACTATCACCAGCCACTGTGACCTGAATTATGTCCCATGGCAGGGAGCTGCCCACATAGCACAACAAACCTCGCCTTTCTCGCCTGGTATTCCCCTCAGCAGTGTATTTCAGTCAGTCTGCCTGTTCTCCCGACTCTGTCTCTGGTGAATTTTCTCATGCCCCTGCCACCACCATACAACTCTGTACTACACCCAAGTTCTTATATGCGTAAATAATAAAATAACTCTTTATTTAAAAAGATATTAATACATGAAATCCACACCAATTACCATTATTAACCAGCCTGTTATCATTGAAAAAGGGTGACTATTTCATCACAAGCACCAAAAATAAAGATTCATCCAGAGGAAATACATACTTAACTCAAGTATAGTAAAAGTCCTCAAAATGATTTTAAATTATTTGTGTTAAAGTAAAAGAGAACTGATTGGTATGAAATATAGACTAAATACGCACAGGAATTTTTTTTTAAGTCAACAAAACTTAAAATTTAATAGAAAGTCTGGAATATAAGATTGGGAACTTTTCTAACTATAAAAGATAGATGGAAACTACAACAATTAAGATACGTGGAAGATCGATCAGTCAGGGTGGAAAGTCCAGCTAACTGGAATACCAGAAAAAGAAAGCAAAGAAAACGAAGACTAAATAATAGGATTCTTGTTCTTAATCAAGATGGTTAGGTAGACCCTGAACCCACTTCTCCCCACAGACACACTAGATCTACAATTACTTTTAGACCAATTTCCTCTGATAAAAACCATGTTTTAAATAGGGTGAGTCCAAGACAGTCTCACCATAAGCACACTTTTTCACACAATGTGAAAAAGAACAAGACTCGAAGAAGAAACAGAACCTCTAGAAATAGAAAAAAAATAGTAACAAAATTTCTTTGATCAAGTTTACCACAAGGTAGCTAAAGGAAAAAAATAAATTGGGAAATTTAAGTTAAGAAGTTAATAAGAGGCAGTGTAGATTAGACAGAAACAGAAAGTATAAAGTGAAAGTTAAGAAACATATTCCAGCCTGTGGCTATGTAGGTATCTTCTACCAAACCTTTCCCTTTTCCTAATAAATCTGCCCTTTTGTAGTGAAAAAGAAAAGAAACACGGAGTATGAAGTAAGAGGGCCTAACATATATGTAGAATATTTAGAATTCTAGAAAGAGATAAGACACAGAGAAAAGTATTATAGCAGCTAACGGCTGAAATTTTCCAGGATTGAAAGACACTTCTAATTTAACAATAGAAAATACATTTTCTATTGTTAAATTAGAAGAAAAAAAAAAACTTAAGTGTGAACATAAGTTAGTTTGTAAATCAGTTAAGGAATCCTTCACAAAGTTGAACATAGTAAACCATGCAGCCCAAAACTACTAGCTTGTGTACAAGAAAGTATATCATAAATGTTTGTAATTTCATCATTGATAAGGAATAGAAAACCTAAATGTCCATCAGGGATAGCATGAACAAGAAAATAATGATAAGTTTTAATGGTCAGAGGGCAACCACAGTGAAGATGAACAAATCAAAGCTATAGCTGTGATAGGTCAATATAAATGTTGTAATATTGAGTGATAGAAATAAGACTCATCGATTCCACTTACATGAAATTTAAAATCAGACTAAACTAAGGAATATTTTATTTACTAATAAGTCCCTGATGGTATGAAGAAGAGAGAAAATTTACACAAAATCCTATTCTTAGGCAGCTATCAGAGAGGGCAGAAAGAGAATGCATGCCTTGGAGGTTTCTGGATTCTTTTGAGTTGACTGTTAGTGTCTCATTGGCTTGCCTAAAGATGTTTTCACAGTTAACTCATTTTAATGCTTAAAACTGTTTATATACATTGTAATTTACATATATATTTTTCCATGCATTTAATGCACTTAGCATTTTCTTTTCCAAAAATCACAGTCATTCCTTGCAACGGGTGAGCCTGTAGCTTGCCTTCCCCTAAGGCATGATGAAATCAGAGCATGAGAATCCATCTGACGCAGATGCCAGGAACGCTTGCCTTTATTCAGGTTTAGTGACATTTCCCTCTACACAGGTTTAGTTCCTCTGCCTTGTTCTTTAGTGACTCACATTTATAGTTATAACATTATAATTCTGGCATTGGTTTATAGTTGGCTTACAGACACAAAAATTAAGTTATTAAATTAATATAAATGAGGATGACTCATTTATAATTATTCAGCAGAACCTAAATAGCAGATGAGTCTTACTTCTATCACTCAGTATTGCAATGACAGGTATAGCCGTGCAGAGTTTATGTATGCTAGAGGCAGGGAAAGCAGAGGGACAGAATAGGTAGATGTGTTTCTTCATGATATCTATGTAGTGTAAAAGAAAAGATATTGTCAGAGGATGATTAATAATAGAACTAGGGAAACAAAACAAAGGATCAACCAAACCAAAAGCAAACCCTACGAATCTCTGCAACGTGAGACTACAGAAGGTATACCATGGTGGTAACTGTGGGTGCCTTGTGGGAACGTGTCTGAGGAGGGGTGACCTATTCGTCTGAATCATTTACAATGTTATAAACCAATGTTACCTCCATGGATTTGTTTTTAAGTAAAATGCCTATAGCTCTCAATTAAAAAAAAAACTTAGAAGAGGGATGTCACTTAAGTTAAGTCATTGTTTGGAGTTGTTTGGTTTGGAGAATGGGGTCCTCGGATTCATTCTAGGAAAAGTCTCACCAGGGCTCCCTCTCAGCAGCACTGGCAAGTTTCCCAGGTGTGTTTCTCCACAAGACCAGGGACTTCGTTATCCAAAGAGCAGGTTTATTAAGCCAAGGGAAAAGGAGGAAGGATAGGCTGCCTTATGTTTTATCATCTTCCAGTAAGGTAGGGCTCATCTCTGTGGAATGGTTTGTTTTTGTTGATTTTGAATATCTGTGTAGAATTTGAAAGGTAGCAGAGATTCTGCAGTGGCTCTCAATCTCCATATCCTCACCTCCACCTGTGCTCCTGCCACTCTACATCGGGGGCTGTGCTAGTGACACTCCCTATAGCAGTCTGCACCTGCTTGGGTGCCTTGTGGTGTAGCCATTGACACAGGATCTTAGTTCCTATAGCTGAGTCAATGGCTGTACTAATCCCTTCTACCCTGACCTCCTTATGTGAGTCAGATTCTCTTGTGATGTGTCCGTTTCAACTTTTCTGTTCTTTTCCTCCATCAGCACTACATTAAATATCTTACCACTCATGTTTCTTATCAGAAATCTAGGTAAGTCTAGAGTGGGTACATCTAGAAATAAGTGTATTAAAGTAATGGTTGAAGGGAGAAGAGATTTAAAAACAAAAGTAAGGAAACTCATTACCTTTTCTTTACTGTTCACATTTTTTTAACTGTGAACATGGTTTTTATTTCTTTAGAAAGCTAAACTTTCTTCTGTAGCAGAATCCAACTTCAGTCCTACTTTGTTTCCTTTCAACACTCTGTCATAGTTCATATCCATACTCCATACCCATACGTACTCATCCAGCACTACAGCTCTTTAACTGCATAAAGGCATGAAAAAAAGGGATTATTTTTCTTAAGGGCCGTCAGACAGAGTAGCCAACATATAATTCCTCAGCACTTTCATTGGATTAAAAATGAAACTGTCATAATTTTCTAAGTTTCCAGCTAGAGCTATCAAGCTGTTTAATACTTCAAATTATATACCCATCTCAGTGGTGAGCACATTACACCTCTCTTCCCACTGAAGCCTGGAGTTCTGTATTAATGACTGTCAGCAAAGGACAGATACTAGATACTTAGCATGTATGTCAAGTGCTATGAAAGGCACAGGTAAACAAATACAGCGTCAAGTTAAAAAACACATTTGGTACACATATGGACATACACATGCGTTTTTGTAGGTGTGTTTACACGTATCTTTTTGGGGCTTGATATTTTCTCCTCCTCTCTGTAATTGGATTTATAGATGTAAAATAATCACACCACACTGGCTTCTTCATGATCAGTGTAGTTTCCCTCCCAAAGAGACCAGTGAGGTTTCCATCATGAAAATAAGTGAAATAACCAGCATGACACCTAACAGATCTCTTTGGGGTCTCTAGGGATAGGTCTGAGCACCCAAATACAAAAATCTCTTACAAGAATCTTCTAGATTATATCCATAATTTTCCCAAGGGCTGTCATGCAGAAACTGGTTTATAATGACTTGTGCACTTAAACATTTCAAGTTAACTTCAAAAATTGCATCACCTAAAGTTTCAAAATGTTTAAGAGAATTCTGTCTCTTGTTCTTTCTGGAAAAATAGCTTAAATCTCTGTCTCCATCCTGAGCTTACTTTTCCCCCAGAAATGTTAATTCATTATCAGTCCTGAAGTTGCAGAAAGCATTCACTTTAGACTGTTCACAAATGCCCTGTTTGGCCCCTTGTATCCTTCCTATTTGCCAGAACCAATTGTTTTTCTTGTTGCCACAACATAAGTGCTGCTAAGAGCAAAGATAATCAGCCACAGCCTTGTCCCTCCGCTGATCCAGCCCAGGACTCCCGCAGCCCCCAGAGCCCATGTGCTCTAAGGCTTGGGTCCTTACAACCTGCGAGGTACTTGGCAGCATTGTTGGTCAAGGTAAAACATATTTATTCCAGCATCCAAACAATGGCTTCATTTCTATTCTTGATTTCCTGGGGTTTTTTTTTTGTTTTTTTTGTTTTGTTTTGTTTTTTGACAGAAGTGTTTGGAAATGTTTACTACTGTCTGTTGCTGTCAGACTTGCTGCTTTACATTCTTGATTATGATTGTGTGTTGTTTGATTACCAGCAGCTATAGACTGGAGAAGGTAGCCAATCTCTCCAAATTAAAGGGAAAAAAAGATCGATTCATTAATTAAATCTCCATGTAGTTGTGTCTGATATAATGCAGGTTTTATAACAACACTCGAATTCTGGCAGGAATTGTGGCTCTTCTGTAGGAAAGTGATCTTGGAAAGTACTAAATGAGGTTATTTTCCACTCTAAAGCTAGGTGGCAAGATCTTGGCTATCTCCTGAGTAAGTGCTCCACAGACCTGGAAGTTAAAGTGTAATGTGAAAGTATGAGCTTTCAAGCCAGTTTATTAATTTGTTGCCTCTACTTTTACTTCAGTGTGGCTTCATATTTATTGCAGCTCTAGTCAGTGTCTTTGAGGCAGTTAAATGGATTTTATCTGGCTTTTTAGCAAAGTGGCTCCCCCAGGGTAGCTCTGGCACTGTGTAGATACTTATCTGTGAACTATATATAGTTTCATCTTTTTCTTACAACTACTATTTTCCTATAAGAAAAGAGAAAAATTTCTAATGTTTACTCTTGAGTTCAGCTTGCAAGATCAGTTTGGTTTATGGAATGAATGTGTTCATCGTGGAATTATTCCTGAGCCTAGGTGATCACAAGGTGATGAAACAACTGTCAAGGGACTACAGTGACAGACTGGAGGATCTAAATAGTAGACTTCGGATTCTTTGAGATCTTAGACCCAACTTGGAGCAGCAGAGCAAAGCAAGTTGCTCCCATCAGACCCATCTCGTACAACCCCATGCTTCTCAGCAATTTATTTGACACTTAGTGCTGCACATCCCAATGACAGCCAACACACATTCCCAGCCACGCCCCTTCTTCCATTCCAGAGCTCCTAGGAACTAAAAAGAAGCACCTTGCAGAATGAGAACTAAAAACCATGAGTTTGTGATTTAAAACCATGAGTAGTAGAGGAACTAAGAATTACATTATATCTATCATAAGAAGAATTTGCCCTTTAAAACTACAAAAGGTGAACTAGCTCCAGACTCCTTTGCTTAAACCCCATTAAATCCTTGATGACCATGAACTGCAGAAACATTTCTTTAGCCACTCAGATGGTCAGGGTGGGTTTCTGGTTCACATTTTATTCTGTATCTACTCAGTCCCTAAAACCTGCATCCAAAATGCAACTAGGTATAATTGTTGGGGATCATGGTACCTGTAGTGCAGCCTCAGTGTTCTGTAAAGTTCTCGAAGTTCTGATGCAGCCTGACCTGGTTAGGATTGTGTTAGCAGAAGGCATCAAAGCTCATATGTCTTGCATGTAGATTTGGGATGGGTTTATTTCCTTAAGTTTTCTGTAAAATGAAGTGGAAGGAAACAGTTTCCATCTGTAAGACAGTCATCTTTTGGCAGGGTCTCACTTGAGCCTCTGGTTGTTTGCAAACAGTTCCTTAGTACCTACTCACAGATCTGTGTCTGGGCAATTATATTGCATATAAGAAACTATTTTTGCAAATCTAGTTCTCAGACAATAAAAAAAAGTGTTTTAAAAGCCTCCTGCTGCACATTTTGAAAGATTGTTAATAGAAATGTGGAAATACATTTAATCTCTCTTAAATGTTAAAGGCTATAACACTCACACTCTGGTGTTTTTTTGTTTTGTTTTGTTTTTTCTGCGTCCTTTTTAAGAGAAAGGTGATGCTGAGCCAGAGAGTCCAGACAATGGCACCTCAAATACATCGTAAGTCTCTTTGCTGTTTCTATCTTAGGTGACTGTTCTTTAATATGTCTGTACTATGAAACCATGCATGGAAATAATAATGAAAGCAATCCTGTGACTCTTTTTCATGATAATGGTTTTTTAAATGTGTTTGGATACAATGCATTTTGAGGTCTTTCTTGTGCTTTAGCAATAATAAGAGTCAGCTCAGAACTGCGAATGCTCCTCTTTTTAAAGTAGAAATGTAATGAGATTGAGGGTGTGTATTAGAGAGAGGAAGGAAGATAAACCCTTTAGAATTTGCTTAAAGAATTTCAGAACTGTCACAAATAATTGCACAACTTTTCACATGTGCAGGGTATAGTCTGTCCTCACACCTATATAGTACCCGTGCCAATTTAAAGCCTGCTATCAGCAAGCTCACCTCTGAATGATGTGAAAAATATTTCTGGAATCTCAAGAGTTTGAGTTAATAAACATAGGTTTAAAAAGATAAGAAAGAGCACTTGTGAACATGTATTCTTCACATTTTGTCTTTTTCCTCTCAATACTCAAGGAATCCAAATATGTTTTAATGATTAATTCCATGCCAGATTTATATGCCAAAGTCTAAATAAAACAATTCACAAGCTAACAAATTATTTCAGCTCCACAGGAACCAGTAACAGGTTTACTTCTTTAAAAAAATCTTTATTTTTATCACTTCTGAGAGGCTAGATATGTTTTTATCTTATAAGACAGCTTTGTGAATTTGCCTGCATGGACCAGTATTATTATTACCAAGAACTTTAAGTGTTATTGATTAGAAATGACTGTGATATATTATTGACTTATTTTGTCTAGGGTCTATTTCTCAGACTGGAAAGATCCTTTGGCTTGTATATGATAGCTATAATATCTCATAAAGGATATGATTACATGTTTTGCTTTCTTAGTACATTACCCTAAAAGTTGTAACTAGTTACACCTTTCTTTTAATGATACATAATGAATGTGAATAGTTTTAGATGAGAGAATACTTTTTAATTTTTTAATGCTTATACTCTAAAATGTGATAGGAAAAAGAGTTTTAATGCCATCTGGAGGCTTTCTAGAGAACTGAAAAGAGTGGAAACATTTAGAAATTTAGTTCTTTTAAGTAACATTTGAGACTAGCACCTAGAATGCATATGTACCTAGAATGTAATTCATTGAGGAGTAAGTTATATTTTTTATAAATCATTTAATAAAAATGTTAATTATCATAGAAATAAAAATTCCAAATTCTTGTTATCAAAATCACTTTAAAAACAAAGAAAGATACAGAATATGTTAGAAAGCTACAGGCATCCTGCATTTAAAAAGCTTCAGTAGATACTAATTTTGTTAATGCAATTTGATGCACATTCTGTTACACATTTCTAAAAACTTTATTCTCTAAAATGATTTGTTTCCATAACTCAGTACTTTTTAAAAATAAATATGTTGTCTGAGGAATTACTTTGAAAGCCTCTGGAGACGTGAGAATAGTGAATGCTTGACACATCACCCACGTTCCTATCTCTTTGAGCTAACCAGTTCCTTAGTGATCTGCTCCACATCCTGCCTCTTGAAATAGCAGAAATGAAGTCTGAGATTGCAAAGATCTCTCTTAAAAGTGGAGAGTGGTGAATTAGAGCCTCTCAAAGGGTCCTCTAACCGTGGTGCTGTTATAATTAGCAAGAGAAGCAGTGCATTATGAATAAAGAGCAAGGATTCAAGACACCTTAGTTTTGTGGAGCATTTTGCAGTCTTCATGTGGTATCTTATTTGAGCATAATTTAGTGGCCAGATAGGTATAGCAGGGACATTGTCCTTCTATTTATTACACATGAGGAAACTTAATGTATATTAGTGGAAAACTAGGACACAAGTTTTTAGATATTTTGTGTCTCCCTCCCACCTGTCCCCCCATTTACCATACTGATAGGTCACTGAATCTTAGGAGACCTACAAAAGCCATGAGAGACAATCAGACAGATCCACTAGGCCTGGCTGGCCTGTTAAGGCTAAGTGCATTGCTTTGCTTGGACTATCATAACTGGGTGCCTTAAATAACAGAAATTTATTATGCACTTCTGGAAGCTAGACATGCAAGGTAAGTCAGCATGGTTGGTTTGCTCTCAAAGAAGGATCTGTTCCAGACCTTGTTCATGATCATCTTTTTCCTGTGCCTCTTTACATCATCTTTATGAAACTTCGAACATCCAAAGTTTCCCTTTTTATAAGAATACCAGTTATTTAGATTAGTACTCACCCTAGTAGCCTCATTTTAGCTTGGTTACCTCTGTAAGGACCCTTCCTCCATAAAGGGAATTCTAGAGGCTAGGACTTCAACATGTAGAGTTGAGGATGGAAAATTCAATCCTTAACATTTAGAGTAAGAACTATCAAAATGATTCAGAGGTCAGGTCAGCAGAGCCAGGAGTATACAGATGCCAGAAAATAAAGATGGAAAAGAGAGAGAGAACCTAAGTAAAATAAACCCCAAATTATGAACTCCCTAGTAGCTGAAAGGATTGAAGCTGAATAAAGTAAACTACAGATAATATACAGGCAAGGCAAAAGGAAAATATCTCTTTCACACCTGTGGTTTGGTGAATCAGAGTTGGCTTCAATAATACCTATACATTTCCTCTGTCTGTGTATAATTCCATGATTCTGTGAGTCACTGTGAGTCCACTGTATGGATTTAATTTGTAGTATAAAGTTGGGAGTCCCTAGACAGAATTCATTTCCAGAAGAAGCATCTTTCCTTGTTGGCCTCTTTTAAACAGGGAATTAACCATAAATTTTAGACAGTCATTGGCTGGTCATCCTGGATAACAGCTGAGGATTCCTTCAGAGTATATTTCTCAAAAGTCCCATGAGTATTAAAAAAGGTGAAAAGTACAGTGTTTTTTTTTTTTTTTTTTTTTTTTTTACCATTTATTTATTCATGCTTATAGACCTGAAGTACAGGCCAGATTTGTGGTGGGTAAGAGGTTTCAACAGAAACAGAGTGGGGAGCAGAACAGGTAGATTGACAAAGTACACTGCTGACGGTAGCAGTGGGCGGGTCAGAAGAGATCTGCCACGCCTTCTGGGTCAGCTCCCTGACCGGGGATTGAACTCATGCTTCAGTGGCTTCAGAGAGCTTGTTAATGCTGTGTTTTAACCCATTGCGCCACCAGGGAGAGCCCGTACAGTGTATTCTTAATCTCCAAAATCTCATAAATTAGAATGTAGAGGGTACCAGTTATGTTAATGAGAGGAGTGTTTCTATTGAATTAATTCTCCAGAAGAGAAGCATTGTAAGTTCTCACAAATAGGTTTAAAAAAAAAAAAAACTGTTTGAAGGCACTAGAGGCTACGAAAAAAAGCAGGGAATGTTGGGAATTTGATCCTAGGAATAAGCAAATTGGATTGGGTGAGATCTACATTTAAACAGCTTTCCTCCTGAGGCTCCTGCCCAATCCACAATGAACTAGTTACTTCCCTGTCATAGAGCAACTAGCTCTTTGTCATAGTCATAGAGGCTTGAAGCTTCAGAAATGAGTTCACTATTTCCAGAGTGGCTAGAATTTAAGGAAGGTAATTCCAGAAAGGAGGGAGGCAAAAGAGAGTTCCAATTCTGTATATAAATTCACCTTAATCCCTGGAGACTCCTAACCTGCATGTCTATGGGGCAAAGGCAGACATGAGATGCCTATAATCCCAATGAAAGACAATATGTAAACAACTGATTAGACTGAGCAGAGAATTCAGCGGCTGCCTGCTGTCTACAACTACTGCCTTTAGAGTTTGGAATTTGAACCTCACCAAACAGAGAGGCTTAGTACACACCTTGGATTTTCTTTTGAAACCTCAAAATGTTTGTGCCTTAGGAATGAAGAACTCATCGTAAAACTAAGAGCAAAGTACAAATATAGTTAAGCTTCACATGTTTGAAGATATCAATTAGCAATTTAGTTGCCTGATAGAACAGAAAAATCAGCATAATATATAGTTCACAATACTCATTTTCTAATCAAAAATTAAAGGTGTGTGAAGAATAGGAAGCTGTGGTCTATAGTCCAGAAAAATAGTCATTATACTAGACTTAGAGATAACCTCTGTGTTGGAATTGTCAGACATGCCTCTTTGGAGACATGCCTGTTTAGCTCTTCTGCCTGTTTTTTTTGTTTGTTTGTTTGTTTCTTTTATTGAGTTGCATTCTTTCTCTATATGTGTTGGATATCAGTCCACATTCAGTAGGGTATCCTTTTATTTTATTGATCATTCCTTTCACTTCACTGAAACTTTTTAGTTTGATGTAATCCCATTTGTTTATATTTGCTTTTGCTTCTCATGCCAATCGCAATGAGTCCCCAAAGACATTGCTGAAGACAGTGCCATGGAGTGTGTCTGTCTCAGCATGAAACTGGAAACTACTAAGAGAATCTAATGAAAATTCTAGAAGTGAAAAATAAAATATTTTGCTTGACATACTTAACTGAAGAACATAAATGATCAAATAAAAAGGATAAGTAAACTTAAATTCAGATCAATAATAATTATATAAGAACAATGAGAGTAAAGATTTAAAGACAATGAGCAGAGCCTCAGTGAATCATCGGTCAATATCAAGAAGTAATTTTGGTAGAAAAATTCAAGAAAGTATGGGACTCTGACATTATTGAACACATAGCAAGTGTAGATGCAAAATCTTATCAAATGCATGTGAAGCATTCTCTAAGGTAGACTTTGTTGTGGATACTAAAAGAAGTACCAGTAAATTTCATAAAATTAAAAGTATACAGCATATGTTTTATGGTCACAGCATAATTACATTACAGGTAAGAAGTAATAAAACAAAACTTCTAGAAAATCCTAGTAATTGAGAGTCAAATAACATTTCTAGGTTATCTTTGAGCTCAAAAATATATAACAAGAGAAATTAAAAGTTCATTTTAATTGAGTGAAAATGAAAGTATAATTTATGAAACTATATAGACTTGCTAAAACACCAACCACCACAAAAGGGGCAAATGTATAGCCATATATGTTCATATTATAAAAAATAAATGGTTCTTCAAGAACTTATGTTGTCATTTTGAGGTTAAAAGTAAAGAAGAAATTAAATAATTAGGAAGAAATACATTTTAATAAAATTAGAAATAGAAGTTAACAAACAATAGAAAAACATTAATGAAATCAAAATTTGGTTTTTTTAAAAGACTTATCAAATTAACAAAATGCTGACAAGACTGATCAAGAGAAAAGAGGAAAAATAAATCACCAATATTAACACTGAAAGCACATGTACATCCTACAGAAATATAAATAATAACTATAGATTTTTAAATTATACCCAGCTTATTTTACAACTTAAATGAAATAGCCAATTCCCTTTGAAAAATGTAACCACACTGCCACAGAGATCTGAATGACTCTAATACTAAAGAAATGACCCTATTGCTCTTAAAGACCTGATGTTGTCATCTAGTCAGTAAGACAAGCAATTTAACAGATTAATTAAAATAAAAATTCTATTGTTAAAATGCTAGGTATTTATAATAAAACAGAGTGCTATGATAAAAAATTTCTAGGAGGAACCAAATTTTAAAATGTTGTTCACAAGACACAAATGACCAGTAAGAACCAGACCTCCTAAGAGAACAATTTATCAAAGAGTAGTGAGCAGAGGTCTTGGGGCAAGAAGAAAAGTGGTATGATTCAGAAGCCGGAAGTATGCAGTAGTATCTGGCAAAGAAACTAAGAACTTGATCCTTTATTAAACTCTTTTGCATGGGAATGTGTGTTATAAATCTTTACCTCCCACTGGATATTAAACAACTTATGAGAAAAAATGATATCATACTCATATGTCATTGCCAATAGTGTCAAGTATGCTTTATATAGGATAGGTAACTAAGAAATATTAGTTGAAATTGTATTTATTTAAATATGCTATGGATTCCAGTTGTATACATGGAAGGACAAAACTGCTGTGTCTCCAAAAAACTTAGTAATTCATTGAATTGTTTATTATTTACGAACACTGTGCTAAGCCATCTAAACATATTTATTTCTTTGTGGCTTACCAAAAAAAGAAGATTTTTTTTTTAATTTTTAGAGAAATGTTTATACCAATGAAACAGCAACCAATCAACTATCATTCTTAGATAAACTCTCAGAGATTAGAAATGGGTTAAAAGATACCCTATTCACTACAACCTTAAAACCTTATGCAATGGGTTGGTATATCCTGATACCAGAATTAGATATAAAGCCAATATCCCTCATAAATATTACAAAATTTCTTAACAGTATATTAGCATGTATAATCCAGTGTTGTATGAAAGAGTTCTATCAGAGGAATTCATGATTGATTTAACATTAGAAAGTTAATTAATGCAAACCACCATGTTAATAGAATAAAAGAGGAACATCATATGATCCTTAGCTGTAGGAAGCTCATTTGGCATAATTCAACACCCATTCATGAAATAAAAGTTTTTTAACAAACTAGGACAAGAAGAGAATTTATTCAGTCTGATAAAGGACATCTACAAGAAACCTGCTACTAACATATTTAATAGTGAAACATAAAATGTCTTAGGATGGTAGTTTGTTAAGATCAAGAACATAGCAATGATATTTGCTTTTATCTCTATTAAAAATTGTACTGGAGGCTGTACTCAGTTTAACAGGCAAAACACACATACACACACACATATATAGATACAGATTGAAATGAATGATTGTAGAGACAATACTAAAAAATCTAATAAGAATTAGTAAATCAATTTGGTAAGATCAGTGTACAAAAATCAATTGTATTATATTAGTTATAAGCAATTGGAAACTGTAATTTTAAAAATGCCATTTATGGCATAAAATATGTAATGAATTTAGCAAGTCATGTAAGTACAAACTATAAAACTTTGATGAGAAAAATTTAAGGCCTAACTAAATAGAGAGAAGTTCCTAAATTGAAAGATTCAATGATGGTAGTAAGTCAATTTTTTTTTTTCTTATTGCATCTATAGATTCAATCCTATGCTGATCAAAAAGGTCAGGAGGACCATTTGTAGAAAATGGCAAGCTGATGCTAAAATCTTTACAGAAAAGCAAAATAGCAGAACAGTCTTAAGAAAAGCAAGGTTAGGGCCCTCCCTGGTAGCACTGCAAGCTAGCTGCATCGCTTCAGTGCGAGTTCAGTCCCCATCCTGGAGGTGACCCATATGGCATGGCAGACCTCTCCTGCCTCACCCACTGCTCCCTCAGCAGTGTACTTCATCCATCTACCTGTTCTGCACCCTACTTTGTCTCTGGTGAAGCCTCTCACCCCCCCCCATATCTCTGGCCTGTACCCCAGTTCTATATGAATAGATAAATAGATCTTTAAAAAAGAAGAAGAAGAAGAAGAGCAAGGTTACAGCCCTAAATACAAAACTATAAAACTCCTGTAAAATAACACAGGAGAACCTAGCTATCCTGGGTATGGTGGTAATTTTTTGGTATAACACCAAAGACATGAGAGAAGTAATTGATAAGCTGGACTTCATTAAAACTTAAAAACTTCTGCTCTGTAAAAGATGATGTTAAGAGAATAAAAAGAAAAGCCATAGACAGGAAGAAAAAATAAACTAAGAACTCTTAAAACCCAACAATAAAAAAAGCAAACAACTTAATTAAAATAAAAAGTAGATGAGAGACCTTTAGAGGCATCTCATAAAGGAATACATACAGATGGCAACTAAATATATGCAAATATGTCCCACATTATATGCCATCATGGGAACGCAAATCAAAGCAAAGGAGTACCATTACACTAGTAGTAGAGTGGTCAGTGCTCAGATACAGCAGCTTTATACGCTGTGCGAATGTGGAACTACAGGGCTCTCTTTTGTTGCTGGGCGGCAATGCAAAATGGCACAGCCACTTTGGAAGGTAGATTGGCTATTTATTACAAGGCTTACTCTTGCCCTGTGATACAGCAATTGTGCTCCATGATGTATACCCAGAGTTGGTCAAGGTATATGTCCACACAAAAACTTGCACATGAATATTTATATCAGCTTATTCATAACTTTCAAATCTTGGATGCAACCAAGATTTCCTTTACAAAGTAGAGGAACAACTATGTACCAGCCAGCTCATGGAATATTATTCAGTGCTAAAAGGATGTGAACCATCAAGTCATGAAATGCGATGGAGGAAATTAAATACATATTACTACTGAGAAATGGTAACCTGAAAAGGCCACATACTATATGATTCCAACTGTGTAACACTCTGGAAAAGACAAAACCATACAGATCGAAAAAGCCCAGTGCTTTTCAGGAATAGGGAGGTGGAAAGACAAAAAGGTGGCTCACAAAGGATCTTTTTTGGGCAATGAATAAAGTATGATTCTGTAGTGTTGGAACATATTGGATGAACACACTGGTTAGTCCAAACTATAAAATATAGAATAACAGGCCCTCCCTGGTGGCACAGCGGGTTAAAGCACAGCACTGAGAATCTAAAGCCGCTTCCTCATGAGTTCGATTCCCACCTGCCCTGGAAGTGACCACATGGCGTGGCAGACCTCTCCTGACCCGCCCGCTGCTCCCCTCAGCAGTGTACTTCGTCGATCTGCCTGTTCTGTTCCCCGCTCTGTCTCTGGTGAAGCCTCTCACCGCCCCTGAGCCTCTGGCCTGTACCCCAGTTCTGTATGCACAAATAAAGTAAAATTTAAAAAAAAAATATATATATATATATATATATATATATATATATATACACACAATAACAAGAACTAGCTCTAATTTAAACTGTGGGTTTTGGGGTTTTGGATGATTGTGATGTGTCACTAAAGGTTCATCAGTTGTACAAATGTACCATTTGGGTGGGGAAAATGTTGATAATGGGGGAGGGGCATGTTGTGAATGTGTAGGTACAAGGACTATATGAGCAATCTCTGTACAGTCCCCTCAAGTTTGCTGTGAACCTACTATAAAAAAAATCAACTTAAGAAACTTAAGTTTTCAACAGCATGAATACATTCCATTCAAACATTTATGTTAAACAAAAGAAGCCACACATAGAAGAGTACATGATGTAAAATTTCGATTTATATGAAAGTAAAGAAATTGGCAAAATCTGTGTGATAGAATTTGGAAGAGAGTTTGTTATGAGGGCCGAGGGTCTTATTTGGAAGGGGCATGCTGACACTTCTAGAGCAGTGGAAGTGTTTTTAAACACTATCTTTTTAAAAACAAACAAACAAACAAAAAATGGATTTATTTATGCATACAAGAACTGGGGTATAGGCCAAACGTGTGGGAGGTGAGAGGATTCACTAGAGACAGAGTGGGGAGCATAACAGGCAGATGTACTGAAATACACTGCTGAGGGGAACAGAGAGCAGGTCAGAAGAGGTCTGCTGTGCCTTGTGGGTCAGCTTCCTGGCCAGGGATCAAACTTGTGCTGCAGTGGCTGTGGTAGCTTGATAATATGTGTCTTCAACCTCTGCGCCATCAAGTAAGCCCAAATGTTCTCTCTCTTAATTTGAACTAAGTAATAAGGATGTGCACATTTATCAAAACTTCTTGAATTTTACATTGAAGTTTTGTACATTTTATCATACATAAATGTTTACCTCAATTGTAAAAACATTTACAGAAATGATAAAAATACTTATGTGTCTCATTTCCACCTGATAATAATCAAAATTAACTTGTTTTGAGCACTTAACTAGTGTTGGTAGTAGCACTTAATGTTTGCTGCCTCAACTTCATTCAAAAAAATCCCTTAATACCCTATTTTAAAGACTAAAAACAAAAGGCTTTATATTGGTTGAAGTGACAGAAACTGGTTTTTTTGTTTGTTTGTTTGTTTGTTTTTAAAGATTTATTTATTTGTACAGAACAGGGGTACAGGCCAGAGATGCGGAGGGTGAGAGAATTCACCAGAGACAGAGCGGGGAGCAGAACAGGCAGATCGATGAAGTACACTGCTGAGGGGAGCAGCGGGTGGGTCAGGAGAGGTCTGCCACGCCATGTGGTCACCTCCGGGGCAGGCGGGAATCGAACTCATGAGGAAATGGCTTTAGCTTCTCAGTGCAGTGCTTTAACCCGCTGCGCCACCAGGGAGGGCCTTGTTTGTTTGTTTTTTAATGTATTTATTTTTGACTGAGGTACCATTGGGATATCCCCATCAGGTATTACCACCAGAGTGCCTCCATCACCAACCACCCATGCTCCACCTCCACAGACCATTATGCTCTCTCCTTCCTCCCTGTTCCTTGCCCTCCTCCTCTCTTCCCTCTTGGTGTGACTCAGTTCTGTAGTCAATTATCCAGGGTTAGTTTTCAGCTTGTCTTTTTCTGACTATTACTTTAGTGACTTTGTATTCCACATATTAGTGGCCCTACATGTTAGTAGCTCCATCTGGTATTTCTCTTTCTGATTTGTTTCATTTAGCATAGTCTTTTCAAGCTCCATCACTAGGATTTAAACCTAAGAGTCAGACATAGGAAGCCAGCATCTTAATTAGTCTTTTAACTAGCAGTGCCGCATTCTACTGTCAAGCTTTACAACTCTTCTGTAGTTGTTCTGGAGGTAAAAACCATCCCAGGAAGAGACTGAAGTCAAGAGAAGACTATCCTGAAATCCTATAGATTATAATCTGTCCTAAATGAGCAAGTGAAGATTTCTAAAATACTGTGTAGGCCACAAATTGGCCACACTGTACCTGCATAATCGCAATTTATCCACCACTGACAAATCTTTAGTCAGCAGTCTATTGCATAGGAAGATAGAAAAGTCCTATAGGAAGACCTTTCTATTTGTAAATGGCCCTCAATTGAACAAAGTAACTATAACTTCAAAGAATAAGTGAAGATTTAAAATGACCTTCATAAAGGAATGGGATTAAACCTAAGGAATTAAACTCTTGGGGGGGGAGGGGCGTGGGGGGAGACAGAAGGAAACTGGTTCAAGTATGTATGTTGTACAGTGAAATACTTAGAAGTCATTGTTAATTTAGACTTAACAAGAGTGTCCCATGAAAGGTTATTCTCCAAAGTTAACACACAGTGAGGTTAACATAGGGTATTTCCTATGAGGCGCTTGATAAAGTTATTACTGCTAATGTAATAATGTTCATTTGTGCTGATCAGAGCTTAATCAGAATTTTAATCTCTCCTTTAAAAAAATAACTGGAAGATTTAGAAGGGTTACAGGTGATAAAATAAAAGTTTGTGAAATGGGCTGTAAAGAAGAAAAGTTTGAGCTTTTCTTGAAACTTTCAGAAGTAGGGCCATAGAAAAAGGATACATGGCTTAACATTTCCCCAGTGAAGAGAAAATGGCCCAGAGGAGGCCAAAGAATTCACCTCCAACACTAACTTCGATCTTTAAGTGTCTTAAAAGACTTGGGTGTCATTGATTGGTGAAACACAGTAGGTCTAGATGATGCCCAAAGGTCCCTTCTAAGTGTGTGATGTGCAACTGAGTCATTTATAAAGATGAAAGTTAAGGCATGTTTATATCAGTGAAAGTGTTGGTCTATTCTTTGTGCAGGCTGCTATCACAAACTGCTATAAACTAGGAAGTTAATAAACAACAGAAATGTAGTTCTCACAGTTCTGGAGCCTGGGAATTCCGGAATTAAGGTGTTGGCAGATCCAGGGTGATGGGGATGTCCTGCTTCCTAACTGGCAGACAGCCGGCCTCCCTGTATCCTCACAGGGCACAGCAGAGAGAGGCGGGAGCTCTCTGGTTTCTTTTATTCTAAGGGCACTTATCCCATTCATGAGGGTTTTACCCTTATGGCCTAATTACCTCCCAAAAACCTCACCTCCTATTACCATCACATTAGGGTTAAAATTTCAACCTGAGAATTGGGAGGGGCAGAGGAGGGAAGAATGGGGAAGGACACAAGCACGCAGTCCGTAATAGTATTCAGCATAAATTTCTCGTGCCCATTGTGGAATTACCTTGGAAATTGTTAACTATGCAAAAAAAAAAATACAGATGAATAAGCGAATGCTAAATATATTTAAAAAAATGTGTATTTATGCATGTTCATGTAATAATAAGTTTACATTATTATACTAGGTTCTAGAAGTTGAGAGATCAAAGTCAATTTGAGAACTGTTACAGAAAGAAGTTGGTTGTTTTTTGTTTTTGTTTTTTTTTTCAGAGAAGTTTGAAACCTTCCTGATATTTATTTTGGCCATAGTGATCTACATTTAAAATGATGAACTGTGGCTGTTCTTTTAGTCTAGGAGATGTCTATTCCCAAAAGGCTTCCTTCCTGTATCTGTTTTAGTAATTTGCTGGGATCCTGTCTGCTTAAAAAATGAGAAACTTAGTGTACAGCCTTTGCCTGGAGAAAATAAACCAGATCCTGTGTCTGCAACTCTTAGACAAGAATAAAAAGTAAAGTAAAGTAGGAAAGGCTTATAGGATTGTTTTGGGCCCTCATTATGTAGATTGAAGGCCTTCACGAGATGTGTGGACGAAGGAGACCTGGATATCAGTACCAGCACTCAGGGACTGGGATTGAGATGGTGCTGGGGGATGTTGTTAAAGGAGGAGAGCTGTGAGGAGGCTGTTCCAGTTTGACCGGGAGAGAAACTAGATTTTGCTGTAATATTGGTTTACTCTCCGGTTAGAACACCAGATGAACTCAAGAAAGGAGACTGGAAAGTATGTCATCACAGAACAAACTGCAAGCCTTACTGCCAAACGGGAGTCCCACAGTCCCAGAGGTTATAAAAGAGGACTGTCCAGCAAAGCTGGGGAGTCTGCTTGTCTGTCCCCTGCAGTACTTCCCTGGACTCACACACTCTCTTTCCTCTACACTGAGGCCCCTGGCAAACTTGCATCCACATCAGGGCTTCCCAGACTTTTTTTTTTTTTTTTTAATGGAATGGCTTTTATTGTTATTGTGGTAGAATATACATACTATAAAACTGATCACCTTAACCACTTTTAAGTATGTCTTTCATTAGTATCCAGTACACTCACATTGTTGTGCTACTATTACCAATAACTGCCCCTGAACTCCTTTATCTTTCAGAACTGAAACTCTATGCCCATTAATATGCCAAATCGTGTTTATAAATTCCCATAGTCTATAACTTCCCCTGGTTCCTTTACCCCACCTTCTGAAAAGTGCCCCTCTACATTCTGTCTCTATATTTTGCATATGTACCTCATTGATGTGGAATCATATGCTGTTTGTCCCTTTGTGACTGGTTTATTTTACTTAGCATATGACCTAGTGGTTTGTACATGCTGTCAGTAACATCGGCATTTCCTTCCTTCTACAGGCTGACTGGCATTCTGTTGCAAACCCATATATCTTGCCTATCCACTCTCTCACCAGAGGATACTTGGGTTGCTGTGCCTCTTTGGTTATTCTGTGTAATGTTGCTTGTAATGAGCATAGGTGTACAAATATCTCTTCAAGTTCCTGCTTCCAGTTATCCTGGGTTTGTACCCATCTCAAACTGTTTTGAGCAAAACGTAATTAGTCAGAAATACATTTACATCAGACCACTCCAGCCCCCAGAGTGTATTCACTGAAGCAAAAGTGTCACAAAACATTACCTACCATTATTCTGACATTTTCTATTCTTAATGTTTTTAAATGCAGGTCAGACCACACAAAATCACTTTTATTACCCAATGTTCACAATTAGGTTACTGACCAACTGACGAGATACTTTGTGCCAAAGGAATGCCCTATTTCTTGCCTTGTAAAAATAAGCTCCTCGGTCCTCCCAGGAGCTTTGAAAGGGAGTTCTTCTTTTCCCATGTTTACAGATTCAGAGACCAAGGTGGAAAGAGTTTAAGAAACTTGTCCAAGTTTTGCATCCAGAGAGTGTTCCCACTGAGAGCTGCCACAGGCCCTCTGTTTGGCCCCACTGCCAGAGTGGGGCTGGTCTGCGGGCACCCGGCAGTGCTCCCTCAGAACCTGGAAGCATTCCTGCAGAGTCAAGGAAAAGTCTAACCCAGAGCGTTCAGCACTCAGAAAATTGAAGACCTATTCAGAAGCTCAAAAAGTAGATACTGGGGATGTGTCACCCAGCAAGGGAATTCTTTCAGCCACCCCTAATCAGACCACATGAGCAACTGCATTCTTCACTTAATTATTAAGGTGGGCATAGTCTCTGGAAGTGAGTTGGCACTTTTGCAATGAGCTCTTCCAGTCTGCAGAGACATGAATTAATAAGCTTTAGCTACTCTATGTTCGCTGTAGCTTTAGCAGATGGCAATGTTTTTCTGAGGAGTCACTCGGGCTGTGGGAGAGTGTAGTAATTGCAGTGAGTAATCAATAAATATTACCTGACATTAACAGACTGATTAGGCTTCCTCCAAATGTTTTCTTTCATAAAGAGTCTTCATACCCTTGCATTGAAGCCTTGCCCACCATTTGGCACATAATACCTTTTCAATAAAAAATCATTAGTATGAATAAATGCATGCCGAATAACACAGGACGACAGGAACACATTGGCTGTGTTCTTTCCAAAATGCCATTGGCCAGGTTAGCTCTTTCTATTATACAGACTTTAATTAAGATACAAGCCTCCAAAATGCAGTTAGTATATTTACAAACCAAATTCACCCCCAGATCACAGATTCTCTTTGCACCCCACACTGCTCCTGCTCATCCTTCCTCTGGCAGCCTGATACCCTAATGCGCCTTCCCACTGATTAAGTATCTGTTCTGCGCCAGGCACTCTACTGGACATGTTGTCATCTTTAGTTCTCACAACAGTCCAACGAGGTGCATTTTTGCATTATTACATATCACATTACAGAAGAGAAATGTGTTGGTTCACGGAGGCTTTCAGAGCAAGCAGTGACATGGCAGGGTCTCTCTGAGGCATCAATTTAGGAGGTCTGGTGAAGGGACTGTAAAGTAAAAGAGATAGTAAGAGAAATCCTGCTTCTGAACAGGGGCCTGGTGTTCCCTAAAAGCCCTTACTGTCTGCCCTCCCTCCATGTTGTCAAGAGAATTGTGTCCTTGTACATTCTGGGAGGAGGCTTGGGGGAGGAGGCAAGGAGAAGCCTTTTCCAGGTGTGAGTGAAGTGGTATTTCTGCATAGTGATGGAGGTCTCAGAAGTAATAGAGGCTGGAGTCTACAATCACTCTGACACCCTAAATGGCTGGCAGAAGTAAAAGGGACAGCTTCTCAGCTTGGCCCACCTGCTCACTCACCTCAGAGGGCCTTCTGCTGTAGTGGTCACATGACCCCTCCAAAGCATGTAAAGTATTGAAATCTCTGCCCTCAAATTTCTACCACAGAGAATTCCACATCTACTTTTAGCTTCATAAATGAGCAAAATATGCAAAGGGACAAAAGATGAAGGAATAATAAGCAGGCAACCCAACTCTCACACACATGTACATACACTCACCTTTTAAGGTTAAAAAGACTATTCCTCACAAAACACTAGTTTGAAAGGAAACCTGAACTCCACTCTGGTGTTTGTTGCAGCATTGTTCACAATAGCCAGGATACAGAAATGATCTAAATGCCTCAGAACAAAAGAATGAACCAAGAAGATGTGGTAAATATGTGCAAAGGAATACTACTCAGTGGTGAAAAAGATAAACTCGTGCTATTTGTAGCAACATGGTTAGAGCTGCAAAGGATTATGCTACACAAAATAAGGCAGAAGGAGAAAGATAAAATACCAGGTGGGTTCATTAATCTGTGGAATATAGAGAAAACAAACAAAGGTATAGACAAAGATAAGCCCTGAAAGCTGACCATAGAAAATGAGGCATGCAGGAAGAGAGGGGAAGGGATGGAGAGAGGAGGCCGTGGGGAGAGCACAATGGACTATGTTGATGGAATGTGGGTGCTTTGGTGGTGAGGGAACTTTGGTGACCACATCTGAGGGAAGAAATCTTATGCTATCTAAAAATTAACAAGGATATAAGAAAAAGATAATTCATTAAAAATAAAGAAAAAGACCATTCTTGCTTTAAAATGAAAACTCCATGCTAAAACATCTCTTCAGAATAATACAAGTGTCAGTACAGCATGATAGATAAGTAACAAATATTGACTACTAAATAATGCATTCTAGAAATAGGGTAATGGTATAATAGGAAAGGACAGTTACACAGCGACAGCAGGAGTAAACTGAATAGAAATCTCCCTAGATCAAACCATTCTTTGAATCCCCAGAGCAGCATGAAACAGTAGAAGCCTGAGAATCTCCCTTTTTATGAAACCAAGACTCAGTTCACACAGGTAGTGTGGTCAAGCCAGCATGTTACTAAGTGAGGTCTGACTTGAACCCACTGTTTCTTCAGCCCTACTCAGAATACAAGCACCTGATGCTGTGTCCCAGTAAATCTAGTGCTGCTGGACTCCACTGCAGCCCAGAACACAAACACGCAAGGTGGAAGTGGCCAGATGGCAGGAAACCAGTGAGGAGTGATTGTTTCCTTTAGAAGTATGTTTAACACCCACTCTGGAAGATTGAGTTAGATTAATTGGCTTTTTAGGATGGGGGGGGAGTGTTATTTATATGCTTTTGGAATTTGGGGAAGTAAAAAGAATAATAAGCAGGATGAGACAAGGAAAACAACTGGTAGTTGTATAGAACTGTTAATCATAGAGCTTCACTTCTTCAAATAAAATAATGCTAATTTCATACATTCCCCAAAATGGTATAATCTAAAAACAGAGATCTTTGATAAAATAAATAAAAACCTTAAAGAAAACAGGATGGATTTTTTGTGGGTAAATATATAAAATATTTTAAGTATTATTCATTTAACCATCAAAAAAGTTTTATGGGATAATTATATAAATGGAGACATTCTCCTATTCTTTGACTTTTTTTTCCTATTAACAGTTTGGGCTAGGTCATGTGATACCTTCAAAATTTACTGAGCACTTACTACATGCTGGGTATTCTTCTAAGTACTGATGTCATTCTCACAGCTCCCTGGGATGGTTAAACTCATTACAGACAAGGGAAATGATGTACTGGGAGGGTGACTAGCTTGCCAGAGTCACAGAGACTAGTATACAACCAAGCTGAGATCTGAACTCAGTTGGACTACTCAGGCCAGGGCTTTAATCACACCTTTTGCAACCTCTATTTCAGCTATTAGACTTTAAAAATTCCTTAGATACTGACTATTAACATGTCTCTGAACAAGAGAAGAGAATTTCCTAGTTATGTATCACCCCAGGGTGTAGCTGGACTTTGGAAAATACACTTGAATTAATAATTAATATAATTAAGGTCTTTATTGTCTCTTTGAATGTCTTGAGCATATCAGTGCTTTTATTTTTCAAAATGTCCAAGAGGTGATCACTTTATTACATTTTGAAGTACACTTGAATTCTATTGTTTTTTCTAACTGTTACTAATCATGCTCAGTGTGAAACTTTAGTACCTCTGAAAATATTAGATTTGATGTTCAAATTTTGAAGAAAAGAATCAATAAAAACTAGAGTATTTCTATGATTTTGTTGTTGGACTATGTTCCTTTGTGTCCTGGGGAACAGTTTTGCAAGTTGTGGATTCAGGTGATGCTGGGTGAGACCTGCACCAGAGGTGGGTTTCTTCAGTGTCAGGATGTGGTATGCTCTGGGGAGCTTTCAGTAAAACTTTATGAGTCAAAAGTAAAGTAACGCCATGGGGAATGTAATACCTCGACAAAAAGCATTCAGAAAGAGCGGAATGGAAATTTCTCTTCTTCCAGGAGTTGTAAATGGATGTCTTTGTTGTTTTTCTATCCCTCTGTATTACCTCCAAACTAGGGTTGCCAGATAAAATATAAGACACCCAGTTAAATTTGAATTTCAGATTAACAAGGAGTAGTTTTTTAGTGTAAATATGCCCCCATGCAGCATTTGGGACATGCTTACACAAGAAAAAATTATCTGCTTTTGACCTAAAATTCAAATTTCACTGGGCATTCCATATTTTTATTTGCTAATTCTAGTGGCCCTGCCAGATACCACATAGGCTGTTATGGACTTTAAATCCAGAACGTGTCAAAGAATAGATGATAGCTAAGATGAAGAAAAGAGGGAGAAGAGATAAAGTAATAAAAGGATAAAGAGTGAAAGAATGAATTCTGGCAACCTGCCAAGTAAAATAACTAACTTTTTACAAGAAAGAAATCCTAAAACTGAGGTCAGAGGATGGAAAAAGTCTGTTTCACAGATTCCGTAGTCTGGACATTGGAGGGGGGGGGGGGGAGGACAGGAATCCTATTAACGTCTGAATGAGGAATGTAGTCCAGGAACCAGGAACGGAAAGGTTTGGAAGTAGAAGATTCTTAGCTTTTAGCTTTGTTTGAATACCACCAATCTTTATTAATTGAAAGAAGGACTTTGGTTTTTCAGTGAGTTGCTTCAGTAATTCAACATAAAAAAATGCTAACTGACTTCAGTTTATGTTACTAAAATTCATTTGAAACTTCATGGATAACTTTTTTGTTTGCTTGCCTGGCACTGAAAAGCAAAAAAACACATACCTGATGTGGGGAAGAACTGACCTCTGCTTAGGGGTCACACAGTTCTGCTATGAAGTATGGAGTTGGCCTTTGTATTGTTTTAGTTAAAAAAATATTCCCTGAAAGTTTCAAGACAGATTTTTCTTCTTTAATCTCTCACCAAATTGCTCTAAGCAAAAGCCCTCTTGCCTTAACCTTGGACACATCCAAGATGTGACACTTTTTCATAAGAGATGGCTTTATAACACTGGATGGGAGAAAATAACATCTGGAATTTAAGGATGTTTTTGCAAGCAAGTTTACTAGTTTTTGACTTACTAAGTCACAGCTGGAGCCAACCTTCATCAGGGTAAGAATATTTTCATGTTACTATTATATCTTTAGCATTTCAAAAGCAGGATTATTACATTAGAGGGCCGTTCTTTGAGGCTTGTACTGTCGGCAGAGTATGCAAATGAGAGTGTCCTGTAAAGTTTAGAGAATGGACAGTTTCTGTGTTGTAAACGGAGAGTCCAGGAGATATGTTGGGGTTACTGGCACAGAAATTGGGTCACACCTCCTTTTTGTATTTAAAAAAAAAAATGTGGTTTTGAGAGGCTTTAAAGGGCTAGGTTTACAGTTTCCCTCAAAGCCAAAGAAGTAAGTTCCATACTCTCATTTCTGTAGTTATTATTGTATTATCGGTATTGCTGCTGCTTTTTTTTTTCCATTCGACCTAATCGTGCAGGGAATTTTCTGACAATTAATTATGAATCAACCTATTTCCCCCCCCCCCCCAAATTAGTGAAATTAGAACGATCATGGTTTCCTCTATCATCTTTCTTCCATTCTTCTAATTGTTTTTCTTAGGGAGCACATGTGTGATTAGCTCAGAGAAACAATATTTCACATGCTTTTCCTAAAAAAAAACTTCAAAAAGATCCTTAGCTAGTCTTTGTTCTGAGAGCCAGAGTTGGAGCTACAGGCCTGGTTGCTATGAGGGACCTGGGAAGCCACAGGGAACCACATCAGCCCACCTGTGACAGCCAGGTTAGAAACAGGTGATGATTAACTAGGAGAGTCTGTTTTACTAGGCCAAAGAAAAATTGTCAAGTGACATAAATAACGGAACTAATCAGTGTGGTGAACTCAAATATCTCATCCAGTGAGTTTTTCAAGCCAGTCTCCTCACTGTGGTTCTTAACCAGGTGAGTGCTTGACAGACCACCTGGAAAACTTAAAAATATTGATTGCCTGGGTCTGTCAGTGCCTGCCGCTGATTCTGATCCATATCCTCAGTTGAAAACGATGGACAGGAATTCCCAATCCAGCTAAACAACAGAATTACCAAGGAGGCTTAAAATGAAGATTCTTCACCCCTCCATCAGAGATTCAGTTTCAGTGTGATTAGGTTTGAGCCTTAGGATCTGTATTTTGAAACATTTCCTAATTAATTATGATGATTAATCAGATTTGAACCATCTTTTCACTAACCTGTATCATATTAATTTCAGCCAAGAAAAGGGAGTAGGGGAAGTGAATAAAAAGAAAAATAATCTAGTTATATTTATAGAGCCTTTGGAGCAACATCCTGTATTTCCATTGTTTTCACCAAAAACTTTTTCCAAGCTAACTTCATCCCTGTCTGCTTCCCTCCCACCCCAGAGGGAGAAATGCCTGACGCTTTTCTCTCTGGTACCCATGCCTAACTTCATCTCTTCCCTCCTTCTCCATGCCCCTCTGTTCTGTTCTTAGGTGCTTTTCCTACTTGAGCCTATAATATGTTCCCAAACAAAACAACATCAGCAAGCATGATGTGCTACTAACCTCCTTTTGTCTCTGTCTCTCTGTCTCTATCAAGCTCTCTCTCCCTCCCATTCCTATAATCTCTCATGGGCCTCCTTCCTAACCACCAGTCTATCCACTTGAATTCTGGCATCTGTGCTCTGCAGGCCACCCATGACCTGTTTGTCTCGTGGCCAAACTAGTGGTTCGTTCCCAGTACTTACCTTCCTTGATATCACTGCAGCCTGTGACTTGCTGATTCTGCCATATTAGACCATATATTATTTGTTTGCCATCATACTGCATCCTCTTGGTTTTCTTGCCAGGGTTCAAACCTTGGTCTGTATCCTTTTTTTTTCTCTACCTCTGCCTGATTGTGATCTCAATCTTTCTCACAGCTTAGCTCTAATCTCTGTCTCTCAGATGTTCTTTGTCATCTTAGCTACCTCCTATGTTAAGATCTCTAACTGATAATTTTCATGAGCTCCTGACTAATCTTTCCAGATACCCACTGAGATGTCAATATGAAAAGTTGACCATTATAATCTGTATCAACAGGCTAAAAGTGAAAAAGAATATGATCATACCAATACATACAGAAAAAGCATGACAAAATTTAGTAACTGTTCATTATTAAAATTCTCAATATACCGGCCCTCCCTGGTGGCGCAGTGGGTTAAAGCACAGCACTGAGAATCTAAAGCCGCTTCCGCATGAGTTCGATTCCCGCCTGCCCCGGAGGTGACCACATGGCGTGGCAGACCTCTCCTGACCCGCCCGCTGCTCCCCTCAGCAGTGTATTTCGTTGATCTGCCTGTTCTGCTCCCCACTCTGTCTCTGGTGAATTCTCTCACCCTCCACATCTCTGGCCTGTATCCCAGTTCTGTATGCACAAATAAAATAAAATCTTTAAAAAAAAAAATTCTCAATATACCAATAGATTAGAGGGAAACTTCCTCAACCTTTCAAAGAACATCTACAAAATACTTAACAGCTAGCAGCTAACATCATACTTATTAGTGGAAATTCATTGCTTTCCCTTTACGATCAAGAGCAATAGCCGTTCACTGTTCAGTGTAATACTGAAAGCTCTAACCACACCAGTATGTCAAGAAAAAGAAATAGAAGGCATAGATCCTAAAAAATATTAAATAAAAGCTTGTTATTTGGAGACAACATGGTTTTCTGTGTAGAAAAAATACCAAGTATGAAAATAAAATCAGTCCTGTAAAATTAGAAGATACAGTATCAAATGTGTTTCTAAGTACCAAAAAGTAGAAATCAAGTTAAATATATAGTACTGTTTACAGTTGCTTCAAAGAAAATTAAATACTTTGGTTTAAATATAATAAAATGGGTACAGGGCCTCTATGATGGAAGTTACAAAATGCTGATAAATGAATGCCTAAAATGTTTAAGAATGCTAACTGGTATATGGTGAGCTTTGGTAATTGCTGAATAAATCTGTGAAAGATCATGTGCTTAAATGAGCAAAAATCATTGGTAACACCTATATTGATAAAAAAGTTTTCCTCTGTCTAAATTTACTGAGAAATCCAGATTCCCAAAGTGACTCAGAGTGCTTGAATTGTTTTGCATGAATGTGGCTAGCCAGGATCAACAATGTTGGTATTGAACTTGAGGTCGAATTTCCAAATCCTCCCAGCATCTTGGTGATAGCCACCTAGCACCCTAATGCAGGGCAGTCCAAGGCATGAGTCACAGGCAGACTTCTAGACTGTCAACACATTAAAGGGATGCCTAGTTTGACCCAATACTCAGAGTTAGTGGTGTTGGAAGATATCTGTCGCTCCGAAGGGTCAGAGAAATAAGCTTTAAAACACACAAATAAGCTTCTAACACATCAGTCCAAAGGCAAAGATGAAAGATGCCTGGCTCTTATATTTGTTGCATAGATTAGTTTTTTTCAACTTTGGGTTAAGTTCAGGAACAACATAGCATTCCACCTTATCCAATCCTACAGATGCTACACCCTTGGGATTCTATTTTGAACAGTCTGAAAATAAGATAGAGAAATTTTAGGAAAAAATAGACATTAGCATCATAGAACATCTTGGCAGACTTTGTCATGTAGGCTGGTAGGTATGTTGACAGCACACAAATACACAGCATCAGATATTTGCTTACTTCCTTATTTCTGTTCATAAAACTGCATTCTATTACATCATGTCTTCAACAACAACATGTGGGGGGCTCCCTGGTGGCCTATGGGTTAAACCTCAGTGCTATCACTGCTGGCCTGAGTTCACTCCCTAGCCAGGGAACTAACCCACTTGGTGCAGCAGACCTTTCTGGTCTTGACTGCTGTTCCCCTCAACAGTGTAGTTCAGTAAATCCACACCTGTTCTGCTCCCTACTCTGCTCTCTGGTGAATCCTTGTGGTAAGAAGACCCAAGTCAGGTTGAGGGACTGACTTTAACTCTTCAATGCATGACTCACCCCTTCAAGAGAAATAACTGGTAGAAAATGAGAGCAAAACGCTCCTCCCCCATAGCCACAAAGAATATTCCACTAGAATACAGAACTCATATACTGTGCTATAGATACACAAAGCTTTGCTAGTTCAAATTCTGGAATTCCAGAGGCACACTAGAAAAAGAAGAAAGGTCAATGTCATATAATAATAAATCTCACTTGATTCTCTTTTGTAGAAGGCTAAATAGATGCACATGTGACCCTGAATTTGACCTTTTACATTAACTGTAATGCAACACTTAAATAATAGCAGCATAGGATAAAGCAGATTAAAACTGCATACTGTTCAGCTGGGATGCAGTGATGTTCACTTTCACAAGGCTCTCTGAGCCTTGATGCTGTAACACTGTGTGATGTTAGTTTGAGGAGTTGGAAGAGAATGAAGCTATGCTAATAAAAGTTTTTACAGTTGTTCCAAACAGCCAAGATTTTATGTGATAATATGTCAAATTGATTTCTTGTGCAATTCATTTGAGAATTTTATCTGTACCCCTCACCAAAAAAATAATCAATTTTGTTTGAATGGGTTTGGACAGATAACTGTTGAGTGAGGCCCTGGGGCTGAGCATTGTGAGTCCCCCTGGGAAGGCAATGACTAATGTTAGTAAGTGCCATTTGGACTGGTTCGGGCACTTCCCACACACAAGTAATCTTTTCGCAGATTTTGGAGAGTTCTTTGGCTAGGGAAAATGACTTTGTGATTTATCGTCTTGATTTTTACAGATACTTCATTTCAGCTTCTCTATCAACTCTCTTACTTTATGGCACTAAAGTGCTTTTAAGTGTGTATGAGTTCTCAGAATTCTGCATTACAAATGGAATCCCATCACTTACAGATAAGAAAGTGAAAATACAGTGATGCCTTGTTAGTTTCAGAAATCTGTGTATTCAGGTTGTTGGAGCTAAACCTTCACTTACAATGAAACATGCCAGAGAGAAGGGGTAGCTCCATCTCTTCCCTCCTGTGTGGTTATAAGCATGCATGTGAGATCAGTTTTCATAGGAAAGGGCATTTCCTAGACTTACCCTCTTTCAGTTTAGGGAGATAATGCCAGGCTATCTCAAGGAGTCTGAACATATAGGATATGTTCATGCCCTATAGATAGAAGGACCTGTCATTGAATGTCCTAGTTGCTGGGAAGTTAATGAGTTACGATTCAAGATGTACACACCTCTCAGGATTAAGGATACTGAGAGCCCCCTGCGGAGTTCAATGAGTGGAGGGCTGATGTGGAGCCTGAACCACTTGTGGTATGACAGACTAATCCCACTTTGGAAGCTTAGAGCTATGCTGTCCTGTCCCAGAAACTTCACATGTGGGTGACCATCAAAGACTGAAATATGGATTGTCAGAACTGAGATGAACTGTAAGTGTAAAATGCATAAAGAATTCAATACATAGAAAAAAATATGTAAATTATCTTAGTGTTTTTTTTAATTGATTCCACATTGAAATGACAAAATTTGGAGTATATGGGTTAAACAAATACATTATTAAAATTTATTTGAACATTTCTTTCTACTCTTTTAACCCAATTACTAGAAAAATTTGCACTACAGAGGAGGTTCACACTATATTTCTAGTTAGACAGCATTGTTCTGGAGAATCAATCAGTGTATGGGATAGGCAAGGAGGAGACTTACAGACAGCAATGCAAATAATTTCAAACTGATTACAGGTTTCCCCTGCTATCTGAACAAAAAAAAAAAAGTTCCAATTTGGTAGGTTATTTTGGTAGTCAATTTACATGGAAACATTTCTGAGTATTCCCAGATGCCAAAAATATACTACCAGATCATACCACATAGGAACATTGTGTTTTCAGATATTGGGAAAAACTTGTGCTAGGCATCCTGGTTCTCAAAAGCTTTCTACTGACCCCCCCAACAACTTTTCCTTGGCTTCCCTGGTAATTTATCATGCTCCCAGCAGAGTCTGTCCGGCCTGCTGGCTCCTCTCTCTTCTTCTTCTGTCCACCTTGCCCCCTGGCGCCTCCTCTCCCCAGGGTTACCCCCACTCCAGATACCTTGCCTTCTGTCAAGCTGAGCACTTCCTCTCTCTGGCCTCTCCACTTACTCTTCTCATGGTACTCAACAGAACACAAGTCTTTGCTTAAAAACACTCATTCTTCTTATAAAACTTTCCTTAAAACATAGACCCACAATCTCACTCAATTGAAAAAGTTTAAAAGCTCTGAAATGCTAAACTTTTTAAAAACACAATTGGTAGAATTGGCTGAAAGCTTTCACCACACTTCTAGTGATCTAGCCTGCCCCAAACCCTACCCAGGCTTCGTAAAGGATGTGTTACAGGCATCGGTTTACCTTTCTAGAATACAAAAGGAGTTGGGGATCCCCAAATTCTTTCAGATTTGAAAGTTTTAGATAAGGATTATAGTTATTCCCTCCCTTAAAATCTGACTTCCCTCACCTTAACTTCTACGAGGCTGCCTTAAACATCACCTCTCTGAAAGACAGGTCTAATCAGGTCACTGTCCTGCTTTTAGTCCTTTAAAGGGGACCCATGGACTCTAGGGCCAGCTGTCAGCTTCTTAACAGATGCCCAGGCTTCTCAGCAGCTACTTATCACCTGCTACAGCTCAGCCCTCAAACGGGCTGAGGGGACTCAAAAAACTCTTGAAATATAACCTCACAGAAGAGGTGAAACACCAGGAACTACAGTGTGCAACAGAAAGATTAAGGCAGAAATCACTGAAATTGGCTACAAGTGCAGGCAGGATGCAAGAAACACGAGCAGAAACAGTTGGGCTCCCTGGCCTCCCTGAGAGGCAGCCAGGCTGGACAGCAGCAGGAAGGCTGAAGGGGCAGGAAAGGAAACAAAGCGGAGTGTAGTTTCCTGTTCCCTCACCTGGATGTCTGTCTTCTGCAGATAGTTAATGAGGGTTAGTCTGTTGCCTATCTTTCCAGTGGACCTAGGGGACTCCCAGAGGATACCGCCTTCTAGAATAAAATATGTTCCCTGTGTTTTGTCGTTTGGACTGACTCCTTAGAGACACAAAGCCAGATGTTGACGTTCATTGTTTTCATCCCTGTGACAGCTAGGAAAGCGGACTGGATCGTGCTGAGCCCAAATTTAATCTGCCAATCTATTTCTTACCCTCTCTCACATCTGAATTGCATGTCAAGTTGCCAGAGGAATTAGTGGTGGTTCTTTGCTAGCCCTTCAATTAAGCTCTGTTTATTGAGGTCCTATTGTGTGCAAGATTCTGAGCCCACAATAGTAAAATCACTCATTTATTCTGTGCTTTAAAATTTGCAGAATACTTTTGTCTGCACAATCATATTTAATTACCCAATAACCCTTTAAGGTTGAAGGGATATGTATTATTCATTATCAGTTTACATTCAGAAGTGGAGGTCTCAAAAGCTTAATAATTTACTCTTGGCTAGAGAGCTAGTAAGTGACTATACTGGAAGTCAGAAGTTAACTCCAAAACCAGCATTTTTTCCAATACTACTGTAACTTAAAGGGTTAAAAGCTATCTTTTAAAGTAGATGTGTCAGACATTTGAAGGTCACTGAGGGAGGTATAGATGCATGCCCACGCTGGCCTAGAAATGTAACTTCCCCTACAACTCCAAAGCAATGTTGGCAACATTCAGCCTATTTCCGGAATAAATCTTAACATGGAAGCTAAAAATCTAAAAACTACCCAAACTTGAGAAAGAGATATTGGCCCAACCATGTGAAACAGCAAAATGGAATAAGAAAGGCAAAAAGTATGTAGAACTCCTATAGCGAAATGATCCAATGTAGTGGATCAGTTCAAAGAGCTGCTCCTTTTTGGGCATAAGAAAAGGCAATGCAAGCCTTTGCTAAATGAATTCCATAGGCATTAAAATCAGTATATCATATAACCAAATAATCATTATTGATGCATATAAGTACACATATTTTGCAAATTCAACAGTTCTGAGAGAATGCTTTATTTTCACCTTTATAGAGAAGAAATTGGCAACTATTAATACTAGCAGGTCATCGAGCAAGTGAAGAGCAATAGGAAATGAAGCTGGGACCTCATTGCTCACATCAGGGGCCTTACTCAGGGTTCAGGCTAAACACCCCTGTCTGTACACCTGCTGACTAGTGAGACAAGAGCAGCCTAGTGGGTCTCCCCTCAGTTTATATTTGACCTTCGGCCTGTAAATTCCTCTGAAAGTCTAGCTTCTATCTCCAATTTCTTAACTAGAGAGTTCTGACAATCATTAAGGAATAAGAAATATGTATTTACATAGTGAAAAGCCTGGGGTTTATATAGAATACCGTAGCATTGGAAATAATGATACAGCAGGAATGACTTATTGGCCAACTTAAGAGTGTAAATAGGGTACCAAAAATCACTGGCTTTCATGGCAGTTTAAACAAAAAAACTTAATGATTTTACGTTTTAGTAATGAAAGGAAGATAGAAAAATATGATTGGTTTCATGGGGTAAGAAGAGACATATTGGGGAACTTACAGTAGTCATTTCCCTGTTATCAAAGAACCGGTGATAAACTTGAGACTTGAAATTGCGACACCCAGAAGCAATGCCATTTCTGTAATTCCCAACAATTCTTTATTTTTTTGTTAGCAATCACCTTGACTTCTTTATTTATTTTTTTTTAAAGATTTATTTATTTGTACATACAGAACTGGGGTACAGGCCAGAGGCTCAGGGGCAGTGAGAGGCTTCACCAGAGAAAGAGTGGGGAGCAGAACAGGCAGATCGACGAAGTACACTGCTGAGGGGAACAGCGGGGGGGTCAGGAGAGGTCTGCCACGCCATGTGGTCACCTCCGGGGCAGGCGGGAATCGAACTCATGCAGAAGTGGCTTTTAGCTTCTCAGTGCAGTGCTTTAACCCGCTGCGCCTCCAGGGAGGGCCCGACTTCTTTTTTTATTTGATGTGTTTTCCTTTAATAGAAAAGTTTTAGAATTTTGGGGAATGATAATATCAGATAAGAAATCCTAATGGTATGTAAACTCTTTCCACTGAAAATTAGATTTGGGCACATCCCATTTTTGTACCATCATGGGGGCAGAAAATTTATTTTCAATTATCTGACTGACACATACACAAAAAGAAATTAATTTAAAGTTACCCACTTGGAGTAATAATGTAAACATTGCTAATAATTGATATTTATCTGGGTTGCAGTTAATGAAATTTTCATCTCTCTTTTTCTTTTAATTCCCTTCCCCTCTTACACCATCAATTAGATCTTCTCTCTGTAACCTCACTGTACTCTTTTCATTTCTGTTTGGCTCACTTGGGCATCTGTTAATTTGTAAAGTTGCTGCTCCATCCAGGGCCCATATTCAGTCCTGGAAATAACAAAATTAATACAGAAATATAGTATGGCTCTGCAGGGGGGGAGGCTGGGTCATAAAGAAGGTGTTTCAATTCAAGGGGACAGGAGCAATGATGGAAGGATAGTCCAAGATAGCTCAGAGCCCCCACAGCCACCAGCACAAGGAAACGATAACCCCAGCATCAAGAAGTTTCACACTCAAGACTTTCACACTAGCTTCTGCTCACTCATTTCTCCTAGTACCTGGAAACCTGACTCTCCAAAGGCAGATTCATGTCAGTCCTTCCAAAGTCTGGAATATGGAGGAGACACCTGCTAGCACCAAGCTAAAGGAATGGTCCCTTGACTGCTTCAGGGAAAAGGAAGATGAGGGAAGATAGGTATTCTAGTGGACTTGTTAACCAAGTAAGTGTGTAGGATTCAAATTGCAGAGGCAAGAGGCCAGGCCCTGCAGGTGAGCACATAGCACCTAGCACTGCAGGAATCAGCCATGTTCAGTCCTGGAAATTCTTTTCTCTCTCTAACTTCCATAAGCAATTCGCCTTTTTTCAGTTCTTGCATTATTACTTAGACGAGCAAGAATGAAGAACAGTGCTACATGAAGGGGTCAAGACCAAGAGGCAGGCAGAACTCACCATCCTGTCTCCCTGGCCACAGGAGCCACCTAAGCCTGAGCCACAACTTGTGCTTTTTGTGCCTTGGAACTGAGTCTTGCAGGGAAAGAGTTACCAGTACTCTGGGTTGGACAAGGGGAGGCCTCAGCCCAGGGAGGGAGGGAGAGTGTGGGTCTGGACAGCTCAGCTGCACTCCCTCTGATTCAGCACTGGCTGTCCTGCCCTCACCTTGGGGCAAGGCACAGCTGCCCACCAGGAAGCCCATGACCAGTCACTGTTTCCAAAGAAAGGTGTTCAGAAATCTCTTAAAACCTCACATATTTTGTATCATATTAGTTAGCTACATAAAGTTAGTCCCCTCTTGAGGTCCTAATAATTTATTAAATAGCCTTCTGAAATAAGACCTCTTGCAATGAATTTCTGCCTTCTGTCCACCAGTCCTTCTGCCGGGAGCAGGGTGTTTTTCCTTCAGTTCATGTTTGTCCTGACCCCATCACCCAGCTAGGGACTCTGCAGGGCTTGTGCACTATCTGTGCTCCTCTGCTGATGGCAGTGCTGATTCCTGGAGGAGGAATAGGGTTGGTGAGATTTACTTAAGCCCCTGACCTCCTACCAGCTTTTCCTTTGAAAGGGTTGAACAGCCAACAACAACAAAAGTTTACAAACCACCAGTCTCTTCACCTCTGAAATCCCCTTTAAGAGGATTTCCCTAGTCCGCAAGCTATTCATGGTCTTAGAGCTCTGACTGCATCCTTGAGTGAAGAATTCCTTTAGGGTAGGCAGCTCAGAGACAGCAGAGAAATGCTCCAACTTGGATATTGAGTGGGGACCATGAGCACAAGAACTTCAGCAGTACCTGATGCTCCAAAAATCATACTCGGCAGGCTGCAGCAGTTCAGTGGACACACACATTTTTTTTTTTTTAGCAGAGTTTTATTGTAGTGTCTGTATTGTGCATGAAAATAATTTGGGCAGAAATATTGAAAGATCCTATATGGAGCCCTCAATGACAAATGAGTCTATGAATTCCCCCAAGCTCCAAACTTCCAACTCAGCATGGAATGAGCTGGGCTAGGTGCAGCCTGGTTTGGGGACAGCCTTGTAATTTGACAGCCTGAGAAGTTTCTGGAGCAGGGTGTATGATGCAGGTAGGAGGTGAGGGAGTAAAAGGAGAGATGATAGGGAACATTTGATAGGGTTAGAAACAAATTGGTTGGCTTCAGCTTTCCTCCAGGGCTGAGCCTTTAATCACCAATGTAAGGGTAAGTGTGAGGATGAAGCCTTTGAACAGAGGTAACTCCTCACTTATCTGTATCACTGCCTCCTGTGCCCCACAACCTGGACACTCAGAAAAACACTTGCCAGTTTGCCTGACCCTGCACATACCCCATGCTGGTTACTTTGTCCTTCTCCATATCACTCCTTCTCCCCTCGATATTCCCAATAATTCCACAAGGAAGCCAAAAGAAAAAGCTCCCTGTGTAGAAACTCTTCAAAGCATGCATTAAATTTCCTTTAAACAAAGCAAAATACTGTGTTTAAATTTCCTTTAAACAATACCAAAATAGGTATGTCAAAAGCCAAATTTTTACTGGGAAAGACCTGGATGAAAAGAGTAGTAGTCTCCTATAGGCGTTCTAGCAAGTGTGCATCCATTCAGCGTTGCAACTGCACAGCCAGCCGAGGCCCTGGCATTCTTGGTGGCTTCCTGGAGAGCCCTCCCCATCATTATTACTCTTATCCCAACATAGGCAAATGTGCTTAACCCCCTTTTGATTTTGAAATTAGTCGACAATGAGCTTTAAAAAGTATGGTTATGATCAATTTGATAATGCAATAATAAATCTTAAGAGTTTGTAACTTATTTTTTATTCATTTTTTTCAGCTCAATATTTTAAGCATTCGATTGGAGTAAGGGCGAAGGTTTTTCTGTGCACTGTTACAGTTCTTGTCTTCTGTTATGAAGACACGTGTATGTTGTCTCAATTAACTATGTAACTGCCTCTCAGGCACTGAAAAATAGAAGAGAGTGAGGCTAGCCACTTCCTTTAAGGGGCCATGAGTCAGCTAGAGAAGACAGATTGGTAGACAAATAATAATATCAGGTAGCAAATGCACTAATAGATGTGTGCGAGAAGAGGGTAATTAAGGTCACTGAGCATTAAGAAGTAGTGTCCTTTGGAGTGGCATTTGAAGACTGAGTAATAGATGAATGGAAAGGAAGAGGAGGAAAACTCAGGATGAAATTCAGAGCAGTGAAACTATAAGTAATTGGCATCCTTCCAGTATTGAATTCAAGGGCTAGACAGGTTAGCAACTGCAGTAAGCTGAGGCCATACAATCAAGAACTTGTAGATAATATTAATTTAGATATTAGATGCTTTATAGCCAGGTAGTTAAATAGAACCTGGGGGAAGAACTGAAGGGAGGAGTTAGTAAGCTCTAACAGTGAGAACTGGAAGTGTTAACTAAAGCAGAGTAAGGATGGAGAAAGAGATGGGTTCAAATGAAAGCCTCAGAAGAAAACAGACACTTCTGGGAGTTTTACTGCTTGTAAGAAAGAGAGAGAGGCCCTCCCTGGTGGCACAACATGTTAGGATGCAGCACTGCAAAGCTGCAACTGCTCCAGTGCCAACTGGATCCCCAAACCCAGAGCTGACCCACATGGCGCGGCAGACCTCCCCTGACCTGCCCGCTGCTCCCCTCAGCAGTGTACTTCGACAATCTGCCTGTTTTGCTCCCCACTCTGTCTGTGGTGAATCCTCTGGTGAATGCCCCTGCACCTCTATCTTGTACACCAGTTCTGTATGAATAAATAAATAAATCTTAAAAAGAGAGAGAGAGAGAATCAAAACTGTGTGCCACATGCCTGGGTTTAGAATTCAGCAGGAATGCTATATTTTAAGTGGGGGAGATAATGGATTCTGGTTTTGGACAAACCAAGGTAGAGACATCCAAGTTGGAGATTTATTTATTCATTCAACACATTATTGTGTGGTTATCCATGTGGACATTTTACTAGATTCTGAAGATGCCCAGTGAGATCAAATGTAGCCTCTAGCCCAGGGTAGCCACAATGCAAAGATACCCCAGGGTGTAGTTGGCTCTGTGGAACCAGAACTTGGAAGACCAGGTCATGGACATCATCCTGGAGAGTAGACAAAGAGATAAAAAAGGTTCGGAGGAAAAGAAAACCAGTGTAATACCAACTTTTGAAGAGTGGCCAAGGAGTCAATTCATTAAAAGGTGTGAGGAGTAAGAGGTAAACAGGAGAACCAGGACATCTCCCATACCAAATAATTTATGTAGATACTGCGCCTTTATGGGGATTGAACTGAACTCCCCACCCCAGAAAAATATGGGTTGTGCTCAGTGGCTTCCTGTGCAGTCTGGAAAAGGGAAAGGAAAGCAACTTCACAGTGAGGAAAGCTGGTGTTTGTGCTTAGCTTCACCCTCGACAGGTTGTGTTGATAGCATGTGTCTTGATAAGATGGAATGAGAAGAGCACTTTAGCTCTGGGTCTTCCTCTCCAAACCTGTAACCCCAGTCTCATCATGAGAAAAACAACAAAGAACTCAAATTGACAGGCAGTCTACAAATTGAGCACTCTTCAAACTGATCAAGGCCATCAATAACAAAGAAAATCTGAGAAACAAGAAAACTGAGCTGTTATAGCTGAATGCCAAATTCTGTCTGTCTTGGATGGGGTCCTGGGACAAGAAAGAAGTCTATATGAAGTAGGAATTTTAACAATAACATCTCAGTATTGGTTTATTGGTTGTGACAGATGTGCCATACCAGTGTAAGTTCTTAAAAGGGGAAACTGGGTAATGAGCTTACTAGAATTCAGTATTGTACTGGTAACTTCTTGTGGATCCATAACTATATATAAAATCTTACTTAAAAATTACAACAGTTGATTCGCTACTGCTGAAGTTTTCCCTTAAAACCTCTGCTTCCCTGCACTGTTTGCTGAACCCCACTCAAGAAAATCCTGCAGTCTCTCCACTCTGCAGGCCAATTAGAGCCAGCCCCTATGAAGTTCCCTCACAGTGCTGAGAGCACAGCCTCATGGCTCAGAGCTAGTCCTCACTGAGTGTATCAAGCTCCCCTCTCTTCTATTTAACTGGAGTCTCTCATATTTCTCCTCTTAACTACATAGTTAATCAGATGAAAACAATTCCCTTCCACCACTCAAGCCCTTTTGCCCCAGAACTCCTGCTTCTCTTCTAGTTTTGGTGTTTCAGTAGAATGTCCCTAGTCTGAAACTGTCCACTTCAAATCAACTAATACTACCTGTGTCAGTGTAGCTATTTACTATTAAAAATGGTTGCATGAATCACAGTGATGAAAATGCAATGGATCCAGGACTGAATTTCTCATAGGACAATATTTCTTGGCTATCAAGAAAGTTGCATTCCTAGATCCTTCTGTTTGTTCATGTACATGTCACACACTACTACACTCAGGGGAACAAGGATCTAAAAGATCCTAGGACAGTTTGTGACCTGAATAAGAAAATTCCATAACCTGAGCACCTTTACCAGACTGCAACTGCAAGAGGGCAGGCCCATTTCTTCCTCATTATTGACTACCCACTGGATAGCACAGTGCCTGACAAGACAATCAGCAAGCTAGAGCTAAGTAATCTAACTAATAGCACAACAGATGACAGCAGCTGCTGCTGTGCTGCTATTCCAGAACAGAGTGGTCTCCTATTGAAGGAGACCCATCAGAGGCACCACCACCTGGATGGGGATACTATCTCATCATGACCTCACCAGCATTCTCCAGGGCTCTCGCCCAGGAGTGTCTGCTGCTGCATACACTTATCATCTGTTAGACTGGGTAGAGACAGTCTGCTGAAGCCTTGCCACGGTACCTAAAATCTACCACTAGTGTCCCTTGTCAGGATTTTTTCTGGTAGAATTATTAGGGAGAGGGGAGGTGTTTATTGTTTTCTGTGTTTCTGTTGTTTCTAGTTTTAACTGTGAGAGACTCACTTAGCAACCTGTTAGAAGGGGTAAACCATGACCAGCTCTTTACTATGTGATGTGTCTAGTTCACAATGAGTCCCAAGGATAAGAAGTACAGGAGAGAATCTTTTTATCAGGTGTGCAGTAAGGGAGACCCATTCCAGACCATGGGGAGGCGCTCCAGGTGGTGCTCTGAAAATGGAAGCAGTTTTCAAGGATCAACTTCATTTACTTCACTTACAGTATTATCTAAAGTTGGTGCTCAGATCACTTTAATCAAAACCTATGGACCAAGAGTCTTCACCCATCTAACATTAGAAAATCAGTTCTGTATTGGTTTGGATCCTGTCTCTTTTTACCCCCATTTTTTGCTCTCCATCAACAAATACACCCACTTAGGCAGGATTTTCACACAACTTTCAGGATAGCAACTAAATTTATCTTACTGATTACTTTTAATTAAGCAATACATACAAGAAACACTATTCTATAGTCAGATTCTGTTTGAAAAATATATACTCCCACTTAAAATTTTTCACATGAATTATTCTCTTTGCAATTGAAGTTCCTTTCTGACACCTGAAAGTTAAATAGATGAATATGCAAAAAGTTGAATCAAATAACTTCATTCTGCAATTATACTCTTGTGCTTAAACCCAAAATATACATGATTTAAAACCATGAGGACATGCTGAAGCTTTCTTACTGTGTGACCTTAACTCCTGTTGGTCTCCCTGCATCCACTCCAATAAATGGAACCCTCCTCTGCCACAGGGCAGGGTTTAGTATGGCAGACTGTTTGATACACCCTGTGTGGCCATGAACAGAGCAACTTCAAAAGGATCTGTAAATGACAGAGATGCAGGTGCATGGACAATCCTGTCTCCTGTTACAAAAGCCAGTTGTATGTACCTGAAATGAGTTTAGAACATCTCCTAATACTCAGCCTCATTTTCAGCTCTATTTACTTTTCTTTTTAGTTTAAGAAATGTGGTAACTTCATCCTGGCATATATGAGGATCTTTCTTTAAATTGAGGTTATCCTACCCCTGTATTCATACCAGCTGGATTAGTTTTATAATGAGGAATTCTTAAAGTAGGAGAGAAAATATATATGAAATACTACAAAAGTGGTAGCATTAAAGCTAGATTTATGGAAATCCTTAGTCTTTGGATCAGATACCAATCTCCCAGCCCAGTGAATAGCAAATAAGATGCTTTTCCTTTAATATGAAACATATTGATAGATGTTCCTTCCTGCTTCTTTCATTTTAGTGATCAGCTTGTTATGTTTATGGCAGAAAGAGTTAGAGGGTTTGGTTAAAAACCTCCAAGTGGGGCCCTCCCTGGTGGCACACTAAGAAGCTAAAGCCACTTCACCAGGAGTTTGATCCCCACCGGCCTGGAGGTGATCCACATGGCGCCCGCTGCTCCCCTCAGCAGTGTACTTCATCAGTCTGCCTGTTCTGCTCCCCTCTGTCTCTGGTGAATCCTCTCACTGCCCCTGTGCCTCTGGCCTGTACCCCAGTTCTGTATGAACAAATAAATAAATCTTAAAAAAAAAAAAAAAAAAGGGCCCTCCCTGGTGGCGCAGCGGGTTAAGGCACTGCACTGAGAAACTAAAGCCACTTCCGCATGAGTTCGATCCCCGCCTGCCCCGGAGGTGACCACATGGCACAGCAGACCTCTCCTGACCCGCCCGCTGCTCCCCTCAGCAGTGTACTTCATCGATCTGCCTGTTCTGCTTCCCACTCTGTCTCTGGTGAATCCTCTCACCCTCCGCATCTCTGGCCTGTACCCCAGTTCTGTATGAATAAATAAATAAATCTTTAAAAAAAAAAAAAAAACACATATTCCTAAGCAACCAAAAGTCAGAGGGAATGTGTTCAGACACTGGGCAGCCTGGTGGAGGGCTGATGGGATCTCTGCAGTACCCAGATCTGCCTTGGCCCCATCACAATCACAGAAGCCAAAATGACTCTTTTGGTCCACACAGCTTAGGACAAGTTTATTTAAATTTTATAAATTGCAAACAGAGACTCTCTGGTGGCACAAGGGATTCAGCCTCAGCACTGTGAAACTATCTGCACCCTCTGCAGCATGAGTTCCATCCCCATCCAGGGAGCTGATCCACATGGCTTGGCAAACCTCTCCTGTCTCACACACTGCTCCCTCTAGTTATGTGAACAAAAAACATTTAATGCAGGGTTTGAGTGGCTTCCAGTTCATCAGGAGGTCTAAGAAAGCTGCAGTCAGGGTTCAGTAGGAAATCAGCAGTCAGTTCAGGATATCAAGCAATGCAGGAATTGCAGAAAACAGTTAACAATTCCTGATTACTCAGTGACCTCAGATTACTGAGCACCTGCAGCACCTGTGGGCTGCCTAGAAGCCACTGGCGGAACCTCACATCCTCCATCTACTGGGCAGTAGGCACCTGCGTCTGCTGTCTGCAACCTCTAAACCCTCTCAAAGGCTTTCTCTTGATGACATCTAACCAAAATCTACAATCCTGCATTTGGGGATGTAGCTCCAAGGTCTCTAGATCTCTCTGACACATGAGAGTGTTTCAAAGAGAGAAATGGCGCTAAAATGTCAGCATGGATAACCCAGCATACTGTGCTTATTTTCTTGAAGAAAGTTTGGGGAATTCTCCAGAGAACTTGAAAGGCAGGATAACATGTATAATCTGGATTTCCTCCCAAGAGGCTAAAGAACAGGTCAGAAAATTATTTCAGGTGCTCCAAGACTGCCCATGGTGTCTGCAAACAATCACTGCAGAATTTTGAAGCACATAGTGATAATCCCTTAATTTATTAGTAAAGATGGATTTATGCCTTACTCTAGGCATTGAGAAAACACATGCCTCCCCTTGGCACATTCTTATATATTTAAAAGGAAGGTGGGGAAAAAGTTGAGTCTGAACTGGTGAGAGACAATCCTGATGCAGTGTGCTGGTTCTGTGCAGCTAGAGAAGTTGTACAAGTCTGTCCTGTGGCTAAGAAATGGCTTTAGTGTGAAAAGGTCATAAATCTCCAGCAAGAAAGACAATGTCTCTCCCCCCGAGTTGGATAGGAGATTTACTTGAGGTGCTTGTCAAAAATACTGAACCCACATCCAATTAAATCAGAATTTCCAGGGGTGAGGCCCTTGAAGCAGCATTTTTAAAAGCCCCCCAGATAATTCAACGCCACCATTGAGGAGCCCCTCAGAAGCTTTACAGTTTCCAGTGTGCTTTCACCTTTGTTGTCTTGAATCTCAGCTGTCATCCCATCTTATTAGTAGACAGGTTTTTAAAACTCACAGTTGGAATTCTTTCCAAGGTGCAGAGCTATTTAAGACATTCAACTCTTTACACTGTTCAGTTTTTCTCTGTTATGTTGTCATTTCTTGACTTTGCCGTAAATCAGAGTCACATAGGGAGCTTTTAAAAATCTAGATGCCCAGATCACACTCCAAATTCTGTGACATCAGAATGTGAGGGTGGGGTGAGAGCCACACATCAGTATTTTTTTTAAAGATCCTCAGTGATTTCAGAGTTCACTAACGATTAGAAACCATGGTATTAAGCTCTGGTGTAACTTAAAGTGCATGAATATGCTAATTAGGAGATTATGTTTAGTTCTCTTTTCTCACCCTAACAGTTATCCTATTCAAAAAAAATCTCTTAATTAAGGAATCTTAGCAATTAACTTGTCAATAACAGTAGCCACAAAAATGCAAAAGCTGGTGCTGGGAACCAAAGGACAACTCTTAACCTGCTGTGGGTATGAACCTTCTAGATTCAATACATTCTGACTGTTAAAAGTCACCAATTAGATATGCAAACTATTAATTAACAAACAGAATAAGCAAGCAGCTCATTAACTTACTGACGATTAATATTCAACATCACAGTACCAAATATTTCCACTCTGCTTCGGTACAATTTTCCCCTTTGAAGGGATTTTGGTAAAGAGATGGCCCTGTGGGGTCTGTGCAGCTGAGAAAACTTGATGCTCCTACTCAGGGTCCTCTGACCTCTCTTCTATGTCTGCCTAGAAAGGATCGTGTTCCTTCACTCACTGTACTTGAATCATTCAGCCTTAGAAACTGAATCCTCCCATACCTGGAACATCAGTTTCAGAAACTAATTTTCTAGAGTTCTTTATAGGGAACAAAGAGGAATTTTAAAACTCTTTGAGGAGAAAGCATTCCTTATTAAAGTACTGTTTCTAAAGCCTCAGTTCTTCGAGAGAAATGACAGTTCATACAGCCTTCTTTCCTGTAACTCTTTCAGGGGGAAGCAGTTTCAAAGTCTAATAAGTTCAGTGCATGCTGCTTTCTAACCTGCATTGCCTAAATGGAGGGATGCAGCAATTTCCTGTGTGCACAGTCACACAAACTGTGTGTGACACTCATCTCTCCGGGTAGACAGAGTTGTGGGGTCTTCCAGGAAAGTTAGTTAGCCCAGCACTCCATTTCTCTTAGACAAAGAGTTCCTCCAGCAGCTCAGCTCCCTCACCAGAACAGCAATTCAGTGAAAAGAACACCTAGCACCAGCTGAAAACAAGGGGGTGGGGGTGGCTAGGATGTTTTGAGTTGCTTTTGTGAGAGCTGTCTTTACTAGATCTCGAAGAAGTAGGGAGAGATATATAAAGCAAGTGTGCAGACTTCCCCTTCCACCCAGTCAGTGTTCTGGGGGTGTTACAAGGGTGCCCCCTCTAATTCTGGCTTCCTAGGCCCTAGCTCCTAATGTGTCCCTCACAGCAGAGCCCACGCTAGGCCACCCCCGGTGGGTGCTACGTTCTGCTCGTAGGTCTCCTGTGAAGTAGGAAGTGCACAAGTGCGCTGGTGTGCCATGCCACACAAGCCTGAGTCATCAGGATTAGGAGCAGAAGGGGTCGCTGACACCCTTAACTGCCACGCCCTTAACTGGTCTTTGGGAGCCCAGTTTCAGTAGGTAAGCTTCCGCATTGATTCTGGTCAGAGCCTTCTCTTTCCTCCCTTGGCAGCTCCGCACTTCCAAATGCCTGGGATCTTTACACGTTTGTCCAGGGCTTGTGCCTGTCAGGTGGCAAGTATGGAGAAGATTGCCACTAGAAAGAGGGGTTGGGAGAACCTCAACCCTGGAGATTCAGACACTCCACACCGTCTGCAAAATATATTGCCCAATCTGGTCACCTGTGGCTGTTGAACACTTGAAATATGTGTATTAGCATGTGCAAATGGTATGCTAGCTTATATAAAATACAGTACTCAAATTAATTTTAATTAATAGTTAGGTTTTTTAGTTTGTTTCTTTGCTAATTAGGAGATTGTGTTTGACTCTCTTTTCTACTAAATTTGTTCAGCTTGTTTCTTTTTACTCTAATGTGGCTATTAGAAATTTTTAACTACCTGTTAGTCTTAGATCAAACTTCTGTTGGAGAATTTGAATAATGGCTGTTAATGCTGTAGCTCAAGCAATTGGAATAAAGCTTAATAAAGCACACATCTAAATATTTAGTACCCTCCACTAGCATAAAGATTCCTTACTGATGCCTAACCTGGTGACTTAAACCACTATCATCTCATAGTTTCTGTGCGTCAGGAATCTGTGCATGATTTAGCTGGGTCCTCTCACTTGGGGTCTCTCAGGAGGCTGCAGTCACCTCAAGGCTTGCCTGGGGAAAGATTCTTTCCTACATCACTCAGGGTTATTGGCAAGATTCAGTTCCTTCCAAGTGGTTAGGCTTTTGGCCAGAGGCCACCCTCAGCTCCTTGCCACAGGGATTTCCTCCACTCAGCAGTTCATAACAGGAGAGCTTTTTCATCCAGGCGATTCAGTGAGAAGAGTTGGCAGAGTAAATGGAATTTGCCAAACTCACAAGTGGCATCCCGTCACTGTTACCCTGCTCTGTTCTCCACATGGGCATGAAGCCAGGAGGCAGGGATACTTGGGGGTGCCTCAGCAGCATACCCACACATAATGAGGGTTGAGTCAACATTTTACTCATCCATCACGTGATTGCCCTTAAATGTCATGTACTCATTCTAAAGGATCTGTTAACAAACAATTAAACTGAGTACATTTTAAAGCTCTTACTGGCTTTATTCAACTCATGAATCAGGCAGCATCCAAGCTAACGGATCTCATAGTAGGCAAAAGAAGCAGGTTACAAGGTTACTTTGCTATGAGAGTGGAGGAGTCTGTCAGGCAGATCACTTCATTAGTGCTAATCAGGCCATTACTGGTGGACTGGCTTAAGAATCCAGTACACTTCATTGTAATAAGGAAAAGTCTAGAAAGTAAAACCAATAGGTTCGTGATAACAGAGAAAGAGCACTACCCCTGTCACAAGCCCCGGTGGTGATCTGGCATCATGTTCCAGCTCAGTCCTCATTGCTGCCTGGTACAGGTCTCCAGGAAGCCTCTTGGGCATTACAGATTTTTCAGGACTGGTGGTAAAGGGTGAGGCTCTGTCCTACATACCATATTATATGCAGCGAGTTTCCATAAAGTAGTCAAACTCAGTATTCATTAGCAATCTGTCTTCTAAAAGATGGGCATAACCATTGTCTATTTGATTTTTAGAACAACCGTTTAAAATGTGTCTCCTAATCTATAAGAGGATGAACAGGACTTAACCGTTGTTTATTTAATTTTTAGAACAACCATTTAAAATGTATTCCTAATCTATAAGAGGATGAACAGGGCTTCATCCTGGACTCCTGACTCCCAGTCTTGGATTTGTAGTTACGTACTAAAATTCTATTAGTTTTACTTTTTTTTTTTAAGATTTATTTATGCATACAGAATGGGGTATAGGTCAGAATGCAGGGGCAGTGAGAGGATTCATCAGAAACAGAATGGGAAATGGAACAGGCAAATCAACGAAGTACACTGCTGAGGGGAGCAGTGGGCGGGTCAGGAGAGGTCTGCTGCGCCATATGGACCACCTCCCTGGCAAGGGATCAAACTCGTGCTGCAGTGGCTACAATAGCTTCATAGTGCTGTGCTCCAAACAGTTGCGCCACCATGGAGGGTCCTAGTTTTACTTTTAAATATGTCATATCAGTGTTTCCCCAGCTAATCTGCTGACTGATATTTCAAAAATTATTCTACCACCCAAAGTCTAGTATCATTAACTCTTTCCTCCTATTAGTATGGATTTTTATTTTCCTTTGATTTCCATTTATTCCATATTAATATACTATTGGGAAAGGCATTCGCTCAATTGACATGTAGAAAACACATGTTCATCCAGTAATTCACCAGGGTTAGTCAGGTTTGCTAGGTAAGGCTGGCTGTTTTGAGCTTCTTAAATGGTTTGGAATGGGATTCTGACCCCAGGGAAACAGGCCTGTGTAGAATGCGGCAGGTGGCTCAGCTTCTAAGTGGGAGCAAAGGACTATTGGAACTTCTGCTTAAGAAAAAAACGAGATTATAAACAGAAGAGATGGGGTGCGCCTTTGCCTCATGAGCAACATGGCAGAAAAGGGGGTAATTTGTGATTTCACAGTCTGAACAATCCTGAGGAAGGGAGTTCAAGAGGGCAGTACATATGAGCAAAAGTCATCTCCTGTGACCCAAACCTGCTTCCAAAATAAAGACTTTATAAACCCTGGATTGGAAAAGTCATATCTGAAAAAGTCAGATTCTCAGATCATCTAGTTTACCACTTTGTTTCATTCTTAATTTTTCCAGCTGCTTCCAGACTAAATACTGTATTTGTGCCTTCAATGCACTAAACTACCCCCAGTATGAGCCCATTCTATCCTTCCTAGCTCCAGTTCACTAGAATGGCCTGAATTAAATCTTTCTGAACAAATGCCTAGAAGAAGGTGGTTGGTGAAAAGAAGCCCAGGCAGATGGTAGCACTGACCCTGACAGAGCAGTGGACTTCAGAAAGAATGAAATGAGTTTTATAACTTTCCCTCCTATGTTCCAAGCAAAGGAGATGATGGCTTGGGGAAATACAGATGGTGTTCTTGCATGCAAATAGGCTACCATGCACTGCTAATTGCTAGGCTAGATACTTGCAACCCTGAATATGTTTAATGGGAGTCATAAACATTTGTCTTTGGCTTTAAATCTCTAATAGGTGCAGAGAGTAGTAGCACCAGCTATAGAAACAAACCTGAAACTTAACCCAATTAGAACTCAGGTTTTTGAAAAACCATTAAGATCTAGCAAAATGAAATGAACTTTAAAGGAGTAAAAGATCAGTTAAGGGCCCCAAATGACAAGTAATTCAATGGAAATCTATTAATTAAAAACCACTGCTCTGTGAAATGACTGCCATTACCATTGAAGGCAGTTAATGTGCCTGTTTGCAATACCTGTGCAAGGTAGAGACGAGTTTGAAAAGCAATTGGCCATCTGTTAAGGACAGGCTACTATTGCCACTTCCTGGGACATTTTGGACCCTAAAAATGGAAGCACAAGTTATAACCGAAATGTACCTGTTGCTCCATATACTTAGGAAATTATCATTACCAAATAATAAAGTTGCATTCTTCCCGGTTTTTTTTCCTTTAAACTGAATTTTCTTTTTAAAGATTTTATTTATTTATGCATACAGAAATGGGGTACAGGTCAGAGGTGCGGAGGCAGTGAAAGGATTCACCAGAGACAGAGTGGGGAGCAGAACAGGCCAACTGACAAAGTAGACTGCTGAGAGGAACAGCAGGCGGGTCAGGAGAGGTCTGCCACGCCATGTGGGTCACCTCCGAGGTGGGGAACTCATGCTGAAGTGGCTTTTGCTTCTTAGTGCTGTGCTTTAACCCACTGCCCCACCAGGGAGGGCCCATAAACTGTATTTTTTTAATCGAGGTAACGTTTGTTTACGACGCTGTATATGATTTAGGAATGTGGGATCACACTCTTCAGATGGATGTTATCACACCATACCCACCACCAAAGTACCAATGATCCCACTCCTCCCTTTGCTCAGTAAGCCCCACTCTTCCCTTATAGTAGCCTCAATTCTGGAGTCAGAATCCAGGGTTTATTTTATTTTCACTTTGTCTATTCCATTGTTTCATTGTTTTATATTCCACACATGAGTGAAATCATCTGATACTTCTCTTTACACATAGAATTGTTTCACTTAGCATAATTCCCTCCAGTTGTATCCCTGTTCTCATAACTGACAAAATTTATTCTTTTGGTTCAGTGGCATTCCATTGAGAATTATCTACCACATCGTCTTCATCCATTCATCTGCCATTGGGCACTTATGTTGTTTCTATAACTGATTAATTATAAATAGTGTTGTAGTATAGGAGTGTATATATCTCTGTGAATTAGTGACTTTATGTTCTTCAAGCAGAAAGTTAAGAGTGGGATTGTTGGAGCATCTGATAGATCTATTTTTGATATTTTGAGAAACCTGGACCAGTCTACATATTTTTTTCTCCAAGTCCTTGTCAACCCTTCTTCCTGGGTTTTTTGATATGGGTCACCCTTGCAGACATGAAATGGCATCTCACTGTGGTTTTGATTTACATTTCCCCCATAATAACTGATGATGATGAGCTCTTTTTCTTGTGTCTGTTGGCCACCTTTCATGCTTCTATTGAAGTGCCTAGGTGATAGATCTTCTGACTTTTTTTTGACTGGGCTATTTTTCATTTATTGTTGAATTGTTTCAATTGAATTTTGTGTAGGTCTTGGGCATTAGCATGTTGTCAAATATGCAAATATTTTCCCCTTCAATAAGGTATCTTCATTTCACTTATAATTTCTTTCACTGTGCAAAGGCTTTATGGTTTGATATAGTCCCATTTGTTTATCATTGTTTTTGTTTCCCGGGCTTTTCCCAAAGACATCACGGAAGCCTTTATCATAGAGTGTTTTTGCTTCTGTTTTCTGCTGAGTACTGTATGGTTTCAGAGCTTTCATCCAAGTCTTAAAAGGAAAATGTCTTCATCAGATGCTATTGAGAAAACTAGACCAGTGAAAAAAAATGAAACTAGGCCACTCTCTCACACTATACACAAAAATTAAAGTGGACAAAAGACATGGATATGCAAATTATTACATAGCTTCTGGAGATATCTTCAGATGGAACTTGTGGGTCCCAATAGTTATGTATGCCAGAGCTTCACCGTTTTTAAAGGTTTAGTTATTCATGCATACAATAGCTGGAGTGAAGGCCAGGGGTACAGGGGGGGCGGTTTGAGAGGATTCACCAGAGACACAGTGGGGAGCAGAACAGGTGGATCTACTGAAATGCACTGCTGAGGGGAGCAGTGGGAGAGACAGGAGAGGTCTGCACCATGTGAGTCATCTCCCTGGCTGTCATAGTGTCCTTGTAGTGGGTTATAGCTTGATAGCACTGAGACTTTAACCCCTGCACCACCAGGGGGACCCTGCGACAATGCTTTTAAGAAATTATTGTCTAATAACGTTCTCCAGGGAAAGCAGATAAAATATCAGTCACTTGACTGTATATTCAAAAAGTCCTGTTTGAGTCTCCACTCCTAGTTATGTGGACCGGCTCCCCTGTGAAACAGACTTTCTCCTATCAGGAAGGCTTCTCACAGTACTTAACAGCTCCTCAGGTATTGAGGACAGAAATCCAGGTTTCTCTACACCTCTGGCAACAACTCCATGCTCCAACCTTAGTTGACATAGTTCAGTTTTATTGTCTTTTATTTCAACATCTCTCTTGGCAGCAGAGAGTGAATGCTGCTCAGGGCCTCCTCACTGTGTGGTCAACCACTGGCTCCCAGGGCACAGCTCCCATGCGCTGAGGTGAGCAACAGGTTTTCTGTCTTCCATAGACATCAAGTCAGATCAATCAGCCAGGGCAGCACTTGTAACCTAAAATATAATCTCACTGCACAGCCTCTAGGGAATGCCGTCTTTTCAATATGTAGAATGTAGAGCACATGATTTCATTTTAAGGCATTATTACAGAAACATCTCTCCCAAATTATTTGTACACACATATTTTCTAAATGCTAACAGGAACTACCCTCCTGGGTAAAAAGGGAATATTAATAAAACACTTGTTGAATGCTCATTCTATGCCAGGTTCCATGCTAAGCACTTTGCAAGGATTGCTGTGCACTTTGCAAGGACTGAGTAATGATTTCCCTGAGAAACCCCTTGAGGCAGGTATCTGGTGCCTCCCCTAGTTGAGTAGCAGCACTAGGAATTGTCCTGGACAGCCTGGCTCCCATGCTCTGCCCTCTGCAGCCTGCTGCCCCAGTAGTGCCCCCTCCAAGGAGTTGCTATGAGGACTGAGCAAGGTAATGTCTAGAAAATGCTTCGCAGGCCTGACAGGTATACCCAGGCTACATCAAGAGCTGCTACTATGTGACAGGTGTTCAGTCACACAAGGGGCAGGACTGAGTGCTATGAACAGGGAGTGGGTATGGGTGGATGGGTCGCATGACTGGATAAAGGCCTGGTGGTACTCATTTGTCAGAGTATAGGAGTATCAGGGCTCGGGGGTGTAGACAGGGGTTTGTGGAACAGATGATGCTGAAGCCCAACCCTACATTACAATAAGACCCAAGCTCTGTCCTCAGCCCTTCAGATCATCTCACATCTTTACATTCCGTTTCCAAAAGGAGTCAGAGACCCCCATTCTGCCTCACTGAACTTGCTTTTTCTTTCTTGTGGTTTAAAACATTTGTCTGTTGCTTGTTCTTGTTTAAGTTACCTGTGCCTACCCAAGGATGTGTATGATCTATTCAACTTAGTGTTTCCAGAGATTTTTCTTCCTATTGCAAGCTATTCTGAACTTTAATTGAATTCTAAGTGTGCTTGAATTCTCTCAAAGTATATTTACATTTGATCCTTTGTTTTAAAATTCAATCATAAACAATAATTTTTTTATATGAAAGGTAACTTCCACAATACTAATTACTAATCCCAAAGCAAGGTGGATCTCTGATGGCTTCTTCAGATGCAAATGATAAGGCAGATGAGTCTCACTATGGAGAGAAGAAAGCCATGGCCCAGAGGGGTGGCTTGCCTGGGGTCAGGGGGTGTAAGAGGCAATATGAGATTCAAACAAATACTGCTTATGTTTTTATACATTGAGCACATGCTTAAAACAAGCAAAAATAAGAAAGAACCTCACACACTGTTGTGGGTACTTTGAGCAATGCCAGTCTCATATGCTACTAAGTCAAGTGACTGGTTTGCAGCCACGTTAAGACCCCTTGCTTTGGACCTTGTTAACATTTTTGGTTCTGGTTGACAGTGACCTTCAAATCTGTGAAAACTATGTCACAGTAAAGATGATACTTTTTAGTCCTCTGAGTGATGACTTCTGGCTAAATCAAGGGTGCTGTTAACAGTGTGACCTTCCCCTCCCTTGTCTTCCTACCCATAGGGCCACACACACTGAGAATACTCAGTACTTGTAGGGCAGTACTTGAGATTAAAGTAAATTGCAAATGGCAGGTTACCCCTAAAAAGAGAGTGGAAGGTGGAGGCAAAAACTTTCTTGGTTCCCTGGTCTGTTTCATCAGACAGACATTTGTGTCTTTTTGTAAGAAAATAGTACCCAGCCCAGCCAACACACTGTTATTGTGCTGTGTGTCATCACTACACCAGTCACCGGGAACTCAAGGACAAAAAACACACAGCGATTTTCCCGAACAGTGTTCTAACAAGTCACCAGGCTGCCTCCTATCTTTGAAGCCAAGTGTTTGTTCATAAGGTCAAGAGAAATGAATGACCCGCAAGACAAACATAAAAATCAACTGGGAGCTGAAGCTCTACAGTTTCTGCTGATGTTTCGTTTGGTGCTTGTAGTTTAACTGTTAAAGATTGATACTTCTCACTGTTTATAAAATAACAGTAGTTAGTCCAGAAGTAGTTTCGGTGTCCCCATGGTTATGGCTGAAATGACACACCAAAAACTGCTTAGAAATTTCTCTATTTGCTGTTTAGAACAAATCTAAGAGTTTTTCTACCTTTGGAAGCAAGGCAAATTTGCTTGATATACTCAAGGAATCTAGAGCAGGATCAGACCTTACAGAGTGTAACCCTTTGTTTTATAAGTTGGGAAGTAAGAGTTGGGAAGTAAGTTGGGGAGCTAAGAGTCTTGCCCCAAACACACAGATGGTTGGGGCAGTGGGCCCTCTCCCTTTCCTAAGTTCACTTCAAAAGTCACTGAAATTATTTCCAAAAATACTCATAGAAATATATTGGTTATTGGCCTATAATTGACCTTTAAAGGGACTGGGGTCCCTTTAGGAGACAGTCTTTGGCAGGTGTCTTTAATAGGAATGAATAATAGGGCCTTGCAGAGTGCCTGTCGCGTACCAGGCCTTCATACTGACCGCTTGAATTCCTGGACTCCTCCTAGTCCATGACAGAGTCAGACTTCATACATTAGTGTTCTAGAGTATGCTTCTAATAAATTTATATCTTTAAAATGAGTTAACCTATCATTCAACAAAGAAACAATGTCAATGAGAACACAATCTTATCCCATCATCATAAATCCTAGGATTTGAAGTTTTGTTTCTTTTTTTTTTTATTTACTTTTAATTCTCATGGACCCCAAAACATGCTTCCCCAACTACCTCCATCATGATGAACCTAAGCGACCCAAGGGACCCTGGAGAGTTGGCATCACAGAATCTTTCCCATAAGTTCCCTCCTCTTTAGTGCTCCTCATCTGTAGACTCATCGGGCAGACATGTCTCCAGATCTGATGGAAGACCTACGCAGTGATTACAGCACAACTTCAGTGGCCCAACTTTAGTTGGCACAGAATTCTACTTGCCTTTCCTATTTCCCATGAATGTTAATGGAGGCCCAGCATCTGTCACATGGAAAACACTCAACAATTATGGAACTAAAACTTTACAAGGAAAAATACCTATTTCATTCAGCTTGTTTAAAACCTCATTTTGAAGTAATCCATCTTATCCAATAACTATTGTGCAATTTCATGTTCATCATGTGGCAATGTATTATTTCCTAAGTGCATCAGAGGTAAAGGGCTCAAAAGGGGAAATTTTTTAATTAGGAAATAAAATAGACTATTAATGAATGATTGGTATGAACAAGATAATATTTTGGTGAATGTATCATTTACCAAATTATTTGGAAAGTGCTAAATGTCTGTACTTCTTTGTTCTTTCTTTCAGAATGTTAGAAGATGACCTTAAGCTAAGTAGTGATGAAGAAGAGAACGAACAGGTAAGATTCTTTTTTGTGATGCTGTTCTTTGAATGTGACCTGATGCCACTGACCTCAGGAAAATTCCTGGATGTTAACTGAGTTGTACAAACGTGGAATTATGGTGCTGGAAGATGCTGGGTGCCCTCTGCTAATGGAGATTCTATGCTGTTGGACCAGTTCATTAAAATATCTTGGCTTTAATTTCCCTTAAAACTGTAATTAAAAAAAACAAACACTATAATTCTGTGATTTACATGGCATTGACACCAACAATGGGTATTTATATGGAGTGCCCTGGAAGCCTGCTTCAGTGTGAAACAGAGGCATGTGTGTATGTGTGTGTGTGTGTGTGTGTGTGTGTGTGTGTGTGTGTGTGTGTGTAAAGCTAACTGGCCTTCTGGAGAGCAAACGTTTGATCTTAACCTCATCAGTATGCAACAGGCAAACTGTAACATTAAATATTGAGAAGTCTTATACAGATATTATTAACTTTGAGGAGAAGCAAACACAGAGGTGAGCTAAAATGATGAATAAAAAATAATCATGCTCAGAATAGGTTGTTTGTCTTAAATGATAGATGTGCTTGAAATGTTCTCCCTTGGTGTTGATTTATCAGCTCAAGACATCAGTCAGGGGTTTATAAATACTCTTTGATCAGTTAGTTAATGTAAAAAAACATCCACTTAACATTCATCACTTTCACTTCTGCATTTCAGGAACTGTTTGTATTTTAAAACAAGTTTGAAAACAGTAAAGACAGATTTTCCTACACTTCTGTTTCCTTTTCATCATATCTGTATTACATTTTGTCAAGTTTGGATAGATGTGACAGTTCTAAAGACAATTCAGAGAGGGCTTTTTTTATAAGTCATTTTTGCATGCAATACAAGTCACTTGTGCTATTACATTGATCTTAGATTAGTGCATTTTATATGAGGGTTTCCTGGAATGTTGTGCAGGTGATTCAGCTGTCTAGACATGCAGATGCTAATAATATACGAAGAGGATGTGCAGAGGTGAAATCAAAGTCACAGGAAATATCCAGGAAAGTGTGAGCAGGATGTAGATGTAAGGTCACAGAAGAGTTGTTCACATCTTGAGAGAAGGTGAGATACAAAGAAGGGGATTGGGAGTGAGACAAAACTTGATGATTCTGGAACAAAATTGGCAAGGGGGGGAAGGTTAACTGAGAAAAAAGGCAAACCTTTCAAGCCTTACATTTTTCAGAAATTGATCGGTATTTGAGGTGTGCGCAGGGCCATCTGTCACAAGCCATCTTGGCAGAACTGGAGAATGACTTCTCTTCCAATTTGGGCCCCTTCTCTGTGTGACTGTAAGCAACTGATTTTATCTCTCTCTGTTTTTCCCCAAGAGTTAGATAGGTATGTTTTGGATTTGACCTATCAAGTGTGTAAATTGTACATACTTTATATTAGAAAAAGTATCTAAGAGCTTTTTCATTCAGCAAGTCTTTCTTAATGTGGGAAGAATTTCCTGAGTTATTTCCAAGGTATATTTCCACTGAATATTCAATTTAAAATATATTGATGAGAGAGAGATGTACTCTACACACTTTCTAAGGCAGTGGGAACTTTCAGTTGACTCCTTTTGCTTCCTGTAGCCATTGATAATATTGTGTTTGAAGATATAGTTCAGATCCCTTGTACTTGTATTTGGCCCAGATGTGTATACACCTTCCCATCTTTTGCAGTTAAAGCAGATGACAGAATGAATGATTTTCATACTGTGATCCTTTCTTTGAAATAGGACTTCAGGCAGTGGCTTTGTATGAGATAGTTCAAATGCTCACTCTAAAACATTAATTATATCATTATCCTGCTTTAGCCTCTAATTATACTCTGGCCTAATCAAAAAAAAATTGTAATTCCTGTACATTCTAAAGACTAATGATACAGTACTTTTTTCCTCTCCAAAATCAGAATATTATTCAGCCTTATTCTGGAAAGAGTAGAAGCTATATAAACAAGTAACACACATAAACACACATTTCTCTAGTATTGTGAGATATTATTAGAACTAGTATAATGCTAATATTATTAGAAAAGATTCTAGTTCTAATAACCCAAAATCTTTCCAAAAAGTATTGTACAGTTCCCTGTCTCAATAAACATATTATCCTATACCCCTTATCTTCTTTTTTATCTAATTCCTGGTCATCCTTCTGAATTGGGGTCACTAGATTCTACAGCCTGTGTAAAGAGCTGTGCACAAGAGCTTCAGGTTGCTCCGTTTATTTGGCCTTTCTGGAACAGGCAGTTGAACATGCCCAGTATCTTTATTCTTATTTGTCTCAAAGGTAGACAGGCTAGTTTAGTGAGTAAGAGTTCAGATGTAGCAGCCCTTCTCCTTGGGTTCAAATCCCTACCCAAGTCCCTCCAAAGCTCTACTTTGCAGCTCACTCCATCCCTCAATTGTCCTCTGCTTCATTGTCACTATTTGTAGACTGAAATTAATGTTAGGTACCAGAGCTGACCACTTGCTCAAAGTTTGTGCTTACCTGTTACCTTTTCCAATTAACTTAACATTGAGTATAGCTTACCTAGAGAAAAATACATGTATCCTAAGGATAAAAGTTGATGAATAGCCATAAGCCACACACACCCACAGAACCAGCCCCCAGAGCAGAATACAGTTGGTTCTCCCTTGACTCCTTCCAGTCTTCCCCCTCCAGAAGAATAACCATTCTGGCTTCTAGCACCATAATTTTGCTTGTTTTTGAGCTTTATAGCAATGGAAGCAGACAGTGTATATGTACATTCTGGTGTTTCTAGCTTCTTTCACTCAACATTATGTTTGTGAGACTCATCCATGTTGTTACATCTAATTCAAGTTTGTTCATTTTCACCTCTGGGTCATGTTTCACTACGTGCATGTACCACAGTTCATTTACTCATTCTACCTCTGATGTAGGCATGAGGGTATGTGGAGCTATTAGAATTACACTGTTATTAGCATTCTTGTACAAGAGTAGGAACGCTGGCCCATGGAGTATGTGGTGTCCAACAGGAGTGGATTACCGCAAATCACTTTCTGAAATGGCTATACCATGGACACTCCCTCCAACAACATAAAAGAATCTAGTTCTGCTGTATCTTCACCACATGTTTGTCTTTTATGTTTATGAAGTTTTGGCATTGTCTTTGTCAGATTTTGACATAAGGGAAATACTGGCTTATAAATGAATGAAGAGCATTCCCTACTCTTTTCTTGAAGAGATTATGTAAAATGAATATTAATTCTTTAGATTTATGGTAGAATTTGGCAGCCCGGTGAAATCACATGAACTTGGAGGTTTTAACAACTTATAAATTCTGTTTTCTGAATACTTAAAGGATTATTCATATTATCTGCTTCATAACAGATAGATCCTTGTAGTATGTCCTCTTCTACCAGTTAGCCCATTAGGTCATTTAAAGTGCATTATGTCCGTATGTGAAACTGTTCAACAGTATTTCTTTTTTATGTCTGGAGGATCTATAGAGATATCCCTGTTTCATGGTTGATGTTGATCTTTGTTTTTGTTGTCATCAGTCTTGCCATGGATTTATCAGCTTCATTGATCTTTTCAAGGAGTTAGATTTTATTTTATTGATATTATTCATCAGTCTTGAATTTCATTGATTCCTTACCTTTATTATCCTCCTCCTTTTGCTTGCTTCAGATATAATTTGCTTTTCTTCTACTTTCTTGAAAGAGCTTAGATTATTGATTTGAGACTTGTCCATAATCCAAGCATTTAGTGCTATACTTTTTACTTTCAGCCCAGCAAGTGGCTATATCCATAAATTTTAGTACGTTATATTTCCATTATCATTCAGTGAACCCTTTGCTTTGACACACAGATTATTTGGAGGTGTGCTGTTTCACATCCCAGTGGAGATTTCTCTAACTCTTTCATTGATATCTAGTTGCCTTTCTTTATAGTCAAAGTATATACTTATGAGCATATATTCTCGTACATGTATTGCATGTTTCTATGGCCAAAATATAGTCTGTATTGGTATTTATTTTTATGAAGATATTCTGTTACTATTAAGTGTGGTGTCCCATAAAGTCCATTTTGTTTGTTGGTGGGTTATGATTTATTCTTGCTGACTTTCTAATTGTTGATAGAAAAATATTGAAAAGGAATCTGACTGTAATTGAAAGTTTGTCTTTCTCCTTTCTAGCTTATCAGGTTTTATTTCACATATTTTACAGCTCTATTAGTTGATACACACACATTCAGTATTCTATATCTTGTTATTATGCAATGTTCTACCCTATCTCTGGTAATTTTTCTTTTCTGTCTGCTATCTGAAACAATTACTGCTTTCTGCTGATGTACCTTTTCCAATTCTTTTCCTTTCAGTGAGCCTATTTGTTATATTTGAAGTGATTTTCTTAGAGTATATACCTTTTTTTATTCACTTTCCAAATTTCTATCTTTTAGTTGATGTAGTCTAATTAGTAATATGTTAGAATTTAAGTCTGCTACTTTGCTTTTGTGTTCGCTGTTTTTTTTTTTTTTTTCATTTGATTTAGGCATAGCTTTCTCTTACACTGCTATATAATGTAGTATGAACTGCTATAGGTTGACAACGACATTTTATGTTTTGTCCCTTATTATCCTATAATTATCTTGATCACAAGTTGATTAAGTGTAGATAATATAGGATTTTTGTTTTCTATCTTCCTGACTTATTTTCTTTTTGTGTTTAAATTGAAAATGAATTCTATTTGTCAGCCATTATCAAAATCAATTTTTAAATACCTGTGGAAAACATAACATATCATAAGCATTTAGATGATCTACTTTGTTGATAGGAAAACATTTTCATAAGAAAGGGATATATTGATTTTTCTCCTGCTAAAATGTGAACCATCTGAGCACATTTGAAATGCTTGCAAGTAGACAGGCCACATGGGGTCTATTGACCAAAGTTCTCCATCACTGTCACAGAAGATTTTAGATAATGGAAGAGTAGCATACGCCAGAGGGAAAAGTGTGAGCAAACATACATGGAGAAAAAAAGACTGGTGGTGAAAAAAGGAACCACAAATAATTAAGTAGGTAAGGAGTAAAGTGGGGAAAGGTAAGAAAGGAAATGAAAAGGCCTGGAGAGGCCTGATTTCATCGTCAGGCCATTGGTAGGCTTGATCCTCAAAAGCAGTAGGGAGCCATTGCGGGTTACAGAACAAGAGAGTCACTGTCACTTCAGTGGCTCGTTTCAGAAAAGAAAGGTTTGCGCTACACTAGTTCAGTCCTTAAACCCTAGACCCTGTCTCTGAAACTTGTGGCTTCTGTGTACTAACTTTAAACTGTCAGGCATGGATGGTGCCCAAAGATCAGAGCGCATTCAACTTTATTTCTCTAAGGTTAACTGGTTTCTAATGGGAAAGTTTCATCTTTCCATAACCAGTTCCACACAACTGCCTTCATCTTCACTCATCTTTTCCTTCCTTCCTCTTATCCAAAATCTTTTTCAATTCTTTCCAATTACTTGGGGTCTTATTTCTTTCTGTACCTTTCTATTCTACCTCTCCACCAGAACTACTCCTTACTGGGACCCCAGTGACCCCAATGTGGTAATATGGAGGGCACTTTTTACTTACTAGGAGACTCAGAGCATTGGAAGCAATTTATCACCCTACTTTTCCAACACCAAACTCTCCTGGCTTGTTTCCTGTGCCTGTTTCCTCTCAGGTTCCTTTGCTGTTTTTCCTCCCCTAAATCTCTACCCCTGAACTTTGGAGCCTTGAAGAAGATATCCCTGATTTCTCTTCTCCACTTCTACTCTCTTTTTCTTTGGGTGATTTCATATATCTTGATGACCTGAAGTTTTTATCTGCTTACAATTTCTCCAGTTGTAACTTCAGCTCAGAGCTCTCTTCAGTGCTGCAGGCCTACTTGATTTTTCCACCTGCATGTCTCACAAGCACCTCAAATTCCATTTTTGCCAGACTAGACTTCTGCTTGTTACCACCTTTCTACCCACATACACACAAATGTGATGATTTTGTAAATTCCTAAAACTAGAACCTCCAGATAAACCCATTATTCAAGACTAGAGCACATCTTTGATGACTCTGTGTTCCTCACACAAATGTGAATTTTATCTCTATGTCTTATAAATTCAATCTCAAAAATTAAAATATTTGCCCACCTCTTTCCATTCTGATTAGTTTACACTAGTCTGGTAGAAATTAACTTATTTCCATTCCTCCCCCTCTGTAATACAACATCCTCACAGCAATCTTTAAAAACTTTGAATCAGGTCAAGTCACTCATTGTTCTAAAATCTTAAATGGTCTAAGTTAAAAATAAGTAAAATTTTAAATGGGTTTCCCATTCTACTTGGGATGAAATTCAGAGCCCATAGCATGACTCACACTACCCTACACAGTCTGGTTTCACTCACTTCTGTCCTTTTCTTCACTTCAAATGGAGCTCATCCATGGGCTTTCATGACCTTCAAGTCACACGGGCCTTTATTCAGTTCCTTCAGCACATGTGGTTGAATTCTGAAGAGTTATTCTCTCCTGTGATAATCATATTCCCTTGAGGACTCAAGGTGCCATATGTTATATATTTTTTCAGTTTGTCCATGCTACTGTTTTAGATTTCTTTATTTTTCAAAAGTATCTGTAGCAGTTAACTTAGAGAGTTGAACCACCTTTTACTTTTACAGCAGGTGGTGCTGTGCTTTGGTTGATTTTAGGTTTTTGGCCTAGAAATTGGTTCATTTCAGTAGCTGTGGAAACCTCTTTTTTCAACAGCTAAGTGGCAGGGTGGGGAGAAGTCTACAGGGTTTAGCCCTAGGTATGAATGTGCTAGGGTGGAAATAGGCTCAGGTTTGTGGCACCCTCTGTGGTTCCAGATTAGAGACTCTTCCCTGTCGGTGCTAGTCCCAAGTGGTAAAGTGGGGGGAGCATGTTGGTGCATTGTCTCTGTTCCTTTTATCAGGCACACCCTGCTCTTCCATATGTATTTTCCTTCAACCAAGCATGTGTGCCTCCACTTCATTTAGTTCTCTCCTCTCCAGGGCCCTAGGCTGAGAAGCAGCCTCACCCTCTGTGACTTCTTCTAGGATCACAGCCTCCAGACATTTCCATTGCCCTCCGTCCATCTCACAGTCAATGAAGCATGGCTCTGCTCTGTGTCCCTCCTGGTCTCTGATACTCAAGGGGCAGTTTCACGCAAGCCATGGGATTTTCTGGGTGTAGTGTAATTCTGCTTAACTATTAGATGAACCTCTTGGGAATGAAGCCAGTAACCTCTTCTGAGTCTGAGTCCAAAATAGGAAAGTCCCTTAACTATCCTTAACATCATGACCTACTGAAGTTAACCATTTTCAAAAGTTGCTTTCAAATAGAAATCCCCAAAGCCAAGAATAGTTTTTTCTACAGCTATTCCATTCAAGGATAGTGGGCTTTTCACTAGAACACTAGAGCTGTGATTGTGACAGAAGTTACCTAAAAAATATGAAATGGAATCATATTCTCATTTTTGCTTCTATAATTTTCATACTTAATGAGGTTTAAGCTGGAAATGGAACAAATAATTTGGGAATTAATTTTCTGGTTTGGGTAAATGAAAGATACATAATTCATGCAGTAATTTGTTTGCTCTCCTTTTCTGTAACTCTTGTTTTTAATAATTCTAAAAGCTAATACTTCCATGGGAAAGTATAAAGGCATAAGAAGATTTAAGACAAGATTATTACTGAAGTTCTGCTAACAAAGTTTTTAAATGGCTTTGGAAGAAGGAGATGAATGACATGGTGTCTCTTCCCACTTGGTGAAAAGGTGAACTCTGCCTCTCAAGTCAGGACAAACTTGGGATGTTGGGCACAGCAAACAGCTAGGTGAAATTCTTACAGCTAAGGCATGCAGAGAGGGAAACAAGATTATGACTTTGAGCTTGGAGCAGCCACTAGCACCAACTGCAGTATTTCAGGATGACAAATCCATGCACTCGGGGAAAGTCAGGGAACAGTGATCCACACTAAACGTCTATGTATGTGCCTGCAGCTTCCAGTAATTACATTATCTACACATATTAGACAGTCTTTTCATTTTAATTACATGACTGCATTTTTCTCTTTAAATGAGCATGGTTTATCCACTTAAACTGACAATTTGAATTTTACAGGCCGTGATCATTGGATATAATCTGTAGAGGAAATTTTCCTACTAGCATAATTTACTTCTCACAATGAAGAAAAGTTACCTTTTAATTCCCAATCAATATTAGAGCACACACCATTAATTTAATAGATATCTAGGTAGTTAACATAAATCTGCAAGTTTAAGAGCCAATTCTTTTCTTATTTTTAATGCACAGAGTACTAATCTGTCTCTCAAAAAGAATCTTAGTCTTCTTAGAATGAATCTAAAGTCTTGCTGCATTAAGATGTCAGAATTATAGATGAGATTGCTCTGAGCACTGAATTGCTGTTCCATTGCTTTTTGTTACCTTTGCTTTCTTATGAAGAAGCAGAAGAAACAGTCCCATCTCAATCTTCTGCTTTTTTACCAGAAAGATTACTGGAGTTAGTTACAACATCAGTTTGGGGTCTAATATTAAAAGCAGATTGCCAGTTGGAATGGGTGCTGTTCATTTTTTCCCTCGATCCGTTTTAATATAACAATTGCATAACAGAAAGCTGGGTTTTTTAAAAGAACCTCCTGAGCCTTTGGCAGTGCATGTCAATCAGTGACCAAATGAATTTGCTGAATGACATGCAGACGTGGAATAAAAATATAGGAGGCTTTTGCAGCCCAGCTCCACTTCCCTGAGTGCATTTTTCTTCTCAGGATCAGCTTGGTTGATGCTGAAGTTCTTGGCCTGTGAAAATTTATTACCCACAGAGTCAATCTGCATTCAGGCGGCCAAGTCTGAATAAATAGAGTCATTGTGCTTGTCTGGGATTTGTGGCCAGAGTTCATCCAGTCAGCTTGACATTCACATCCCAGGAGATTCATAAAAGCCAACACCCTGGTATGTGCTCTTGAATCCTGCCAAAATTGTGTAGAATTATATAAACAGGAGTTGAAGCAATAATCAGGACCAGGTTTGAGGGGTAAGACTCCAAAATCAAGTTTCTTCATTAGAAATGAACTGTATTGTCGATGTTATTTGTAGCCAAACAAGGGCTAAACAACATTTGTATAAAAATTATTCTGAGGATAATCTTGAGTGCCTACCAATTCTCAATATTATGCAAGATTCTGGCTCTTGATGAAGAGCACGTTAATAATACTCATTGTGATCATTTCACCTTAGATTTTTAAGTAAATTTTAAATAACAGGAAGTGCCATCCCCTCAATGACTATATGAAAAGTATATGTTACATATTTTAAACCTCTAATAGTAAAATAGAAAAAAAGGTTGCTTTTATTTTATTCTTTCATTAATGTTTCTGAGCTAAATATCCAGTTTAATCATACTGAAAAATTGGCTCCATTTTAATATGAAAATAGAATGATACACTTAATTGAAAGCCACTGCCTATCTGATCTTTGTCATCTATAACCATATTTGAATCTTTAGCGAAACTTACAATCACTGAAACTCAAATGTTCAGTAGGTTTTTGTCACTGTTTGCTTAACATTCCAAAACCTTAGTTAAATAATTCATATTTTATAAGTAAAATTTACTATCATTCTAAAAATATTTGTGAAATGCAGCATAAGCATTAGGTAGAGACACAAAAGTACAGTTGTCTTTTAATCACCTTTCATTTCCAAAATTGAAACAGTCACCCAATGAAATGTCACTGAGCACAGATGTACAAAGGCCTACAAACTTGTTTCCTAAGTTACTTTCTCAGACTTCCTCTAAGGGCTTGATTGAGATTTATTTAGGTTTATATGTATCCAGCTACCTTGGACTGTAGCTTGTGATTAATTTCAGTCCTAAAGATCCTGAATGGAAAACTGGAAAATGAGACAATCATATAAAAATTAAAAGATGATCCATTAAATTTGGGCAAGCATACAACTATCACAAAAATGGACAAGCATTGCTTTGTTAAGTTGAAGAATTCATTATTTAACCAAGCCAAGTTTTCATCAATGGTGGATATCAGTACCTCCAAAATAGACTCTCCATTTGAAGAACAGAAGAAAGATCATCATCATTAGTTTATAGGCATGCTTGTCTCAAATACAACTGCCAGCAGGCTGCTTGTTGGCAGACTAGTAGAATTCTCCCTCCAGAGGACCCTGCAATTTAACTCAGATGAATAGACCTTTGTCCTGTGACTTTAATGGTGTTTTTCAATAGCTTTTTCAGAAGTATAAACATTCAGAATGGATGCTCCTTGGAATCTGTGCTATCACACATATCCAGGCTTTTATGGTTTCATACAGTAAAGGATTTACCAAAAATCATTCAGGTATTGGGTCCAGACATGTACTTGGAAAGTTCTGCTTTTGTTTGTATTTTTCCAAGCCATCTCCAAACAGGGCTGGTTATCTCCTAAAGCACAGCTTTTCTCAGGAGATTTTCTTGGCTTTTGTTTCTAGATAGAATAAAATCATTTGTAGCTCTTCAGTGCCCCCTTGGCACTTCCCATTTCCATCCTGACTGATCTGCAGCCTACAAGTTGTGCTGAGTGAGACAAGATCATCTTTATGAAGTAGACTAGCCTATTCCTGAAATACCATGCCACCAGACAGGGTCCTGTACCAGTTAGCAAAGTACAAGGGTGTCTCAGAATATCTCTCTAGAGTGGTCTGATTCAGCCATGTGTTTCTGGATAACAGCCTTTCCCAAATGGACTTCATTCTTACAAGTCCAAGGCCATTCATGAAAGAATGTGTGATTACAACATCTATGTGAAAACATTCACATGTAGGCCATACTGCAGTGTTCACTTTGGAAGGTAAAAACCTTAATACCAATATTAACCCAATCCGAATTGGGTCAACATTCTCTTATGTGATTTGTTTGCAACAGTACAATTACCAGATTCTTTACCAACCACACAAACCTATTTTTACCCTCCACTATTGCTATTCTGTCTAAATAAGACAAAAAGCCAGACTTAGATTTGGGTTTTTCAAGCACAAGTTGCAATTTTGACAACATTATCAAAATATTTGTTTTACTTTCATCTTGTCTTTATACAAGAACAAAGTAACATTTATTTTCCACAATTTAGACTCCATTATATTCACAATAATCCACCATCCCCCAAGGCAAAAGGGAAAGTGGAGGGGGGTGGGGAAGCGGGGAGGGCTTCACCAGAACATCCTATCACAGTGGCATAAGGACTTTGTTAAAATCTCCAAAAGGCATTTGGCAATTCCACCAATGTAGGAAGTGACTAATCCCAGTCTGTACCTGCTGTGCCAAGGATGAAAGTTATTAATGAGTCATCAGCATTTGGGCCCTGCTCAAGGACTGGACTGCCCTTGAGTTGCCCTGTGAGATGAGTCGCAGCCATGTGTGGGTGATCAAAGTCCTGGTGAGCAGGCCACAAAGTCATGACAGAACTGCAGGACTTAGACTGTATCACCAGCACAACCTTCACTACCAAAAACCAGGAGTATAGATTCACATACTCTCCATAAAATGTATCTCCAAGCGGCCCAATTGTCATTAGGTTATTCTTGATGGTTATTCTTGTTTGTTTGCCTTTACTTTAAAGTTGTCTATGGAAAGACAAGCACGTGTGCACGCATACACACGTACACTCACATTAGCAATGCTGTGACCCAGAATCTAAATGTTTCTGCTACCCTAACACTTCTGTAAATTGATAGCCAGGCTTGGGTTTTTCGCCATGATCCGACAGCACCCATGGATCTGCCTGATGAGTTCTCAGTGATCATTGTGCCTATCCAAACCTGACCCAGTCAGGTATTTCCTTTACATATGTAGTTCCTTATGGTGAATCCTGGAGGTGAAAGAATTCCTCCAGGAATTCCTGGCAAGCTCTGAGGTTAACAAACTGCTTCCACCTATAAGGTCCTTGCAGAAGAGATTAGCCTCAGAAACCTAGAGCCTGCCCAGAAAATTTGCAAACACCTCCCTGAGAGATGACTTCTGTAGTCCTCTTCATTAGCCTGTCCAGGGGGAGCTTGCACCCACTGTGGGTCCCCCAACCTGTCCTCTTCACACTGACATAATTCAAAACTCATCTGGTCCCCACCCCTTAACCTTTGCCCTGAAGAGTCCACAGTGAGGCCAAAGCCAACCCCAGCCACTGTGTGGTGTCCGATTGGTATAGACAGACCTTCAAACCAACAGCTGAGTAAAGAAGATACTAAGGGGGTTTTACAGGGTGTCACAGTCTATCCCCCAACCCTATCAAAGAAATTTTGATACCTTATTTTTCAGGGTTTTCATAACATGTATCTGTTTCTTTTAAATGGCATCCTGGGTTCACACTGGCTCCACTACAGCTCTCATGTGTGTTGGTTACATGTAAAACAAGGATAAATTCACACACTGCTTACAAAAGAAAAGAGCAGTAGCTATCTCCCCAGCAGTAAAATGGAGATTACCCTTGGTTTCAGTTTGTTGTTTCGTGTTGTGTTTTTTAACTTGTTTTCATATATTTACCACTTGGACAGATAAAAATAGTAATAGAATTTGTTTACCCCTGATGCTGTATATAAGTATATAAAAAGTTTGAAATTTGAAGGCTTTTGAATAGTTACGAAACTATCATAACGCTCCCAAAACAACCTAAACATAAATAACAAGCGAACTAAGCCCATAGTAGGGACTGAGTTTTATGAAAATGATCCTAAAAAAATGTTATGTTTGGAGGAGAAGTTTAGAGATCAGTAACCTATTTAATCTATCCAATGAAAATCACATATATTTAAGTATTTCTTAATTTAGTACCTTGGTTAAAGCTTTTACTAAGAATACCACAGGTAATATATACACATTTCTTCTAAAGGAAATAGTTTCATAGAGACAGTTGTGCTGATTTTTAAAAAAATAATAATTCAGTAAAGATTTCTCAGATCCTTTTACTTAAAAGGGTAATTAATAAACAAAAGGTAAAGCCTATTAAAACACAAAATGGGGCTGTGTTCATTGCTTCTAAAAATAAAAAACAATGATGGAATGGTAGGTTTGTAATTATACTAACAGAAGAACAGAAGCATGAATAAACTTTTAGAATCTATGACAAAGACCAAAGCCCATTTGGCAATATTGATTTCTCATCTGCTGACACAAAACATTTTTGCAATAAGGACAAATTGAATTGAATGAGACAAAAACTGACATATCATCCCTCAGGGGTTAAGGCAAAGCACTTTATGGCATGGTCTTTAGGTGACATTTTAATTGAGTGTTTGTGTGACCTGTGCTGTTGATTACACCTTGTACCAAGAGTTGCTCAGTGAAGCTACAGGTACCCGCTTCTACACTCCCTAAATCTAGCCCTTTATGGCGTCAGCATCTAGCTGCCCCGGTTGTAACAGCTACTTGCCACGGCACAGCAATTCTACCTCATAAGCCAAAAGTTGCTCCCCAGAACTTAGCTTGGAGCTGAATACTCCAATTTACCCCCCCC
>NW_004567121.1:4380608-4381899 GCF_000260355.1 Condylura cristata | reverse complement strand
CCCCCGCCACACACACACACACACCCATGGTGGACAACATTTACAGGCTCCTGTGTGACTCTGGGTTTTCCTGCCAGTATTCTCTCACTTCAGACTAACATCTTACATTCCTGTTTCAGCCCCCTGCCACAGGACTCCTGTAGGAATCCACTGGGAGTATGACCCTTAATGTTGCCTTCAAGTTAATCCGTAATGCTGACATTCTAGTCTTATATTTTCTATGTCCCCAGTGGACTCCTAACCCCTCTGCATGTCACTCTGGGTGGGAGACAGCCGCCAAGCAGGTACTCACATCTCTCCAGGCCTTTCTCTTCTTCCTAACTCCTAGCAACAGGCCCTGAGTGTGCACACTTGTAATGACACAGCCTCCAGGACCTGAATCAGAGGGAGCCAAAGAGCAAAAGTCACAATTTATTGAGGACCATCTTAAATGTCCTGGAAATGCTCAATGAAAACAAGTGCCTGTCCATCCTTTTCAGAAGATTTGGGTTGCCAAAATGGGACTCTCACTGACAATTTGGCCTCAAATAAACCCTCACACAAATCAGTTTGTTGGCAACAGGATTGAAATGGTGAGATAACGTTATCCAGGCAAACATCACTGGTAGAGATGACCTTGATCATCATTTTCTGCAGAATATAACAGGTGCTCAACAAATGGTTATTACTGTCTTTCTCGAATTTCTGGTAGGTATAACAGATCTAAGCGATCCACTGTGACTAAATTAAAACTATTTAAACTTTTTCACAAAGGACATCATACTCTAGTTTTTTTAAAAGAAAGAAAAAATAGAGTAAGGCTATATAGTATGAGGGGAAAATGTATTCTAACAAACTTCTTCGAGTCAGGCCTTAGCAAAGAGTCGTATTGTCATTCCCAGGCATCACCTACTCACATTCTACCTGTAAAACATGCGTCAAGTATTCCCGGTCATCAGGAAGCTCTTTCTAGTGGTGGGGGGATGAGCTAATATCTCTATCTTCAATAATCTTCAAGGAATTTGAGGAGCCAGGACTAAAATTTCTTACAGCAGATGGTAAATTCCCCAATAAAGTATAGAACCCAGTGTTGTAGAGTTCTAATCTAGGTGTTCAGAGTGGACAACCAACAAAAGCTTAAAAGGTTAGTGCAGGTTTATAAAAAGTATAGGCTTGAGGCCCTCCCTGGTGGCGCAGCAGGTTAAAGCACAGCACTGAGAATCTGAAGCCGCTTCTGCATGAGTTCAATTCCCGCCTGCCCTGGAGGTGACCACATGGCGCGGCAGACCTCTCCTGACCCGCCCGCTGCTCC
>NW_004567121.1:4266011-4379473 GCF_000260355.1 Condylura cristata | reverse complement strand
TTCTGCTCCCCACTCTGTCTCTGGTGAAGCCTCTCACCGCCCCTGAGCCTCTGGCCTGTACCCCAGTTCTGTATGTACAAATAAATAAATCTTTAAGAAAAAAAATTGCTGCTGCAGAGATACCTCCTCTGTCAGCATGATAAACCTGATATTGTTATTAGCAAGGATGCAGGTTACTTACCTGTGCAACAGAGAAATAAAAGATGCATTCCAATCATTCATAGTCTAATAATAGCAAATATATACCCAAAATTAACCATATACATCCTTTTGATGACTATTATTTGCCAAAGATATGCTATTTTGTATTTAATTGACAGTTAACAGCTATCTACTCAAACATCTCTATTCAGCACCCCAGAAGCATCTTGAACTTTACAACCCAAAATTAACCTCCACTTTTGTCCTTCCTCTTACACCCATCTTGCTCACCCAGTCAGTGGCTTTCCATCCATACCAGATGTTCAAGTTGAAACCCTGAGATTTGTTCCCAGCACCTCCCATGGTCTACCATATCTAATCTGTCACTAATTCTTTCACATTCCCCTCCAAAATGTAACATACTCTCCATCGCCACTGTCACCATATACTTCTCTTACCTGGCTGACTATAACAATATCAAATATTGTTCCTCCCTACCCAGATTTTATCACCACACAGAAGTCAAAGTATGCTTGAAAAGTGTAAGTCATATATTGTCTCACTGTCTGTCCTGTTCTATTTGTTTAATTATAGATTCACCAGAAGGTACAAAGAATATATAGTCAGGCCCTATCTTTCCCCTGTAGATCTCAATGCCCTGTTGTTAACATAAAAATTCTTAAATTGTCCTCCCAAACCATGAGATCTGTCAGTATTCCCACTGCTCACATTGACCTTCTTCGGTAGTTTTTCAACTGAGCGGGGATCTATGACTATCTTTGCCCTTGCATCCCAAGCTGGTTTTCCTGCATAAAGCCTTTCTGCCCTCACCTAGCCCCTTGCTCTGATTCTATAACTCTTCTTTGTCCTTCAGATGTCAGCTGCTTTATCCCTTTTTTTTTTTTTAAAGATTTATTTATTTGTGCATACAGAACTGGGGTACAGGCCAGAGGCTCAGGGGCGGCGAGAGGCTTCACCAGAGACAGAGTGGGGAGCAGAACAGGCAGATGGACGAAGTACACTGCTGAGGGGAGCAGCGGGCGGGTCAGGAAAGGTCTGCCGCGCCATGTGGTCACCTCCCGGGCAGGCGGGAATCGAACTCATGCGGAAGCAGCTTTTTTTAGATTCTCAGTGCTATGCTTTAACCCGCTGCGCCACCAGGGAGGGCCAGCTTTATCCCTTTTTTAGCAGCCTCCTGTGCCAGGTCATTCCATGAGGTCCTTGTCACATTCTGTTTCACAGCCCCCACCCCCTTTAGTCATGGTGCTTGTCATCTAGAATTCTTGCATGTATTTGGCATTTTGTGTATGGGTCACGTCTAGGACTTTATCCATTTTGATTGTCACCCAAGTCAAGCCCAGTATCTACACATTATAGGTACTTTAGATTGAATTTCAGAATCACCCACCTGTTAGTTCTGTTTATATCAAGGAAGAAAGAAATTGGGCCATCGTCCAGTTCCACTCTGAATTCCAGCCTCTTCCCTTTGTCTCCTCCCCACTCCAATATCCATGAAGTTGTTCTATGCATGACCCAATTATAATAAGGGCACTTAATTTCCTCTTTGATTTCTTTTCAATAACAAATTGTGACTGGTAATTCATTTAGAATATATTGAAACCTGAATGTCTACTGATTATGTTCCCAAGCACCAAGCTTGCTATAATAAAGACAGAAAAGATGTCATCTCTTGAGGAGAAGCTGGAAAATTATTATTCTGAAAGAAAACTTGTTATGTGTCATAAACTTATGCTTCAGAATCATCCGTGGAAGAGTAATGAACTCAGGAAAGATCGATGGAGCATTCTCTTAACCCCCCTCAACTTATTTTGCTGAGAACTAAATAATAAGAGGAGACAATTTAGGAAGAGAAAAATATGGTTACTATAACGTGCAATGCCTGAAAGAAGAAAATTGAGCAATTCATCTAGTTTACTATGAGTAGTTTTTCAGACTTCAATCATGAGTCACCTAAGTAATTATTTTCTGCTATTTAAGTCCAGAGTTTATTTTATTAGTTTCCAACAGTAAAATAAAATGATGGCAAAATCCAAAGTTTTTTTTAAGCAAGGAGGTAGTAAAAAATTTTCAGTGGTCTCTGCTTTAGCCTATGGCACATAGATTTAATCTAGTGCTGTAAGATTTCTTTTCCTCAAGAAATTGTTTAAAACATTAACATATTCTCATCTGCTTTCTTGATGGATGAGTTCTCCTCTGTAAAGTTTTAGTGGTATAGAATAACTGCAAATTAAATAGCCAATCAAAACTATGTATTAAAAATAGTGGTGCAGGGATTGATGTTGCTAAGTACCTCACTGCTAAGCATGTTTTGAACATACATTGTGATGACAGATCAAAGAGTAAGGAAACAGAGACATTGCTTAGTGGCTAGGGGATGGCAGGTCTCTAATGTCACAAGAACTTTTGGTCCCTGCATCATGTCCCTCCACTAAAGATAAGCAGCTCCTGCTTTAAACTCCCAGCTCAGCCTATATTAGAGGACTTAGCAAACAACATCAGACCTACAGAGTTATTCTCAGCACCATCAACCAGAATACATCAATTTGTAGGTATTCTGCAGTGGTCTGAAATTTGAGTTGCTTTTTTTTTGTTAGTTTGTTTTTTTGGTCATTTTTTAATACAGTTTACCAGTAGAAACAAGATATTGATGTGCTTTATTATAATTACATTAATGATAACCTTATGTTTATGCTTATGGTGATTTTAATTATTTTTATAATTTGTGGAAAGAAAATAATACTATGCTAATAGATCAACCAGAAAGAAATTGGCCTGTACACTTGTGACAACAATCATGAAAATGCAGAATTTTCTCCTCATGTCCTAAACCCAAGTCTGCAGTTCCAACACATAAATCTGTGTTGCAATGCTTTTCCTTTTTAAATCATTTTCTTAATGCTTACACATCAACAAACACTTCATTTCCTTTGAAGGTAAAAGAAAAAGGCGTCAATTGACTTTCTGAAATATCGACATCCAGAGCTGTATTAGAAATTTCTGTTGAACTTCAACCACAACTCCAGTGGTTTTTATTATAACAGGAGGAGTCAGCCTTCAATGCCTGCTGTTGAAATGATGTTGAGAGACAATACTTATAATGCACACCATCTTTGGGAGGGGTGGGGGGTTGGTTAGCATACTTTCTGTATATTTAGCCAAACTGTGTTGGAGTAAAGTTCTTTTGAAATATAGCTGCTGAAAAACGGAAGCCACAGTGCTGAGTGATACGAGAACCCTGTAGGAGATAAGCCTGAGAACAATGGGGGCTCCTCTCTTGGGCTGGGTGCTTTTTGCAAAAGTGGACCTGGGCTGGCCTTCTAGGAGAGCAAAGTGAAAGGAGTGGAAACTGAGAGCAGGAAGGACTCTCATCCTCTGAAATACTGGCTTGAGCTTCTGGTTGCCAAGTGGTCCTCAGGCCTCTCACTTCTTTCCTGTGTCTCATGCAGCTTCTTCAATAAAAATCTGAGTAACTATCTTTCTTTCCTTTCTTGAACTAGTTATGTGGCACTGGAATGTCAGGACATTTGGGCCTAATTCAGTAGAACCCAGGAGAGAAGGAGAGGTCACGCTGCCTCTTGTCCACAGTTGCCAGGACATTGACTGGACATTCATCGAAGGAAAGAGCAGTTTGGAAACTGAGCTGGATGTTGAGGGTCAGGCTCCAGCCACATAGTATAGTGAAGGGTTAAACTTCTCCCAAATGTCAATTTTCAGTTCAGAAAAATTATGTTTTTCCTTAATCTGTGTGATGATGTTTCCTTGTAGAATTTAAATTCCTCATATTAATTTATTTCCAGTTTCTTTTGCCAGGCCCATGAGCTAATGTCCCTATGTCACTTCTCTAGACTCACTTTTCATTCCCACTCTGCTGCAGTTTTCTTGTCATTTCAAGGAAAGATTCTCCATTGTACAAGAGACCTTCCTGATACTTGAAAGACTCTTGCGTCCCTGACCATAAACTCTAAATGCCAGTGGTGCTCCCCCACAAGTGTATACATAGAAACACCCCAGCTCAATTCCAGATACCCTAGGGTTGGGCGTAAGGGGTACGGTAGAAAACCACAGCTGGAGACTCAGGCTGACCTTACTCTGCCTTCTAGACTATCTGGACAATGACTTCTCCTCTGATCATGTCCCTGCTTCTTTTCTCAACAGATACACTTACTAAAAGCCTACTAATAACTCAGCTGAGTGACAGCTGATCCACAAACCAGTAGTTACCATTTACACCCTCACCTGCCTAAGACTCTCTTACTGTCCTTTTTTTTTTTTTTTTTTCATCTTATTTCACAAATGTCCAGAAGGAAGGTCTCTTGTACAATGGAGAATCTTATTTCACAAATGTCCTCAAGTGATCACTGGACTTATGTCCTGACTTCCAGCCTGTGCACTGAGCTTCCCCAGGACAACCACTTCTGCTTTTGTTTTCGTCGCTCCTATGGCCCCAAGCTGTAGTATTCTCCACGGTCAGAATGCAGTCACTGCTGGACTGACTGAAAGGTCTTGGGGATGCAGTGTCACCGAGAGTGTTTCATTTCATTTATCAGTATCACCAAGAGTGTTCCATTATTGCTATTAATGGTTTCATATCGCAACCATTAATAGCCATAATGGTTCTAATGTATCATGTTTTCTAATCTGAAAATTCCATCTATTTTGTCTGTTATCTAAATGTAATGAGGAATAGTATAGGAAACACTTTGGTATCAACATTCGATATAAATTTTACATGTCAGTGTATAAGGTAGAAATGGACCATCTATACCCTAAGCCTGTGTCTAGAGATCATGCTCTGATCCTCACCCAATTATGACTTCTGAGACAGATCAAAATGTGTGTATAGTCTCAGAGTATCTAGCAATAGAGGCAAAGGGACAGAAATTATAATATGTACACAAAAGAAAAATGAGTATAGCAGGCTCATTTTGTTCAACATCATTTCATTATAAGTTGATGGGGACAAAAATCAGTTCCTCATTGGGAAGTGGGCCATTGTCTGTGTGGATTTTGCATGTTCTCCCCATGTCTGCATGGGTTTTCTCTAGAAACTCACTTCCTCTCACATCCCCAAAATGCATACATCCAGTTTACTGGTGTGCCGTATTGTCCCAGACTCTGTGAGGATATGTGAGAGCACACTGTACTGGAAGAGCGTCCAAAGGTTGGGTCTCATTTATACACTGACCTGTTGGGGTGGACTTCAACAATCCTGGCCCAGAATACAGTTTAAAAATAAAAGGGGCCCTTTTGGTGGTGCAGCATTATGGGGGGAGCCGCAGCCACTTCAGCATGAGTTTGATCCCCACCCTGGAGGTGGCCCACATGGCGTGGCAGACCTCTCCTGACCTGCCCGCTGCTCCCCTCAGCAATGTACGTCGTCAGTCAGTCTGTTCTGCCCCCCACTCTATCTCTGGTGAATCCTCTCACCGCCCCTGCACTTCTGGCCTGTACCCTGGTTCTGTATGCACAAATAAATAAATCTTTTTTAAAAAATGAAAGAAAGAATGAATGAAATCCACAGGGATTACAACTGAGATGAAAAAATGTACTAAATGGAGAATAATGTGAAAAAAATATTTAAAAAAGAACGAATGAATGCAAGTGGTTATTATTAGAAGTTAGGAATGTTTGGGTCTTTATTTAGAAGTTTGCTAATGTTTTGTGTACATAAATATGCTAAGAGAATATTTGTATCTATTAATCTATAGTAAAACTTGTGTCATTATATGTCATTTCACTTAAAGTCACAGTTTCCAAGAACCTATTGATGATGCTAAGTGAGGACTTGTCAAAACTGGAGAATCTGCTGACAGAATGGATGACATTTTCTTCACTTTTTTTCTTTTAAATTTTGTATTTTGGAAAATCAGAAACATGTACCAAAATGTCCAGAATAATATAATAAGATCTCAGCACTTCAACAGTTACCAACCAAAGACCATCTTGTTGCATTATATGCCCACCAACTGTATTATTTTTTTCTTCCTTCAACTGTATTATTTTTTTAAAGATTTATTTTATTTATTCATACAGAACTGGGGTACGGGCCAGAGATGCGGAGGGTTTGAGGACCCACCAGGGACAGAGTAGGGAGCAGAACAGACAGATCGCCGAAGTACACTGCTGAGGGGAGCAGCGGGCGGGTCAGGAGAGGTCTGCCGCGCCATGTGGATCTCCTCCGGGGCAGGCGGGGATCGAACTCATTGAGGACGTGGCCTAAGCTTCTCAGTGCAGTGCTTTAACCTCCTGCGCCACTAGAGAGGGCCCTCAACTGTTTTATTTTAAAGCAAATCCCCAAATCATCTCATCTATCAATAAATATTTCAGCATGAATCTCTAAAAAAAAAATCTAAAAAGAATATTGCCACAATACTATTAATAAGCCCAAAACAAAATAAACTTATAATACCATCGTATTTCCTGTCAGTATTTTGATAATCAGTTGTGGTGACTTTTTCAATAAATCTGAAAATTGAATTTAAAAAAATGATACCTTCTTTGGGAAGGAAGCTTCAGAGGAACCAAAACAGGTCCTTTTTGATTACAAGACAATATCTGCAAAGTGAAAAGTAAAAATCTATGAAAAGTTATTTCAGTGAGTAAAAATGAAGTAGCTCCAGCCTTTTTGGAGGTTCCCATCCAACTCACATGTGCCACAGCCTGCGTCCCTAGACTCAGCCCATGAGGGCAGGTGTGCACTGCATGGGACTTCAGTTCACTCTTCAAGAATGTTTCCAACATGGTAGGATGCTCTGTGTTGCCAGGAGTTCAATATCTGGCCACATAGGAAAAAAATGTGTATGACAGATTTTTTTAAGTGTTGATTGAGCACATAATTTAAAAGTCAGAATATTAAATAAACATCTCTGCCCTTTCTTCCAACAGGCAGCCCAGAGAACTGCTCTCCACGCTCTGTCTGACAGGTACATTTTGTCATTTTTATGAACTATAAATTGCTTTATGAAACATTGAGCCCTATTTATTGTGGCATATAATTCATAATCAGATTCTGTCCCTAAAGTATCTGTGAACTGGGATGTTAAACAGTTTGCATGCTTGGATTTGTCATGCATGTGTGAAGTTTATTGCAGCAAAAACCGCCTTGTTGTATTTCATAAAAAGCATGAAGAATCCCTTGTTGTGCAATGAAACAAGAGACAAACTTAAAGGGAAGGCCTGAATGGCACAGTAAATTCTGAACTTTGAAATTGGTTGAGATCTAAGCTCTTTTTTCAGCAATAAGTACTTATTTTGAGGTGTTTTCCTTAAACTTTTTCCATGTGATTTCACCAGGTGCTATGTTTTGAGGTGATCCCCTCTTGAAATATTTTATGCACACACCCCAGTTCATGGTCCCGGCTGCCCGCCTTTCCACACCTTGCTTTGTTCTCTCTGTTTTTGTTATTGATGAGATCACCCTAATCAATGAGCACAGCAAACCTGTATTTCATTTCCTTATTTGGTTGAAGGCTGTGTAAAGAAAGTTGAGCAGGGATATATAAAGTTACTTTCTAGAATAGAAAGGTTTTGGGTTTTCCTTACTATGTCTGTGTGTCTTAAAAAATTGTCAGGAGGTAAAGATGTAGCCTCTAGGTCTCTCCACAGTGAGGTTCTTACATTTGTAAGAACAGCTGGTGGAGGTGCTCCCCAGCTCACTGGCAGGCATCTCTGTGTTGTCTGGACAACCTTCACTACGCTCCTTCCCTTTCCAGCTCTTTTTTTGTGGAATGAGCAGTCATTGTGTAAACTAGCTCTATGCAGTGCTTTTCCGAGGTAAAACATGTCACTTTGTGAGTTATCTGAACTCCTCGCTGAAAAGCAGTTTCTCTGTGATGGCAGACTGAGCCTGAGGTTTTGTTGGTTTTTTGTTGTTGTTGTTGCTGTTTGGTTTGGGTTTTTTTGTTTTTTGTTTTTCAATTAAAATGCCTTCCCCATGATAGCTACAGAAGCCTGTGTGCTCGAAGAATCTGTGCTATGAGATCTTCTGAAAATGATTCTGGGATTATCACCAAAACTAATAACTACACTTCTTCAGACTCGGTTGGAGGAGTCTCTGCTGAAGGAGGAGAGACTCCAGAACAAAACATTTAAAATTCCTTTCCTTTCTAAATTTCATTTTCCTCCCTTCATTTCTCAAGCAAGAAATTCCTTCCACAAACTTCACTGAGCAGTTTACAATGTTATATTATTGCCAACAGTTACACGGTGATAAAAATGTTGTAAAATTAAATTATGGTGATGGTTTCACAATCCTGATTACCTTAAGTGGATGAACTTTATATAAATTATATTTCAATGAAGTTACATGTATTGACACAAAATGTCATTCTGACCTTTGGTATAGGAAGAAGCAAAACCTATTTTAGGAAAATATGGACTCCTTCAAAGATATGTTGCAAATGAAGTAAAAAGAATGCTTTTTTTGATAGTCTCTTTTAAAATAGTTGGCTAGTAACTTAGCCTCTGTTGATTTTATAGTTACTAAATGCAGAATGCTATGAAGGGGAGAAATCCATTCCTTTGAAGCAGTTAACAGTTTTCATTATCATTATGCTTATTATGAATTTCTGTATCATTAAGGATAGGAGAGTATTTCTTAAATCTAACAGGTTTTCTGTTCAAAATTAGAAGAACTGTGCTGTGTTCATTCCCAGGTGATGAGTTGACTTGTTATTCTAACAATGCAGATGTGTAAGGCTATCTTCTCTAGACTCTTCTGTTCTGTTTGGAGAGTGAGGGGCATACCTTGTAATTTCCATAAGTAAGAAATATCTGTAATTATCTGGAGATTTAAGGGTTTTTTTTTTTTCAAAATAGTAATTTAAAATGCCTACTGAATTAATTGCATTAATTTACTTAATTAGACAGTGCTAATTTATCATGTAATGTCATTTCTATCACATAACTTGGTTCATGCAATTAACCAGGATTTTCTAAAGAAGGGTTAATGTGGCTTGGGTTCAGACCACTGTATGAATTACCTCATATTCTGTCTGTCAAAAGAAACACCTTAGCCTGAGAATGGAACTGAGTAAACCAGCTCCCCCAGCCCCAGGTTGTGACCTTCCAAGGGAGAGATCTACCCTCTCTATCTCTCTGATATTAACCTGTTATACAATCGTTTATACAAACTATTCTGGCTCTTCCTTTTGTTTTCTACCTGTTATCATCTCTTGATATAAAATTCCATATTGGCTAGGCAGCACTTTCATTTTTGTCCTAGAGGGGGGAAAAAGGCATTTTTGAGGCTTTCGAGGTGCTTTCTGAGTTCTGCAATTCTGAAATTGGGCAGAAAGCCTTTATGAACTCAATCCATGCGACTGCAGACTCCTTGTCTCTGTGTCCTGCTAGTTCACTTATCCATAGCCCATTCCATTCCATTTAGCCTTATAACTAAAGTATCTGGTGAACACACAGGGTATTTGATACAGAAATAGAGCCATTTTGTTCCAGGATGTAAAACTTGTGAGGAAATAGGATTTTGCTGTTTTGGGGTTGTTGGGGGAATATGACTTTACACTATGGAAAGCCAATGTTCTTCTGTTTCCCCATAAGAAATCCTGCCTTCAGGGCTTTGAGACCTAACCTGGTGAGACTAGTTATAAAGAAAAGGGGTGGAATTTTCCTTTCTTTTCTAAGACTATATACTTTGAGTCCAGTCAGTCTTTAGCAATTATATACAACCTTGATAGAATTAAGCCATGATATCCTCATTACTTAAATTTAAAAAACATCTGTGGTCACAGCCAACAAAAACCTTCTGCTTTTTTTTGGTTTTCTCTGTGCGGTATTTCAGCCACAAAAGGTGACGTGCACTGCAGATCAAAACTGGATTCCATTGTCTAGGCAGATTCTGGCCTCAGCCCTACTAATGTGTGCCACCCTGCAGTGATAGGCACAATTGTTGTAAGGGTGAGATGGCAAGGTTTTGCTGGTGTTGTTCTTTTATGTAGAATTTTCACCTGTTTTATGCTTTTGAGGATCAGCTGGCCTGCAAGAAGGCCCACCGTTGCTTCAGATAATGATAGAAACTACGAGAAAACCTCTATTAGTAAAGGGGGGACTAGCCACTGTCATCCTTACTTATTCACTCCATGTAATGTGCCTTTCGGATGCTTTGCCGCTTATGGATTATTGTAGTGGATGGTTCGAGAGAGGCAGGGGAGAACAGGGATAAATGGGCATGACGTTCCTTGATGGGGTCTGTCTGTGGTGTGGAAGCTCTGCACTCGGAAATCCACCACATCGCTGGTAATGTGGAAAATATGCAAAGTGCCCTGAGGAAGGAGGAAGGATATGTGTGCTGCATACGAAGTGGCTCTGCATACGATTAACTTCCCTTCATAAGTAGTAAATAGTAGATAACTGTGATCAAAAAGAGGATTTGTGTGATTTATCAAGCTGAGCAACTGTGCATTTGCAGAGAAGCTGGAGGTCAATCTTGAAATCTAGGGCAAGAGGAGCACTAGGAAATTGCCAGGACTAAGAAGTTAATCATACCCTTAGACTGCCTCCATCTGTCTCAAAACGACAGAGCTGCTGCAGAGAAGCAGGGATGCTTTATAGCAGCAAATCAGGAATTAATATTTTCTGTGAAACCTCAAGCATCATTTGCAGTAACTTGGGTTTTATAAAAATGGAGCATAATTTCATATGAATAAATCACATTCTGCTAGAAATATGAGAAGCTGGGGGGCGGAGGGGCTTGACTTTAGAAAAAAGAAAGGCATGAGCAAGAAAACCAACATGAAAACAGTTGTTGAATCGATGGTACTTGGAGGGCACAAACGGCCATGTGGTTAAATTGTGCATATAATCATCCTCCGAAATGTCAGCCTGTGACTCCAGAAATGGCTACATTTTTATAGCCTTGGAGATGCATCACTAGTCTGTAACCTGTCTGCCCATCTGGCAATATCTCAGGTCCAGGATCCATTTCTATTGAAATCCAAATAACTGCCATTGATTTATGCATTTATGCCATAAGTATTTATTGAGCACATCCCTCCTGCCCTTCCAGGCACTGTGCCAGTGCAAGGGTACCGTGGAGAACAGAAGTGACCATGAGCTGATGCTCTTAGCTACACCATCCAGCAAGGGGCTGGTTTTGCAAAGGAATAATAGGCTTTTTGGGTTTCTATATTTGTTATGCTCAATTTTGCATTTTTTAAAATAAATCTTCACCCATTAAGTCTCCCCTTTCCATTAGAAAAGTTATAATAAAATGAAATAAATGAGGCACATCCAAAAATGAAGGCTTACCTATCCTTGGTTCTAGTCTGCATCTTAAAGCACAACTAGAAACAGCACCATGTTGAGGGGAGGGCGAGGCCATCATGAAGTCACACAGTGGAGCCCTGGTATTTAGCTTCATCTCCCTGATCCACTGCCAAATGGAAATCAGCTTCAGCAGAGCAAATTGGGGTGTGGAGGTGGCCACCAGCACAGAAGTATAAATGTCTGGGTGAAATTTTACGCTATGTCCCTGACCTTGTAAGAGGACAGTCACAGTTGTCATGTACAACTGAGAGTCTTTAAGGGTCCCAAAGGGGTTCATAGGGAGCTTCTAAGAAAGTTTTAAAGTTTCAGCTTTTCAGACGCCAAGGTGGCACACCATGCTTTACATCCCAACAACTTAAACCAGTCATAGTAATACTTTGTCTCTACTGATAAATAGAGTAACCCTAACATTTCTAGCAAAACTCATTTTATGCCTAGCACCCAACACAGTTTCTGGCCACTAGGAGGCACAATGAGTTATTTGAAGTATCTAGCCTGCCCTGAGGACCCACAGCAGTTTCTAGTCTCCACAATTCAAGGGATTCTTTATAATGAAGTCTTTTGATCCACCAAGTGGATAAAAGCTTTTAAGAGCTTTAGAGTTTAGAAGCACTATCACACTGATGGTCTCATTTTATGACCCTCATAACAACCCTGTGAAATAGGAAGGGACCACCATACAAGTAAGAAATAAGAAAACCCAGCCTAGGACAGGTGATATACTCACCCAAGGTATCAAGGTAGCAGGTGGCAAAGCCAGGACTGGACTGCAGGCCACTGACTGGCAAGGAGTGTGGCTTTCTCATTCCCATCATGCATGGCAGAGCAGGCTTGCGAGGACAAAACATGAGGCCATGGTTTATGTTCTAACAAATCATCTACTGACTGTTACTAATACTTTCTTTGTTTCTAATAATAATTACAATAATCCTACCACTTCAGGAATCATTTGTTTTTTTGGTTTTTGTTTTGTTTTGTTTTGTTTTCTTTTTACAACCCTGGCATCTAGTAACAGTTTCTTGACAGTGGAGAAATACAATAAGTTCTGATGAATGAACACAAACAATAAACAAATCAATGAGTGAATGAAAGATAAACATTTTGTGGTTAATGGGTGGCAGCTGTGGGAAAAGACTCTTCTGAAACTGGTTAACCATCAAGGCAGAAGATTGCCTCAGGAGGTAGGAGTCCGTGTTCAAGAGTATATCGCTAAGGTGCATGCCTCGAAGATGCTACATAACTGAGAAACACTATAAAATGTCATGCAGGAGGGGGGTAGGGAGGATTGATAAAAAAAAATTCTAGTCTAAAATTCAAGAAAAGAACTCAAAAGGTTGAGTCACCCAATGCAATGACATTTGAGTAGAGTTGAGTTAGAAATTAATAACTGAAAGGCACGTGATGCCCTCGTGCTGGAGAGGCTGGGGGGCCAGAAGCCCTCAAGACCTCTGGCTCCTCCTGTCACCCCTGCTCTCCCCTTGTTGCTGTGCCCCATGCTATGACACACCTGAAAGCACTCTCCCATATTATCTCCACCAATGAGGCATCTTCTCCTTCACTCATTCTGTGAATATGTAATGTACTGAGTGAGCCCCCATAGTGGTCTCTATGGGACATCCCTGACTGTGGATGCCTCTCCCAGGAGTTTGCAGTGCAGCTGAGGAATCTGGATTTCCAAAGACACAAAACTTACCCACAATCTTTGACCATAAAGCCTCCAAGTGGTCTTTGACCATAAAGCCTCCAGTCAGTGCTCTTAAGCACTTCAGGAACAACCACTCCATCAAAAAATAAAGAAAGTATGTCCCTGGGGGTGAGGAGGGGATGGAGGATGCATATAACATGGGGGGCCCCAGCAGAATCTTCTGGGGACCACGTAAAGAGGAAACAGCACTCAGTAAGTCTCTGGGCAGCGGTGTCTCTAAGGCCCCAAGATTCCCTTCAGCATCTACACAAGCAAACAAACACGTCAGTCTCACTGCTTATTTTGGAGAGATCATAGAAGTGTTCCTTGCTGGCTTTCGGTGACTGTTAACTCAATTGGCTGCATGAAAATCACAAGCAAACACAGGCTGTCAGGTTTAAACTCAGCTTTTAAAAAGCCCCCCTAGTACTAATTTCCACAATAAAATTCAATAGCTCCAGAGAAGCCATTGAGTTCTATCAGGTAAATAACACACAGTTTAAAGGTCCCAAACCTGTATTTTACACAATAGAACAGAACAGCCTGGAAGAAACTGTTATAGTCTTTTAAGTAAATAAATAACAAGTTGTATGAAGCCATTAATTGCCCTTTAAGTTGGCCCAGGACTTAGGGGGAGTCCTGGGGGTTAATGTTGCTGCCTATTATCTGAGCCAGGACACAGCAGGAGGGGGCTCCAGTGAAAGCAGGTTTTAACCCTTTTAGTCAATGTCCACAGTCACTATGGGAACAGGCAGGCAGACTTAGAAGGGTTTTAGCTCCAAGGGAAAAAAAAAAAAATGATAGTGGTGACAGCTGCACAAGGTTGTGAATTGTGAATGTACTTAATGCCATTCACTTGTACAATGGAAAATGATAACAGTGGTACATTTTTTTTTAAGATTTATTTATTTATTCATACAGAACTGGGGTACGGGCCAGAGATGCGGAGGGTTTGAGGACCCACCAGGGACAGAGTGGGGAGCAGAACAGGCAGATCTAAGAAGTACACTGCTGAGGGGAGCAGCGGGCGGGTCAGGAGAGGTCTGCCACACCATGTGGTCACCTCCGGGGCAGGCGGGAATCGAACTCATGCGGAAGTGGCTCTAGATTCTCAGTGCTGTGCTTTAACCCGCTGCGCCACCAGGGAGGGCCAACAGTGGTACATTTTATGTCCATTTACCACCAAAAAAAAGGAAAGGAAAAAATGTATCTTTGTCCTTGCAGATTCTACAATCCCTAGATCTTCAGGATGGTCTCCTTTCCCATGAGTCTAGAGTGGGAAAGCGGGGTCTCTCCTGGGTTGGAGGTGCTGGCATAGCCTAGAGGTTTGCACCTTCCTTCTCCACTAGAAAAGGACTCCCACAGGTACAGCTTCCTTGGCACCAGTAGCTGGGCTGGGTGGGGGATGGAGTGGCCAGGGAAGAGCAGGGCTAATCACCCACACTTTCTATTTAACCTGCTTCCTAAAGGGAAACTGGGGGTGGGGGTGGAACTGACTCTACTCCATATATGGAGTGACATAAGCCATAGGAACATACATTAAATTACTAGCTTTCACCCATTATTGTCTACATGATGTTCCCTTTTTGGACTCATTCTGTCAGACTAAGTAAATAAAATGATGGAGGCAAATACTTCTTGTCATACTCCTCTTGAACACCATGTGGTTGTCCCTGTTAGACCAAGATGGCAGTACACTGTGTTTCCACTATTGGTTACTCATTTCCCATTGAAGGCATCCAGGTTTTTTATTGTATCCAATAAAGTGGTCTCAAAGTTGGCATTAAGTAAACCTATTGTGTAGTTACCATTGTCACTACTGTCACTCATTTTTTAAGTAGATAGCTAACTAGCTACTTAGGGTAAATAAAGCATTTGCTGTCCTGCCCGGAATGTGAGCTCACAGAAGTGAGCTCTGTTTAAGCAGATGACACCTAAAGATGCAGTCTAAAGTATCTCCCTTTTACCTCTTTTGTGGTCACCGTTGTTATTGACCCAGATTTAGGGAATTAAATTTAAAGGGAACCCAAAAGCAACAAAAAATCTATTTTACAGGGAAAAACAAAACAGAAGATCCAAAAACATGCATTTGTTAATCTATTTTATCCTGTTTTAGTTGAAGTAACATTGGTTTACAAAACCATACCTAACTTAGGGGAATAGGTTCCTGCCTCACCAAGTTAAGTCCCCGACACCACAGCCACCACCAAAGTACCCATAGTAAAGGACTATGGCCCCCTTTTCAAATGTATGTTTCGTAACTCACGGATGCCACTGTCTTTTATTATTATTTATATATATAAATAGGTTATTGTTCATTTTATAACAGTGTTTCCTTCCCCCTCCCTCTCCTGTCATCACCATAGTCCCCCACATCCCTCCCTCCTTCTGATCCCTCGATGTCCCTGTCCCCTGTAGGATCTGTCTAGTTTATAATTGTCTGCTTGTTTTGTATTGTTTTGTTGTGTTTTGTATTATAATAACAATACACTTCCCCCACCACCACCCACTCCCCATCTTATTTGGTTCTCTGAAATTCCTCCTATAAGTGAAACCATTTAATTTTTTTCTTCTCATTTATTTCATTGAGCATGATTCCTTCTAGCTCCATCTGTGTTGCTGCAAATGGCATGAGTTTATCTTTTCTTGATTGCTGAATAGTACTCCATTGTGTATGTATACCACATCTAAAGGACACAGAAGCATTAACCCAATAAGATTCAAGCACTGCTATGTTTATCACAGCACTGCTTACAATAGGTAAATCCTAGAAACAATCCTGATGCCACAGTCTTTCGATATATCTCTCTTGTCTATGTCTTCACTAAGTGAAGGCCAGCTGGAGAAACATTTGTGGTTGGTGGGTGGTTAGAAAGTCAATAGAGTGGGATTCTTCTGTTTTGCTTTGCTTTGCTTTGTTTTTTTTTTTTGTTGTTGTTGTTTAACACGAACTACTTCGCTGTTTTTGATGGAACTTTATTTAAACTATGACACCAATTCTGTTTCGTTTTTTAAAATATACTTTTAGTGGCAAAGACGAGCCAAAGCCCTCCCAGGGGCTATTTCCCTCTTCAGACTCAGGAGCCAGCTGGAGCAAGCTGCCCCTCCAGCTGCTGACTCTGGGCTGCCCCTTCTCTCCTGTCCTCCGTTCCCCAGTGCGCCTCCTGGTATCCCACTCCTGTAACTTCCACTGCTCCCGACGCCCCAGGCAGCCTTGGGTGTGAGGCCATGCTGGCCAGCTGACCTTTGATGACTGCACTTTGGAGCCCTGTGAGCACCTCTCTGCTGTTGAAAGGTTAATATGCTCCCACTGCACTGGAGCAGCCTGACCTTTGCCTACTCCACCCTGCTTCTTTCCCTGTGCTGGCTCCCAGGCAAGTGACTGCTGGCCAGCTGCTGCCCATTGGCCCACAGGCTGCAGTGCCCACCGCTGTCCTCCCCAGCAGTGTCAAAGCCAGGTTATTTCCATCCCTGTTACTCAGAACAACAATTCCTCAACCTTCCCTCCTCTCTTGCTGATCTCAGTAGCCTTGGGTTTGAGTTTTCATACAACCCATTCTCCCCCTTGTGTGGATTAGCAGTGTTCAGTATGCCAGTGCTCACTAATTAATTACAGGTCAGTTAGATTAAATGTTGAAACCAAACCAACTACTTGTGAATCCATAGTCTCTTTCTTCATTTCACAGGCCAGGTCAGCCTGCTGGCTGGCCCCGATCTGGCCAATTGGACAGGGCCTCCTTGAAGCCCAGCCAGGCCAAGAGTCTAAAGGCCAGACAGCTGTCCACTTAGCTTCCCTGTGGCCTCACTTTCCCTTTTCACAGCCAGTGAGGCAGGGAGCCACTTTAGGCTGCACTTCTCAAATGGAGACAGAACCCCTTTTTAGCCAGTCCAGTCCTGGTGTGGAAAGAGAAGGAAAGTAACATGTGCGTGTGAAGGCACTTCCAGCCATGAATGCTACTGAAGCATGGAGTTATTTCTTAGATCTCTGAGGATTGAATACGTAAAGGAGGTCCCTGTTTTCTTTGAGTCACTGAGCTTTTCATGTAATTCCGAAAGGACAGTCACGCGGGCCCTTGCCATTGCTGGACAATGAGCATGACACTGACTGATACCCCATTCCTCTCTGACAAAGGCAGGGGTTTTCAGGCATCTGGAGCAGGGAGCCCACTGCACCAGGCCCTGAGCTGATGTCATCCCATTTCACCTAGCCTGCCCTTGGAAGCCCCTGCCCCCATTTTACACATGGAGAAACTGAAGCTCAGAGCAATGGATTCCCTTGCCCGAGGTTGATGAAGGGAGAGAGCTAGCTGGACCCCAGGATTTAGAGTGGCAATGGGACCCCAGGCAGGGAGGACCTGGCAGATGAGGTTGGTGCAGCTGGAGGCCCAAGAGCCTCATCTGCCCCCTTGAAGGACAAAATCAGTCCCCTGCAGCTGCTCATATACAGCACAGGCTGCCAACCAGGCAAAGAGCTGCTCTCTCTCCTCACTCACCCGTGTGGCAGTGTCAGAGTGCAGTCATGTTTAATCAAGGGAGTATTCTGCTCCCTCCATATTTGAACATAAAGTAGGAGTAAACAGGCTCCCTTGAAGGACTCTGGTGGGGGCTTGCTGGTAGAACATTCCCCATCCTAGGTCTGTTCTCTCCAAGTGGTTCTAGGAATTTCAGTCCTCTCCCTTTTGTGTTCTGCACTTAAAATAGAAGATGACCAAAAAAAAAAAAAAAAAAAAAACTTGAAAAGTGCAGTGGTCATCACTTAGATTTATAGGATGGTGAGAGGAAAGCCAAACCAACATTTTTTCATAAGACTTATATTTCTTGAAGTTTTCTTTTTTTTTTTCATCCCACTGGCTGGAGAAATATTAGCTATTCACTAACATTTCAAAATGAAGGTCAACTTTTGCTCTCATCTCAATAGCAATTCTGTAGCTTGTGGGTCTTTAAAATGTGACCCCTACCCATCCATTGTTCTTCTGGGCACTCGGCTCATCAGTCATCCTGGTCTTCTTGTCTCAGGCTAGTGAAATAGTCTCTAGGGTAGGGGAGACCACAACGACTCGGAGGTCTGATCAGCAGGGCACACCCCTGACTCCTCACGTCCCCTCCAGCCCTGCTTCTGCCACAAACTTATTTCCTGACCCCAGTGTAGTTTGCCTGGAACAATTCTCCTTCCCACTGTCCTACCACCCCTCCCTTACTGATCTGCCCCTGCCTTGAAGCCAAGTCACAGCTTACACATCTCGGCTGAAGTCCTCCTCCCTTGGCCAGCCTCTCCCGTGGCACCCTCCGCTGTCTGCCTTCCCAGGAAACGAGCTCCATCCTGTGGCTGTCAGCTTGGCCCCAGCGCAGTGCCGATGCGCAGCTTCATACTGTTTCTCTGAGTCCTCTTTCTCATGGAGCTAACGATATCCACTCTGTCCACCCTGAAGTATTATTGTCAAGCTAAGGACATTATTGTTGCAAAATATCTGAGTGAAACAAAAAGCTAATGATAAGATTAGATACTCTTTGGTAGTACAGGTGCTGCCAGAGAAGAAGAAAAAGCAGCCTGAATAGCTATGCCCTTGATAAATAATGATAAAAGTCAAAACATTCCATCACCCCAGCCTCTTCTTTCCTCTTAATCTTTCAACCCCAACTTAGGGAAGACTAGTGACCTTTTTTTTTTCAATTTTTATTGAAGTAGCATTGGTTTATAACATTTATGGAAGTAGCAGACATATAGCATTATATTTCACACTGTGTATATACCACAGTATGATTGCCACCAAATGTCTAATTTCTCCCCATCACTATACCATTGACTCCCCCCTTTCCCATCTTACCCAACCCTTTCTCCTCCATCTGTTCTTATAAACCAAGAGTTTATTTTCATTTTATTTGGTTGTTCATTTGTTTCTTTATATTCCACATATGAGTGAAATCATATGGTATTTGTCTTTCTCCATCTGGTTTATTTCACTTAGCATAATACCTTCAAACTTCATACATACTGTCATAAGTGACAAAATTGTATCTTTTTTATAGTTCAGTAGTATTTCATTGTATCTGTTTTGTCTGGCAACAATAAACATGAGTTTGGGAAATGAGCTCTAGGTTTGCAGGTACCACTTCTTTCACTGAAACTTCCCAAGGAGGGCAAGTCTCTATTAGTTCCCACATTATTCCCAAACCTGTTCTGTTGAATAAAATAACATCTTTGGATGTCCTTTTCTCCAAATGCAACAGAATGCAGCTTAGGATGGTTGGAGCTTGGCTAGTTTGGATGCACTAAAAACCCTTCAATGTCAGCATTCTCTACACCTGCTTTAGAAGGCTATTCAGTCATTTCTTTTTATAGAAATTCTAATCTCATATGACCACTTTAGGTTTTTAAATTAGCAGTCAGGTGCTGCCGTTGTGAAGTTTTGTTTCACTGGAAAAGTGAATACATGATCCTTTTCAACTTATTCAAAAGCTTTAAAAGGCAGTATTTTAACCCTGAATTTTGTGACTTTGAAGTCAACTCAGGTGACATTTTACCACCACTGTACTTTTATTTCCTGGCTGTTCTGTTACTTTGCTCTTAAAAGACAGCTTTGGCAACTTGAAATATGAATTCCCAAATCCCCAAACTTCCAGATCTGTGATCAGTTATAATTAATCCCCTCGTGCCATTTCATCTAGAATCCTGTCATATAACCCAGGAGGCACTTTGCAAAATCCACAGAAGGAATTCCCTGCAAGTATTGAACAGTGATGCTGTTGCCAAGTGCCAATCACCTGCCTGGAGTGATTCATCCCCAAACATTCCAGGAATGTTTCTCCTCTATGTTTGGTACTGTGTGTTTATATAGTGGTTGGGGGATCACAAACCTCAGGTTAAACCAATAAAAATACAAGAACAAATAATACTTTTGTATAATTGTATGCCTGGTGTTTTATTGCCTATCTGAAATTCAAATTTCAGTGGGTGCCCTGTTTTTTAACTGGCAGTTTTACATAGTATGATAGTTTCAATCACAGTTTGATTGAAAGACCATTGAGGGAAAAATAATGTTCTGTGAAAACACTTGATTCTTGGTAGAAATTACATAAGAAAATGCCAAGATCCTAGAAAGGTATCTGCATAGTAACTATGCATGTAACTTAAAATTTGCACTCACTCTTCAATATAGCTTCCTTGTAAAATGATTTGCTCTTTTCAGATGGTGGTGTAAGGCTCTCGCTTCCCAAAAGGTTGTGTGTAAAGTTGCTCTTTATTTTCCACCTGAATGTGTGTCTCTGTGTGTGCAGTGTGTGGTGTTCTAGCTGCAAGCTTTGGGCCTGAGTGGAAGTCCAGGTTGGGGAGGCACTTTATGCTGCTCAGAGGTGCCTCACAGAGGCCTGCACTTCCCCTCCCACCATCTGTGTCCTGAGAACCTCAGACGTCCCCTTTTGGGACACTTAACTGCTGCCCCAGCTCTACCAGGACCTTGTGTGCTATGGCTAATGTGTATTCTGCTGAGTTATTTATACCACAGATTGTCTGCTTTGATAGAGTGAATTTATTTTTTCTGCTACCACTGAAGAGAATCTCTGACCTGTTTCCATGTCTGCCACAGGCCAAAGGGATTTCTCCGGTGACCTCTAAGAATAGAAGGTGAGGGTCAACAGCTTCCTTGCAGCACGTGGCTGTCGGGCAGCAAGGCTCTCACTCCCAGGCTGTGAGTGGCTCACACTTTCTCTCAAGCTCCATTTCTTAAGCCCTATGATTCCCCCAGTTATCACTTCATATTAATTATTCATCGCCTAGCTTTTTTCCAAATGTAATTAATGAGATAAGTTACACAATGGCATTAGTAGTAAATAGTGTAATAGAAAAGCAATTACTGAAGGGGCAATTTTAATTCAACTTATTTTAATTACATGGGACTCCAAGTTATTTAAAATCCTGTCTCCACAGAGCCTCCTTTGAGCTTCCAAAATTGTCACCACCTTGGTTACTTAGAGATAGTCTGCAAAATTTTCTCCTACCTTTCCATCAGTGAGCAAGTCAGGGATTTCAAGTAAATAGGTAACCAGGTAGATCACAGGCTGGAACTGGACCCCCTGTAAGGATGGCACTCCTGGGAGCCCTCTGAGGGCCTACAAAACCCTCAGAGGGCTTTGTGAGGATAAAGAAACCAATGGCTGCAGCTCCCAAGGCCAGGGACCTGTGCCATCTGCTGGGGCCTCCTGCTCAGGTGGCCCACACTCGCACTAAAGCTCTGCAGTTTCCCTCTTGAGTTCTTAATAGCTGGTCTTCGAATTTGTGTTTCTTGACTGCAGTCCATGAGGACAAGGGAATGAGCAGGAGAAACTTGAAACCTTGATTGACATGCCACCCACCTCGCTGGGTGGCTTCTCCACCCCTCTGCCCATGCCCAGGACCCTTCGCCCAGCCCTCCTGTCTGTCCTGTGCAGTTGCTGCTGTCATCCTGGGGGTCATACACCCCAGCTGGAGCATGGCCACACTCAGGATGTAACTTAGCACCACACCCAAGCCCCACTGCACCTCCTTGCTCCCCAGGCCAGCAACACGGCTCCTTGGGCAACTCTTCAGGGCAAGCCTCTCTCCTCCTTGATCCAGGTGCCCCATATAGCCCTGTGTGAAACTCATTCTTCACATGTTAGTTGGGGCAGCAGGTCCATGAGCAGGGGAGATGCTTGGCTCAGCCACACAACCCTGCTGCCAAGGCACAGTGCAGTGAGGCCTGTGACGGGCTATACTCACCTCACAGGTATCCCAAGAAGCCAATAAAAAAATGCCATGACCATTGGAGAGACCATGGAAGAAGTGAGGAAGCACTGTATTCCATCCCTTGTGATGACACCTTTTCCTGCTTTTTGATCTAGGAATTCCTATTCTTTGTTGCAATGAATTTTGCAGCTGGTCCTGACTCCAGGACTTGGGGAAGCTGGGTCACTGCCCTCGGTTAGCATCAGGAAAGGCCACTATGAAGGTCTGAAGAGCTCACCAGAGTGTTTTCTCTCATGTGATATGCTGAAGCCCAGGGGCCTTTTGCCTCTTGAAACTGGCATGGAGACACCATCCCCAGGCGGGCTCTGCTGTCAGCTGACCACACACCCTCCCTGCCTTTCTTCCTCCCACTTCTAAAATCTCCTGTGAACCCTCAGCTCTGTTTCCTTCATTAGGAAAAAAAAAAAAAAGTAATTCTGGCAAGACAAACCAAAACTCCCATTGAGAGCTCCTTCTCAGCAAGGACAGTCCCTAGTACATGTTTCCATCTTCCTGCCTTTCCCCAGCGCCCCATCCAAGCCTGGCTGCATTTCCTGGCTCTCTGGTGGGTGTCCAGTACAGGAACATGCTGCAGCATTGTCCCCAGACTGAAGCCTAGGAGAACGGGAGACCGTGCTGGGAGAATGTCTTCAAATGAGACCAGCCTGGGCTGAGCATTTTATCAACCTGTTGTACACTGCTTAATGATGCTTTCTTGTTAGTGGAAGAACTCATTTCGGGGATAAAGATTTCACATTCTCCGTGATGGTGGAGCTGGTGAGTCATAGGATTCAGACTTATTGGCACCATACTTAGAAATAAAAAGCAAATAAAATTATATTATAGGCCACATTCTAGTTTATTTCTGTGCCCTCTTCTTTCCTTTAACCTCCTCTTTCTCCCTCTTTGTTCAGTGTGCCCATAAAACAACCTATTTCCAGCAAGCCTTTAAAGAAACAAAGGCCAAGTTTTAACATTAACATCCTTGAATAAAAAACCATCATAATCCCTCCCTTGCAGGTTCGGCCACTCTCAGCTTCTAAATGTGGGTGTCATTTTGAGCTGTGAGTATCTCCCCATGGGTTCTTTTTGGGGCACAGTCTCTGCAGGGTGTGTTGGAGAAGGACTGGCCTCCTGGACTCATCCCTTTCTCTGGACATTGTCATCTGTGTGTAGTGACTGTAGCTGCTACCTTGGGGAAGGGAGGACAAATCAAGGACAGAAGTGAGAACAGATGGGGGAAAACCTGCATCCTTAATGAGAGCACTAAGCCTCTGAATTAACCATTTCTGGAAACACTGCCTCCTTGGGAGAGATGCACTTGGTGTGTTCCTCCTCGGGAGAGATGCACTTGGTGTGTTTTAATTGTGATCCCTGTTTTGGTGTGCTTTAATTGTGTGTGTTTTGGTGTGTTTTAATTGTGATCCTTGTTCTTGTCACCAGACACAGTCAATACCAGCTCTGATCTATTACATAGCATTTGAAAGGGTCCTTATAAACAGTACTTCCTATAAAAATACCTGAATAGTATTTTTTTACATGTTTGCCCTGAGAATTCTTATCCAAGGAACAAACCATCTTAGGTTATGACAGCTAATGAGATCACAGCTTCAGCTGATATGGCCACAAGTCTGTGTCTCAGATGCTATCATTTGGTGTCCATAAAAATCCCTTTTGCTCATCAGCCCTAAGTCTTGTGTTCCTTGGTGAGATGCAAATTAAATACCACATGCTGCTGACATTCAGAAGCTCACTTTATTTGTTTTAAACACAGGAGAGGAATGGATTTGGTTTATTTAGCTACCAGTTGGGTTAAGTGGAGGGTTTTCAGGAGCCAAACATGATTCTAAGTACTGCCCTCTCTCTGGGACTCTTCAACCTCCCCAGAGAGCTGACTCTGACCTTGTTCAAGATCACAGCTGTCTGGAGCTTTGACTTAAAACAGCAAGCTTATGGAAAGTAAAAGAGGAAACCTGTATACCACTTGTAAGAGGTAGCATTGGAAACGCATTTGTTATGTGATTTTGACCATGCCATGCTCCATTTCTTTTCTGGGGAGACTGGCTTATGTCCCAGGCTTCTTCCTGATCAAATACTTTATAATCCAATGAAATAATCATTTGGGTAATGTGGGTTAAAATATGCAAACTAGAGAGATTTCTACTTCTTTAGGCTACTGTGTCAGAAGTGTCACCATTATCAAATACTAAATAATAATGATAGCCTGTATTTACTGAATACTAGCTGTCTGCTATACACTTTGAAAAGTTTTATAGAACCATAAATTTAAGCATCTATTACTACTAAAAGTAGTCAAAAAAGGCAAGTGACAAAAATAGATTAACTGCACTACCTCAAAATTTAAATTGGTTTTCCTCCAAACAGTTAGATATTTTTAAAGTGAAAAGATAATCCACAGATGAGGAGAAAACATTTGCACATTCTGTATCTGAAAAGGGATTTTTATGCAAACTATATAAGCAACACAAATCAATAATAAGCAAAAATTTAAGGGCAAAGGATTTGAATAGACATTCTTCAAAGCAGAATAAGCACATGCAAAGATGCTCAACAGCATTCGTCAGTAGGAAAGTGTAATCAAAGTCCTATTGCTGCTAGAAATGCTAGAATCAAAAAGATGGACAACACCAAATGCTGGCAAGCATGTGAAGAAGTGGGCGCCCTGGCAAGAATGCAGAACAGTGGAGTGCTTCTTTGTAAAACAGTCTTGCTGTTCCTCAAAAGATTAAATATAGAGATACTGCAGGCTCTAGATATTTTACTCCTACACAGACACCCAGAGAAATAAAAAGCTATGTCCAAACTTATGCATGAATCTGCATAGCTTTATTTGGAATAACCCCAAAGTGGAAACAACCAAGTGGTGTCAAGTGCAGAATAGATAAACAAAATGGGCTGTACCCCTATGATGGAGTATGTTCAGCCACACTACAGTAGTAACACATGCTGCAGTGGAGATCATCCTGGGAAGTAAGTGGAAGAAGCTGCTCACAAACACCATAGACCATATGCCGCCAGCTACGTAAAATGCCAAAAGTATCAAAAATATGCCAACAAAAGTAGGTTAGGGCTAGACCATGGGGAACATGGACTGAGGGAAATGACAATTGTTAATGGTTACAGGGTTTGTTTTAAGGGATACAAAAAAAAAATCTAAAATTAGATAGTGGTTATGGTTGCACAAACCTGTGAATATACTAAAATACATTGAAGTATATATATTTTTTAATATTTATTCATGCATACAGAACTGGGGTACAGGCCAGAGGTGCAGGGGTGGTGAAAGGATTCACCAGAGACAGAGTGGGGAGCAGAACAGGCAGATTGTGGAGTACACTGCTGAGGGGAGCAGCGGGTGGTCAGGAGAGGTCTGCCTCACCATGTGGGTCACCCCCCAGGGCAGGAGGGGATCAAACTCATGCTGCAGTGGCTTTAGCTTCTTAGTGCTGTGCTTTAACCTGCTGCGCCACCAGGGAGGGCCCAAAGTATATATTTTAAATGGGTGAATTGCAAAGTATGTAAATTACATCTCATTGAAGCTGGGTTTATTGTTTTTTTTTTCCCCCAATGTAATCAAGAAGCTCAGGTAAATTTTATTGTTTTACTGTGATACTGTAAAGTTCCCATGGGGACAGCAGTTTGGGACTGAACTGTGTACAGGCCTCATCAAATTGAACATATATATAAGTTTGTGTAATGGTTATATAATAAATAAGTACATATGTAGCAGGATCTCTCATAGTTATTGCTTTAAAATACTACAAAATACTTGGAGGTTCAAGAGATGCTCTCACAGTAGAAACAACTTCTTCAGGACTAAAGTAGGCTGCAGAGGGTTTGTCTCTCTCCACACTATTTCATCTCTAGACGCAATCCCTGGCATCGACCCCTGATGAGAAAGAAGTTCAGAGTCGCATGAAATTAAGATAACCCACAATCTCTTGGCATTATGTTGTAGGCCAGAAAATTAAAAAGTAATCAAGTAGGAGGCTTCCATGTTCACACCCAGCAGTTCCAAGTTAGGGACAAACATGCTAAGGTTGCAGGCAGATCAACATGAAGCTCTGCTGGGACCCTTCACCCTGGGAGGCCAACTCCCCTGCAGCTGGAGTGCACCTACCAGCCTGGAGCATCATCCTTGCCATCAGCCAGCTAACTCAGTCTCCCAGAGCCCTTCCATCTCATGCACACTGACTCCCCCAGGGCTCCCCTAGACACTTTACCTCCATATTTCAGCTCTCGCCACCAGGGGATCCTTCCAGCTTTTTGATGACAGGACTCAAGCCTTCAAGAGCTATTGCCACAGTGCAGCTTCCATTCCAGTTGCCAGAGAGGGATATTGAATTCTCCACTTTAAGATATGCTCTGGACTAAGAAGGGCTTTTCAACACCAGTGTCATTCACAGTCACTGGTGGTACCACCCAGCTAACTGCAAGGCAAGCTAGTTCATGTCAGCAGCAGGCAGCTGCATCTTGGCACGGGCTCCCAAGCAAGGGGCAAGGAATGGGTGGCAATGCAGCTGCAAGCTTGCCATGTTTAGCTGTGCAGTGCAAAGGCGGCCTGGCCAAACCAACACAGGGCTTCAGAGAAGCAGTCTGCGCAGCCACCCTCCTCCAGGGCCCTCACCCATCAGGGCTGTCAGATCAAATTAATTAAGATGTGCAGGGGTCTCTGCTTCTCAGTGATATTTACGTCCTCCTCCAGAACACATGACCAGAGACCTCTACCCCATTCAGAGGCATCCGTCCAGGGAAGATTGCTGGGTAGAAAATGTGCTGATGGTCTTCATTTTAATATAAACAAAATATTATTTTAGAAACAGAAAAACCATACAGTAATCCAAGAAAATTGGGGCATCAATGAAAAGCAGTCCATTATTATAATTTACCTTTGTCCATGAAATGCTGTCCTCCTTGGTTGGGTCATAATGTGGATCCTTTTTTCTTAATAAAATTTTATTGATTTACGATTGGCTTATAATACTGTGTAAATTTCATAAGTACTGTTTCCCACCTCAGCATGTGCATATGTTGGCTTTTTGTCAAATGTGAAAGTAAAGTTTTTTCCCAAATATCACCCAGAACTCCAGGTAATAGCTCTTTTTATCTTGATCTGTCTGGAAGAAAATGTTCTTCACCCATCCTAAAAAGAAAATCTGACAAATTCAAAAGCAAGGCTATCAGCACAACAAAAGAATTTATATTCTTTAGCAAATACCTCTCATCAGATAGTACGGCTGTAAACTCAGGAATCCTATAAGAATGTTCTGGTGCTGCCCAGACAGCTCCCCCAAACTGTGGCCTTTTGGGTTCCTTGGGAACAGTGCTGCTAAGTCTCTATGGTATTATTCCCCAGGTCATTCCCTGCTTCTCTCACACCCAGCTCACAGTGAGTTGTGCTGCTTCTCCCTTCCGTCTCACCTTCTCCAGATTGTCTTACTGAGCTCTAAGATTCTCCTTCAGGCTGGAACCACCATCCTGCTGGAAGCTTTCACATATGCTGAGCCATATCCCCAGTGTTTATTTTTTAGCCCTAATGTAATGTTTATCCTTTTCAAATGTCATCTTGTATTGAAAAGCAATCTTCTAAGTAATTATTTGATCTCAGAAGGGCTAAAACTACAGCAGTCTATTTGGAAAATAAAAACACAGTATAATGAGGATGTTTGCCTGCAACCATAGCAATACTCAAAAGCAAATGCTTCCTTTATTATCAGCTGACGAAATCTGTAAAAGTATTACAAAATAATCCCGAAACACAAAAGGAAGCAAAGCCAGAAAATACTGGAATTATTATATAGATCAAGAGAGTTACTACATGAAAATCAATAAATTGAAAATAAATATTAAACAAATATAAAGAAGATAAAAGAAGGCAAAATTTGGGATAAGATATATAATTGACAATGTTTAAGATAATATTATACATTTTTTAAATAAATGAAACTATAGATTAAAAAGAATTTGGGTGGAAATATGGTAACAAAATTGACAAAAGAAGAAACGGAGCGGGGAAGAGCACAAGGGACTGTGGTGACAGGTCACACAGAACACATGGTGGTGTGACAGGTCACCACAGAACACATGGTGGTGTGAAGAGCTGTGGCAACTCCACTGAGGGGAGGAATCAAATACTGTCCAAAAATTAACAACGATGTAAGAAAAGGCAGAAAATACTTAAAGAAAAAAAAAAGAAGGAATGAGTTGTTCTCACACTAGAGCAATAGACAGTCACCAAAGAATCAGTGAATCAGTTGTAGTAGCTATCAAATAATGACCAGTGTAAAAGGCTCAAGGACAAATTTTACTGAAAGCTGAAAACTTTCAAGAAACAGCTTATTGTCATACTACTCAAACTTTTCTAGAACACTGTGAAAAGGTAAAATACCATCCAATTTTTTCTTTAAGTTAAATCCACCAGGATGTAAATGCTACCAAAAACCATGCCAAAATGTAAGATATATAAATATAAACATATTTCAAGTTCACCTGTAATCTAGAGGCTCCCAGATTTCTAAATAAAACATAGCAAGCTTAAATGCAAAGGTTCCTGAATAGAATCATCTTCTGCAATCAAAAAAACTTGATAAGGGTAACATATTCTATGGATGGGAATGTAGGAACATTTAAAAAAAAATAGTAAGCCCCATAATTCCACCATTCTAAAGTATCCACAGTTAACTGAGTGTATACTTAACGTTGGGACAACATGGCGGTCTGGGACGCTGACCTCAAAGCAGCTGAAAATTCGAGTGTCTTGTGACTCCTCAAAAACTTCACTCTAGTTGTCCCTTCACATCCCCAAGGGTTTTCAGAACTCCCAGAGATGTCAAAACCCAGAGAGGTTCAGTTCTGTAGAGTTGGCTGGCTGTATCTACAGGTTGCTCTTGAAAGGAGCCAAACGATCAATACCTTTGGTTGGCTGAGTTTGAATGCAGAACCACAGATAGAAAAAAATTCCTCATGCGAGTGGACCCAGCAGTTCACAACCTTGTTTTTCAGGGTCACCTGCACATCCTTTTTCTCTTCCCTCTGTGTGTTTGTATGTGTTTTTCTTTATATAATTATAACCATGCTGCTTTATAACTAGCAGATTATCAGGAAAAGACTCTCTGGGGGAGGGGGTCAGTTTAGTTAGGGCCTTCACTTATTTGGCAAAAAGTACAGAAACATAGAAAGTGTCCTCACAGCTCTCTGGGTACTAACAGGTGCTAACTCCAAGGTCCTCTTGTGATTGGGCCCCATTATTGGTCAAGACAACTTACAAACTTCTTGTGTTTAATATTCCCATGAAACAGTTGTTTGGAGACTTTGAGATCCTCTGCTTCTCAAGAAAACCCAGGAAAACCCCATCCTTTACCTGGTGTTCCTGAGCAGTTTCTCTGCCCTCAGAAAATGGCATCTGAGAAAGACTCATTTCTTCACATGCATACTATGAGAGTTTTCATGACAGTAAATATTCTGCTCTAATGTGCTAATAATGATGACATAATACTGAAAAAATGTTTCCACCTAAGAGTCAATCTTATTTATTTAACTAATTCCCAATTCTTGGGCATTTTGCTTGTTTACATATCCTTGTACTACAGATAACATAGGGGCATATATCCCTGAAAATAGATGTTCTTAAACATCCCTGTTTATTTTTACAGGATAAATACTTGTTTATTTACCTTGTAAGTATATGTGTATGTGCTAACCTGTTTTAAAAAAAAAAAAAAAGATTTATGCAACAGGAACTGGGGTATAGGCTGTGAGGGGGAAGAGGATTCACCAGAGACAGAGTGGGGAGCAGAACAGGCAGATGTACTGAAGTACACTGTGGAGGGGAGCAGTGGGCAAGACAGGAGAGTCTGCTGCACCATGTGGGTCACCTCCCTGGCTGGAGATAGAACTCAAGCTGCAGCGGTGGTAGCATGATAGTGCTGAGGCGTAACCCCTCTGTCACAGGAGTGCTGTGCCTCCCACTTTTAAATGGACCCACCTGAGGGATGCAAAATGTGTATTAATAGGACATTGACCAAGGATCTCAAACTACTGCTCCCTAGGACTTATCTGACTTACAAATGTGTTTCATGGATAAACTTTTTCAAATTAGTTATTAGCATTTTAAAATCAGGAGTTTTGATATAGACATCAGGTTTTGAGGCTTCCTCAAAAAAAAAAAAAAACAATCAAAGGGTTTTTAACACTGTGTTCTCATATCCACCTGACACAAATATGCCGTGTGGGGAAATAGTGGTAGCCCACAAGGACATCCAGCTGGATGCCTTCCCCACAGGAGAGCCGGGGGTCTACTGCCACTATGATCACTCGCGAGGCATTTGTTTTTATTATACCTGGACATTTCTTCACTTGTGTACTACTTGCCTGGCCCCTGTAGATTGTCAATTTTCAACCTATAATGTAGATGATAGCTTTCCAAAGTTATGTTTTATGTACTCCTAGGCAGCCCCAAGGCAACATTTAAAAAAACAACAACAGCCATTCCTGTCTATGTAAACCTCTCATGGGCTATTTCATAATATAATAAAATACACTGACTTACTGTGTCATATTATTTCTTTTTCATTCGTTCAATCAATATTTATTGAGAATCTATGCCAAGTCCTCTGCTACCTCTGATGATATAAGGATAAATTAGATAATTCCTGTCCTTAATATGGTAAAGTCTATAGTAGAGAAATGGGGAGTATGCTAATGTGTAGAGTAGCTCAGGGGAGGAAACATCAATCATGCCTGGGGAAATTAGGAAAACTGAACAAAATAGGGTAACAACTCAGTCATGGAGAGTGGGGAGGAGGTAACCAGACAAGGAAAGAAAGAAATTTCTGGCACAGAAAATGATATGTGTGAAGGTACCCAGCTATAAACTGACACAAATTTTCAAAATAATGAGAAATTTATTGCTATTATGACTGAGGTTTAGGGGTGGACTCATGGAAGTAAAGCTGGAGATCTGATAAAGACCAGAAGTTTTGAAGTTTCACGGGAAACTTCAAAAGCCATGTTTAATAGAATCATCCCTGAAGGTATTATAAAATTCAGTCCTGTGAGTTTTACTTTTTGGAATATAATTCCAACCACAGGGAACCTCCTGGGTCTAGCTTTTACCATTTTCAATTCTCTTAATGTGGTTATAGTTTTAGATTATGTAATATCAGTAAAGGTGCTATCAGCATAGGAATACAGAGTTTGGAAATCTAGTTTTGGGTGAGTTCCTGCAGAGTACTGAGTGAAAAGAGACTGGAGCATGTCTACATTGTGGTCATTGGGTGAAGGCCAACAGAGTGCCCCCCACCACCCCACTGGATGCAAGCCTGTGCAGTGCTGACTGGGGAAGGAGGCCCCCTCCTAGTCACTTGTTAGTTGAAAGCTTGTGGACAACTTTTGGATTTATTTCTCCAAACCCAACAATATCCTTGGCAGGCAGAAGCACCCTTGACTGTGAGGTTCAGGATTTGTCAGTTAGGTTCCAGACCTTTTCTTTTGCTGTCTGGATTCATACTCAGCAGAGCCAGGTTCGTGAAGGACTATGTCACTACAGCCAAAGGAAGGCCACAACAAGCTGACTGTTTAGAATAAACCTGGATTCTCTCCAAGGTGTATTTGATCTTGACTACTTACAAAATCAGCAAAACATTTCATGAAATCAAAATGCACAAAGTAAACCATCCAAGAGGGCACTGTGCTTAATTAAAAGCAGATGAGATTTAGACAACAATTAAGGAAATAATTCTCTGAATGGAAGAAGTATTAAAATTGAAAGGATGTAAGAGGCACTGAACTCCACTTAAGTTTGTTTTACTGGAAAAGAGATGACAAACATTTTGAAGACGAACTCCTTTATTTTTAACTCACTAACTCAATGAGAGAATTTTTTCTATTGATCTTTTTTCATTGATCAAATGGGAACACACCAACCACTGTGCCAAGTTTGGTAACACAAAGTAACATTTTCATGTCAGAAAACTCAGCAGCACCAAGTTCCTGAAAGGGCGAGGGCCTAAGAGCTGTCCTTGACTCTGGTGTCCTGTCATGCAGTCATTTTTATCATTTCAGGAAAGTTAATTTTTAAGTTAATTTCTTTAAGTATCCTTAGTAGGGAAGCATGATAACAGTTAGCACACTAAAATTTTCAGCTTACAATTTAAAATCTGTAAAGAACTTAAAGTCATCTTTCCAGCTCTTTCTGATATCTTTTTCCATCTTGATTCTGTAACTCTAAAAACCCTGCCTGGCTTCACTAAGCCTTTTCTTAGTACTGGTTTGCACGAGTACGAAGACCTTTCTCAGCTTTTTCTGCCACCCTCACTGCAGCTGCCCCAACAGACAAAGCAACTGCACATATATAGCAAGAACTGCCACTATGTTGAGGCCTGAATGCCCACCTGTTCCCAAGAACCCACGCAAAGACATGTTTATGGAGCAACCTTCATTGAAGGAGGGGCGTCATTCCAATGCCTCAACTAGGGCCCCCAGAACTCGTAAAGCAAGCCTGCCTCCATCCTCTACACAGATGGTCTCTGGAGATATATTCTCTATCTGGACCATTGGAACACAAATATATTCAATCCTGACCCTAGAGGCATCATCAGCCCCTTCCAGCAAAGCATGAAGAAAACTCTAAAACTCTTGGTTCTCACAACTGTTTTCAAAACAAATAATGGTTATGCCCATAAACCTGTCATTTTAAGTGAATTTCCTAATTTAAAGAAGGGAAACATAAAAGTAGAAGCCTTCTCTGCCCATCTAATTCAGATCTGAGATTCACGGCTTAGTGTGTCTCATTATTCTACAACCGCTATCATAAAAGGAAGGCAGCATGTAACTGTTTAATGGACACTTTCACAGAAATTAAAGTGCTGCTTTTTCAGGAGACAGCCAGTCACTTTGTAGTTCAGACCCCAGGGAGCTCTGTGCATTGCTGTTCCTGCTGCCCCGTGATGCCCAGGTACACCAAGCACCAGCATCACCTTCTTTGTGTTTGAGTTCAAGCAGATAGATTGCATTGCTTGGTGATCAAAACCTTTGACCATCATACGAAACCCATCAAAATGTTCTTTTTTCATCTCGATTTCCCAGTCTTCAGCAATCAGCCTTCTAGAATGTGGCTGAGACACACCTCTTTCCTCTATTATGTGTTCTTTTGCTCTGGGGAATTTTGTTTGTTTGGGATTTTGCTCCCATTGTCTAGGGGGCTACTGACAAACTATTAAACATTGATCCCAGGAGGTCATGTTTGGTCAGAGTCTTTTCAATGGTAATAATAATTATGATGACGATGACTCCTTAGAGTTCTCAACTGAAACAGGAAAGGTGGAATTTAGTTCATAGAAAGGAAACAAGTGGTACATCCCTTTGACTCGTAACCTGCCCTTCCCTGCCTCTGTCTAATGATCCGGGATTCCTCTCTCAACACCAGACACAAATGGTAGTCTGGAAAAGAAATTGCTGCAGCTCAAGCAGGCATAAATGTGCAGATGTTTCTGATGTTAGAGGATTTTTTTTCAGATAATAGGTATGGGCCGTGTCATTGATGGAAGAAATAAAAACCACTAAATCACTAGGGGAGGTTATATTCAAACTCCACTTTCCCCTAACCCTGCAGTTCAAAACAGGTTTTTTTTGCTTTTTGTTTTTTTTGTTTTTGTTTTGTTTTTGTTTTTGTTTTTGCTTTCAGATGTATCCTGCAAGATAGTTTCTTGTCTTGTCATCCTTCTAAGAGAAGCAAGGCTCCTATGAGTACTAACCCCCCTTCTATCCCCAAACTGAGTATTTATGAGAATCTGTCCTTGAGCAAAGCATTTTGCAAAGATTTAAGGGGCAGGTGAAAAGGGTCCATTACCTTGTCCAGGCTGCTTTGCACTTGAAGCCATAAACCCTGACAATTTCCCCCTGGCCTTCTCCATTGTTCAGTCTTGTTGAAGCAGTGGTCACAGTTGGAAGGGGCAAGCAGATATTTGCTGACTCAACATGAAAAAAAGTGATAACTGAATTTTCCGGGTTTAAAATTTGACCTCATAAGAACAGATTCATATGTGTTTTAATGCAATTAATAAAGGACTTTGAAGATGTTGAATATTATGTGAGTACTGAAACTTTCTTTTCAGCTCAAACACACATGGGTGGTTATATGCTATTTGAATTTTTGTGGTTAATTAATTACCATTAGAAAGCATCAGCTTTTTCTTTTGTCTGCATGTGTACGGCTTTCTGGCAAATTTCATCATGTAATATGAACATCAAGTGTAAATTTGAAATGCTGTTACTAAAAGCCACTAAAATGGGATTGAATATTAAAGTCTGGGATACATAAACATTTAAGTGATGAATCTTCAGTTGTTAAGAAGGGGCTCAATGGAAAGTTACTGTTTATCAGCAAGCCAGCGCTGGTAAAGACTATCGCACTCTATGGGCCAGAAGAGGAGGAGAGCAGGACTTTGACAGTCTCTGGAACCTTCCAGTAGGCTGTGAGCACAGAGCAGAACTTTGTGCCCTTCCTCACAGCCCCCTTCCCAAAATAAAGCAGGCATTTTTTCATTCTCTGCAAAAATATTTCAAGTTGTTTTTTTTTTTTTTATTTCCTGCATTTTTGTAGCTGATTGGATTCAGGGATGCATTTGAAAAACCATTCCCAGAAACAGCAACAACGTAGAGAGCCACTCTGAAATTATGCCCCTGTTCCTTCTAAAATGATGGCACGAATAACTAGAGCCTACCTTTCAAGGGGCACCGGCCTTCGTTCCCAATTTTTTTTTATGCTACAACTTGTGAGCTGTCAGGCAGCCTGCTACTGTGTTGACTGGTCTTTGAGTTCCAGGTGATGGCTGGCAGAGGCCTCCTCTTCCCTTTGGGAGAATGACAGCTCCCTGGGTGGCGTGTTTGTGTTTGCTCACTTGGCTTTCCTTCCCTTTCCTTCCTGGGGGTCTCCCTGACTGGCAGCGCGGCGGTCCAGCAGGCCAATTGCCGATCCTCTGTGCCTTCCAGCAAGGGCAGCAGCAGCGGCAGCAGCAGCAGCGGCAGCAGCTCCTCCAGTGACTCTGAGAGCAGCTCCGGATCCGACTCCGAGACCGAGAGCAGTTCTAGTGAGAGTGAGGGCCGCAAGCCACCCCACTACTCCAGCCCTGAGGTAAGACTGTGCTCACCCAGAGCAGCCCCCCACCCTCACCCCTGCTTTCTGGGGGAATACTGTCAATCCCTGGAGTCTGCTTGTCACACGGCCTCCCTCCCCCAATCTCAGCGCATTAACACGAGGGCTGGCCTGGAGGCCTGACCAGTAGCTGGTCACCCCCTGGCAGCCTGTTTGGGTTCGCTTGGCTTCACCATTGTCCCCACGGTGTTCCCTCCGCACTTGTCCTAACTACAGAGGTTCTTTGAAATACAGAAATGTCATCTTTCATGGTCCAGAAGTCTCTGCCTTCACTTCCAGAAATTGCCAATGTGCTGGAATATCACTGAGTGGAAATACCTGTGGGCAGGCAAGGCAGTCACCACATGGGCAGCTCCCCTGCAAATGCAGCCACCATTTATCACTGAGGAAGGGGTGTCATTAATTAGACATGGTTAGAATCTATCTTTTTACAGTTTGTCATGGATTAGAAGAACAAGGACCATAAAAATATAAATAAAAACCTTCTTAACTGTGCTTTCTATGTGAAAATACAAAAAGAAAGAAATACAAATAATAATGAAAGCTTTTATAGCTATGCATACCTATAAGGAAGATTTCAGTGTTTCATATGAAAACTTTGTAACTCCCATAAACACCATTGCAATTTCTATTTTAAAGGGAAAATTAAATAGTCATTCAGAGCATAGAAATTCTTGAGAGAGGGTTAAGAGCAAATTTCTCAGATCCATGGATCTATGAATCTATGGATCTATAAAAAAATAGTTTTCTTCTTGAGTGTATAATCATTTGACATTACCAAGAATCATAGGATGTAGGTTTTTGTTTGTTTGTTTGTTTTAACCTATAACACTTTATACCATTTTGGGGCCCAAAATTTCTGAATAGGTTCTGAAATGAAACCAAATCCACTTATGTAAACCGTGGAGGCGGGGGAGCACCATGAAGGTCGCACAGCCCCCAGGGGTTGCATTAACTTACTGTTTTTATAGATTAACGTTGCTAAGGGCTTTCTCAACTTTTGTACCTGCCCCTAGAACATCATTACACCTGAGAGCAGTTCTTTGTCTCGAGTTCATACAGTGGCTCTTCAGTTCCCACAGGTTTTTCCCCTTCCAGACTCCCTTAAGGAGGTTGAGGCTTTCTTTACTCAGAAACAATGAGAAACCCAACGAAGTTTTATTTCCCCATAACTCTCATTTCTTCAGTGTCTCTCTGCTCTATTCTAAGAGCTCTTTATTCATCCTGAAATAAGCCAGATCTCCTGAATTTTTCTCTCCTTTCCATGTCTATACCCATATCTGTCTACATATATGTGTTCATATGTATGTGTGTGTGTCACCCTATAGGAGAAAGCCCTTATCAACATTAATCTGTAAAAACCGTAGGGTAATGTAACCCTATTTCCAGAAACTAAATTATTTCATTCATTCATTCACACATTCAGTGTACAACAAATAACATATTAAGCATCTGCCACAGACATGGTACATGCCTCTGGCCTTAGTAATTACCTGACAGAAATGTCCACTGTCTTCATAGAGCAGACAATCTAACAGGAATAATTTGCAACAAAAAAATATAGATCTGAAATATAATCGAGAAGTCTTCTCTAAGCCAGCTTTAATGCCTTAATTTGTTGAGAAATTTCAGAGTATTTAGTTATAAGAAATAACGAGGTTCCTTGGACATCTGCAGGGCCAAGGGGAATGGTGGGGGTTGATAATAAGGCATTAGTAACTGTAACAACACCCCTGTCCAAGCCTTTCTTTGTCACTGTAAAGGTTAAGTTCATATAAGTTGAGTTTTCTTTTCATGTTGAAATGTGAATGCTGTCGCTCCTGAATGAGCTAGGCTAGAAATCCAGCCTAAGTATAGTTATAAAGTGCTCTAAGCAAATTCTTTCTAAATGTCACTGAGATAATTACAAAGACATGAACCCCTCAGTGATGAAAGGAAGCTCTTGTCATTTCTTCCAGCAGCTATCAGAGGCCTCTAGGTAAGGAGAAGGAGCATGAGTTTGCTAAAGTAGACCTAAAAGTTTCAGATGCCTGAGGCCACATAAAGTTTTCAATTCCTTGCTTCTCTATGCATAGGGAAAACAGACGTGACAAGTGAAGTGTCAGCCTCACTGTGTGTTTGCCCTTTTTGCTGGAAAGGAATGTGTTCATTGGAATAAAAGTAAAGTTTCTTTCACCATTTTCCCCCTCAAGATTAATACAAACACACCCCCTATAGAAATAAAATGAGTTTGCAGAATGAAAATGACCGGGAAGTAGCATTATCCTACTAACCTTCCACTAATGGTAACACTGTTTCACTCTGAGCTGGGCAGATCACCTTGCAGAGACCAAAATCACTTGTCTTCCTGAACCCATAGGACAATGGGACTCTCTCTGGCTACATAACTCACACTCCACCACTCAGACCAGTTTGTTCTGCTTTGCTTTGAAGCAAGAGGTTACTGACTCGCTTCCCCTACAGACAACATGCCAATGTGGACATATGAAAAGCCTCTCACAATGTGCCAAGACCCCCAATATGCCAACCCTGGAAATCCACTGGCCTCAGCTGAACTGTCCTTTATGGCTCTGGTTATTGAAAACCAGTGCGTTTTACACACACCACCATAGTTCAAGTTCATGCAAGCTAGCAGATCCCTTCTTAATGACTTGACGTTTGCTTGGTTCTTCTAACCCTAATTTTTTTCACTTGAGTTTTGTCTTCTTCCCACCTAACTTTCTCATAGCACTTTGCAGGAGGACAGTGCCTTTCCACTCAGCTGGCATGCATACGCCAGCACCCAGAGCTGTCTAGACCACTGTTCCCTATGTGAGAGAAAGAAAGAAATTAGCCACGTGATTTTGAGGAGTGCCAGGTCAGGGGCATCATCCAACCCTTAATGTCACTCAGATAAACTATGTTTGCCATTGTGCCATTTCCCACACTTATCTGACCATGGAGACCTTTCTTTCTGAAATATGTGAACTAAAAGCACATCTTGGAGAATGCTGCTTTAGCTCAGCATGAAAATCAGTAGAAGCGTGATACTTGTTACTCTTTGATTCAACAATAGGCAGCTATGGGGTAAGTGGCAATGGCTGCTACGAGGAATATAGGTGTAGTGAGACTAACGTACATGGTGGCCCGGGAGCTGCTTCCTCTCTTTGCTTCGATTTGCCTTTGCTTCCAGCCATGCGGCTTCTGCTCAGACACCCAGAAGAGTAAATCAAAGTCTATGCAGTCCTGTACTTGAGCCTGTAATAAAAGATGTTTTCTTTGTTGCTGGTGTTCTGCTTTTAGGTCGAACCAGTGTCCTCTAACAAGTGGCAGCTGGATAAGTGGCTAAACAAAGTTAATCCCCACAAGCCGCCAATTTTGATCCAAAATGAAAGCCACGGGCCAGAGAGCAATCAGTACTACACCCCAGTGAAAGACGAAGTGCAGGACTGCGGCAAACTTCCCGATGTTTGCCAAACCAGCCTGAGAGAGAAGGACATCAAGAACGCCTGCAAGGAGGAGCAGAGACCAAGGACAGCAAACAAGGCCCCAGGGAATAAAGGGGTGAAGCAGAAGTCCCCACCCGCCGCCGTGGCAGTGGCAGTGACCGCGGCCGCCCCTCCGCCGGCTGGGCCTGGTGCGCCCTCGGAGAGCACGCCCGCGCCCGCCCGGAGGTCTGCAGGCAAGAAGCCCACCAGGCGCACGGAGAGGACCTCCGCAGGGGACGGTGCCAACTGCCACCGGCCTGAGGAGCCCACAGGCACTGAGGCTCTGGGGACGAGCGTGGTGATCCCTCCAGAGCCCACCAAAACCAGGCCCTGCGGCAACAGCAGAACCAGCCACCGAAAGGAACTGCGCTCCTCGGTGACCTGTGAGAAGCGCCGCACGCGGGGGCTGAGCAGGATCGTCCCCAAATCTAAAGAGTTCATTGAGACAGAGTCGTCGTCGTCGTCCTCCTCCTCAGACTCGGACCTGGAGTCTGAACAGGAGGAGTACCCTCTTTCCAAAGCGCAGGCAGTGCCAGCAAATGCCGCCGCCTCCGGGAATGACCAGAGGCTGAAGGAGGCTCCCAACAGCATCAGCAGCGGCTGCGGCCCCCGGGCCTCCGTCGGCTCCATCAACGCCAGGACCACCAGTGACATCGCCAAGGAGCTGGAAGAGCAGTTCTACACGCTGGTCCCCTTTGGCCGCAATGAACTTCTCTCCCCCTTGAAGGACAGTGATGAGGTCAGGTCACTCTGGGTCAAAATTGACCTGGCCCTCCTGTCTAGGATCCCAGAGCACCTGCCCCAGGAGCCGGGGGTCTTGAGTGCCCCCTCTGCCAAGGACCCTGAGAATGCGCCCCCCAGTGGTCATCCCGCAGACACACCCGCTGAAAAGGCCTTGCCAAAGTCGAAGAGGAAACGCAAGGTAGGCCGGGGGCTGGGGCATTGCCCAGGAGGGGGCTTTCCTCCACTGTGGCTGGTGTGTGGGAGGCTGTGGGTCGGACCGGCAGCAGGAGAGTGATGTGATCTTAACAGATAGTCTTACTGTATTTATTATTCAAAAGTTTCAATATATTTAGTAGATATATTGAATAATACAAAAATATATAATAAATTATTAATTATAAATGTAATTGTGATGAATAATTCAAATTATTTATTATTCAAACATTCATATTTATTTATTCATATTTTATGCATGCCAGATACTGTTGTAAGTATTTGATATGTATTAACTCAATTATAAGCTCTTAGTACCACCCAGTGAGGGGAGTTCCATCATTTTATATTTAGAGATAATTAGGCCTTGTCCCACAGCAAGTTGAAGAAATCTTTATCAAATGTGCAGAGTCGAGCTGTGCTGGGTCTGTTAGGAAGCTACACAGTGGTGTTCTCATTCTTCACGGAGAGGGATGGGCTGGGTGATGGTAGAAGCACTCATCAATCTGAAGATGCTTGAACAGGAGAATAATTTACCCATAAGTTAAACCGTGTCTTGAGGATTTTTAGTCCTTCCTGTTACTGCATCTTCAGAAGTAACCTGGACCACAAAAACGGGTTGGCAACCCACCATGAATGAATGATTCCAAACTTCAGACAACATCGTTAACTGCAACTAGCACGTGTGTAAGTCCTCCTGCAGAATGCTGTGCTAAGCACGTCCACCTCGGAGTCTGGGATGGCCCACGGAAAGGGGAAATGCATTCTGGACTTCCTCATCCCTCAACACACGAGTCCCATATCTGATGGAACATGCAACCTCCCACACCCCTGTGGTGTGCTGTGTGCTTGTACCTAGTCGCCAGACAGGACCCCTGGCCCTTGAGAGTGTCCCTGTGTCCCCCAGAACACAAGATAGAGTAGCAAAGACCGTCATGACAGGTCAGGAGAAAAACTTCAAAAACCAGGGAAATGCTTTCTATTTTAGTACTTGATAACAATCATACTTTTCCTGCTTTTTAAGCAAGGGACCTGGTGTTTTCATCCTGCATTGAAACCCAGAAATTATGTAGTCAGCCCTCATCTGCTGGGTGACATCACCTTCTTGGAACTTTGGTTTCCTCATCTGTAAAACGGTGGCATCTATGCAGGTGTGTTAGACAGTGTATTTCAGAGATGTTAGACAATGTTAACTTACCCCTTTCCTCCTCCTTTCTTCCTGTTTTCTTGTACACACCCTGTCCTCATTATTTTGTTGGTGCTCAATTCATTTTTGGTGAGTGAATGAAACAGTCATCTGAGAGTTGATAGATAAATGATGGAATGAGAGAGACATAAATATATTTTAAAACACAGATAGAAATTGATAAACATATAGGCAGACTGGAAAATTCATAGTTTTGTGGACATACATACATGCATCAGGAGAGATGAGCAGAAAGACATACAAAAAAATCCCAATATTAGGTATAATTTTATTATTCATGGGTTTTATACTTACACACCTTTCTTTTTTCGCTAAGCCTGACACCAGCTCTCATAATATCTAATGAATCATCATTAAATACAGACACAAAAGAAGTGTAAGAACATTTTTGCAGCATGATTTACTCAGCACCTGGCATGTGAAGACCCCAGTACTGGATGATGTAGGTGGGACACCATAGACCTGACGGCCAGAGGCACAGAGTCTCACCCAGTTGGAACCCTACAGCTCAGGACTAGGATTCAGAGCCCTGGTTTGGGTCCTTCTTTCAGTACAATTTCAGTAAGAGCATCAGGGACCATTGTGACAGAGGCTGTGTGACAATCAGCCAGAGAGAGAAGGTCAAAGTCTTTATCTTTGGTGCTGACGCCTGTCTCATGAAAGACACTGCTGAAAGCCCTGAAATGATCACTACTGTGTTCCTGCTGTCTCACCCAAAAAATGGAACTTTGTGACTGCATTTGCATTAAACCCTAGTACACTCCTAACTTTTTTTTTAATATTTATTTATTTATGCATACAGAACTGAGGGACAGGACAGAGGTGCAGGGTAGGGAGATGGGGAGGGGTGAGAGGACTCACCAGAGACAGAGTAGGAGCAGAACTGGCAGATGTACTGAAATACACTACTGAGGGAAGCAGCAGGTGGGTGAGGAGAGATCTGCCATGCCATGTGGGTCAGCTCCCTGGCTGGGGATCAAACTCATACTGCAGTGGCTTCGGTAGCTTCTTGGTACTGTTCTTTAATCCATTGCACCACAAGGGAGGGCCCACTCCTAACTTTAAACACAATCATGGAGAAGAGTCCAATCAAAGCACTATTTTATAAAAAGGTACTTTAAGGATTCTAAGATATCATAGTATAGTAATTGTTAACTAGAATTAAGGTACCAAGAAGTAACCACCTTTGCTTGAAATTCATAAAAGCCATGTTTTCCAAAGAAAGGTGCAATCTGGCCACTGCCCTACTGCATCCAGCCCAGATTATATGGTTGTTAAACATTCTGATGCTTGTTCTGATACAAAGAAATACCAAAATGAGAAACACTAAAGCTACAGTATAAATTCAGAAGAGGTCTTCATTGGAGGGCTGAATCCTAGGGCTATTAATGGTAGTGCAATTTTCATCATTCACAATGTCCCCTCCAAATTTTTAATCCTGTCCTCTCAATAAGCTGACAACAATAAAGCTGACAGATTCATCCTCATTCATTGAGAAGCTAGCGTGGACCAGGGGCAAGAATGCTCTGACCACATTGCAGTTGGGTGCTCTTCAGAGAAGACAAGTGAGCAGTCTCCAGGAGGCCTTGCTTGGGGAAGTTGGTAACAGAGTTTAAGTGACCCTTTGAAGTCCAAATCAAGTGGTTTTGATTATTCCCATGCAGTGTGACAATGAAGACGACTACAGGGAGATAAAGAAGGCCCCGGCAGAGAAAGAGAGCTCTTCACGACTGACTACCTCTGCCAATAATACCTTGTCTGCAAACCACTGCACCATGAATATCAACAGGTATGTGTCCCTGGAAGGTGGGGCCACTGGAGGTTATCTCTGCGATAGGACTTCATGGGTAGGGCCAGACTCTTTCAGTGACTGTTCTGATCAGGGTCTCCAAACTTGCTTCCCTTAATTCAACCTAAAGCTAATAATTATACCTGGATATGTGCCTCACATCACAACTCCAGGTGCCATGTAAGTACACATGGCCCCTAAACAATACAAGTTTGAACTCCACTAGTCCGCTTTTGCTTGGATTGTCTGTGAGGAGTCACAGATTCAACCAAAGGGGTTTATTGATTGAACCACATATATTGAGGGTCAACTATAAGTTCTATGCAAATTCCCCTCTGTGAGCCAGGTCAACATTCTTAATCCCCAGATTGCTGAAGAGTCAACTGCCATTCTTTATAACAAGATAGCAGTTAGTAATTAACACATTTCTACACTCCCATAGATATACTTTCCCTCTGAACATTTCATAGCTGAATTTTCAAACCATTATTTTTAAATCCATTTACTAAGCATATTATATGGTTAAAATGTAAACTTAGCAGACTCTCCATATGATGCACTTAAAGCTCTTGAATATAGACAAAATTGTGTTGTGATGGTCAACAAGATCTGTGCCTCCAAAGTTGCACAACCCCCAGTTACTCTTCTCAAGGGGTTCCAGCTGGACCTACATTACACTGAATCCCATCTGTGACAAATGGTTTTCCAGCAAGGCAAGGGCCAGATATTTATTGTAAGTGAGTAGCTTATCATCAGGCATAAAATCTCTTCCCATTTAGAAATCCCACAGCTCAGAAACTGCTTTACTTCTGCTAAGACACTCCCACTCTCCCTAACTGTATATGTAAAATTTTTAAGGGAAGATTAATGTTTCAGCATAACACATAAAAATGTAAACTGAAAGGCTAGGAAAAGATGTAGAACATTACTAAAACTCGGAGAGGAAATTGGAGAGTGAGGACACACAGCACAGGTAGCCTGCAGTGTTAGAATCACCTTGAGAAGGAGAGTGTCACCTCTTTAAGGCCTGAGCAGGAGGGGGACTGAGTCAACATCCTCTATGCAAAGCAGATGGTACCTCAAATATCGTGCAAGTGTGAATGGAGAAAATGTGATCCCAAAATGTCTTTGAAATATGCAATACAGTAACACATTTGCTTCCTTATTAATGCATTAAATAACCTTTCTAGGAAGCCTGTAGCTACCATAATTTCTAAATAGTGATGAATATAGACAATATTTCAAGATGCCTGTAATAACTATAACATAATATGAAATTATCTGTGATTTGGTCTCACAATCACAGGACTTACGAATGCCATTGCTACTTAACTGCTACTCATGTCTTGCTTTTATTCATAAAAGAAAATGTTCTGTTTCAATGAGAAATTAATGAAAATGAAAATGTAATATTGTCCTTCCAGTTTCATGACCCTGAGGAGACAAGTGCTAGCTTTAGAGCATTTGCCTAGCCACATCTTCTAGCTTTTGACAGTTTTACTTATGTTAATTAATGATACAGTGCATATAAAGCATGATGTTCCAGTTCTTTCTAGAAACATGGTCTGGAATTGTGATTACTGTTGTCAAGTTTCACCATTTTGAAATAAAATCAAATTTTCACCAAATTTGATTTAAGGTGAATACCCAGCCCAGAGAGAGATTCAAAGAAAGTTTCTTTGGTCCACTTGAGCATATACTTAGAATGATGAAGAAGAAATAATCATAATCCATGACAACATTTAACATAACCGTTTAATTTTACATGAACATTTAAAATCACATAGTATGTAAAATAAGGAAGACTTAGAAATACATATTTTTCATTGACATTTCAAGAAACAATTATATTTAGACTGTTCCCACCCAACTTTAACATCACTAGGCAGCTACTTTTCATTTACCCAAGGCATTTTCCAGAACACATCTCACTTCTAAGTTGTTAGATGCCAGTGCTTTTTGGACCAGAAATCTATCACCGGAAATTCGATGCTACATTGATCTATTTGCTTAACTTTGAGAACCTCAGCTTTATTGCTTTCTGGAGATCTGTGTTTGTCATTTGTACAGAGACCACAACTAAGAAAATTGCTTTTTGAAGTGACTTTAAAGACACTTTAGTAGTCAACACGTATAATTAATAAGTTATAACTGCAGGAAAATTACTAAATCTTTGTTAAATGGTTTTACCTTTTTTAAAAACCATCTGGTGACTGCTATGAGCATCCCAAATTAGCAAATACAGCATTTGTTTCAGACTAAGGTGTCTTCTCCCAATTTTCTTTAAGTAATGGATAAAGCTCTAACGATATAATATATATTGCAGAGATTCAAATATAAGTGACTCCTTTCTCAGATAGCTAATGTGAAAGGAAGTTAGGAAAGCACAGATAATCATTAAGATAAAATAAGAAGCTAGGAATCAAAGGTATAACTTCTAATGACAGTTTTTCTATCCTGTATTTATTCTGATCAATGTTTGGTTAGCTCAGAAACCTAACATATATAAGTTCACTTCTTGCTTTGCAGTTTATTCTATAATTTTATTATTTTCTACATAGTATTTACAACCTCAGACATTAGCAAAAGTCCATTTAAAAGTGGAGTACTCATGTCCTTTGACTCCCATTACTTGCTGTGTATACCTATAAGAAAACAGAAAGTTAGGCCCTCCCTGGTGGCGCAGCAGGTTAAAGCACAGCACTGAGAAGCTAAAGCCACTTCTGCAGGAGTTCGATCCCCGCCTGCCCCAGAGGTGACCACAAGGCGTGGCAGACCTCTCCTGACCACCCGCTTCTCCCCTCAGCAGTGTACTTCATCAGTCTGCCTGTTCTGCTCCCCACTCTGTCTCTGGTGAAGCCTCTCACCGCCCCTGAGCCTCTGGCCTGTACTCCAGTTCTGTATGCACAAATAAATAAAAATAAAATTTTAAAAAAAATTAAAATTTAAAAAATAAAATGAAAATTAAATTTTTTTTAAAAAAAAAAGAAAAGAAAAACAGAGTTATTCATTTGTACTTTGGGATCCTTGGATGAAAACCTTGAAAAATGAAAGTACATTATTCTTAGTCATTTACATTGGTGCTAACTCCAGAATTATTATTCATCTTGATAGGAAGAGTAAAGAAGCAATGAATGAAATTGGCTTATTGTTTGTTATTGTCTTGATGCCATAAAATTGTTTCCTGGTATAATAATTCCTAATAAACATCTTCCCACCAGCAGATTTTAAATGAGCCTTAGTCATATATAAACTACTTACCTTTCCCTGTGCTGACTGTGACATTCCATTATTGTGATTTCTGTTTTCAGCTTGGCAATACCAATAAATAAAAATGAAAAAATGCTGCGGTCACCCATCTCACCCCTCTCTGATGCATCTAAACACAAATACTCCAGTGAGGACTTAACTTCTTCCACCAGATCAAGTGGCAACAGTCTTTTCACGTCTGCCTCCTCCAGCAAAAAGCATAAGACTGAGAGCCAGCTGCAGTCTCATGCCGGAGACTTCACAGTATGTTGATGTTCTTCCTTTCCCAGTTAAAGTCAAAATGAAATTGAGCACACCACTGTCCTCTTCCTCTAAAACAGCACAATCTAAACACATACTTGAGGGCTCACAAGGAGTCCCTCCCTGGGAAGACACAGCAGAGAAGAGCGCCCCTTCAGACTTCCCACCAAGAGCTGGGAAAGAAGAAATTGGAAGAGGCATTTTAATCCTCTTCTGCTTAGGAACCCTCCTTGTAGGATTTTAAATCTCGATGTGTAAAGAAAAGGCCCCAAAGTAATCACTATCAGGACAAAGTCAATTGGGAGTTTGGGACCAATCAGTCTCCTCAGCTGGAGAGATTTCTTGCCCCATAGCAGAGCTAAATCTGGGATAGAAACCCCAGGTCAAAATTGCAGGGCTTCTCCTCTGCTCTTGGTAACCAGGTAGTAGAAACAGTTCATACCCCTGCCAGCTCCCCTCTTCCAGCAACCTTCTCAGGGGTGATTACTCTGTACTCCTTGGGAACTTAGGTCTGTCGTCCAACTGTCTTCACATATTAGCTGCCATTGGGCCCTTGCGGAATCTCTCTGAGCCTATTTCATTTGCAAAACAATGGTGTAAGAGTTAAATGAGAAATTATTATCTAAAGAATCCAACAACTATGGCCACTGGCACCACTAGTACTGCACATTAGTCCCTCTTTACCACCACCTTCAGTCTAACAGTTGGTGGCCCTGGGCCTTGCATACTCCAGGATACATGATTCAACTCCACACTCTCCCCTGCCAAGTTCTCTTTGTTCTCTCAGGTCACAAAGCTTATCAAAAGTATTGCATTTTTATGGCAAAAAGAGGTAAGACATGAATAGAACTCTGAAAAGAAAGATGGGGTGCGGGTATGAGGAAGCAGGAGGATCTGTATTTAATACGTTAGCCTACGAATGGAGGAGGTAAAATAATGAATAGGAGGTCCTACAAGAGCCTAAATCACACCTTCAGGAAATTAAGCCACTTATGTACCCTCATCTGGGAGCAATTATCTTTAATTCTTGGTGGAAAGAAAGCCTGTAGAAAAACCTATAATAAAAAGCTACCAATGCAAATTAAAAACAAAACCTCTTTTGCCTCTAAATTCTTATATCACAAGCAACTATGGTGTGCAGAATGTTGTAAGCCAATTGCAGATTTTAGAGTCATTCTTTCACCAAACAGATACTTATCGAGCAAACCGGTATTTATCAAGCAAGTACTTTCTATCCACCAGACACTGTGCTAAGAGAGAAACACATACATTGATAATCTACCAGATTCAGTCCATGCTACATAAACTCACAATGAAGATGGGAAAGAGACTTAAACTAGGGATCTTACCCATAATTCACTACTTTGTTTGCCAAAAAGGAAATACAGAGTTCTAGGACCTCCTATAACAACGAGACTTGGGCAACACCTAAAAATGGTCCATATTTAAATAAGCATTAGGATACATTCAATCTTAATTGCTTTAGTCCATTTCTATTTCATAACCAAAGACAGTAGTTGTATGATCCATGTATTTAACACGCATCAATATTCTATAAATATTTATATGCCCAAGAAATATGATCTTTTAATTTTTCTGTAGATCAATTGTGTTTCTTTTTCAGACACATTTTTAATAATTTCTGCTTATCCCCTTTGGCTGTCCCTGTTCTTCATAGACAGCTAGTGAGGACCAGTCCAGTTGTGATCCAAATGGCTTCTCTTTTGCAAGGGATGATTTAGCTGAGTGGCTCTGAAGGCTTAGTTCCTGAATCAGTATCATGTGAAACCTGAAAGAATTGCATATTCTCAGACCCGTCCATCCTCAACCTACTGAATCAAAAACTCTGGAGGATGGGGACTGTTTTGTCCCAACTTCTGTGACCGGCTACAAGAAAGAAAGGCAGGAGGCAGAAAGGCTGGGCAAGCAGTTTATTGCTCCCGGGCAGCAGCTGAGCGGGTCCGCAGCTACTGCCAACTCAATAAGGGGGAAAGGGTCTCTTATATAGATTCTAGGTTCACATTCCAAAGGGGTGACTCATCGCTGTGTCCCCTGATGCTGGACCCAGTTCCTCCCACCTGTATCTCCTGGATGCTAGGCCCAATTAATTATCAAACTTGGGTGTGAGGCCCAGTTTGTTATCACCTTCAGCTAGTCGCATCCCAGATACAAGGTTAGTTTATTACCACCTTATCAAGCTTGGATGCAAGACTCAATTCTTTACTGTCCTAATTCAGTCCTTGTCAGTAAATCTTTGGTCACTCCCAACAGGGACCAGCTGTCTGCATGTTAACAGGCTACCCCTGGATAATTCTGATACATAGTCAACTTGGAGAACCACATGTCTAGCCACCTGGGGAAAGTAAGGGCTCAGTTGTAAGTCCTGGGCCTCACCCACAACAGCTGTATGAAGTTTGGGCAAGTGACTTAACCTCACTAGCTGTAGGTTTCTGTCAGTCAGTATTTCTGGGTTTGTGAGAGTGACAGACTGAGCCTCCCCTTTTGACATTGTTTGAGAATGACATTTGACAATATTTGTAAGAGTCGTCAGCTTGATATCTGGAATGAATGTTTATTTAAACAAAAGTCACCATCAATTCTAATCTAGAACACAAATCATTCTGTTTTATGGGCTGCTTTTTCAGTCGGCTGGCACCTTTCTCACACGTGTGTGTTGTTTATTGCTTAGAAAGCAGCTCACAATTCCGAGAACGTTCTCCTCCACAAGTCACGGCCACAAACAGAGCCATGGTCTCCAGGTTCCAATGGCCACAGGGACTGCAAGAGACAGAAGCTTATCTTCGATGACATGTAAGTGTGGACTCTGTTGATATGAAAGGCAATGATAAAATACAAACCCCACAGGTGGACAGGCTTTATGCATCTAATTTCCAGTGTGGCCATTTCTGACAGATAATTTGGCCAGTTAAATGCTGCTCTCTCAAAAGCAATTAGAGCTCAACACTGAATGTGCTCCTGAGCCTGATGGGAGTTGTAAGTGGATAGAATGGCCACTTTCCAGGCTTGCATACAGGATATCAGAAAACTAAGACAAATGGCATGGGTGAGGCTTATATTTCTGGGCACCTGTATATCGGGCAGTTGGCAGTTTCATGTTATCAGAAGAGAAGTATTTTGTGTTTGTAAATTATAATAAGCAAGAAATAATGGTGATTTATTACCGAGAGGTTTTATTTTTTTTTTCCTTCTAAAATGTTATATTCTTTATAATACTGTAAACCATATACAGGAAAAAAAACCTGTCATTGTCACTCAACCCTACCGCTAAAACCTGAGTCCTAGTTCCACGCCTAGTGTCAGTAAAAAGGGAGGAGGGCCCATAACACAGGGGCCTCCTAGAAGGGTTTTAGAAAGCCAAAGAAACTACCCTCCCCCGTGTGGCCTCCAGGCTTGCACCCAGCATGTGTAGGCAGAAACTGCAGGTAACCACAATGAACACAGCCTGTGTACAGAGGGCATGCTGGTAGCTGGTGGCCATTGTGAGGAGTCAGGCGTGGAATCCACCTCCCTCCAGCATGCCCTCTCAGGCTGCCCCTGAAGCTCCTAACTTGCTACTGCTAAATAATGAAGAACTCCTGAGGAGATCTCTAAAGCCACAAAGTGGGCACACAATACATGGGAACTTTGGAACTCAGGTGAGTGTGACACCGTGAGGAGGGGGCAGTTCTGCAGCACCCAGCCACAGAGAGTGGAAGCTCTTGTTTTCCATCAGACCGAGAGTGCAAAATTGCCATGATAAAGAAATCCAAGAGGGAAGAAAATGAGTATTGTGAGAAACATAAGTAATGAATAGAAGATTTAAACAAGAAAATAATGGAGTCGCAGCATGGGAAAAAGATGAATAGAGGAAGGTCGCAGTACACAAAGGACTCAGGTGGAAAAGAGAAATAAGAAGGAAAAAAAATGAGGAAACACTTGAAGATTTTTCTGACTCCAATATGAAAGGAATGGGTATCCCAAAGGGGAAGTGGGGGGTGGGGGAGGTGTGGGGATCAGTTGTTGGAAGAAATAATATAGAAATTCCAAAAACTAGGGAAGGAACTGTCTACAAGCTCATGAGGCTAGAAAAACAACTGATATCTAAATGTAATGAGACCTGTAAGACCTATAGTCATGAATAGTTCAAGACAGGAGTTCAAGACAAAAAATAAAGAAAGAAAGTGGTTGGGGAGAAGAAGCAGGGAGCCTATGAAGGAGATCCTGCCTTGCTGACAGGCTTCTCAGAGGAAGTCCTGTAGGCAAAGAGAGTGAGGAGCAGTATATTCAAAACCTGCACTTGAAGAAAGGTAGAGGTAGAGTCAGACAACGCACCCTGCTTGGCACCAGGGATAACATAGAGAGAAGTCCAAAGAGGCACTGAACTCAGAAGATCCTAGATGTGGGGTAAAACCGGAGTATATCTCAGTTACCAGAAACCATCACTGGGGAAGCAAGACAAAAGAGACATGGAGAAAAATCAAGGTAAAGGAGAAAAGCAGTGAGTGCAAGGAAGGTAGCTGCTGCCAGAGCAGAAACCGGTATTCCAACCACAGAAGGAAAGACTGATTGCTGGGGATCTAACCAGAGAGTGCTGTGAGGAAACAGGCACATGGGACCCCAGGGAGGAGCAGAAACCCAGAAAGGCACAGCCCCCAAAAGCCGTGTCCCTCAGGAGTGGACAGATAGGAGGAAAGAATGGACACAGTGAGGCCTTTGTTGGAATTTGCCAGAATTGCTCTTACAACAGTGGAGAACCCAGTGAGGAAAACAAAGCTCAGAAAAATGCAACACCCAAAGCCCAGTTACCCCAAGAGTAAGCAGATAGGGGGACCAAGCATAGAAAAACACATTGGAAGGCATCAGAGCTGCACCAAAGGCCCACCACACAGACTGCAGAGATACAGATGGAAGGCTAACATTACTGACACAAACGCTAGCCAAGCTGGAATGCTGTTTATTCAAAAGTAACAAAGCCACACCTACACTCACTGAAAACCCAGCTACAGATTAAATCTTCCTGACATATAGCACCATCTACCGGCAGTTCTGTACCCATTATACCCACCCCCCAAATAGTAGGGAGGCAAAAAATACATAACAAGTAGCAACCTGAGTCCTCAGGGGAATATTATTCGACAAAGAGGAAACAAAACCCAATTACAAAAAACATGGAAGACCTTTTCTTCCTATCAGACACAAAATTCAAACTTGCCATGATAAAGAAATTCAAATAAAGGAAGAAAACAGAAAGGCAGAGCTAAGATATATTGGGAAATTAAATGAATGTACTGAGAAATAAGATAAATGAACAGAAGATTGAAATGGAAGCTTTAAATAAAAAGATACCCAAAAGATAGGATGTAAAAAGAGCAATAGAGAAGGTAAAAAAATCTGGAGAAAACTATGGAAGAATAGATCAAATGGCCTTGAGGATGTGAGTGCACAGATACTTCAGGTAGACGAAAAAGAGACACAAAGAAAAAAATGAAAAATCACTTTGAGAATCATCCAACTCCATTGTATTGCCTTACCTAAGGCAATATAAGAATAATGGGTATCTGGAGAGAGGGAGAGACAAAAAGGAACAGATAGAAAGAGAAGAATTACTAAAGAAGTAATAGAGAAAAACTTCCCAAACCTGGAAAGGTAAATATACAAGTTAATGAAGGTAAAAGAACACCAGATTACATCAACAGAATGAGGTACCACGTTACATAACAGTAAAAATAGGATTCCAGACAAAATCACTATTGGAGCTACAAGGGGAAAGAAGCAGATAACCTATAACGAAACTCCAGTTAGGCTTACAGTTGACATCTCTGAAGAAACACTAATGACAAGGAGCGAATGGAATGATGAGATCAAAGTACTTAAAGAAAAAAGATGCTAGTCAAGATTATGCTATTTTACAAGGCTATCTTTTGAATAGGAAGGACATATAAAGGCCTTCTCAGACTAACAGAACTTTAAAGAGTCCACCAGCACTCTACCTCCAAGAGACTTAAAGGCGCTCTCATATCTAAGTAGAATAAAAGAACATCTATAAAGAAGTAACCTAGGAAAAGGTGGAGCCACAAAATTAAGATCAGAGTAGAAGCAAGACCTTCATATGTCAATAATTATGCTTAATCTAAATGAAGTGAACTTGCCAATGAAAAGATACAAAGTGTCTGTTGGGATTAAAAACAGAATCCAACTTTCTGCTGTTTCCAGGAATATACCTGACCTCCGTAGATGAGTGTCACATCAGAGTAAAGGGTTGGAAAACAGACCTACAAGCATATGGGGCCCAAATGAAGACAAGGACAACCATACTTGTATCTGATAAAATGCAAGATAGATTTCCACCTAAAAAAAGAGACATGGATAGAAACTATATAATGACTAAGAGAATAACATGCATCTATACCCACCAAACCAAAGAGCATCAAAATATATAAGGCAATCACTAACAAAACTGAGACAGACATTGGAAAAAAACACATTGGTGTAAGGGGACGTCAATATCTCACTTTCACCAAAGGATAGAACAAGGGGTTAAAGGGTACAATAGCCTTAAACAAAGAATGAGATCACATGGGGTAAAGCTACATTTATAGGGGACAGCATTCCCCCCAAAAAAATGCCAAATACACACTCTTCTCAAAGACTGAACCACAGATTGAGTCACAGGACAAATTCTTGAAGATTAAAATCATATCAAGTAGGCCCTCCCTGGTGGCGCAGCGGGTTAAAGCACAGCACTGAGAATCTGAAGCCACTTCCGCATGAGTTCGATTCCCGCCTGCCGCCTGCCCCGGAGGAGACCACATGGCGAGCCAGACCTCTCCTGACCCGCCCGCTGCTCCCCTCAGCAGTGTACTTCGTCGATCTGCCTGTTCTGCTCCCCACTCTGTCTCTGGTGAAGCCTCTCACCGCCCCTGAGCCTCTGGCCTGTACCCCAGTTCTGTATGAATAAATAAATAAATCTTTAAAAAAAAAAAAATCATATCAAGTATATTCTTTGATCACAAATTCAAAGTAAAAATCAACCACAAAAATAAGGGGAAGACTTCTAGTGTATGGGTATTGAACAACATTCTACTGAAGAACCAGAAATTTTAAAATACTTGAAAACAAAAAAATAAATAAAGTCACAACATATCAGAATGCATGGAACCAACGAAAAGCAAAACTAAGCAGGAAGTATGTAGCAATAAAAGCCCACAACAAGAAATAAGAAATACCTCTCACCTTAAGATTTTAGAAAAAAAGTACAAACAAAACCACACCAGTAGAAGAAAGGAAATAATAAAAATTAGAACAGAAATAAATGAAATGAAATTCAAAAAGACAGTCCAAAGGATCAGTGAAACCAAGTCCGTTTTTTGAAAAATTCAATAATAGACAAACTTCTATCTTGACTCATCAAGAAAAAAGTGAGAGCTCTAAATAGAATCAGAAATAAAAGACAAGTTACAGACATTGCAGAAATACAGAAGACCATGTGATTACTGAGCATTTATGCCAGCAAATTGAATAACCTAGATAAAATGAATAAATTCTTGAGAATGCTGTGCAGTCCCCAAATATTCCTGGGACTTCCATAAACTAATTAGTGTACAAAATTTAGGGATTGAAAGCCAAATCCACATTTTTGGTTAGTTCGTTCCATTTATTGGACTAGTTCCAAGGTAGATTTATGAAAGCTTAAGGGTGGTCTAGGAGAATACATATTTTCCTCCCTTCCCCATGGTTGTCACAACCATGCTAGATCCCACACACAGCATCCCCCCTTTGCCACCTCCCTTCCCCTTTTCTCCACTGCCCTTGCTAGGAAAGAAAGAAGATGGCAGTTAATCCCTGAGGTGGGGGCCATGTAATAGGAGTACATTCACTTGGTCAATGACACATATAATTAGAGGTCAGTGGTATAAATTGTTCATGTGAGCTTTAACCATTTATAAAAACAGATTAGACTTGTGGTTAAGGAAAAAATGAAAACTTGCATTTAGAGGTCATAAGCTAACAACATGGTCAAAAGAATATGCCTTGGACACTAAGGTACTACTCGAAGAAGCAAACACTTCCAGCAGATGATGTTAAAAGACTTAGTATTTACATACACACACACAAAGAAGGAGAGAGAGAATATTAAAATTTAAGAAGTTTTCCAATGTATGGGCCAGAAGCAAGTCAGAAACAGCACCAACTAAATGATAGCACTTCATTCTGCCATTTCTTGGACTATTTGCACGAAGAAATGTTGCTCAATCTGCTGGGGCTGCAACTGATATTATCTTGTCACTATCTGTATCAGCGAAGAGACTATTTTAATTCGTTTCTCTCATTAACAATATGTATAATTTTTCTGGCTGACAGCTACAACAAAACTGTTTCCTCTTTTATGGATAAAGATATAATAAAATAGAAAGTCACTCTTCCATATCCATCATGTCGAGAGGAAGGCGTCATGTTCCACTTGCCATGTGTCCCAGCTGACTTGAAATTCATAACAGTAAAATAAACATGCAGCTCATACAGCCACTCAAACTGAACTAAGAACAGCATGGGAAGGCTCTTCAAGCTTAAAAACAAAAATAGCCATTGTCTCTTCCTGGAAACAATAAAAGTAAATTGTCCTTAAGAGATCGCTGGGCTGGGAAGTCACCTGAATGTGTGTCAGGTATTTCCGAGGTTCAGTTGGTGTGTACTGAGCACTTGCTGAGCACCAGGTACAGTCCTTAATTAACTCTCCATTATTTGGAGGAGAAGGCAGCACATGTGTGTCTTCCCCAAGAATGTTCTCTGGAACCCCAAAACTTCAGTCTCCTTCTGCACCATGCTGTGCCAGCTTCTCTACCTGACCGGGACTCCTTTGCCTCTCTTGGACTTTGCTGTGACAGTGTCAACATACTGTGAAATGACCGAAGAGACTATCTGTGGCAGAAAAGAAAGGACTAGAGAATCAGCGCCAGAGCAATGTAGAGTTGATGGAATTCCAGCTATAACGATGCAAACAGTAACAGATGCTGTGCTGTCAGTCAGTTTTTAAAACTGCATCATGTAGCTTGGTAAAATAAGTAAACTTATTCTTTTGTGTTATAAATACTTATTAATGGTTGAATAAACATGCGATTCAGACAAACAAATGAGTCCAGTGGGTGCTCAATAGCAAGTGTGGAATGAACCCAGCAGAATAGAGTCATATTCCCAAAGGGTAAGCCTGCATTTCTTTCTTTTTCGTTGAGTGTAAGGAATCTTTTACAGGTAAATTTAAATTCATGGACATCCAACTTCCTTTTTTTTTTTTTTTAAAGATTTTTATTATTTATTCATATAGAACTGGGGTACAGGCCAGAGATGCGGAGGGTGAGAGGATTCACCAGAGACAGAGTGGGGAGCAGAACAGGCAGATCGACGAAGTACACTGCTGAGGGGAGCAGCGGGCGGGTCAGGAGAGGTCTGCCTCGCCATGTGGTCACCTCCGGGGCAGGCGGGAATCGAACTCATGCGGAAGTGGCTTTAGTTTCTCAGTGCAGTGCTTTAACCCGCTGCGCCACCAGGGAGGGCCCCAACTTCCTTTTTTTTCAGTTACTTGCCAATTAAGCAGGCACCAGCTTGTGCCTTCAGGATACACAGCACTGAGCAGAATAACACTTGTTTTTAAAATGTGATCCAGGTCAGTTCGTTCCACAGAAGTTGCAGGCTCAGATTGGTAGCAGTGTGACCGCACTTCCTCCCATGACATTTAGCCATGCATGACATTCACTACTTGACAGCCACAGTTTTAAGGTGACACTGATGTGATTACCAAATTTTGTTTAAAAAAAAATCTGCAAGAATGTGTGTCAATGAGTGACAGCATTTTATTCACTCAAAGTCTAGAAACTAATCTTATTAGCGCAAAGCCGTGAGCTGAAAATTACTCAGTGTCATAATTAGTGACAGGGGAGTTCTTGGCGGGGAGAAATTCAGAGAGAACAACTGTGTTATGAAAGCCTCAGTACAGAAGTCCTGAGCTGAGCTAAGTGGTGAAATGCTTGGCTGAAAACTCAAGCCTCCATTCCCCCAGCCATATTGCTGTGCTGGGAAGCCAGCGACCCCCGAGTGCCAGAACAGCCTGCTGTCCCAGGAGGATGTGCTGTCTCTTACCCATATTTCACAGGAAAGAGTCGGTCGTGATCATCGCATTCAGCCAAACGAACAAATGTCCCATCTGTCCCCGTGGCACCAAAAATAAGAGCCAAAGACTGAAGCCTCCTGACATGGAGAAAAGCATCCCTCAGCCACAGGAGCTGAAAGTCATAGCATGTAAAACGGGGCCAGGGACAGAAAAGGGGATTTGGCATTTGTGATATAATTATGCTCTGCAGTTTCATAGCTAAAAGGATTTTAATTTTACGGAGGGTGGGAAGAATCCTGTATGTAAAAGGTCGGCTCTCTCGCAACATGACTCAGTCAAAGGCCACCTATTGCAAAGTGTGAGTAGGTAGTATCACGACAAAGCAAGGCACTCCCAACGAGGGCTGCCATGGGCATTGTCCTTCTCCAGGAGTAACCCTCCCCACTCGCTTCTGAGCTGGACCCCACCTTTTCATTTTCCTGATAAGCCACTAGTGTGCCTTGATGCTCTTCATAGGGAATTTTTTTCCACTCTGAGATCCCCATCTGTCTGCCAGTTTCTTGCTTTGTTCCAACGAAAGCAATGAGTGAGAAGGAAAAGAGAGGTAAGTGGGAAACAAGGCCTTTCAGGCTGCCCTGTTGAAATCTCAGCTGTGTTTTCATTTTAAGGGTTTTTGGGAAGTTGTTGGATTTTAAATCTCACACCCAGAGTAGAACAACAGTCAAATCCAGAGGTTTCCATTTCACAGTAATGCACTTTTGATTGAATGACAAAACCAGTACACTTAGCCTGGGCACCTGGGGAGGTACACACTATTTTTGTGAGAGAAGCCAGCAGATACAAGAGCTGTTTCTTGTAAGATAGGCTGGAATGGGTGCTCGTGTGTCTGAGAGGCCAGGTTGCAGGGACTCCAAGGTCCCAGCTAACATCAAGGTTACAGAAACAAAAGCTACAGCTGGATCCTTGCTGTTAAAAATAGTTGACCTGCTTCCTTTGAGAAGCATTCATAAGCCAAAACCAGCACCCGAGAGCCCCTGATTCTGAAGTGCCCTCATCAGCAGTGTTCCCTTACCTGGTGTGTTAAAAATAATTACTAGATTTCTTATATGAACTTTTTTGTGAAGAATGTGCTTCAAAGCTTGGGACACAGTAACACCTCTGGGGCTTATCAAATGACAAGTTGACAGACTATCAGATGATGAATTCATTTGGTGTGCAGTTGCCTATTTGTCTGACTTGGATTTCAATTTCTCTAAGTACCCAGATGCTGTTGTGCCAAGGAACCTGTTTGTTCAAACACATTGAATTCTCATCCCTGCCACTTTTCACAAAACAGGCTAGCTGGGAAGAAGGGTGCATTTCACAGAGGTAGGAATTACAGAAAAAAGACTGCCAGCCTCTCCGTGGGAGGCCCTTCAACCCCATCTCAGCCACAAAAGAGGACAAAAAGCAAGTTTGTTTTAATATTCCTGTGCCAGAAGAAATATTGAGGTTGCTCAAACCCCAATGCTGCTCAGAATTAAGACACTGTTTTTGTAGGTGAGGCGGTGGGAGAATAAAAAGAAAAGAAAGTATTCTATTGGAATCAAGTGCTCAGATTGTTATTATTGTAACAAAGACACCTTTGTAAAAAAGACATACCTAGCTAAACTTTAGTTTCTCATCTACTCAAACTGCATATCTAAAGATCCCTAGATACATATGATGTTCAATTGAACTTTTATTAGGTTCAGTACATGAACCTAATAATACATGAATACTTTTATTCATGTATTATCACATAATACCATCACGGTGAGAAATAATGTGAAGAATCTAGTGATCAACTAGATTTTTCCTGTTAAAAAATTAGAAGAGCCACATCTGTTTGAACACTGAGATAAGAGGCTTCATATTAGCATCTTTGCCGTGTTGTCCTCTGGAACTGTGCAATGGGGGCAGTAGTTTCACTTCCCTGCTGACCTGGACACCTCTGTAGAGCATCGCCCTCATGATAGCTTGAACCACGGCTCTGCTGGGCAACCAAGGAGACAGCCCCTTGTTCCATTGCCTTTATGATGATCTGATGTAGCAGTCACCTGAAATGAGAAAATGGACCAATCATCAGGCAATCTTCAGTGACTCAGTGTGCTGTACCCTCCATTATATGCAAAGATGAGAATTCTGAAAAAAAATGCTCTCTGGATGGTACACTTTTCAGCATCTCAGGGTAGTATTGTAGCTGCTGTAAAAAAGCCATAAAATGACTTATTACTCATCCACGGTACTAATGTGAACTCAGCCACCATATCAGGCTTTAAAAATACATTCACCTGCCTCAGACACAAACCCATGATTAAGAAACCTATGTTAGGAATTAGGAATTACATTACGGGTAACTTGGAGGCTAAATAGGAACTAAGATGCCATTGCTTATTATCAGGTGAATCATTTTTTGAAGATAGAATGCATTTGAAATGATTATCTACTAGTGATAAGGTCTACAAAATAGGGCAAAGAGAAAAAAACAGACCAAACTCATGAACCAGAGTGTAGAGCAGATAATGATGTGGAGGATTTCGAGTTGCCATGGAGATGTTCTCTGGCTCATTGGCTGTGATGTTGTAACCCACCAGAGTCACCACTCTCTTCTAAGCTCAAAATGAATTCAGTGCTTTCTCAGGGGGATATGTTTACTTTTGACCTTGTGACTAACACCGCAGGGTGGGTGAGATTAGAGAGGACCCCAGCATGAAGTTGCACCAGCTATAATGTGGCACACATACAATGACTGTAGCCCAGTAGAGCTCAAAAGGAGATTGAATGCCCAGAAGTGTAGTATAAACCAGAAGTGGTGTCTGAGATCATGAAAGACAAAGATGAGCATGGACCAGAGTTGCCAAGAAGGCCTCATGGTGGTAGCACTGGGGCAGGGTGGTCAGGGGAGGGAAGGCGAGTCACACTGGATTCATAAAAGGCACTCAGTGAATGACCGAAGCAGAAATGGTTGGTGTTGGGGAAGAGGAGAAGCAAAACAAGGTTGCTTTAATACTTCTGTTCCAGTAGAAATATTGGAGTAGCTCACACCCTGCTGTGGCATGTGTAGAGAGGCATGAAGCATATGGGAACTCTGTCTCAATAGGAGTGACATGCTAACAAGAGAGTAAGGAAACCTGACTGTTGGTGAACAGGGTTATTGAATAAGTGTTATGGTTAAGCGGTCAGTTTATAGGAGGCCTGAACTGACATTTGATCTCGTAGGCCCTGGAGGTTGATTTTAGGTCTGTGAGTAGGTAGGCAATGTAATGAAAACCATATTTTACCAACAATTGTCAAAGGTTAAAGGTCTGGGTTTATTGAAAGAAAGTGAAAGTAGAGGCCAAGAGATGTGTTGAAAGTCTAGATGTGGGTGGTGCATGTGGTCACTAAGAAAAGAATATTTATAAAGAAGCATTCACAATTCATAGCATTTAATAACAGGAGCTGGAGGGACTGGATGGTGATACCTGAACTCTTCTGAATAAATAGGCTCTGGGATCCTGTTTGAAGCTCAGAAATCAGATCTGGGTTTGGGCTAGAGGTCTGTTCCCACAATGCTAATAATATTTCATGAAGATGAGATAGAAACCATGTTCCTGTTCTTGCTTTCATGGATAATTTTTTTATTGAAGTAACATTGGTTCACAACACTGTATATGATTCAGAGATACAGGATCACATCTCCCCAGATGTATGTTACCACACTACACCCACCACCAAGGTACCCACAGCCTCAATCCGCAGTCAGACTTCCAGTGCTTGCTGTTGGTTTGCTGTTTGACCCTTTGTTGCCACATTCCACATGTAAGTGAAATCAGCTGATATTTGTCTTTCTCCTTCTCACTTATTTTGCAGTGATTTTTGACCCAAAACTCATTATTTTCCATGACCTTGGTTTGTTTGATTGATTGATTAAGATCATTAGAATGAGAATAATAGTTGTGGAGTGCAATGTCATTGTCACGGTACACATGGTTTTTCTAAGCACTTTGACCTTTTTGGGTAAAAGTATGCCCTGACTACCTAAAATTTTAATAAGGAAAAAAAGATCCATTGAAATCTGCAAGAAAGACATTTATTAACCAGGGACTGTTTAGCCTATTGTTCATGGTTACATGAACAATAGGCTAAACAGTCCCTGGTTAATATCACTATTTACATCTCATCTCCCATTCAAGGAATCCCAATTTAGAGTGGCTATTCAATGCATTGGTAGAATTTAATGGTAACATAAAGACCCATAATACCAAAAAGAAAAAAAGAAGAAGAAAAGAAAGGCTTATGCTGATGGTGCCTAAAGTTTGTCGATTTTTAAAAATCTATCAGATGAAGCATTTAAAGGGAAGATTAGTGTAACTTGGATCAGTCTATGGATGAATTACCCTCCTCTCCCACAGGGTCTGTGTTGACCAGGGTTATTGCTTTAATAATGCACTTGTCTGCTGTTAATGTTTACCAGCTAGCTAATCAGAACTCTGGAGAATACATGGCACATTTGCATTGTTACAAGGTAGACATCATTTTACAATTAACTTCATTACAACTGGAATGTAATCTTACAGTATTACCTCTTTCCATTTTTCACTGTAAGCTTTAAAATAATTATATCTATATACATATACTCTGGGAACCAGTTATGCATATAAATGTCAACTATTTTTACAAGGATATATAAATATATTCACCTGTATCTGACTCTACAATTGGTATGTTGTGTATTTACGATCTTCACATCAAAATGGGATTGTTTTATGTAAACATCATGTGAAATAAGATCTTTCACTTGTTTTCTTAACCATGCAATAAAAAATCTGATTCACAAATCTGGCACTGGGGAACCATGTTTAAATCACTGTAAATGTAGACTATCTGCCTATAATGAGTGTGTTTTAAGTAGCTAGCTTAAAAGAAATATAATTGTTGTATTTTACATATAGACAGTAATTTAGAAATGAAAAAAATACTTGATTGCATGTTAAATAGAATTTTTAAATTATGCTCATGGTTTGAGCAAAGGAAGTATTTGCAAAAGATCTCACACTTACACAATAATGACATTTTTAATATCATTCTCTTGTAGGCCACGCAGTGCAGATTATTTTATGCAAGAAGCTAAACGGATGAAGCATAAAGCAGATGCAATGGTAAGACCCTTTTCTTCCCAGATATGTTCTTCCAAATTATGTTTGTACTGCAGCTTCATCATTGGGCAGTATAGCTAGGGTAATTATAAAATCTATTACAAGGATGGCTGGGTCTGTTAAATGGAGAAATGTTTATATAATCAAGTGCTCATAGCCCAATAAATTATGACTTCAACCAATAATGGCTGACTGGGAGAAAGCCTTGGATAAATGACTATTTCAGTGTAGTCCTAAGGTTTGAATAGTAACTAGAGGCAATCGAGTCAGTGGGTGGTAGTATTTTCTTCCTTTAAAAAAAAAATCAAGGTTTGCATTTTTCTGTCTTGTTAGCTGGGCAACCCTTGGCTTGATTCCAGGGTCAAATTCCTATTTAAAAAGATTTGTGTTCTTTATGTTGTATCTGCAAAAATGATTCTTCTAAGACTATACAACACAAAAACTATTAGGTTGCACATAAGACCCTAACATCACCAGGACTTGGGGTTTTGTTGTTGCTGTTTTTTTTTTTTTAACTTTATTATTATTTTTTTAAGATTTATTTATTTATATACACACACAACTGGCATACAGGCCAGTGGTGCAGGGATGGCGAGAAGATTCACCAGAGACAGAGTGGGGTGACTGATGATATATATTGCTGAGGGGAGCAGTGGGCGGGCCAGGAGAGGTCTGCCTCATCATGTGGCTCACCTCCTGGGTGGGGATTAAATTCATGCTGTGAGTTAACCTGCTGCACCACCAGGGAGGGCCGATTTGGGGTTTTTTAAGAGTAGCTTTTTGTTTTTTTCAACTTGGATAATCTTCTATTGTGGAAAGCTTCCAACTCTCAAGCAAATAATAGAATGTTGCATCGGGCAACACCACACTGATAAAGAGACAGGAGTCAGGAGTCGTGTAGCAGGCTACATAATGCAGGATGCTGCTCAAGAGCAAGATCCTGGCCTTTTTACTGGTAAACTTGTCACACAGTATTAATCATATGAAGAAGTAGAAAAAGAGGGAGAAGTGGAAGAAGGAAAGGGAGGGTGGAACTGTACTTCTTATCTGCTTATAGCTTGGTATCCAAGCCCTGACTCCCCAGTCAGGATTTCAATCTTATCAATAAGGCATTCCATTGATCAGCTTCTGGGGTCCTTTGTTATACATCAGTCAAGCCCCCACCCCACCCCACCCCACCATCACCACCACCACCATGGGCATTCTGGTCAGACTAAATTTATGCATCTTCAGACCTCTCTGGCTTCCCCGGTCATACCTCTTGATGCATACCCTTCCCAGAGTAATCCGGCTTTATGCTCTTAATTGATTTGAAAGTCACCTCGTAGGGTTGGGCTCCTGTGACCAGGAAATTCTGACCTGTCTTAAGGAATACAGAACTGTAGGTAGCAAAATGGAGGCTGAATAGGCTATTTAGGATTAGCAGGCACACAATAGAAAATTTTGTTTTTTCTAAAAGAGATCATATTGTTGTTCTATCTTAATGTCTCTTCCAAAGGGACTCCCTCCTCACTAGACATTCTAGTTCTGTTTCCCCTGGCATTTCTGACTGACATCAGAATGCTAGAGATGAACAAGGTATTTCAAATGACCTTGAGAGTATTACTCTAGAATTGAAGATGTTTTAGCCAAAGCCATACCCCTCTCCAGTCACTACTGATGTCACCCACCAAGCATTTATTTGATGAAGATCACTGCCTAGATACACTAAGACAAAGGGGAAACACAGCTTCTTTCCGAGTATCAGAAATGTGAGCTACAGATCTTAACCCGCACACATATCTTATCCCACCGAGTAGTGGAGAGTCCTGCTTACCAAAATAGCTGATGTGTGTTCACTATTAGAAAAAGGCTTCAAATGTTAAAGCAGAATGAAATTTTCTCCTGAATCACTCAAAGCCTACCAGAATTATTCATCTTGCCCAACCCATCCTTTCCTCTGGGCCTTCAGCTACAGCCAGACTGGTCCTCTTTCTCCCTTTCTTCACACTTCACTCAGGTTAGCCCGTAGGCCTTTGCATATACAGAGCATCACACTGACCACTCACAGACACTCACACATGCACACTCTCTCCTGCACACTCACACCATCACTGGATTCACTGGATCCAGCCAGTTCATACCATTCCTTCCCAGTATCAAGTTCCATCCACTGAGAAACTCCTCTGCCTCTCTATAGCTGTGCTCTCATCCTCCATCTCATTTGCATTGCATTGAACTCATTGTTTTGCATGTTGTTAATTACTCACAGACTGCCTTGCACCTTGAACTACCTTGTAGATATACATTTTCTCTTGTCAAAAATATTATGTGTTCCTGGAAGGAGTTCTGTATATCCAGTGCGTATTACATTTTGGATGCTTTAGAAAATAGTAACTGTTTGAAATTATTTCCTTAATCTAAAAGCATTACCAAGAAACATTGCTCTGTAGCCTATTAGGATTATAAACTGTTCAAAATTTTGATTTACAAATGAAGAAGAGTTTTGTTCTGAATTTATGTTCTCTAAGGTATCATTACTAGTGATAACTTTTTAGAGGCAAGGCTTAAATTAGCAGTTAATTTTTATAATTCTATTTTGATTGAAGAATGAATATTTGAACACTGGGGAGACGGCAGTCTAACATTAGAATATGTATTTATTAGAATATGTTACACACAGAGTAACAATATATGAAGCCAGAAGCTCAATATGTTTATAGTCTCATATATAGATTTGTGAGAACAAAAGCAGATTCTTGGTTATCTTCAATGAGTGGAGAAAGATGAACATAAATTCAGACAACTACAGATAATCTCCCTCAAATCATTTTTATTAATTTTCAACTCTGTGTCCATTTTAGTTAAGCTGAAATAGTGCCTTGAGTTTTATCTCTTTTATTCACCACACCCTCACCCTTAAGTGAGGGGCTAACTTAGCAAAACAGCACACAAGAGGATGGTATTGAGATGTAAATGTCACAAATAACATAACAGATAATAATCAAAGTCTTAAGCCATCAAAGTTGGGGTATACTTAAAAAGTATGAAAACTTGGGCCCTCCCTGGTGGTGCAGTGGGTTAAAACATAGCACTAAGAAGCTGAAGCCACTTCCACATCATTTTGATCCCCGCCTGCCCCGGAGGAGATCCACATGGCGTGGCAGACCTCTCCTGACCCACCCGCTGCTCCTGTCAGCAGTATACTTGGTCAGTTGGCCTGTTCTGCTCCCCATTCTGTCTCTGGTGAATCTTCTCACTGCCCCTGCAACTCTGGCCTGTATCCCAGTTCTGTATATATAAATAAATAAATCCTTAAAAAAAAAAAGGTATGAAAACTCTTATTATAGAATCAGACTTAACAGCTTCAAGTACTTCAACGTAGCATTCCCCCCTCATTGTCCCACCACCCCTCATGAGGAATGAAATTGACAAAACTTTAGGGGCTAAAAAGGGGGAATAGGAAAAAGAGTAATCAAGGAGTTCTGATCAATGCTGATACCAAACAGATTTGGTATAATTCTATATATAACCTTTCAGTCACTTATCCTAAATTTGTAGCAATTTGAGGAAATAACTAGAGCAGGAAGTACTCTATTTTGTTCTCTCAGCTCCATTCACAGGATTTTGGAACTGCTAAGTAAGGTTTCTAAAATAAAATGTATAAACTATGTGTCAATACCATTAAAAAAAAAAACCTGCATTTAAGGAAGACACTATTAATTCTGTCAATCAGGTGGAAAAGTTTGGAAAGGCTTTGAACTATGCTGAAGCAGCCCTGTCATTTATTGAGTGTGGAAATGCAATGGAACAAGGCCCAATGGAATCCAAATCTCCTTATACCATGTATTCAGAAACAGTAGAGCTCATCAGGTAAGCTCTGTGTTTTATTATTGGGGTAGGAAAAAACGGTGAGGAATGCATGAAAGTACTATGAATACAGAGAAAAAACATTAACCTTGCCACTATCAGCTATCAAGCACCAATATCTGTGCCCCAAAATAACATAAAATACTGCAAGTCACTTCACACCCCTTGCCTCCATTGTTTTCTTTGTGAATGAGGGAGGACAACTCCTGCAACTCCTGATGGCTGCAGGAAGGAAGCTAAATCTGAGTGAAACACAACTTACCTACTTCACCCAGCTAAAAAGCAGTTTAGACTTATTTCACCTCTCAGCTACATATTTAAAAGTCTGGCTCACAACTAGTGTTTACCAGAAGGGAAAAGGCCATAAATGGAGAGTAAGCTAATCAGGTATTAGGGATGGGTCAGTTGTATAGTGAATAATAGAATTGGACTTTAGTGAACTTAATGTAGTAGATAATCACACTGACTTTTAATGATGCAATCCTGAAACTTATATAAGGCAACATTCAATTAAATATATAAATGCATGAACAAATGGGTGAGGGGACTAGATCTGGTTTGGGTTAGTATAAGCTAAATCCCAACTTCATCAGTACATTATTCAGGACTTAATGAAAGGAACAGAGATGGGGTACAGGTGTTATGGGAAGAACTCCATCATATGATATACTAGCTCTGAGAGTGCCAGTGTTTTTCTGGTCTAATTTCTCCATGTGCATAATCACCAAGCATGTGATGTGAGCAGAAGTGGTTTCTGACAGGGACACATCAAGAAGGTGGAAGGAGTTGGGGTGGGAGACTGGAAAAACATCTGAATGTCTAATGAACCACTAAGAGAATTCTTTTCTTTTCTTTTTTTTTCAGTTGACATCAATTCTAATTTTGGGTTTTTCTTAATATCAACTTTTTGTTCATAAACAAAAAGCTTTTCTAGATGTAGGCTGACATTTTTATTTATAATTGTTACAATACCTTATATAAATATACCTAAAACACATTTGTCCTTGTAGCATTTTTAGATGTCTTATTATTTGCTTGTTTTTTTTTTTTTTAAGAGAATTCTTTTAACCCTCTAAAGAACCTTTGCTGCTGCATTATGTTGAAAGTTAATTCAACTGCTTGGGATAATGTCTATATCCATTATGTGAAATAACTCTTCCCAAGGCTAACTTTAAGAAACTTTTCTGATGCTAGGATTCTTTGCCATCTAAGTAAGATCAGGTAGTATTTATCATGCCCTACTTTTCCAGATGGAAGATTTCTAAACATCATAGGTTATAACCTTTTTGTTCTGTTTTGGCCCAAAGATGCAATTTGATATTTAACATCATTCTCCTTCAGTAAATAGTTCTTTTCCTTTGAAACTGTCATCCTAGCATCACAGAACACATCATCTTCAAAAGCACTTCTCAAGAGTGTTTTGAAAGTCAACACTGCCCAGAAATAGAAGTTATTAAAAAAAAAAGATCAAGTGAAAAGTATGGAACTAAAAATATGATAACAAAATAAAAATTTCACTGGGTGGCTTGATAATAGATGGAGATGGCAGAGGGTAAATTGGCTGACAGAATATAGAATTGACCCAGTCTGAGCAACAGAGAGAAAACAAAGGAAAAATGTCAAGCACAATGACTAAAAAGCCAACAGACCTGTCATTGGAGTCCCAAACAGAAAGGGAGTGGAGAAAGAGCTTTGAAGAAATAATGACTGAAAGGGGACAATTCTGAGAAAAGACATACACATACAAGTTCAAGAAACTAAAAAAAAAAACCAAATCTGATAAAAACCAAAGCAATATATACCACAACACACCGTAACTATATTTATGAAAACTAAAGACAAATCCAGAAAGCTATCAGAAAGAATGACTCACTACCTAGAGGGTACACTGATCCAGGTGTGAAAACGTTTCACCTGGAAGCCAGAGGAAGTGGCAGGACATTTTTAAGTGCTAAAAGAAAAAAAACTGTCAAACTGTGAGTTCTAGATTCAGTGAGGCTTCATTCTTCAGGAATGAAAGGAAAATTAAAATATTCTCAGGCAATGAAAAACTTAAGTTTTTATTTCTAATTGACTCACCCTTAAAGACTAGCTAACAGCAGTCACTCAAATAAGAAGGAAGAACAATACTTGTATTGTTCTTCCTTCTTATTTGAGTGACTGCTGTTATGTGCAATAAACTAGCCTCCTCTTGAATTTTATAAACTATACTGATGATTAAAACAACAACTATCAAACACTCAAGACAATGTTACTTGTAAGTGGGGAAAATGAAGGAGCCTAAATGTAAATAAGGTTTCCATACTTGACTCAAGTGCTGCAGTATTGACACCAGTAAATTGAGATAATTCACAAATGTATATTGTATACCCAATACGACCATTATTAAAACAAGCAAAGATGATACATTCAAAATCACTAAAAGAATTTGATTTGCTGTAGAGAGACCTAGTCCTCTTCCCAGATCAGTGCTTAACACTAAGAAGGCCATGCTCGTTGCCAGCAGGAAGATCCCTCCTGAAGCCCTGTGGCTGATGCCCAATGGTGAGAAGCCAGACAAGCTCAAGCCCAGCATCTCTCAGGCTCTCCCCGAAGAGGGGATGCACTCAGACCTCAATGCCCTGATGCAGAAGCTGAACATAACAACAGCCAAGTAAACAGAAGTTGGGAAGTATATACTCTTCATACCAGTCCCTCAGCTGAAGTCATTCCAGAGAACCATAGACTAGAGTGTTAACTGGAAAGTTACCAGCAGTATAGCAGTATATAGTCTTTGTTGCTCAGGGGAGAATTTTGCCTGAACCAACTTAGAAAAACCGTATGAAAAATAAGGAAAATATAGCCAGGAGCCATATTCTGAGAACTGTGCAAGATGAGCTCCTGGAGGATTTTGTCTTCCCAAGTGAAATTGTGTACCAGAGACCCACATGAAGCTGGAAGACTGCTGGCTAATAAATGTGCATTTGGATACAACACACCAGAGGAATGTGAGTTGCAAGGTTGAATTGTTTGAGGTGTGTGAAGCTCATGAACAGGATGTTAATTTCAAATTCCCAAAGCTTCAACTGTAAACAAATGACTAAATAAAATATAATTTACAAAAAACACTACAAATTCTGGTGTTCTAGACAGATAAATAACAGTTTCATTTCTTGAGCAATTTTCAACCCACCCATGCCAGCCAACCCACCATGCCGGAAGCTTCACAAATACTGTCTCATTTAATCTTTAGAGCAGGACTATGTGATAGCAGTATAAATCTTATTTTATAGTTAAGGAAATACAAGCTTAAAGTCCTTAATACAATTGTCTGCGCTCTCACAGCTATGTGGCTAAGCTGGAATTTGAACACAGGACCCCTGGACCATTATATATATATATATATATATATATAAGAGCTCTAGTTCTCTCAAAGTGTCTGCAAGAAACTTGTTATATTATTGGGAAAAAGGAATGGCCACATTCTTCCTTGGTCAGAGAAGTAAGTGCATGAAAGCCTCTATCTCCCCAAGACACTGCTGTCAAAGTAAAAGTTCCTTAGCAATGAAAAGGATATAAGTCCAGGCATTTCATCTGACTGACCTCTCTTCTGGAGATATGTCTAAAATTTTTGAATTTTGCCTCCTTCTTGTCAGCCGCACAGTCGTAGTCAAAATTTGCAAAAATAGATGTATCACCATAAACATGGGTAACTTTTAACTGTTATCACTCTCAACAATCTGTAGCATTTAAATTTTTACTGTTAAAGGGCAGAAATTAGAAATTAGAAAGCCATCACAGTAAAGTACTGCATAGGGAAAATGGGGCAGCATCAATTAGCTGTCAAGAAAGAATTATCAGCAAGTGCTACGAGAACTAAGTACTGGGCAGAGAGAACTTCCATCACAGAAAATGTTCTGTTGTTAATAAGTCTTTCTTGTTCATTCTTTTATTTGGATTTTTTTTTTCTTTCTTGCTCTAGATATGCAATGAGACTAAAGACCCACTCAGGCCCCAATGCTACACCAGAGGATAAACAACTGGCTGCATTATGGTAAGTACATCATATCAGCTTAAAATGCTCTCCCAGCCTTGTATATCATCATTGACATCCAGGTATGAAATACATAACATATTCCTAGAGCCTTCTAGCAAGCATAACCAAATGCAATTCTAATGGTGGTCAGGGAGAGCGAACACCCATTTTTGCTGCTTTATCACACATGATGTAACTTCACAATGATTGAAAATTAACAGTACATTACTTAAGGATATTTTCTGTGTGTATGTTTAAACCAGATAGGCTGTATTTTAATAAATGGAATATGAATTATGCCAAATGCAATTTATCTTGGGTTTAACATTTTAGATGCAATCAAAATAATTTATCTTTTTACATGTGGGGTTAGTATGACTGAATCAAATAACCATATTAAAGTTCTCAACATGTTAAACTGGAGAACAGTTCATTACACTTTGATAATAAAAGCATTTCTTTTAAAATGTTAACCAACATGTAATAAGCCACTGCCCTGCCACCCTTCAGAAACACAGGATATGTCTTTCTTGGTCCCTGCTGTCATAGGGATGCTTTTAAAAGAAAAATATATGTGTTTATATATTTAAATAATAAGAGCAAAATACACAGAAGAGAGGATCTCAGTTTCTTATGATCACATCACCTGGAGTCTGCTATGCCAAGAGACTTCTAAGTTGCATTCAGTTTGCTGGTATTCCAGTCTGTCAACCAGATCTAGTCAGCAAAGTAATTATAATCTGAGTGAAACATCCAGAAAAAAATTTTCTAAGGCCGTCTTTCCCATGCTTTTTTTAAATTTCAAGTTCCACATTGGGATTAACAAGTTAACAATGATTAGTAATTAATTATACATAAGACAGAAAACCAGTATGTAAATAATAAATATATAAAAGAGTGTAAGACATTCCTATCTGGTACTTATTTGAACTAATTCTAGTCCAGTAAAGTAGTTTAAAATGAAAGAAATAAAGGCAGAGCGAAGGGCTTTTCTTTCAGCAAAGCCAAAGTCCAGGGTGTCAGAAATCAATATAAAGTGACTCCCCTGAAACTCATCCACCAAGCAGTGAAAACTCCTGGCTAGTTTCCTCACTCCTGTCATGGAAGGAGACTGTCCTCTAGTGGAGGAGGAAAAAATAACCATTCCCTCAGCCTCAACAAAGAAGCAATAAAACTAATATAAAATCATCTCCTGGTAAACATATTTATGGAATAAGTCCTTAGCATTTGAATACCATTTTATAGACAAAAGGAAAGACAGCCATTTATAGGTATGTGTATGTGTGTAGTAACAAATGCATAGGTGTGGAAATACATGTGTGTATGTGTGTGCATACTAATAACCACATATTGAGTGCCTATGGACCATGAGATTTTTTGTTGAGTCTTTTGGGCAAAGAGCACGAACTCTTCTGGGCCCACTTTTTCTTTTTCGCATATAGTTACAGGTGCCTGGCTCTGCTATACTGGCGGATGTTTCGACTCAAAAGGGACCATGCTGTGAAGTATTCAAAAGCACTTATCGACTATTTCAAGGTATTGTCTAGCTAATGGACAACATTGTTCCTTGTATTCAGTCACCCCTGTCAAAGATATTTTGAGGAGCCTGGTAGAAGTCACTGCTTTGAAGATAAACAAGAGCCCTGTGATATCCACACTCATCCCATTTATGGCATTCAGGCTCAGAGAATGTGTTTTGAAAGCCCATCTAATTTATCCCCCTGCTTCAGGTCCAGGTATTTTTATGGCCTCAAGAGAATGAAGATCCAGTTACCCACTTCAGTGTCTGCAGAAATTCATCTTTATAGCTAACATAAATTCCTCATACTCACTTAGAGCTTCTTACTCTTAGAACTAACTACTTAGAACTTCCTCTGAACTATCTCCAATAGCTAATTTAATTTTTAATGAAAGTACTATTTTAAATGATAAGAAATAGCTTATTGGAACCTGGGAGCCCAGGCAAAATAACAATATGTAACTATGAGGATGGATTGAAACGATGCTAATGTTTACGTGTATCAGGAAATGAATAATTTTCTCTGGAAAACTTTAAAAAAAAAAAAGGAAAGCATTTGCTATACTGTTGTGAAGTAGATCTGAAGTAATAATTCAGCTGAGATTTTTGAGAGTGTTCATTGTCTATAGAAAATAAGAAATTACACCCTTTCTGCCTCCACCAACCCTTCATTAAGAGCCACAGGCATCACTTTAGATCCAGTTCCCAGGCTTCTGGGGATTATTTCTGAGAACCAGGCTTTACTGGGGGAGAGGGGGGTATGTCCAGCCTGTGCCTCTTTCCCAGTGGTGCACGTGGTGTGAACCATGTTGTGCCACGGAGCTAACTGTCTGGGCCCACAGACCATCATGTGTCATAATGTTACAAGAACCAACATTAAGCCTTTCCCCTTTACTTTGGAAGCTAAGATTAGTTGTTTTCAAAAATTTAGAAACTAAGAGTTAATACTAAATAGGGCTAATACATTCAAGAACATGCTTGAACACAGTCAGTAGTTGTAAGTCAAGAGGTTACAACAGAACTTTCAAGATATCCAGGGAGTTCTTAATGTACATGTAGAGTCCGAACATATTCAGAATGGGTAGAGAACACCACTTAATAATCAGAATTTCCTCTCCTTGTTATGGTAATTACCTTTGATTAAAGGCTCTTTAATGCTAATGTTCAGCCATTATTAGACTTTCAGGTTGCAATGACAGTTTGTCCATAAAGAATGTGTTTTATCAATACAGAATTGTCTGCAAAAATAGGGCTTAGTTCCCACCCGTGTTTTTCACAGTGTAGGAATCAAGGGCCTGAGTAGCAGCAGACCTGAGAACAATTGTAAAATGGTCACAAGTAAGGTCATTTTGATAACACCTCCACCAAAAACTAAAAATCAGTTATTACTTTATAAAGTTCTTTTTTACCAAAGGAAAAACTCTGGGTAACCAGGTTGGAGCTGTTTTCTCGTCTCTAAAATGGAAAATTCACATCAACATCATAAAGACCATTTTTTTCCATAACAGTCCTAAGATTTATATCCAAGAAAGCATTACTGGGCTCTCTGATTGGAAATGTAAGTGCACATTTAGCAATTTTCCTTGCCAAAGGCAAAACTTCTCTTAATGCAAATTGTCAGAATATTCAAATAAAGCAGAAATTTTGAATATCCTATCTTTTCAGAAAATCTATTTTAATCTATTCCTTTAGAAGTATTCAAGAGCAACTTCCTTTATGAGAAATACTTTTAAGCTTCATAAGTTAAAACAAGAGAGTTTTATATCTCACTTATTTTCTGACATTAAATATGGGTCAATAGTTTCTACAAATGTGCCCTATATTTAAACATAAGATGTTCTCAATGTATTAGGGCAAGGGCTTGGGGAAGAGAGGAAGTTTCCTGCTCTTTTTTCCTTTTCAAAAAAAATTAGGTTAATTTAGGATGAAAAATCATGTTCATTTAAGATTTTACATTCAGGATTATGATTTAATTTGGCACAAAGGATTTGGGACATGATAGCCTAGGTTCTTCATTTTAGCTTGCTGGTGGCGCCCAGTACGCCATCAGCCGCCCCCCATAAGTTTCCAGTGAGGAAGCCTCTAACCTAGTCATTGAAACTTTCCAGACCTAGTTACTGTGAACCTGCATTTTTTCTTGTTTCTTTTATTGAGGTAACAAAGCTTTTCAACACTGTATATGATGCAGAGATATAAGTTCAGATGTGTGTTACCACACCACACTCACCACCAAGGCACCTGAAGTCCTCTCCACACTGCTCTTTATGCCCTTTTCCCACTCTGGTAGCCACAGTTTTATTAGTAATCTAGAATTTTACTGTTAGTTTGGTTTTGTTTGACCCTTTGTGTTATTTCTCTATATTCCACATGTCAGTGAAACTATCCGGTTTTTGTCTTTCTTATTCTGACTTATCTCCATTAGCATTATTCTCCCCACCTTGCACAATTCCACCCACATTGTCACAAATGGCAGGAGTATCATCTTTTTTATAGCTGAGTAGTACTCCATGTAGGCTATAGACAACATCTTCCCTATTTATTCATCTGCGTGTGGACATTTGATAGCAATATCATTTCTCTCTCAGAGGTCAACTGAGAGCACTGTTAGCTGTTCAACTTAAGGAGACAGTACTCACTGCCAATATTTTTATTTTCCTGCAGAATTCATCTAAAGCTGCCCAAGCCCCATCTCCATGGGGCGCCAGTGGAAAGTAAGTTCATTTTTCTATATGAAAAGCAATAAATGAGATTCTATATGGAGCATTGTGCTCCATTGCTTCCAGTGCCCTGAGTGGCTGCCCTATCTCATCTGATACCAAAACCTCTTGCTGTTCTACCCTCCATTTCCAGGAGCACCGGGACCCCATCCCCCATGTCTCCCAACCCCTCCCCCACCAGCTCAGTGGGCTCTCAGGGGAGCCTCTCCAATGCCAATGCTCTGTCTCCTTCAACCATCGTCAGCATCCCACAGCGCATCCACCAGATGGCTGCCAATCATGTCAGCATCACCAACAGCATCCTCCACAGTTATGACTACTGGGAGATGGCAGACAACCTGGCCAAGGAGAACAGAGGTTTGTGTGTCTGTAGGGATATGTGAGTGGTTCACCTGTGCTGTGGGGAAATAACCTGACCCAGGGGCCTCACAGAGCCAGATTCCATCATTCATTGAAAGAGAAATAATAGCCATCACCTACTATGTGGAACTTTTTCTGACTTCTCCCTCTCACTCATGTCTTTACCTACCTGTATCTTTACTGCAGAAGATTCAAAACAGAGATAGAGCCAGAGATAATATAGATATGTGTTGCAGGTATAAGCATATAGATCTTTCCCTGTATACATTGAGCTCCTTGTAGGGGGGGATTAGATTTTATTCAACTTTATATTCCTAAGACCGGCATAGTGCCTAGGATACAGTTAGGGATTTGAAACACAGAATTAATGAAATAGCTAATATATTATGAGCTACTTGTTAGTGGTTTACAGTGAAAGCAGTATTTCTACATAGCAATGTTATATTTTACTTAATGTTTGCTTTTATTGATTATAAAAGGAATGCTTATTTCTTGTCTGAATTTGTAAAACAAATGAGAAAAATAATATTAGATCACCAGTAATCTGATCATCAAGAAGTAACTACTGTTTACATTTTACTGGTTTCTTCTAATCTTTTTTCTCTAAACAATGAATGGTTAGTACCAAAACAAGATGTATTATATACATTTCTCTATCATGTTTTTTGATGTGTTACATATATTATTTTTCACTTAACATTATGTTAGGTATTTCCTCATGTCAAACTGGTTCAAAAACACCTTTTATGACAGTTATATAATACTACCCTAAATGTGGTTATGCAATCATAAAGTATCATCATTTTTCAAACCATTGCCCTATTGTTGGATATTTAGCTTATTTCTGGTATTTTTCTATTACAAATAATGTATGGATAAATATCCTATGTAAATCATTGTCCGTTTTTCTGACAAAGTTCTTAAGAGGAAGTTGTGGAAGTAGAATTTCGGAGTCAATGGGTATAAATTCTTATAGGACATATATTATTATATATCCCAATATAGCTAACTTTTCTTCCAAAAGATGATACAAATCTACTGTTCTCCCTCCAGCGAGGAATGAGAGTATAAATCTAAGCTCAATTTCAGGCCATTGAATGCAATGTTTTCTTATTTTATCTACCTTCTTTTCAGTATTGAAGTGACATGCTTTACAACACTAGTCTATGACTTAGGAGAACAGGTTCACACCTCCTCAGATGTATATACCATCTGAGCACATATAGTCCTTCACCATAGTCATAGATCACATTCAATGCAGATTTTGTTCCCATGACATCCTAAGCCTCCAAGTACAAGTCTAGGATGGGTGTCCATAATGCCAATGATAATAAAAGCAGATAATCTATAATATACAGTTACAGCAATTCAGTGGGAAGGAGGAAATATCTGAGGACTGAGACCACCAGGAGGCACTCACTAGAGAAACTGACATGGAACAGAGACTTGAAAAAATGAAATAGATGTCACAGGTGGACACAACAGAAGGGACAAATATATAAAACTTTATATAGTCAGTTTGGGAGACCCTGAGCAGGCCAGGCTGCAGATGGCACTGCCAGCTGCCCACTGTCATCCACCAGAGGGCTCAGTGCCACACATTCATGCAAACTTGGCATTGTGTCCCTTGACCTGCTCCTCTCCCGTTCTGCTCCTGGATCCCTGCCACAGCTATCCTCCCAACCACCTGGAACTTGGATCTTCTCTAACCAGCACCCCCCCCCACCTCCTCAGCAGGTGTTTCTTCAGCATATGCATGAGCTTTGAAAACACTTCTCCCAGATATTTGACTTCAAGGCATGTTCAGAGATCCAGTGATGACAGCATAGTCACCATATGAATTTGTTTTTTTCTATTCACATTAAACTTGATCTTTGAAAGAGCAGAATCTAGATAATTTTCCATCTTGGTAAATACTCCTACCTTTACCCTTCTACACCTAGTGTTGGTGCGGGTGGTCTTGGAATCCAATCATTATTTATTGAGAGGCCAAACCTAGAGACTACCCAAGGACTAAAAGAGATATTTCACAGTACATCTCTGATTTGCACCCTGGAGCCTGGAGCCTCCTCCTTTTGATTCACTGCAGAGGTTCACACATCCCACAGCTGAGTGCAAAAGAAATCAAACAGGGCCCAGACTGGGGCTGGGAAGCACTTCTGCATAAGGCCAGTTTGGTCTGAGAAAGTAGATTTCCTTTGCTATTTAACTAAGTAAATGTTATTCAGTTGAATGAGAAACATAAAATAGAGTGATTATGTTGATGTAAAATGAGTTCCCTATTTGATTTTGTTCACTTAATGCTAAAGTCACAAATGTAGATTACCATAAGGGATCTTTTCCCTCAAGTCACTCAGATGTTTCAAGATAGCACTCTTAGTAGGTATGGCACCTAACAGCTCTCTCCATTTCCTAGAATTCTTCAATGACCTGGATCTGCTTATGGGCCCTGTGACCCTGCACAGCAGCATGGAGCACCTGGTCCAGTACTCCCAACAGGGCCTGCACTGGCTACGTAACAGCACCCACTTGTCATAGGGACCTTACTCCTGAGTGGGGTTGTGCTCTCGTCTCCACGGATGGCTCAATATTTCTGGACACTGTGCTACTGAAATTTCCAGCCACAGCATTTATCAAACTGCAGTGAACATTTTATCAGCATCAAACAGTGGTCTTTTCCAGGGCATGTGTGTGTGTGTGTGGGTGGGTGGGTGTCAAAGAAGCCATCTGTGTATGTGTGTAAGATACATAGTTCTTTAGAACATACTTTCTTTGTCTAGTTTCCACACTCCCAGGCTAGACAAACTGATCAGAAGTTTCTGATTAGAGAAGATACATGTACACACATACACAAACACACATACACACACACTTTCTATTTTAAAGCTAAACCATAATTTCTGAAAACCTTCAACCAAAATCTTAAGGGTTGGTTAACCAGGTACAGTGCAGTACACCAAAAGCTTGACTGCCAGTTAAGAAGAACCTAGTTCTTATTATATTGATTACTTTCAGTATTACTGTTCTATTTCCCAATTTTTTTTTATTGTACGTATTGATTGGTAATTGAATAATGAAAGTTATTTTTGTGCGAAAATTTACTAGGTTGCATGTTACCAAGTACCCTGTCATTCCTCTTATCACCCACTCCATTCAACTTGATTATCAACTAAACAAGCTTAGAAGCAGAGGAATCAGCTCCCACAGGTCTGCCCTGCTCTACCCCAAATCAATTTGAAAATGGCACTGAGGTTTGGTTAAAAAAAAAAAAACAGTGTCTGAAAGTTGAGCAATAGTAAAGCAACAATAACTATGTTTTGTAGCTCAGTTGGAAATTTGAATCTTCTACCCATGTAACAACATGCCCACCCAGCCCGTTTCTTCTTTCTGCCACTGTGACATGGCAGCTGTCAAATCATGTGGCATTTGTTGGCCCATGTTTTTCATGTCTTTTCGTCCACCATAGCTTTCCTAAAAAGTTTTCTGGACCAAATTAGGACATTTCCTAGAATGTCCTGTCATAGGAGTCTATGTGTTGCTGATCAGGTTGAGACTGATTTGCTACCAAATTGCTGTCTAATCCTCTTAATCTTTGTGCAGAATGTGCCACTGCAGGCCTTTAATGCATGTTGGTCTGGGGGATGTGCTTCATGCTTTGTTAACAAGCTGCTCACTGTGCAGGTAAGTCATTCCTGCCGTGATCACAGTTCTGTTTGGGGTAGCGATGACCAGAGCATCACGCTTCCACCCCATGCTTCCGGTATGGTTACATTTTGCCCCTTGCCCTGAAGTCTTTTTTTTGTTTGTTTGTTTTTTGTTTTTTGTTTTAACACTTAAGTTTACATTTTAGTTTTTAGATATCTTGTTTACAATTTCTGTCTGAAATATATTTCTTTTGTAGTCTCTTGTCATGCCCTAGATTTAGCCTTCTTATTAGACATGTTTGGATATAAAGATACTGGTAAAAAGAAAAACAACTCCAGAAAAAGGAAAATTGACCTGGCCACACTTTATGAGCAAAAATAATGTCCTGGAGGCCTCTTGCTTGACAAAATTGCACTAGGAAAGTCTGAGAAAGACACACCTGTCTGATGTGGTATGTAGAATAATCCATTTTCAAGGTTATTGGTGGCACAAACATTTAAAATCAGTCCTCTGATACTTGCTTTCGCTGGTGGTCTCAGCGGTCAGGTTGCAATGTGAACATTTTTGTCAGTCTGATCGGTAGGTGAGAAGTAAGATGGCTATAGTTTCCTCGTTCTTGGCACCGATTCAAAACTGTGCAAGTGGTCAAAACAACTTTGATGATTGAAATTAATTAAAAATGAGCAAGCAAAGAGTTTGTGAAATTTCTATTTGGTATTGGACTTTAAGCATCTGGAAATATGAACAGTATTTCAATGTTATCTTTACCCAAATGAGGTACTCTCTGCATCCCTTTCACCAATTTTTGGCAGCACTCATGATCCCACCCTATGTGGGAAATTTGTGTCTAACTTAAGAAACTTGAATTCTCTTTTTGGAGAACTGAGGCTTAGTTCTACTTCTTCTTGATACATTTTGAGGAAACGTTCAAACTCTTACATAAAAGAATGACTGTCAGGGTCCATCATGCTTCCCAAAGTGCTCTTCTGCTCTTGCCCACCTTTCAAGTTGCAGACTTTGGGGCAATCTCCATGTGATGTGCTAACCCACCTAGCACACGGTGGCCTCTGGCTACAGATTTTACCAGCAATAGGGTCACCCATATTTTCCAGCAAAACTTGAAATTTGATATTGGAGAGATGGTCAGAGTGTATTACTTCACTCACTGTGTCCCCTTTCATCAGTAGAACTTGTGGGAACAGCAGTTTTAGCCTGTTTTGGATTAGATGGTTTTGGTAAGGATCCATCCTCTGATTGCTGCCTGTGAGAATCATTTATAACTCGTTCCTTTTATTTTGTAGTATCAAAGTAGAAATGCCTTTCTTGTATTTTCTGATTATAAAGCACTTGATCATTGTGAAAATTCAAGCAATATAAAAATCTGGAAAATATAAAGTTCTATCCACTGGTGACAACCACTACTCACAGTTTATATATGTCCTTCTGGAACTCCCCTAGTTAAACATAAAAGGTCAATTATCATTTCTGTTTGAAGACATATTAACTCTTTATTAGTTCAACTGACTTTATCCTTCTATAACCTGAATAGAAGTCACCCTTTATTAAAATGTGAGAGTAATTTTTGAAAGAGAGTAACCCAAATGCATTCCTAATAAAAAATTGGGATTTGTTACAACTTAAAACAAATAAGACTTGCATGCAGAATTGTGCCTAGAAAGAGAGGTTTGGTTAAAGAAGAAATTTCTGGAAATTCAAATTTCAAATGGAAACTTGGATTGACTATCTGAAGAGGAAAATACTGGAAGAATATTCTGAAGAGTTGACAAATTATGTACTAGACTGAACACGTGGAATGCAATGAAATGAGACTTTCTGCACTGAAACTTATCCTAGTATGTACAACAATGATGTGTGTATTATAGAACAGTGATGTGTACATTTCTACATCCCACACATAATATGCACAGTTTGTATAAATGCATACATTTAAAAATATATATGTACAATACCACTAACATAAAACTGTAGTATGCCTGAAGGATATTACTAGTGCCTAATATTGAGTATAAGTCACTGCGTGTTCACATCACCTTGGAAGTGCAGTAATTGTTATAAAACTAATCAGTGCAGCCAACATTATTTATGAATCACATCTTTGAAACTGTGCAGTAGTATATACATATATATTTTTAAATAACATTTTTCACAGTTTTCCAGAGTTACTGTTGAAATCTGTATCGCCAAAAAAAAAAAAGCAAGATTTTTTTAATGATGTAGACACTCTTCAGACCCAGTAATCTGTGCGTGATTTCCTGTTTGTAGATACCCAAGAGACTTTAGCAGTCACCAGCCTTAATGCATGTACAGGATATTATTGTGACTTAATTTATCTGCAGTTTTTAATCCATGTGAAATTGGAATTTATAAACTGACTTGGATTAAATATGTCTGCCTTTCTAAGGTTGCAAATGTTACATTAAATGATTTATGTTGTAAATGAGAGAAATCGAGTTGTACGTTAAAGATGTCCACCATTTCTGTGAATATTTTTACAAGGAAATTTCAGAATCAAAATAAGTATTTTGATTTCAGAACCAAATAAGTATTCTGGCTCCCAGATCAGAAACTCTTTAGAAGCATCCTTATTGTTTCATGAATTTTTTAAAAGTAACTTCCATAAATTATCATCACTAGGTTTAATATTTTTCATGGGGAAAGGGATTTTTTTCATTGTAACTAGTTTCTAACTTTTCTTTCCCATTCGCCAGCACATATATAAACATGTGCATTCTTGAAAACACACCCAATATCCAGAAAATGCTGAGTCCATGAGGAGTTCATGCTGACGACTCCTCTGGTACCAAAGCCCTAGGACCCATTTATTCAGGATCCCTAAAAACACAAGTTACTTTTCTGACTTGTGTGTGCCTGACTTTTCCAACTCAAATCAACATAGTGGAATAGCATTTAAAATATTTGGTTGACTAAAATAAAAGAATTTTGAACTGAAGAAAATAGAAATATTAGACCAATTGCTTGCCAAGACAGTTGGCCCCTATATGGGAGGGTTTTTTGTTAACTTCATTTTTATTCTTCTCTCCCTCCCTTTTCACTAACTCCTCCCCAAACTAAACCAAACAAAGCAGAAACGGTAAACACAAAATTGTCACTTCACCTTACCCAGCCCATAAGCTTATATTCAACTACGCCTTGACACAGGGCAGACCTGGCTCAGTCACCATGGAGACCATCTCACCCAGAGATGACCAGGATGGGGACTTGGCTTGTTTGCTCCATGGGCCACTGAACTTGACTCTCTTTCAGAGTGATTTGGATGAAGAAACTCCCTGTTGTCTTGCTTGTATGTAACATTTCCTGCTACTTAGTTAAATCTGTTCCTATCAAAACCATATTTTTAAGAAGTACCACATTTTTAATGAAACTTGAATCAACTTGGATCTAAAAAAAAATTGCCCCATGTAAGAAAAGCACCCAGCAACAAACTGCATTTCCAACAATATGAAGTCAGAATTTCCTGGCTTTACCATTCCCGGAAAACTTTTTGGTTACAACTTACTGAAAAATAACACAAGAAGTGTTCAGACATGAAATTTGTGTTCTATTTTGTCCAAACTGAATTATTCTCTATCATCAGAGGATCAACTTGTTTGCCTGGCACAAGGAAAATGATAAAACTCTGTTCTCAGACTAATTACATCTGACCACAGATTTTGGTCCTTATTATTTAATTGGCACCCAGAGATAGCAGGGGATAAATTTTGGATTTGCTGCAAAGGGATTTAGAGTCACAGTTTTTACAGTAATGAGTATCAGGGGACTAAATCCCTATGCATTACTTTGTAAATCTACCTCTTATAGCCAATTTTAAACACATTGATCTGAGGAATGATTTCAAGGTACTAATTGCAAGTCAACACAAGGATCAACATTTGTTCTTCACATTTCAGAAAGTAATGATGAGGCCTGAAAAGCTGAATCAAGAATTTTGTTTTTTACTCCTTTTTAACATGGGAAAAGTCCTCCTAATATATTTATCTTCAAATGTGATGTAATGGCACATCTGTGTTTAGGATTTTGCTAGCAATGCTATTTGGCTATAAAGATAATTACAATATTCTAGTTTTCATATTGTTCTTCAACTCTATTTCAGTTTTTCATAAAACAAAACTCATTTTTCCCAGTACTTATGATCTCTTTATTTCTAGATGTTCAAGAGCAAAAAAGAAAATATTTAAACATTGAAGAAAAGAATGTGCATTACTTGACTAACACATGTTCTACCCACAGTCTCCAAAGGTATCTGACTTTCTAAGAAACATTCTTGGCTTGTCCTCTATTAACTTTCACCCTATAGCATGTGTGACCATGAAGTATGGCTGTTAATTTTGAAATACCAATAATTCCAAGTATGTAACACATTAATCTTTAGTGATAGATATTTTTGTAGCCTCACCAGATGACTCTGATGCCTAGCTGTGTGATAAAATAGCAAAACTTGCCTTTGAGTAATTTCCAAACAGATGAATAATCCCCTGACATTCCAAGAGATGTCAAGACAACCCAAATTTTGTCCTCCGTGATCTGGATTGATTTCTGTTGTTGCTCATTGGGGTTCTTGCCTTCTAAATTCTGTAAGTCTGATTTAATATCTTGACTTTTTAGAAAAGTTGTTAGAGACAGTGGGGGGATTTAAGCAAGCAAATGTTCAACATTTGAACCCACATATATTGGAGATGAGAAATCAGCAAAGTAACTGGGGTGCCCTGATACTCTCCTTCATCTACAGCACCTGACTCTTGCATAAGGCAAGTTGGCTCAGTTTCTTTACATGAAGTTTAACTCAAAACATTGACTACCTCACTGAGAAAGGGTGAGTATCAACAGCTTTGGGCAAACATTTTGAGATCCACTCCCCACCCTCTGTCCCCATAGTCACACGTGGCAGGACTTAAGTGTTACTGTCAGTACAGATGCAGCAGAAATACACTATATGAGAGCTAGTACTTTGTCCCAGCTTTTACCAGGTTCCAGAGAACCAAGAGAATGACAGAATCCTCGCCATGGCCCCCTCAAGAGAACAGGAAGGTGACAGGGAGTGAGCACCCCAGCCTTAGTTGTTAGTACTTTGAGCTATTCTTCCAATAAGTAGAGCTCTAAGAAACCAGTCAAGGAGTGGGGAGTGGTGTCTATCCTTCCCAGGAGCAGCAGGACAGACAAGTACCATGCAGTTACAGTCCCATTCTTCTCTTTTTCATCAGTCCTTGCCTTAAAAATTCCAGGGGTGTCCAGATGGACAGGGGAAGAAGAAACACTGGGTCAAGTTTCCAACGAGAAAAAGAACTTTCATTGAACACCATGCTTCAAACACCCGGTTAGAGCAGCAGCCCCATTTCCTGCACTGTAGTAGATTTCTTTGAGTGTTGGGAGGTTGACTCTCTTCCTGTGAATCTTGTGCCTCTGATGATAAATCTTTTGTTTGGAACCAGCAGGTGGACAGCTGCTCTGGGAGATTTGTCCCTGAGAAAGGAGATCTGTCATAAGGGACTTGAGTGTGCCATGAGCTTCAGGAAAGAGGAAACCTCTCTTGAGAAAATGGGTGGATTTGTTCTCAGTGGGTTAGGTGGCTGCCACAACATGATATCATAATTGTAGGTTCAACTTTACTAGTGTGCCCAGAGAAAAATCAACATAAGAACTTGCTTATTCTTTGTCATGCCCAACTAGAGAGTGAGTTTTCTAGCCCTCATTGTCAGAATGCTGGAAATCTGACCAATGATTGAAATATCTCATAACCACTGAATTCAAGGCCCTAAATAGTGGAAATATTTATATTATTTAGACACAGGGCTTTTTTGTATCCCCACATCAGTGCTTTAAGCTTAACCAAAATAACCATGAAATATTTAAAAGAAGCCTCTTTGCCTTATCACTGGGAATCCCTTTTCTAACCTTTCTCCAGTATAAAAGAGAGAGGGCTGAATGAAAGTGTTGAAAGATCCAGCCTGATTAATGCCCAAGGCAATACTAAAGCCCTTTCCACAAAAGCATAGCATCTTATCCCATTTGAATTTTGGGTATTTAGTTAAAAAAATAATCTGAAGTGGTCACACAAGATTGCATAGAGGAGTCATGGCAACACTAGCTAGACCCTTGGTTTCACCTTCGCTTGGACAGAACGTTCATTAAATAGCCTCTAAATTTCTTCGAAATCAAGTTTCAAGACACCGTCAGAGTTGGAAATTTTTAGTTCTGCCATTTTTCTTACTTTATTCTTGGATGCTTTTTCATGGAGCTGGCAACTCAGGTTCAATATTCTGGTATCAAAGGTGTAGTTTGCCACATCAAACAGCATTTCAAATTCTGCAACTCAGTACTGGGAACCTGCTATCTCCCATGAGATTTTTCTAGTGATCCAGTTTTAACAGTCATGAAACCAAATTGCTGCACCTTCACCTTTTCTTATAGGAATTGGTTTGAGGATTGTTTCAAGAATTGAAGAGAATTTGAAATCAAATAATTATGCTGTAAAAATGTTACATTTTGCAGTATTGATTAAAGTGCTATCTTTATAAGAACTGACCCTTTTCATTCCTATCTAGTCTATTAATATTAAAAGAGCTAAAGTTCATTTTTGTTATGTGATATTCCTTTTAGGCTTCTTGGACGTAGTTATGGAGAGAGTCCAGACTCTGTAGATAATCACTAGTTTAATCTAGTAGTCATACTGGTCTTGTAAGCATCATATCACAGACACAACTACTGAGGCAATCATGTGCTCTTATCTGTGTCTTTAAGTATCTGATAACTATCTAACAGAAGTAATTAAAAAGACCAGTAACTTTATTAAGGATCACTTCCTCCAGTTTTTCTCCTGGATTTGTAAATACTGTTTCCAAAGAAATTTCAGTAGGTCCCCACTAAGTACTCGCTTTCTTACTCCTATGTGGTCTCATCTTCCAGGCTGCTACTCAGATATCTGCACGCTTGCAACTGAAAGTGCTTCCCTGGGGTGGTTGCCCACATCTGCATAAGGAAGTTCAAATGTGGACTCCCCTTTCTCTGCCTCCCTCTCCTATGAAAAGAAAAGTTGCTCCCACACAGCTGTATTTATCACATTGCAAGTAAACAGAACAATTTTAAATCATGAATAATTCACTAGTGAATTGTTTTGGAAAGATACTAGAAAAGAATGGAGATTCTATCTAATATTAAAGATTTGTTTAGAAGATCTTGTACTTTTTTCTGAGTTTAAATTTACATGGACAAAGATGTTAGAATCATTGACCATTTACTGTTCGGAAATTTTTCTGATTCTCTAGTTCACATGAAATTCACAGCACAATTTCTGGCATGAGGAAACATCTTACTGGAACAGAATGTGCCTTAAGGACTTGAAAGAAAAATCATTTTATATTTAAAGTAAATATTAATGTATTAATGAAATTACCTTTTTAATGTCTCAATAAACCTTGAAATCAACATTACTCTGTCAAAAACATCCTACTGCTTGCTTCATTCTAGAACTTCCAAGTAAAATGTTGTCCTTTCTCATATTTTACTTTATTTTTTAAAGATTTTTACATATTTTGCATAGAAGGACTATATGTAAGCCAAAGGTGTGAGGATGAGAGGATCCACCAGAGACAGAATAGGGAGCAGAATAGGCAGATCTACTGAAATACATTGCGGAGGGGAGCAGCAGGTGAAACAGAAAGCTCCCTGGCTGGGGACTGAACTCAGGCCTTTACAGTATTAACAATGAGACTTAAGCCCAAGGCCACCAGGAGGTCCTGCAGTATTTTATTTTAAATATAACCAACTGGTCATAACTATCTTTTCTGCTACAACAATATTAATCCATCTGAAGTATTAAAATGGACAAGAGCACTTTGAAGAAGGGAACATCAAACTATGGATGTTATTGACAGAAAATGCTTTAATGACTTTAGAATGGAAAGGAAGTAAAACAATCATAGGATGACTGGATCAAGGAAACATGGAATATATATAATATGTGTATAATGGAATACTACTCAGCAATCAAAAAGATAAACTCATGCCATGTGCAGCAATATGGATATAGTTGGAAAGGATTATTCTCAGTGAAATAGGTTAGAAGGAAAAAGAAAAATGTCGGATGATGAGGAATATGAGGAAACAACATAGCGTCAAAAAAAAAAAAGACAAGACTTGGAGGCAAATACATCTGAGGCCTAAAGTAAGGGAGGTGGGAAGGAAAAAGGATCAAATGGCTGGGAAGAGCACAAGGGACTGTAGTGACGGAATACTTATGGATCCTACACCTGAGGGGAGACGTCAAACACTGTAAAAATGTGAACAAAAATGTAAAAAATTAATAAAAGGAAAAAAATTTTTGTGACAGAACCTGGAAGTCTTGCTTTCTTTTTTTGTCTTTTACATATCAGCTTTGTTTACTATAAAACAATGCCTAAACAGAAACTATTACACTGTAACACATTTTAAGCACAAGCAGCAAACAGTAAAAATATTTGAATCTAAGGCTAACTTTAACCATTTTCATTTCATTATGTTAATTTTCTCCTTTAAAAAAATATATTCTCAGACAAATACAATGCATTCTTTTTCAAAAAATTTGTGCAATATAAATAAAAGTTCTCATTCCTGTTCAGTTCCACCCACACTAAGCCACTCTTGTCGGTTGGGTATAACTTTTGTTTAGTTTGTATCTGTGTGTTTACATACATGAGAGCATTTGTGTATGCTGTTCTGTGTTGTAAAAGTTGCTCTTGTTTAAGTATGGGCATCCTTCAGTATCAGTACATAAAGTTCTACCTCACTGTTGAAACCTCTGTTTCAATGCAATATTTTCATAGCATATTTCCTTGTTTAGCATGCCCCGCTAAAGGACATTTAGGTAGATTCATCACTTGTTTATTTGAATAAAATCCACATTCCATAAAACTCACATTTTTAAAGAGTCGAGTTCACTGGCTCTCAGTTTCTGTAAGGTATGCATCACCAAAAGAAGCCCATACTTAGCTGCAGTCACTTTCCTATTTCTTCCCATACTCCCTGGCAACAAATAATATTTATTCTCAATGAATCTCTCTGAATTCACCTATTTCATGTATTCCATATAAGTGAGTTATACAACAGGTGACAATTTGTGTTTGACTTCTTTGCCTTACCATAATGTTGTCAAGGTTCATCCGTGTTGTAATGTGTCACCACCTCATTTTTTATGGCTAACTGCTACATTGTATGGACATGCCACATAGTTTTATCCATTCGGCAGTGGTAGATATATATTGCTTTCATGTTTTAGCTATTATGAAAGTGCTGCTATGAACACTCATAGTTTCCATTTCTCTTGTGTATGTTTCAAGGTATAAAATTACTGGGCCACAGGGTAACTCTTGGTTTAATTTTGAGGAACTGACAAACTGCAGTACAGGAGCAGCACCATTGTATATTTCCATAAGAAATATATACATGTTCTCATTTTCCCACATCCTTGTCAAAACTTGCTTTGCCATCTTTTTTAATTATAGTAATTCTACTGAGCGTAAGTGGCATCACATTATGATTTTGATTTGCATTTCCCTAATGACTGAGCATGAAAAGGATGTCTAGCATCCTTTTATGGGCTTCTTGCCATTTTAGAGCCTTCCTTGGAGAAATGTCTGTTCAAATCCTTTGTCCACTTTTAAATTAGGTTGTCTTTTTAATGTTGAGTTATAAAGATCCTTTATGTGTTCTGGATACTAGCCCGTTATCAGATATAGGATTTGCAAACATTTTCTCACATGCTATAATCATCTTTTCACTTTCTTGTAGTGTCTTTTGTTGTTCAAAAGTTTTAATTTTGATGGGGTTTAATTTATATATTGGAAATTTTGCTCTTATGCTTTCAAGTCATATATAATCTTTTAATAGTGTGAGTTGTTAAAAACAATGGTCTTATCTCCATTGAATTGTTTTGTTACCCTTGTCCAAAATCAACTGACCATATATATGTGTTTTGTTTATGGATTTTGAAGTATTCTTAATAATGTCTTGTCCTGTGGCAGTATCAACAATGTAATGATCACTGTACTTCTGTAGAAATATTTGAAATTGAAAAATATGAATCTTGCAACTTTGTTCTTTTGCAAATTGCTGGGCTTAACATAGGTTTTCAATTAATTTTCCATAAATGAACTTCTTTTAAGCAGATGGATCTAGCCCATTTTAAAAGCAAATAATATGAGCCTTGTAGCATGGTCAAAAATAACTGTATGAATGAAACATGCAATGTGGGTTCATGCCATCTCTGCTTAGGCCCTGTTCTCCAAAAGACAAGGCTCATATTTGGGCTACTGGGGTGATGTTTGTACGGCCCTCACCTTGACTGGAGCATTTTGTATATGTAGTATGCGTTTCTAATAGTATAGTAGAAACACAACGTTGTCCCAGTAATTCCATGGCTTCAGACTCCAGATGCTGACCTATGCCCTCCTGCCACAGCCCACTCTAGCACTCCCTGCTCAGACAGCTCCACACCCAACATGGAACTATTTTGGTCACTCTGTCACCTCTAAAGGTACCACCTGGTGCTTGATAGGCAAGTTTAAGGCACACGTCTTTAGAACTTTTCCATCATTTATGTTGTATGTCTTTCTCACCACTTACTTCTCCAGACCTTTCTGCTGTCCAACAGATTGTCCTATGATCATCAAGGATTTTGCTTCATTGTTGGTATCACTTAACAGCCGAATGAATCAATCTATAAGAGTCAGAACACGACTTTATTCTTCCTACCATAGTACCAACCCATTGTTCATTCAAACCCTCTCTGGAGGGTGATTCTTCTGATATACCTACATGAAAATGTATTGTTGATCCCATAACCTTGCCAGGTACCCTCAGATAATGAAAAGTTTGCTCATCTAACCACAGTGTTCCCACATTTTAAGTCACAAAGGGGCCTGACCTATATTTTATTCAGGGCCCTTTGAAACTAATACTTTCCACTATAGAACTAAAGCACAAGCAACTAGAGACAAAATTGATAAATTGGACATCTTCAAAATTTCAGGCTTTTGTACTCCAAAGGATGCCATATTAGAAAGTGAACATGCAACCCATAAAATGGGAGAAAATAAGATGCAAGTCATACCTGATAGGGTCAATTATATACAGACTATGAAGAATTCTTACATTTCAACAATAAAAGGCAAATAACCCAATTTTAAACTGAGCAAAGCATTTGAATAGAAATATGTGCAAAGAAGGAGATATATAAATGGTCAATAAGCACGAAATGCTCAACATTATTAGTCATTAGGGAAAAGCAAATCAAACTCACAGTGAGCTCCCACTTCACATTCAGTATAATGGTTATAATAAAAAAGATGGACAATAAAAAGTGCTGATGAAGATATGGAGAAATTAGAACCCTTATATGTTACTATTGTGATTATAAAATGGTGTGGCCACTGTGGAAAGCATTTGAGCAATTCCTCAAAAACTATAGCTCTGTTCATCCTGGCCTTTCTCGTTCAGTCTCTCCTCATCCCTTGAGGAGCTTCTTTGCTGTTCATTCCTGTTTCTGCTTTATACCTCCTCTGGTCAGTGTATGGGGGGGAGGGGGCATCTGGGAGGTTTCACTTCCCTGCCTGTTTTAGCCTTTGTTGCCTGTGCCACACTTTTATATTGCCTGTGCCACCACTTATGTGGTGAATTTTAGAAATCCACCACGAATTTGGCCTGAAAAATTCTTCTGGAGGCAGAAGCGTCTTCTCTGTCCCAGGTTATATTGAAGTCATTTCTACTTTGGCCTTGATATAGCTGCTGTCACAGCCAGGTCAGGCAGTTGAGACCCACTGCTGGTGAGCACAGTACTCACCCTAGGTCTAAGTCTAAGTCATGAACAATGGCTGAAATCAGGGTTCAGTGCTTAGATAAAGAACTAGATCAGCAACTAGGAACTTGACTGGGAGCAGCCTGGACACTGAAATGTGGCTCCTGACTCAAGGCGGCTCAGAGGCCACAGCCTGTGTGTGCAGCTTGCAGGCAGAGACCATGGGGCTTCAACCAAAGGAGGGAAAGGCAGAGGAGTACAGAGCAAGTAAAGGAGTTCAGTCATCCCCACAAGAATAGTTCTAACAGCCTGTTGACACAGAAGACACTTCTACATTCAACTGTGCCTCTAGAAGAGCAGGATTTAGCCTCACATTCTACATGCAGGACTTGAAGACATCTCAGTTGGTGGCTGATGTCATCTCAAAGCATGTAAGTAAGAGAGGTAAGTAAGGCGAGATCCATGGAAACTGTCCAAGATGTGGAATGTGGCAGTAGACACATAAGCCTTGACACAGAAGGTGAGGCCAGCCCTGTGGGGAGACAGAGGTGGGCAATGACTAGATAATGGAATTCATGAAGCCCTGGGAAGACTTCTCTACCTTCTTCAGAGACAGAAAATGTCTAGCTCCATGCTTCTCTTTGTAAAATGATCATGTTCCTGCCAGGCTTTACATAGTGTTTGATAAGCCCATGAATATCATCACGTCTCCCCCTTAACAGGAGAAGACAGTGCATAGCTGGGGGCACTAGGGAGGACCAGAGGGGCCAGAAGTGGAGAGAAAGCGACAGACCCAGTAGAGAAGGAAGGCCTGCAGCTGAACCAAGCACTTCTCTAGCTCTTGCTCCCTACCAGGTCATGTTCTCTAAGTCGTTTGCCTGTGAAACAGGACCTTATGAGATGATGACTTTTGTGTGAGCTCCTGTTCTGAACACCCCATAGAGGCTGCGCTGGAAACCAAGTGGAAACTCCCAGTGGGTGAGCATCATTGCCTTCCTGGGAGAGTTCAATATGTTTATCTTGGGCTTGAGGTTGTAATTATGATTTAGTGTAATGCCATTTTGGAATGTCTTTTTCTTTGTTTCATGTAAATTAAATTGCAGATGCATGTGGGGATGTGAGTGTCTATATTCCTAAGGGGAGTTAGAGAATTCATTAGTTTTGTCTGGGAAGTATTCTGCAGATAAAAAGCTCTACAGAAACACAAGATATAACTACTAGGTGTCTTCAATTGTAAATCATCTTGATTGGGTGGTTTTGTTTTACTCTTTTATTTTGTTTGGGTGTGAAAATGATAGTTTTATACTTTGAGTTCAGTCGTGGCCAATACACATGCCAAAGAACACATGCAAAATGTAAAGGATTTCTCATGCTTTTAATTTATTCACCTCAAGGGTTTAGGAGACACCAAGAATTCTAGACAAAGAATTTGACAACCAGGGCCTCCCTGGTAGCCTAGAAGTTAAGTCTCAGCATTATCACTACTATGGCCTGAGTTCAACCCCCGGCCAGGGAGCTGACCACATATGACACAACAGACTTCTCCTATCTTGCCTGCTGCTCCCTGGAGCAGTGTATTTCAGTCAACCTGTCTATTCTGCTCCCCACTCTGCCTCTGGTAAATCCTCTTATCCCTGCACCTCTGGCTTACACCCTAGTTCGTCTTAGGAAAAAAAATCCAGGCAATGGAGCTAGAAATCATACTACTACTCGGGACCTTGAAAAATGACATTAACTCTTCTGAGCTGTGGCCTCCACTTTTGGAAGGTTGACCAGTTGAACTAGATGATTCTTTGCTGGGTTGGTGTTTTGTGTAGCACACCAATACACATACACCTGCCATTTACTGCATTTACCTTTACAACATGTGAAACATGGAACTCAGGGCTTCCAAATGGTTCCATAGCACAATAAAAAAGCATTAAATGGGGCTCTCCCTGGTGGCGCAGCGGATTAAAGCACTGCACTAAGAAGCTAAAAAGCCACTTCCGCATGAGTTCGATTCCCGCCTGCCCCGGAGGTGACCACATGGCGTGGCAGACCTCTCCTGACCCACCCGCTGCTCCCCTCAGCAGTGTACTTCGTCGATCTGCCTGTTCTTCTCCCCACTCTGTCTCTGGTGAAGCCTCTGGCTACCCCTGAGCCTCTGGCCTGTACCCTAGTTCTGTATGTACAAATAAATACATCTTTTAAAAAAAAAAGCATTAAGTGATGCAGTTACTAGGTTCCATTCATTCTCCTCCGTCCTCTATATATAGCTATGTAGCCCAACCTCAAATTGGAAAAGAAATAGAAGTGTTTAAGGGAAAGATGTCCTAAAGGAACTCTGCAGAGTTTTGTGGACTCCACCCCTTACTCCAGCTTTCTGGACTTCACCCTCTAGTCCAGTGATTGGAAACTACAACTCCCAGCAGTACCAAGGAGAGAACTGTGAAGACCCAAGGGTGGAGCTAAGCAGGCATTCTGGGACTTCAGGGGATAAATAAGGAGCCATTTTCAACAGTTCTGGTAGGGGAAAGGCAATGGCACTTGAGACCATGTGACTGGGGGCTATCAGTTAATTTGTTACTAGAACTCCAAGTCAGCCTAGCTGGTAAGATATCCTAGTTACCTTGTATCTCTCTCTTTCTCTGGGCTGTTCCTTTCCCCTCTTTGTAAATAAACCCACTATTGACCCTTCTGGTTGTGCCTGCAGTACAATTAAATTTTAGGCACACAGGTGAGGACCCACAGTCAGCCCAGTTCACACTGGGTTACCCTGTAACAGGAGGACTGTAGAGATGTTCATCAATTCTAGTCTCACTTCCCTCTTTGTGATTCCAGCCTTTTTCACTACTGACCAGGGTAAGAGAAGGGAAGACCAGCCAACATTATGCACACCTGGTTCCTATAGAGGCGGGAGACGACAAAAGGGAAGAATAGATCAACAGTTGATTAAAGTATGTCGACGGGGCTCATTTAAGCCATAGAAATTCATTAAGAGCATGGGAATAGGGCCCCTTTTTCAAGGCTGAAATGAAGGTCCATCAGAAGTTAGAAAATCTTTCCTTTTCGAAGGAATCCTTCCCATCAGATTATACTATTCTGACAGTCTAACAGGAAGCAGTCTGACTCATTGACTACCAGTCCTTTTCTACTGGACTGACTTTTTTTCCAGGAGAGACTCATTCTGACAATGTGTAGGTTTGGAATCTTAGTTGCTGTGAATTCTGCATAGAGGTCAGTGTCGAAAAGTAGAAGAGGTAAAGATGCACAGTTAGAGCCTGCATAAAGGTAAGATGCAGGGGGTGCTCTGAGCAGGAAGGAGATTCCTGGGAATAGGAACTCACAGATGTGTACTTCCGCATAAGGAATGGTGATCCGGGCTCCTCCCAGACTCCAGGAAGGCCCATGAAGAACTGTGCTGAGCTCTCATTGAGTGAATGCATAGGTGTGTAAGTAATTCCTATTCTCCACATCTGTAATCTCTATAAAAATAGTTGTTTTCCCTCACTCTGAGTAGCTGTTCTAGGTTTACTGATTCATGAACATAGCACAAAGAAACAAGACTTTAAAACCAGGTACATTTGCTCCACACATTAGAAGAATCAAATTTTTGTGAAGCAAATATATGATAGTTAGGCAGTGATATACTGATGGTGAAAGTTAATTGGGTCAAAAATCATCTTCTCTAACTTCTAGATATTGATATTTTGTACATCCTGTTGGGTGCTCAGTTAAGAATATTTGCTTTTAGATGAGTATTTGGCAAGGGAAGTCCTCAACACTTCCCTTTGCATAGTTCATGGGGTCCACCTGCAAGTCAGTTGGACAGAATCACAAACTCTTGTGGACAGAAGAGGACACTGCAGTTACTCTAGTAAATAGAGATCTTCCTCAACTTAGGATAGTGTTGTGTCCCGATAAGAGCATCATAAATTGAAAATATTGTAAATTGAAAATGCTGACAGAGTTGTAGCTCACTGCCTCCGCCCAGCATCACAAGACTATTGTACAGAGATTTCTATAAATGTATATTGTTTTCACACCATCATAAAGTCAAAAATTTGTAGGCCAAGCCATTGCAAACCAATGGTCATGTGTGTAAATGTGTCATGCTTTGTACTTGTACAAATCTAAAGCACATTTCTTGAAACAGGTATTTTAGGCTTCAATAATTCAAGTGCTTTATAACACTTGGCCTCTAAAAGGAGTATAGGAGCAGTTCATTAGGTAGCTCAGCACAAATTTTTCTTTAACATCTTTTCTAGGTCACTATCTTAGGCCTCTTTGCATATCAGGATTATATGTTTCTTTCACATTTCATCACTTTTTTAATATATTTCATTGCAGACAAGTGAATTTCCAATTATTAACACAGCAAACAAAGGCAATCTTTTAAAACCTAAACAACTATTAGGAACCAAACTAAATTTTTTAATGCCTTATGATTTTCAGAAGTGCATACCTAGGAGGTATGTGATCTTTCCCAGCTTTCTAAAGAAGGGAAAGAGGGACTCTGAGCAAGCCCCTCAATATGAAATATCTTCCTGTTCAACTAGGTAGCTGAAATATAGTAATTCATGTATTTGTTTAAACTTATCAACCTCAAGACCTCCTAACTAAAAGACTCAAGGAGGTACTGGATGCCACTTAATGAGGTTTGTTAGTTTTCTATTGCCTGCCTGACAATTCTGTAGGTCAGAAGTCTGGGTACACTACCCTGGTTTCTCTACTTAGGGGTTTCTCTGCTCCAGGCCAGCTGGGCTCAGCTATTAATTGGAATCCTCAGAAAAGAATCAGTCCCCTTTCAGGTCCTTTTGGGTGGCTGACTGAAATGGGTTTCTGGAGGCTATAGGACTGAGGCCTAGCTATTGGCCCAAGTCACCCTCATAACAAGAGGCTTCTCTCTGATTCTTACATATGGCCTCTTCCTCTTTCAAAGCCAGCAAGGTACATCAAACCTTCCACATGCAATTGGATCTCTCTGACTTTCTCTTCTTAAAAAACTGTTTTTAAGAAGATCATGCAATGAGGTTAGGCCCACCTGGATAATCCTGTCCCAGATATTGTTATGAGACATACTTAAACTAAAAATACATATTTCTTCTGAAATTGTAATGTAACTAGGAATCCTATATACTAACTGGTAACCTTACATAGTTGGGAAGAGAAAGATATGGTGACTTATTTATGGATACATATTTCCTTTTCCTTCCAGCTCTCTTTATTCAATACAAAGCTGAAGGTAAAGACTACTGGTAGACAGAGAGAATATTCACAAATGATATAGAAACAAGGTGGCTTCATGCAACATTCCTACTGTTCTGGTAAGAACAAAAAACATAAGCATGTACCAACTATGAGCTACAAATAGCATAATTTTGGTGATTCTGCATATGAATTGGGAGTTTTAGTTGCAGTTTAAAACTGTATTATATAATATAAAGATGAATAGTAAGATTCATGTTATTAATGCTTTTTATTTAGCACACTGGTAATTGCAAATAATGGCACCCTCTTTTCTGCATCTTGAGCAAAGGGGCCCTACACTTATTTTGCACTGGACTTTGAAAATTATATAGTCAATTCTTGGAGCCTGTCCTGTGCATCTTAAGATATTTAGTGGCATCCTTAACCTCTGCCTATCCCCTACACACACCAAACTGTGACAATGAAACTACTTCCAGACATCACCAAGTGTCTCCTGGGGAAAAGAAATTTCTGCACTCCTTTAAAAGAGAATCTGTACTCCCATATATCAGCCCCTCAGTGATCTGTCCCTTATCTCACTTGACCTCAGCTCATTCATTTCTCTGCATGGAGGGCTCCGATCACACTGTGCCTTCATGATGTCCTTGAACTAAGCTATGTCCTCATGCCTCCAGATCGCTGCCCACCACCCTCCCACTCTCAAGACCACCTTTCTCCAACTTCACATAGCCGATGTCTTTACTTGCACAGGTATCATCCAGCCCATTCATTCCCACATCCAACATTCCTTTACTTCTCTCCCTCCAGTCATCCCCTGAGTTAGGGGTCTACACTGGACGCTGGAAGTACTTTTCTCAGAGCTCCAACCCCCACTTTCAGCACTGCCTGGTCATCACCTGTGTGTACCAGTGTGGGACATCAACCTTGAAGCCAGGACAAAACTCTATCATTCCTCCATGTGTCTAGCACATGGTAGATACTGAGTAATTGAATGTGTAAAGGAGGAGGGAAAAAGAAATGAAGGGAAACAGGGATGGTGGAGCTAGAAGAAGGGAAAAGAGGATAAAGGCCATTAGAGATTTTTCTAATGTTACATGAGTAGTAAATGTTGCTCTCTGTATTCAATTTTTATTTCTAGAAGTCCATTAACTCAGTCATAAAAATAAATGCTGGTCCCTCTTAAAAATGATATATGTCAATGAAAGTAAGGTCTCTGGTATACTTAAATCAGTTGCAGGGCTTTTTTAAACTTTTCTAATCCCAGGAAAAGTACTGTGTCCTTTCTCTGATTACTGCTTGCTCCAGATGGTACTCATCCAACAGTGGCCTTTCTCAGCGTCCCTGTTTGTCTCCCCTCCTACTGTCAGTGATTGTCTGGTGACTGCCTGAGTGTAGGAGGTGTCAGCCACTGGAAAAGCCACAGCCATTAAGGACCTTCTGAACTGTTTCCTCCAGTGAGTATGCCCTGCCCCCTGATTTGCTCCTTGCTCTCAAATTAGTCCATGAGTCACTCCATCTATGCTGCAATAGCCATATGCTGGCTCTATCAATTAAATTACAAAAATCCCTTTGAATGCTACAGCAAAGTTGTTCTTCCTCTGTCCTGCTGACTAGATCTCAACAGAGGAATAGCTGAGGAAGTTCCTGGAATTGACTGAACCATACCATTACTAGGTAAAATATTACTAAAACTAATTTCATCTGCTTCTTTTTACCTTGCTAATATGGCTTCTAGAAAAAAATTAAAAACTATTTATGTAACTTGCATAAAGTACTGTCCTAAAGGAAAGGACAAAGAAAGGACCTTTAGAACCTTGCAAAACAGCAGTCTTCCCTCATCTGTATTTCTCCAATATTCTTCTCTTAAGCTCAGAGCCAACATTTTTGATGCACGAATGATCACACAAAGACTTTTATTACTTCTTTATTATTTATGAAATACATTTAAGATTTTATTTCATGCATTCAGGAGCAATGTAAATGGATAAAATGTAGGCTGATGGGAGTCTGGAACATATCTAGTTATTTTACATTAATTCTTAATGGAAATAATTCCCTTTCCAGCCTTTTGACTGAGTTACGTCTGCTTGAACTGCAATACGTATATTGTGCATCTTCAATTTTAACTCTTTAATTCTCTCAAAATTAACTTAGAATATAGTCACTTCTTTGGACAAGATGCCATAGATTCAATTCTCCTTGTTCCTTCTACTAAGTAGAATTATAAAGCCTAGGAATAATATAAAAGCCAAACAAAGAAGACAACTTAGAGGTAAAAAGAAGCAGGAGAATTTGTTAGGACACCAGGACTAGGTGATGGGTTGACAGAAGGTTAGGGCTTCTCCCACTGACCATCCAATAAAAGAAGGTAACTGAGGACTGACCTTTCCTTACTCCTAGCCACACCATAAAAGGTAATCCAGTAGGCTCATTCCTTTATGATGAAAGCCGTCCTGCCAACACTAAGGAAACCCTACAACAATGGCATAGGGGTCCTGGGACAAGTCCTTATCACAGAGTTGTTCTCCATCCCCACAGGCCCTGAGACATCCTCCTTCCATGCAAAGATATAGAGGGCTGCCCCAGTGAAACAATCTCGATCACTGGAAATACTCATTTTGGGAAGCCCCTTCGTTTTCATCCTAAGACTTACCCAGAGACCAGTAGCCAGGGTGGCCACTACAGCACACCTCTTGGATAACCTTAATATATGACAGAACATCCTATTTTCATGGGCTAAAGTACTTAGCATCATAAATAAATCAGTTCCCCCAAAATTGATCAATATAGGTTTAATGTGATTTTTAAAAATCCCAGTAATGGATTTTTACCTGAAATCTATATGAAAAGATACAGAGTATAGGATAACTAAAACAGTTTTGACAAAGGAGAATACAGTGGGAGGGACCACCCTATCTAATATTAAGATTTATTCTATAGCTGTAGTAATTAACACAGAGTGGTACCAGTAGAGGGGAGCTATATAATCAATGGAAGAAAATTGAAAATCCTGAAATAGACCTGAACAAATATGCTCAACTGACTTTCGACAATATGCAAAAAACAAGTCAATAGAAGATCTCCTTCTTCTTGGCAGAATAGGAAAGCTTTGATAAACCTCTCCCCTAGGTACAATAAGAGGGGGGAAAATATGTTGCTCACAAGATTTTTCACCAGTTTATTGCTGTCCAATCCGTGGGGATTGGCCCACAGGTATATTTTACTCAAGATTGGTGGTTCTTGTGACAGCAGAATAGGGGTAGGCTGGGGGGGCTGCAGTCAGGACAGTGGTCAGTCCAATCAGCTGAACAAACTGGAGACGGGGCACAGATCATGCGTGGAAAATCTTTTCAGTAAGGGAAAGGTGGGTGTAGGTGGAGTGCAGGTCTCCATACACACAGGTATTGGGCCTATTGGCTCAGTTACACTGACTTTGCTGCCAGCAGCACAGGGGGCAAAGTCCCATCAACCCTCCCTGTTGGAAGTCTCAGAGAGACCTGCCACACACTCAGGAGAGGAGGTGCAGGGTGTGGGGCCCTACGTCTTGCAGCAGCCTCAGCTGCTCTGGACAGAATGGTAGAAGAGGCAGTGTAAACAGTGCCTACAAGAGCCCTCTCTCTCCACCTAAGTGGAGACTGAGTCTTTGGACCCCTTCCCCTCCTCCCTCACCTGAGGCCAAATTAAACAAGGAAAGCAAAACGAAGGCAGGAGAGTGTAGAGCCTGAAAGGTTACAGGTATTGACACCAGTGCTTTGGAGGCGGGTAAGTGAAGCATGTGCACATACAGAGGTGGGAAATATAATCCCAAAATTCTACAGTTATGCACGTAGTTGGCAAGTCAGTAAAATTTGAGAAAAAAATAGAAAATGAGGCCCTCCCTGGTGGCGCAGCGGGTTAAAGCACAGCACTGAGAATCTAAAGCCGCTTCCGCATGAGTTCGATTCCCGCCTGCCCCGGAGGTGACCACATGGCGTGGCAGACCTCTCCTGACCCGCCCGCTGCTCCCCTCAGCAGTGTACTTCATCGATCTGCCTGTTCTGCTCCCCACTCTGTCTCTGGTGAATCCTCTCACCCTCCGCATCTCTGACCTGTACCCCAGTTCTGTATGAATAAAAAAAATAAAAATAAAAAAAAAAATAGAAAATGAAAATCTTTTCAATAAATAGTACTGGAGTGGTTAGGTAGCCACAGGTAAAAAATAAAGAAGCCTCTAGCTAAACCTTACTCTTTATAAAAATTAAATTGTAATTGGTATGGATCTAAATGTCATGTGAAAAACTAGATATTTCAGAAACAAACATAGGAGAAAATCTTTAGGATCTAGAGCTTTGTAAAGAGCTCTTATATCTGACACCAAAACACCACCCATAAAAGAAAAAAATCAATAAATTGAACATCATCAAAATTTGCTATTCAAAGGACTCCGTTAAAAGGATTAAAAAGCTACCTACAGCCCTGGAAGAAAACATTTATGAACAAAAATGGGCTAGTATCAAGAATATATGAAAGTCTCAAAACTTAACAGTAAAGAAAATAAGTAACCCAGACAGTGTAATAAAAAACGCGGACAAAGACAGAACAGATATTTCACTCAAGTGAAATGCAGGGTTGATAAGCACATGGGAAAAAAAGAACATTGTTAACCACTCAGGAAATGCAAATTTAAATCACAATGACATACTACTACACACCATCAGAAAGGTGAAAGTAAATAAATAAATGATGACAACACCAAATGTGGACAGGAAGTGAAGAAACTGGAAGATTCGTGCATTACTGGAAAACAGTTAGGCAGTGTCTTACAAAACACACATACAACTAACATATGACCCAGAAGTTGCATTCTATGACATTTATCCCAGATAAATGAAAGTTAATGTTTATACAATGAAAATAATACATAAATGCTCACAACTGCTTTATTTATAATATCCCAAGTCTAGAAACAACCTATATGTCCTTCAATGGGTGAATGGAGAAAAATGGAATACTAACTAGCAATAAAAGTGAATGAAGTATTGATACATGCTACAATAGAATGAATCTACAGAAAATTATGCTAGCTGCAAACAATCTCAAAAGATTGTATGGTTCCATTTATATAACAATTTGAAATAACACCATTTTAGAAATGGAGATTGGCTTAATTGTTACTAAGGCTAGGAGACTGGAGTAAAGGGGGAGAGAGGGAGGTAGATGTGGTTTACAAAGGGCAGCAAGAGGTATATTGCAATACTTGAACTATTATCTATCTTGAAGGCAGTGGCAAATTGTATAAAAGCAAATTTTGTACACATAGTATAAAATTGTATAGAATTAAGTCACACATCCAGACAAAGGTGTACAAATAAAACTGGGGGTATCTGAACAATACTGATGAATCTGCACCAATGTAAATATCTTTGTGCAATTATACTACAGCTTTTGACATGTCACCACCGGGAAAAATTGGGAAAAGGATGCATGGGTCTCCATTATTTCTTGGAAATATGTGTGACGCTGCACCTTTCTTTATGAAAAAAATATTCATATGCATTTTGCTCATCAGGAAACTATGCAATGTATATTTGTAAGCTCAACACTAACATTTTGGAAACTACTAGGCAATTTTTTCTTCCTTAAAAAAAAAAACTTGATTGAATCTTACAAATAGCATAAGAATGGATCCAAAGATGTTTCCTCAATAGGCAGCTCAAACCCCATTTTGACAATATTTTGTTTTAATTCCCAATGACATTTATATTGTTTCTTGTTGGTGATTTCAAGGCAGACATTGCAAACTGGGTACATAAAAAAAAAAAAATTGGCTTGCAAATTAGTCCATTCCATGAGCTTCAACATTTGGCTGAATATCATGAGGAGTCTTTGGATGACCAGAAGAAACAACCTAATAAACAAAGCACATCGTGTTACAATTAAAGCAATTAAATATATCCTCCTCTCTCAAGAGACAGTAAAACTTTCTCTTTGGCACAGATACTTGCCAATACTGTTAAAAAAAAAAAAAAGACAGAGGCATGGCTCTGAAAAATAATTACCCCATCTTCAGTAAAATGAAACAGAACTAATACTTCCTCCTTGTTATTCCAAACAGGAATAATGAAAGGCCTCTGAGGATGTTGTAGAGCCCAATAATCAATGATTCCTTTAAATTAACAAGAATTATCTGTAATAATAGAAGGACAGAATCAAACCGTTCCTGTAGAAACAAATGCTACTCTTTCAATTATAAATTATACCACATTTTCTACCCACCTTCCTCAGAACCATTAAACTAAACTAGTCAGCAATTTCAAAGTGTTTCACCTCTACCCATTACCCAGCCTGTGACTGTTGGTCTCCTCACTAGTTAATATGCATCTGTTACCTATGACACCATACCAGTAAATTTTACAGGGAGGGATCTTTTATGGAAATGGAACCACTGGCCTAAATGTTCCTCAGATGAACTATATCTTGAAAGATTTGAAGAGTCTTCCATGAATAATACTTTAGTAATACAATCTACAGGGCACAGTGCTCATACTTAAATTTTAATCCAACCTCAACCTCAGTTTGGCCAATTATGTGAGATCCTTAATTCTCTTTGGTACAATAGTGCTACTAAAGATTTCTAGAGCCCAAACCCATCAAAATTGAACTGACTTTTCTAACCCATTACCTGTTCTTGATTAATACCCCTCAAAACCTTAAATTAAGGAAGGCGTGAGATCCACAATGAAAGATTTTATAATGCAGGGACTCATTGTTCCTTGCATCAGTCCTTATAATATTTCAGTTTCCTAATAAAGAAAAACCTCATAATGATTTATACAAGAATCTAGGGTCATAAATAAGATTATGATTCCTCTTTCCCAGTGGTCCTTATACCAATTTCTATTTTGTCTCCAATACTGCTTGAAGCCACCCATTGCACTGTGATGGATTTATGTTCTATAGCATCCCATTAGATCCAGGCAGTCAATACTTATTTCCTTTCTCATGGGAATATCAACAATATATTTAGACTGTTTTGCCTTGGGGATTTATTGAGTTCTATTCTTACTCCTCTCAGATTCTTAATTGCACCTTAAAGATTTGAAATTTCCTTGTGATTCTGTTCTAATATATAGATGATTTACTGTGCTTAAAAAAAAATGAGCAAAGCTGTAAGATTGACTCTATATTTATTAAAGACCTTAGTTCAGAAAGTACAATGAAGCCTTCAAAAAGAAATATAATTCTGCAACAACAAAACATTAGTTATTTAAGGCACATACTATTAGAAGAATGCAAAACTCTCACTACATAAAAATTACAAACTATAAAGAAATTTCCAAGACCAACTATTAACAAATATAACTTTTAGAATTCCTGGGATTACAGTATATTGCAGGCACTGGGGACCAAGCTTTCCTAACGTTGAATTCCTGTTTCATGAACTGTTTTTTCATTTCAGGGGTGGACATTGCCACCTAACATGAGGGAAAAAGTAATGGACCTCAGACATGAACAGCTTCCACACAACATAATGGAACAAGGTTAATTTTCATATTCTTCAACTTTCCAACTTGCCTTCCCCCTACTATCCAACATCACCTTTTTACCCATCTTAATTCTTTCAAGAACAATAATATGACCCCTCTTATATGTTTTTCCTCATTACAGTTGCTACTCTGAATCTAATATATCACTGGATCTGTAGCCCCTTAACAGACCTTGTTGATATAAATTTAATAACTACTCCTTTAAAAATTTCACAAAGAAAATTCTCTTTGTTCAGTCCCTCTTGATACTTGAGTTTCCATTACATCATTAATTCCAGCTTCCAACCATGCAAAAAACTGGACTTTGACTTTGCATCAATGAAATGTTCCTGCTGAGATCATTACAATTTTATCAGCAAAGCCTAGATAATCAAGAAAAAGCACTAATATTAGGGCCATCCTGACCATGACACTATTCTCTTCATAGATACTTCAACCCATTTTGCTGGAGTAATTTAATTCCACTCAAGGGATTCATCCATCTTGAGGGACATGGTAGTATAATAAATGATACTTAGATTTCCAATTCAATCTATGTTCCTCTCAACTACTACTTCTTATATGAATATCAGACTTGTATCTCTCTTCCACACACACTGATTCTGTTGCTTCTATATATTTAAAACACCACCCTTCCATTAGATCTGATTTCCCTGAGAAAAAGATGCAGAAACCTTCAAAATGAGGTAAGTACAAATTATTTGGTAGAATTTCCGGAAGGATTCCAAATGTGAATAATACAATTTTGTAAAAAGTCATTTGAAACTCGTATTTGATATTAGCAGAAGTTATAAGTAACATTTCTGCTCTGGAAACCCAAAAAGTTGTCTAAATTCACTAAATAGAGTTGTCATGGATAACCATATAGCCCTTGATTACTTCTTAGCCAGCCAAGGAAGAATTTGTACAAAGTGAATACTCCAAATGAACCCACATAGATTCTATAGGGTAAATAGAACGGTGTATGTCTAAGCTAAAAGAAAAACCATCTGTCTCTTGAATAGACTCAAGTGGATTATGGTATACACACTTTCATAATCTAGATCCTTGGCTTCAAGCCCTGTTTACAAAGACTGATGGTCATTTTGTTTCTGATAACTGCCATATGCAGTTGGCTGATACATCCTGCCTTGTCTTAAATACTTCTCTAAAGCCATCGTCATATCAGACTCTGCCTACATACAGAAGGATCAATTTCTTAGAAGCTCAAGGTTTTGTGGGAGTGGGTAGAAACAAAACAAAGAGAAGGAAGGAAATATCAAACCTCCACCAACCACAGACTGCAAAAGGCACTTTTATGATCTTAGTCAACAAAATCTTGGCCATGGTAAAAATCTGGATATTATGACTAATGGCCTGAGTCCTGATTCATCTGTGCTTGACCAAAAAGGAAGAGTAAGAAAAAGAGCAGCCCCTGATATTCAAAAGATAGTGTGACTTTCACAGTTAGTCTCTTGTTCTATATAAAGATCATGATAAAGTGAGACAAAGCAAGACCACTTCATAATTCTGCCTAAACATGAAAAAGGCAAGGTCACTCTACCAACCAAAAAGTACCAAGCATTCCCTTTCTCCACCAAATGAGTGACAGTGATTCTTTACCAATTAAAACACATTCCAATTTCCTCTCTACAGAGACAAGATTTATTGAGACATGCAATGATAGAATTAATCTTGCATTTGGATAATGCCCCACTTCTATATTCTCCTTCAGATGGATCAGCCAATGCCAATCATGCAATAGGTTTGTTCTCACTCTTTGATAAGATTCACTGTGTGTTCTTCATAATGAGTAATGTGTAATAGAACTTGTTCAACTCAGGTGTGACCCCACTGGACTGTGGCTAGAGGGATACAGAAAGGCGTCAAAAGGGAGAGTCATAACAAAGGCGATGTTTTAGGAAGAATCATCTGAAAGTGATATGTGAGTCAAAGCAAGGGACAGGACAATTATTTAGGAAGCAATTGTGCTTGTCTAAAAGTAAAGATACAGAATTGTACTAACACTATAGTTATGGGAATAAAGATGAAGAAACAAAGCACATTTGGAAGAAGAATTAATAGGAAACTGATGTTTGAAAGATGGAGGGGCAGAGTGCTGAACAAAATAACCAAGTCCCTCTCCTGAGAGAGCTCACAGATTCAAATAAGGGAGATCACTGATGGAGACCATGAAGCCATGTGATCAGAGAGGAGTCAGACAAGAGGGCTGGGAACGTGATGAAAGTGAAAATAAGAGGAGGTGGTGACTTCAGAGAGGCTGTGTGAGGAAGATCCCTCTATAGTACTAAACTAGGCACTGAGGGCAAGATGAAAAACAGGACTGAGAGAAAGTGTGGAAAGGTTAATTCAGGCAAAGGGATCTATAAGGAACAGACCCAGAGGAGACATCAAGGAAAGGCACAAAATGTGATGCAGAGTGGTGAGTGTAGGGAAGAGTAAAACAAGGCTGTGTCGGAGAAGAAGCAGGACCAGATGTCATGGGTCTTGGGTGCCAAGCCAATAATTTCAGAGGCGAGGGAACCACTTTGCATGGATCTTGTCCACCTCAAAAACCTCCTTCTTTATTATATTTTCATTTGCTGCATCTTACCCACATTTCCCTCTGGGAATCTCATTACTGGTGTCCTTGTTCCCCTGACGGGCCACTTTCTTACCTTTTCTTGGCTCTTAGATGGCAACTTCCGAACCTGTGATTCAGCATTTGAAATTACTTTTCCGTGTAGAAATTTTCAAATAATCCTAAAAAGCAAAGTATGCAGAACAACCCTTGATTTTGAATACTTGCCTTCATAGTTAGAACAGACACTCTCCAGAAATGTCTAGAGTTTGCTAAAACATGACTAGCTTAGATCTGAAAATGAGACCAAATTTTGCTTTTAAAAATCTGTTACTTTCCCATAGCTTTATTGTTGGTCACTTTCCCACAATATATTTTTCATTTGCTGATTCAGTCTTTCAGATTTTGTTTGTCTCTTTGTTGTCATTTTTCCTTCAAGATAACTGTGATTCTTCATACGTTGGAATCTTTCTTCACATTGATGATTAAGGAATTTTCTCATATTTTTTTTTTCAAAGTTTCATTCTCTATCTCTGCTTATTTGCTGAACACCTTTGAGGCAATATCTAAGCTTGATGCTTTGCTTAGCTGAAACGCATTCTGCCTGTTAATAATCTTTTCTACCCTCACAGCCTTTCACTCGATCTGCTGAATATCAGCTATTGTTCCTAGATATAAGGCTTTTCATGCTGGCAATTCTCCACTTTCTCTCTGAGTAATGAAATTGTCTTTTCAAAACCTAGTCTTTTTCCCCTTTTGTATTCTGAGTCCCTTCCCCCACGTGAAAATACTTGCTGTCTTGTGTGTTGGCTTAAAAGCCTGATTATGAACACTGCTTGCAATATGGAGCCTCTTGATTTTTTAATCTTTTGCTGATTAAACTCATATAGTGATCATTTCTATTTGTCTTTTATAGTTTCTTTTTCTTCTAGCTTCCTCATATCTTAAAAAAATTTAAAACCAAAAACTCTATTTTTCTATTTTTAATTGTACATATTTCTTGACCACTTTAGTTTTTTTAAATTATATGAAATGAATTGTAACATTTTGAATTTCAGTGCTATATGGTACAACCATTACTCTAATTCTTTGTGTTTACTGTATAAACCATTACAATTAAGGTTTTCAAAGAATTTTTAACTAGGGGAAACATGATTTACTACAGCCCTTTCATTTTACAGACCAGAACTTTGAGGTCCGCAGATGTCAAACAATTTGTCCAAAAGTAAGCAGCCCATTACTGCTGAAATCAGGTCCCTAACCTCCTGTCCAATTTTGTTTCTGAACAGAAGTATGGCCTTTCAAGTGTCTCTTATATTTGAAAAGTCATTATACCATCGTTTTCACATGTGTTTTAATCTTTTTCCCTTCAGTATTTGCATTGAGAACACTCACAAAGGGAAATCTTCCAATAAAATCTAAAAACAGGGCCCTCCCTGGTGGCGCAGCGGGTTAAAGCACAGCACTAAGAAGCTAAAGCCACTTCCGCATGAGTTCGATTCCCGCCTGCCCCGGAGGTGACCACATGGCGTGGCAGACCTCTCCTGACCCGCCCGCTGCTCCCCTCAGCAGTGTACTTCGTGGATCTTCCTGTTCTGTTCCCCACTCTGTCTCTGGTGAAGCCTCTCACCGCCCCTGCACCTCTGGCCTGCACCCCAGTTCTGTATGCACAAATGAATAAATCTTTAAAAAAAAAATCTAAAAACAAATCATCCTTCAGGGTTTATACAGGTCTTCAGAGTGGGCAGTAAAAAAGTCCCGGTGCTTCATTTTCAGTTCTCCTGCTAATTGTTATAGAACTTTGGGAATATTTTCCCCTTGGAATTTCCTGATGTGTTAGATTCTAGTTATAGACAAGCCTCACCTAAATACAATGTAAAAACATGACAATACCGCATTATTGAAGACATTAGGTTCAGGAAAGCATCATCACTTTAATCCAGAAATTTGATTTTCATCTCCCATAATGTTTAAGAGTAATTTCTAATTTTTTCCTACTAAGCCTAAGATTCAGGGCAATTTCAAATGTTGCTTGGGTTTGCTTATTGTTCTAGTGAAGGGGTATAGAGGAAATGCTGACAAACTAGACCTGTATCCTCATACAACTTTCTCCATATGTTATGCTTGTCCCTCAGATCAGGGACCATCAATGGTCCAAGCTCTTGGGAATTTGCTAGCCATAGGAAAGTGGAATTGAGAGTTCTCTTTTTAAAAAAAGATTTATTTATGCATACAAGAACTGGGGTGTAGATCAGAGATGCAGGTGGAGGGGAATGTGGTGAGAGGATTTACCAGAAACAGAGTGTGGAGCAGAATAGACAGATCTACTGAAATACACTGTGAGGGGAGCATTGGACTAGACAAGAGAGGTCTGCTATGCTTTGTGGGTCAGCTCTCTGGCAGGAGAGAGCTGACCAACTCCTGCTGCAGTGTTGGCAATAGCTTGATAGTTCAGAGACTTTAACCCCTGCACAACCAAGGAGGCCTAAGTTGAGAATTCCTGACCTAATCTCAAATTCAACTTGTAGACAGACTCACACATACACAAACTCATACTGCCTAAACAAATACTTCTTGAAGTTTTAAAAGATTGTGGCATACTTTTTTCCAGGTTGGTAACTGGATATAGTATTCTTAGGCAATTCATAGATAAAGTACATTGCTTTATATAAGAAAAGAAGAACTAGAGGGAAAAAGAGGAGGAAGGTAGGAGGAAAAATATCACTCAGGTATATTATTGGTCTATCTCCACCAGAAAACACAGGTTCTGGAAAATAAGGACCAACTGATATAAGGACCAACTGACCTCACCAAATTAGAAAAATAACATTTGTTAATTAAAAAAAAAAATCAAACAAAGAGACTTGCTGTTTACACTAGGTCACCCACACATGATTTTCTCTGTCCTTTCCAAAAATCACAAAACTAACTGTAGGACTTTCCCTTAAATAAAAGGAACTTTAAAACATGAGAGAAAAGAATAGGAAAGGACAAAAGGTGTTAAGAAAAGTGTAGAAGCTAGAAGTCAGATGGTTGTGGGGTGGCAACGAGCTGGCCAACAAGGAGAAGCTGAAAGCTCAGTGTCTGCAGTGGGGATTGGGAGAAGCAATCGAGAAATCTGTCAGTGGAAGCATCATTTCCCTCTGAGGCCCAATGTTGAAAGATGAGGCTTTAAAAAGCCTTTTTCTCTGCTTCCTCCCATCTCTGTGTAGGTCTGACTGTTTAGACCAAGGGTTTGCATCCTCTTACACACCACAGACAATTCATAGGCAAATCTTATTGACTTAAAATCAGTCTCATCATTTCTTACCACCTCCACCATAACCAACTACCCTATATTTCAAGCCACTATCACCGCTCATCTGGATCCCTTCTTCCTCTCCTCTGATTTGTGATTGCATAATCAGGATTTTGTCCCTGCCTCTACTCAGAACTTTCCCAAGTTACCAGTGACCTCTACATAGCCAGAATCTATTCCCAGTTTTAACCTTGCTTAATTCATCTATAACTGTGACTAAGTAAATTTTCCTCTCTGCTTTGAAACTTATTTATGTTTTTCAGAACATTGCTCTCTTTTTACTCCTTTTTCCTCATGAGCAGTTCAATCTTCTCAACTTCTCTTTCCTTCAAGAAATCCACATATCAATGTTCCAAATCTGTCATAAAACATCTTTTTCTCTGCACTATTCCCCTAATTGATTGTATCCAACTGCAAGGATGTAAATATCACCCACAAACAAACCAAACCAAAATGTTATTCCCCAATCTGGATATCTCTCCAAATTCTAAAATTGAACATCTATCCAACATCTCCCCTTGCAAATCTAATATACACTTAAAATTTAACATGACCAGAGCTGGATTCCCCTCCCCCAAACCTGTTCTTCCTCTCATCTTTCCCACATGGCAGACACAGATTATACATCACTCCTTTGCTCAAAACCCTACAATGGCTTCAGCATGTTCCATATACAGGTCCAGCGCCCAACACAATGGCTTTCTGCCGCTCCCTACCTAATCCACAACCTCCTCCTCTTTGGCACTCAGATCCAGCTTCACTGTCCTTAAATATCAGGCCCCCCCTCAGGATCTTTGACTTACTCTTCCCTGAGCCTGAAATGCCCTTTCCCAAGATAATTTGCTTGGTTTCTTTACCTCATTTACTTCTGGTGGCTGAAGCTTAACAGGTTAACTCCCTATAAATACCTTCACCCTTCCCCTCTTTCTCCATAGCACTCACCATACTACCTGATGTAGTACTAACATAACTTTGTATTTGCTTGTTGCTTATCTTTACCCTCCAGAAAATATACACAAACACAAGAAATATACCTGGTTAATTTACTGGTGTATGTCTTCATTACCTAGAACAGACTTGGGATGTATCTATAAAAAGTACAACACAAATAATTCAAAGCCAAGCCAAAATTTCTGAGAAGAAAACTGATTATCAGTATGCATAATGGCATCAGCTGGTGGAAAGAGTAGGAAAAACTCTAAATGAACTATATTTTAAGCAATAAATAGGAAAGTGAGAGTTGTAAATGTAGAACTAAAATGATATATCCATTTGCAGATGATCTGCTAGACTTGAAACATACAAGAAAATCAATGAAAATACCAATACAGACAATAGGTACTTTCAGTTGCTAAAAGAATATAAAATAATTTACAAAATCCATGGCATTTATTGAATAATAACCAGTAAACAGATAAAATAAACAAGACTGTCTTTACTATAGCAACACAGATACTAAAGTATCTAAGAATAGATCTACTTAGATATGTACATCAATTCATATAATCAAATTTGGGGAAAATTCTGAAAAACTCAAATAGAATAACAGGTAAATGTAAAGATGTCCCATGTCCTTGAATAAGATGACTTGCCATAAAAATATTTTTCCCAAGTTCTATGTTTAATGAGATTGAAGTAAAAATACCAACAGTAAAAATACCTTCTCCAAGAACTATAAAAGTTGATTCTGAAGTGGAAAAATTAGCAATCAATTTGATAATAGCTAAGAAAATCTGGAAAGGGAGAATAATAGTGGTAGCTTTAAATGGATTAAGGAAAACCCTTTTAAACAGCTATGGGGAGGGGGCGTTGTTAAAAGATATTGGAGTCAAATTCAGGGTCAGCTACTGGCCAGATATGAAACAATTTGCACATCAAATAAAATGAGTTTCATCACCTACAGTCAGCAATAAGGAAAGAAAAATTTATAAGTTTATTAGAATTTTCAAGAAAAGAAAAATGGTATTTACCACCCCTAGAGGTAATTATTAGAAAATACTTTTCTAAGAAAAATTTCATTATAGGGAAAGAATTAAACATTTATTTTACATTTCAAGGAGACATAATTTAACCTCAGATGATAAACAAAAGTTCTTTGAAGAAAAATGTCAGCTAATAAACATAGGAAAAATAATAGAATTAGATCATCACTGCTTTGCAACCTAATAATTGATTTGGTCTAGAATTATCAGTAGATTCTGATAGATGAAAAGATTGTTGACAAAAATATTTGCTTGGTTAAAAAAGTACAACTCCAAAGCTTGCAGAGGGAAAATGAAGCTTTACAATGGAGACATCTGGTGGTCTCCACCTAGCCAAATGTTTCAACTCAGTATCACTAGTAGCAGGACAAACACCTGTTATAATGGAATAGAAATATGAAGTATAGTAATGTGCATGAAATGTCAATCTAGAACAGGAAATTAGGATGGCAGTATAAGGTCTGATCCCATAGTTTGAGAAGTTTTATGTTGCCTTATGGACACACAGATCCCAGAGTAAGTAATCATTACCTTATCTAAGAAATGTAATGGTTATCTAAAAGTGAAATTAAACATTTCACTGTGTTTTCACTTTGTGAATTATTTTCTTTCAAATGGCTACTAAATTGTTAGGTCACAAATACTAGTTAAGTCTTTTGGCCCTACAAACTTAATAAGCAAAACTGGAGGGTATCTCTTTTGGGTGAGGGATCCTGTGAAAACAAATTACTGAGATCCCCAAAATGCCATGAACAGAGCATGTTAGGGACCTCTGCCCTAAGGCATCACTCTATTGGAACTAAGCATAATGGGTGATATTCATCCTTCTGATTTGGAGTCATCAAGACTGCTCTGATTCCTTGGTTTTTATTCTTGATGATTTTAATAAATGCATATATGGATTTTCTCTCATGCTGGTTCCTTATGTCCTTGAACTTCTCATTTCAAATGACGTTCTCCTTCATCTCATTACACACATTAACTCCCTCTACAACCATTACTACCATACCCTCTACTGCCTCAACTCTAAAATCCTATGAAATCTTTCACTTCTGCCTGCCCCCCCCACAACCATTTCCATTAAAACCATTTCTTCCCTGACCCCTACCTAGCCCTTGGCATGTCTTTTTTTTCTCTTCTCTTTAAGTTCCATAATCATTCCATATAATGCCTGTATAAATCCTCAACTTTCTTGCCTTTTAATCCTTTTTCCATGCTTTGCAGACCCCCTACCTCCTTGGTCAGATCCAATCCTGTCCCTCTGATGGGGTTGCGTCTGGGAACTTGAACTGTAAGGAGACTCCTCACTGCTTCCCAAACTTCTCGAACTATGGGATAAGATCTTATACAGCCATCCTAATTTCCTGTTCTAGATTGACATTTCATGCATATTGCTATACACCATTGTAAAGCTACATTTTGTGCACCATAGAACATACTTTGATTATTGCCTTGAACCTGTACTGCAGCTTTAATTTACTTTGACCCGTCCCCATTCAGAATGCTCATAATAACTAATTGTGAAGCATCCTTAATTTAGTGAATTATGATGTTTTAAAATAGATATATACATGGTATTCTTTACATTAAAGAAAAAAATACCCTGTAAAACAGATAATATGATGAGAAGAATTAAGTTCCTGGAATTCCTTAAGAATTCCAATTTCCTTTTTAAGTTCTTATGGGCTTATTATGCTCATTCTTATTTTTCAACCATCAGTATAATGTCATGAATGCCTTATACCATTCAGCACCATGATTTTTTTCTATGTGTAAATCACTTGTGTTATTAGCGTGTATCACACAGGGACCTGAATCCAAACCCCTGAATTTTAATAATTTCATGTTATGATTTTCTGTGTTTTTGGCATTTGAGAAAGTAGATATGGATGTTTCCTAGAAAATCTTCATTCTGGACACAGGTTGGAGGATAGCAGAGCTGTTCTTTCCCAGGGCTGCCTGAAGAGGTTCATGGGTCTGAATCTTTCACAAGCCTCTTTAGACATCAGTAATGATAGAAATTTCAAAAGGGAATTTTGAGTCAGAAAGAGGAATGAGGGTGCAGGCCTCCCCCCGCCCCAGCAGTGTTCTAAATGTGGAAATCTGGAGTGGCCTTAAAAGATACCTTAACCACAGGCCAGCTCCCCTCATATTGTGAAAGAGTACTCATGAGAAAAAAAAAATGGGTAAATGAATGAATTAATAAATATAGGTGTTGAATATAGTGGAAGTGAAAGATATATAATTAATATATTATGGATAACAAGTTTCTGCAATGGACAAAAATAAAACCTTGGCAAAGTTGTCTATATCAAAGAATCTTGAGTTTGTATACATTTTATGTATGTGCACTTCATCTCTCTCTAAACCAGTTTGCACCAAAGTGCAGCTGATCCCACTTTATCATATCCTGTGTTGTTATAAGGGCAGTTAGCTCAATGTTTGTGTTTCTTAAGAAAATACAGGGAAAAAAATCTTTAACTTGAATTTCAAAGAGTGGAAACAAAAGTTGAAGTACAAGTTTACACTTCCTGTAGCGTGACAGGTTATTTTTCAATTTGAACATCATGTTTTGCCACTCATGTTAGTGGAAATACTGTCATTTGAGACATACATAAAAAATATAACTGATAAGAAGTTGCTATTGGTTTTCTGTGTCATTTCAGTGGATGATAACCCTAATGTTGCTGTCAACAAATGCTCGAGTGAGCATTTTGAAACATCAGCTCTATTACATTATGACGTCTCAGAAGAGCCTGCAACCTGAGTTTGCAGGGCTAGTCACAAGAATACTGTAGTAACAAGTCCCAGCTTTGCAAAATAATTTTTGAAAGCGTTCTTGAAAACTTAAGAAGCTTACATAGGAATATAAAGGGGGAAGTGTTAAGCCTTTGCAGAGATTCGCTTTTTATTTCTGAGTTACACAATAGAGACAATTATAACAACAATATGGGGTTTCCTGACCAACAGTGTCAAGAGTGGGGAAACAGAGTTCATGGAACCATTGTCTTTTGCTGAAAGACCTCCAATGGAAATTGTATTTATTTTATGCACATATTTTTTTTTCTTTACATTAGTAGAAAATTGCTTTCGCAAGTAATCTGGGTGCTGTATGAGGTGGGATCCTGCCTTAGTTTTACAAATATCCAGGTACAACTTAGGGCGGGCATTCATAAAACGGGGAATGGTGTTTCTGCACCCACAGGAGTTGACGACCGATCCTTTTCAAAATCGGTTGCGCAGTGTTCATCCCCAGTAACCTACGCGGGCCATGATCCTCTGTTGCTCCCAGACTTAGGGAATTGTCAAGTCATGTGTCCCTTTGTCCACTAGATGTCACTGTAAATCAATCGCTTGTGGAGGGGGACCCGTGCGTTCTACGTGTAGGCTTTTAAGCTGGCCAGTGTCTGCACGGTGTCCTCCTAGACTGGGGAGTCCGAAACTGGGCGGGGTTGCGGGTGGCGGGACTAGCTGAAGCGAGAGGAGCGCCCCATCCGAGGCGGCAACCGCAGCGCCGCGACCCGAGCGGGAGGCACGGAGGTCGCAGGGTGTACGGCGGGATGCGGGATGCGTGATGCAGTAGGCGGGCTCGCGCCGCGCTCCCCTCCGCCCCCGCGAGCGAGACGGTCACGTGCGGCGGAGGCGCTGCCCCTGCGGGCGGTGGCGGGAGGAGGGCGGGGCCCGGCTGGAGCAGAGCCCCAAGACTTCGCGCTTAACGTTCAGGGTCGCCCCCGGCAGGGCGCGAGCGGAGCGCGTGCGCCGCGCGGGGCTGAGTGCGA
>NW_004567121.1:4252193-4265511 GCF_000260355.1 Condylura cristata | reverse complement strand
ACGCGGCGGGCGGTCCTAGGCCCGCGGCGCCCGGAGCGCGGCAGCTGCCGGGTTATGTAACGCGTGACCTCCCTTTCCCCCTCCGCCATGGCGCGACCGGCCCGCAGAGGCGCCGCGCCGACGACTCGCGCTCGCGGCCCTTCCCTTCGCGCTCGTCTGGTCCTGCCGGCGGCCGCCTCCCCGGGCCCCGCACACCGCGTCGCAAACTCCCTCCTGCGCCGGCGCCAGGGCCATTTAGCTCCGTGCCATTCATTCACGCGCGCGTTCGGCCGTGGGTTCCTCAGCGTGGCAGAATGTCTTCTGGGGCCGGGCGCTGGTATTTTCCGCCACGCTGTCACCCCGTAACCCTAACATCGGCCCCCACCATCCCCTCATTGGGGCCCAGAGTTAGTTATAAACGGAGGCAGTTTTCACTCGCTTTCCGTGTCCATTTGTCTGTTGCCTTAATGTGCTGTTCTCCTGTCTCCAAATGTCTTTCCAGTACCTCTCAAATACTTCCACTCACCGGCAACAAGATGCAGCCCCTTTGTAGATGGAAAGAAGCTATTCCCTTATTCATTTCACAGCTCGTAGGACCTAAACGCAGTTTGTAAAGAGAGAACCTTAATATATCACTCCTGAATGGACTCCCCCCTTGGGGAAAAAATGTGGTTTAATTGTCTTTCATGCCTTACCAGGCCTATACAGAATAGAAACTGTATCACTTCGGTGAAAATAATAGGCCAGCACATACCAGAAAGGGCCTGTAACGAACTTTTAATTAAGGATTTACATGACAGTTCTTAATTTTGTATGGCCCTGACTTCTCTCTTCTTCGAGAATTAGCTATTTCCTTTTTGGATACCATAATAATTTTGGTTCTTCAGTGGAGCACCCTAAGGAAGATCCTGTCTTCAGTACAGCGAAGGGGACACTGTATTTGCTGTTTAAACTTTCCCACTTAAGCGTGTCTTAACCATTGCAAATGCTATTAGTGCTTCCTTCCTATGCTTCTTTTGCTGTACTCTTAAAAAAAAACCCAAAAACTTAGAGAAAGTTTGTCTTCTTCCAAATGTCTTCCTCAGGTCTACAGATAACTCCGTTCTGTCCTTCTGTTGTCTTTTTTTCTTGTGCATTGTCTGTTTATCCGTGTCTCTGACTACCTGAGAGGCTGCCGCGGAGCTGTGCCAAACTTCTGCCTTTGTCATAAAACTTTATTGCAAACAATATATAATTAAAACTTTTTTCTGAAAGGTGGGAATGGGGCTTTACAGATTAATTTCTGTGAATTCTCAAGTAGAAAATAATTTTTGGAAATGAGGTTTTTAAGGTCATTGCATTTTTCCCCTCCACAAGTTCCAAAGTCAGGTTCTATAGATGAGAAAGACACTTGTTCCGCGTAGCAATAAGAACAAAGAATGTGGTGTGAGAAAGATTACATAATATGTGCTTGATAGTCCTTTCTTTGATAGCTCTTGTTGTTGAAAGACAAAAATTTTGTAGTTAGATGTAGAGTGAAATTCTGGCTCTGCCTATTTTTAACTCTGTGACCTTGGATAATTTAAATTATACTAGCTCTAGATTTTTTTTTTTGCACTTGTAGAATGAAGCATCTTTTCCTATCTAGGGTAACTGAGGGTTAAAGGTGTTCTTAAATATGAGCCATCTGTTGAGTCCTTAGTATACAGTGTTACTCCTGTTTATTACAATTCACAGTGTAGAAGGAGCCTGAATGTGCTGAAAACAAAGCATGTGAGGAGAACTAATTAGAAAAGGTGGTAGGTATCTTGTATACAAATAAATGAATGAGCCTTAAATAAAAGAGCTTTAAAATTCTCCTCAAGAATGCATGAAGGGTGGATGGGCATATTAGAAATCATAGGTTATATTGAACAGAATATATAGACAAAGGAACTATCTGTCAAATTTTTTTCTGCCTATAATAGCACCAACTGAAACAGCTAAGTGGATATTAAAAAGTACTTTTTTCCAAAGTCAAGTCATGAATGAGACATGAATGGAGGTGGAATATCTTTAGAGACAATTAGTTACACGATCTTGTAAGTCTCTCATCTAATTATAAACAGTACAAGAACACTAATAAGTTCCAGAATCTATTGCTTAAACTGAAGCAGCATCTTCCATTGTGTACCTAATTATCTCTCTCTCTTCTTTTAAGATTTATTTATTTATGCATACAGAACTGGGGTACAGGCCAGAGGTGCAGGGGTGGTGAGAAGATTCACCAGAAACAGAGTGGGGAGCAGAACAGGCAGATGGACGAAATATACTGCTGAGGGGAGCAGCGGGCAAGACAGGAGAAGTCTGCTTTGCAGTGTGGATCACCTCCCCAGCCAGGGATTAAACTGGTGTTGAAGCAGCTGTGGCTAGTTTTGAAGTGCTGTGATTTAACTCATTTTGCTACCAGGCAGGGTCCCATGTGCCTAATTTCTCTTACTCCTTTCTTAACAGTGATTTCTTGCGTAACAGTGATTTCTTTAAACAAACCATTCTCTTGTCATTCTCTTGTTTAAAATCCTCTAAAAGTTTCTTGTTGCTCTTAAAATTGAATCAGAATTCTACAGTCCATCAGGGCATTACATGATTTGGCAGCTGCCAATTCTAACCTCAAGTCTTCGGTGTTTTTTTTAAAATCACTTTGCCTGGGTCCCATGATCCTTTTGCTGTTTCTTGATCAAGTGTCATGATCAAGTATCTTGGCCTCAGAGATGCCTTCCCTGATTCCTAAAATTGAAGCCAACCCTTCCTTCTGACTCTTTGGATTCTGTCATTTTTCTTTATTTTTCCTCCAGGCCATTTTATTAGTAGATATATGCTATTCACTTACTTACCTGTATCCCCCACTAGATTTGTTAGCTGTGAGACCTCTTCCCAACTAGAAGGCAAACACCTTGTCTTAGAATTTTGTTTTTGCATGGGATAAAGGTGCAAGCATTAAATTTTGTATTTTGCTGAGTATTTGTGACTACCAAACTTAAGTTTATGAAACTCATTTTTTTAAAAATACATTTTTTGTGGCTATCTAGAACAGATTAAGATAATTGTTGAAAATGATGACCAGTATTTGGTTGTAATGTTTCAGATTTTTTCTCCCTTAGAACTGTGGATGATACTAAGAGTGATTATCTCAACAGCCACCCACCAGAGTGGCTTTTATATATTTCTCTTTGAAGTTCAGCTGGAGATATGATTGTGGTGATGAAAGGACTTGCTGGAGGCTGTAGACAGGAAAATCCTCGAAGATCCAGTTGAAGTATGAGTCTTGTAGTATTTGAGAAAGGAAAAATGTTTTATCATCACTAACATATTCAGTTTCTGCCATCTGCCATATTTCATTATTTTGTTTTTCATCCCAAAATGTAGTTGGTTCTTAATTAGTGCTCGTAGTAAACCCTGTTTTTTCTTTTCTGTTCTTCCTTTCCTAATCCTGTTTTTTTTTCTTTATTATTTATGGAAATAAGGGAAAGAACTGAAGGGGACAAACAATAACCTTGCAATAATATTTTTAGCCAATGTAACTTGAATTATTCTTAGAAACTACAACTGTACCTGTGATGACTATAGTATAACAGCAGTTATTTTCATATAATCTATGTCTGAAGTAAAAGGTCTCTTTGAGAAACCATGTTTTATTTTCTTATTGTAAACTTCAGCTGGTTAATAGAATCTAAACTTTGGGCCTTAAACTAAAAAAGTAAAATCAAAGTACTCCTTTTCTATGTAACATTTGTTCCGAAATCTAATTAAATATAATGTGCCAATTTCTTTACAACTGTAGTTACTCATGTAAATTTACAACCACTGTATAAAGTAGGTATAGTTACGAAGAAAAGATTTAGAGAGGTTATGTTATTTGGACAGGTCACACAGAGAGAAAACAAGTCAGGATTTCAGCCTACTTCCACCTGATTCCATAACTCAAGGTCATAACCACTTTGCTTATAAAGTACATGGAAAAGGTTTCTGTTTGGAAACTTGTCATTGTGTCTTATGACATTATTTGTAAAATTGTTACAAAAGTATTTAAAACCTGCCTTGCTGTTCATTTGAGTCATATAAATTGGTTGTGGGTAGAGCTGTAAGTTATATACTTTTGGTATTTTATTTGCTTCATTTCAGAATAAACTCAGTTTTTTAAAAGCTCAATAATTTTTACTGAATAGTTTGTGGTATTTTTGAATTTGTAATATTATACTTAGGTACTACTACTGTTAATGAAGGAAAATCTAATCGTAAGTGAAATTTTTGTTGGTGAGGTGAAAGTTTAGTAATGTTTTTCCAGTTTTTAAAAGGTTGTAAAATGTTTGAGTAACTTATTTCTTGAAGTCATTGTATATTGTTTACACCCAACAAAAAATTTTACTGTCAACTGAAGATTATATTAACATTCTCTTCAATTTACTGAATGTTTTCCAGAAATAGACTCTATTACAGTATAAGTAAATTGTTGCATTGTATAAGATTTCTGATGTCATTTGAAGAATATAGCATATTAGAGTATCGTATTAAAAAGTACTGTTTTGGTTTGCTTGTTTTTAAATATGATACTGTGTGTTCTTGTTATGGATCAAGGGAAAAGATACCAGAAAGTAAAACAGTGACAATTTCTTAAACATTTACTTCCTTTTATTTTAATTTGCAACTACATTTAATGTAAGGATTTGTGAAGAAAAAAAGTTTATGAAAGATGAAACTGAGAGCAAATCTAAAGAGTAAATTTGACCAAGTTTTGATCAGTGTAGACTAGCTTGAGGAGCCAGAACTTCTTCTCCTCTGTGTGTGACCTTTCATTTTATTATTATTATTATTATATTCATTTTTAGGTTTACAGATTCATTTATTGATTGAGTGTATGTTTGTTGGATCAATAAATATTTGGCTGGGCATATGCCAGACTGTATGCTAGGTGCTCTGTGTAGCATTAGAGATGAGATGCAGCACTGAGAAGACACCTGATTCTTCCCCTCATAAAGTTTCACATTTTAAGGGGAAGACTCATACAAGTGTAAAAATGTAATTCAGAACACTCAAGAAAAGACTACAATTTATAGAGATTTTTCTTAGTAATTAAGAGAATGCTTGCCTGAGGAAGTCAGTGATGTTATAAGATGGGAAGACTGAGTAAGAATTAATTAGGTATCGAAGGACAAAAATATGTTTGGCTTTGAAAAGGAATGGCATGTGCAAAGGCACTGTGACAGGAAGGCTAAAAAAACACTGTGTGTGACCTTTCTTACCCATAACCCCATCATTTACATACTTTTACTTGTACAAAGTAAAAAGTCAAACATTAGTATGATATTCCAGACCTTCACTATATTTTTTCAACTACCTTATCAAGTCACTTATCATGCTGGCCATGTGTGAGACAGGGACAGAAGAGAACTGGACACCTGTAGTTTACTCAAAACCAAAATCTTTATTGCTTTTAGTCCTAGAGAGAGAGAGAGAGAGAGAGAGTGTGTGTGTGTATTATATTTTTTTTACATAGTGCACATTGTGATAAATTTCTACTTAGTACACTGTGATATTACTTTTGAACTTCTGTAAAGAAATTCCCCTTGTCCAAGGATTTCACTTTCTCTGGTTTCGGTTACCTGTGGTTAACCAATCTGAAGATACTAAGTACAAGATGCTCAGAGTGACAATAGTGTATGTCAGTTGCCTGTTCTTCTTCCCACTGTCTCTGGTGAATGCTTTCACCCTGCACTCTCACACCTCTGGCCTCTACTGCAGTTCTTGTATGTAAATAAATCTTTAAAAAAATTTTTTTTTCAGAATGAGAGACCTCATTGATATAACCTTCATCACATAATATTGTTATAATTGTTCTATTATTGTTGTTAATACTTGTTGATCTCAAGCAAAAGCAATCAGTTATTCAAACAACAAAATGGATTTATTCAAAAACAAAATACAAAAGAGAAAATGGGACAGTGTGTTCATGATTAGACCCATGTATGCACCCATGAATCAAAGGCCAACAACCCTGGAGGACTTGAGAACAGCATTACTTCCAAGGTAGTTGTGAGACATGTTGGGTTTTGCAGCTTGTTGAGTATGCATGCATGGGAATTCTCTTTCAGCCTCCTGATTTTATTTAAATAGGTTTTTTGAAATTTGTTCATGTTTCTTATTGTGCAAATTTTTAAGTTAAACTTTATTATAAGTATATATGTGAAAATCATAGTATGTACAGAGAATTCAGTGCTATCTGAAGTTTCAGACATCGGTTGGGGATTTTGGAACATATCTGCAGATAAGACAGGATTACTTTGTGTTCTTAGCATTATTGACACTTAAAGCAAAATTAGTGGTTCTTAAAATGTGAGCCTCAAACTAACAGCTTCATTATCATCTGGAAGCTCTTTTTAGAAATGCAGTTTCCCAAACCTATTGCAGACCTTCTCAGAAACCTTGGAGTTGGCACTCTGCAGTGTGTTTCAAAGGCCCAGCAGCTCATTCTGAGGTGTACTTGAGTACTATAGCCACTGCTCAAGATACATTTGCCTCATCTTTGATATTGCCTCCTTTATTCTCCAGCTGTGTACATTCTGTTCCTGTTACTAAACTTCTGTTGTGGTATTTGGAATCTTTGATTTACTACAATTTGAATTTTTCTTGGGCATTCATTCAATTTTTTCCTGAGAGACTAAAAAACAAACAAAAAAACTGATAGCTTTTTATTCTTTCTTCTAGATTATTTATTTATTTATTTATTTATTTATTTATTTAGAACTGCTGGGGTATAGGCCAGAGGTACAGGGGTGGTGAGAGGATTCCAGAGACAGAGTGGGGAGCAGAACAGGCAGATCATCAAAGTACACTGCTGAGGGGAGCAGCGGGCGGGTCAGGAGAGGTCTGCCACGCCATGTGGTCACCTCCGGGGCAGGCGGGAATCGAACTCATGCGAAAGTGGCTTCAGCTTCTCAGTGCAGTGCTTTAACCCGCTGCGCCACCAGGGAGGGCCAGATTTTTTATTTTTTACATATCATCTCCAGAACATTGTTTTGTTTTCCCTTCTAGCTTGGTCCCTACTTTTGGACATGCTGACTTTGAGATGTGTGTGGGACAGCCTAAGGAAATGCTTAAAAATTATTGGACTACATGGTTTGTTGTTCACCAGGTCAGGAAAATAGAGGGAGGGTGTTTGGGAAGCAAGTTAGTCAATTTTGCTACACCCTGGAAAACCCGAGAAGGCAATAATTTCTACATATTAAAAAGTGTCTTTGTTTTTTCCTTTTCCTTTGCCTTCTCTAGATATCTGTAACTACAGGAAGGAATTTTTTAGTAATTCTTTTAAAATGCTTCCTTCACCTTGTATTTATGAGTGATTTTTATTAAATCAATCTTTTTTTGTATTTTTGTTAGTAATAGGAACACAAATTTTTATTGGATTCAAATATTTGGGAGAGGAACTTTCCTTTTAATAAGACCACCCTCACCTGGGACATTATAAATATCCATTTTCAGTTTCAATATGTCCAAATATTCTTATACATCTTATATTTATCCTTTTTGTCTTTAAGTAATTTGACTAAATCCTAGTAATTAAAATGCTGAGATCTATTTACAGTCACTAGGATTCATGCTAACCTGCCATAAAAGGCTATAACAAAATAAAACATGTAAACAATGTCCCTTCTATAATAGGTGGGCAGTCCACAGTGGGTAAACAACTGCTTTATATTTTTTAGGTCTTTTGGGGTCTTTTTCCATGTTTCCTTAGGCATACCTTAGAATATTGCCCTCATTCTGTGGTTGAACCTGTTACTTCACAGTTGCATTAAAAAAAATAAATAAAAAATAAGGCCCTCCCTGGTGGCGCAGCGGGTTAAAGCACAGCACTAAGGAGCTTGAGCCACTTCCGCGTGAGTTCGATTCCCGCCTGCCCCGGAGGAGACCACATGGCGTGGCAGACCTCTCCTGACCCGCCTGCTGCTCCCCTCAGCAGTGTACTTTGTTGATCTGCCTGTTCTGCTCCCCACTCTGTCCCTCGTGAATCCTCTCACCCTCCGCATCTCTGACCTGTACCCCAGTTCTGTATGAATAAATAAGTAAATCTTAAAAAAAAAACAAAACCTTTAAGAATATGGCCCAAATTTTTAGATACATATAAAAATCTACTCCATTGATCCAGAATTTAGTCCGGTGGCCATTCCTGATTTTAAGGGGTCCTAGGAAATAGAATTTCTAATTGGCAGCCCTTCTCTCTACAAATAGGTGATGGAAGAGGTTTTCTGTAACTTACTGAAAGAAAGGGAAATGAAACTAGAGGATGCTTGTCATTCTACCCTTTCTATACAAGGATTTTGTCCACTTGGTTATAGTTTATGTAATCAAAGGATACAGAATAAAACCAGGCCCAGGGAAGAAGCTTGGAGCATTCTTGTGAAACTTTCACTTCTCACCCACTGGAGTCTAGGATGTGCTAAATTCTGGTAGTGATGAGAGACAGTATACTAGAAACAGTGTTAACCAGAGAAACTTAGCCATCGCTACCAGAGTTTTTGTGGAATTTTGCTCTTATATACTTCTAGCCCCGTAGGAGTTGATAATGCATAACTTAAACCCTCCAACATAAATCATATTGCTGTACTATTTGGAGTGACTCATAGCCTCTAGATAAAATAAAAATATTAAGGAGCTTAGGAAGATCGGTTGGGTTCCTTCCAGGAATCAGGGTGAAAGGCTAGACCTCTCTGATAATAATTCTTTACAGCCACATCTGTGGTTAGGCACATCTTGTTTTTTAGAAAATGAGAGTTGCAGAATACATGTTTCCATCTTAGAAGCCTTTTCTTTTTTAATGGGTAGATATTATAAGCATGTTTTTTAAACTTCAAGAGACTAGAATTTGTCAATTTCAGCTTTATCCACAAATGAGGGAGCTAAAGTTTGTCTCCTCCTGACTTGCTTAAGGTTAGAATAGTCAACAAAGTTGGTACTCATCAATATGGACTATTTCCAGCTGCTAGGCTTGACCCAGAGAAGTGTTGCATTTGAAGTATCTTTTTGTTGAATTATATTTCAACTAGTTTAACTCTACAGGAGTGTTTTTCTTCAAGACTTATTTATGTATAAGAACTGGGATATATGCCAGAGGTGTTTGGGAGAGGATTCACCAGAGATAGTGGGGAGCAGAACAGGCAGATGTACTGAAATACACTGCTGAGGGGAGCAGTGGCAGAGACAGGAGAGGTCTGCTGTGCTATGTGGGTCAGCTCCCTGCCTGGGCTCTAACTCCTGCTTCAGTGGCAGTGGATAGCTTCATAGTGCTGCCCTTTAACCCCTTGCACCACTAGGGAGGCCCTACAGGAGTGATTTTAGTCACTTGTCAGTAGCTTATTAATCATAGCATTGTTAATTGGTTAGTGTTGTTCATATTTTCATTGAAGATTTGTAGACATGGTTTTGTACCACAAATGAGCATTATTATTGAACATTTAGCCTTGATATCCTAAAAGGCAACTGTAAAACATTTGGTACTTGGCCTGCCTACTTCATAAATGTAAAGGTACAACACATCTTGTCTTTACAACACATCCATGTAGATATAAAGCACTTCGAAGCGAAAGCACTATGGAAATAATGCTACTAGATATGTATTTAAATTTAAAGAATATATATTAATAATAGTTTACTTTTATATCATCATGTGCATTTTTCCATCTCAGTTGTAATCCCCGTGGGCTTCCCATCACCAAATCACCTTGTGCTATCACCATAGTCCAGTGCATTTCCCTCCCCCCACTGTTTTTGATCCCATTCTCCACTCTACCCCCACAAAATGTCTCTGGTATATACCTGTTCATTATTACTATTATTTTCTTGCCTGGTCCGTTATACTCCTTCTATGAGTGAAACCATCTGGTATTTTTTCCTTTTCTTTCTGGCTTATTTCAATAAGCATGATCTTTTCCAGTTCTGTCCATGTTGCTACAAAAGGCATGTGTTTATTTTGTTTTTGTTTGCTGAGTGATATTTTATTGTGTATATGGACCACATCTAAATTCAAAGAATATTTTAATGTAAGGAAAACAGAAGGAAATAGTGCAAATCAACAGATAAGTTTTAAAAGCTGGTGGGAATGTGTAATTTTCTCCCCTTTTCTGTTTCCTGTAGCTTTTTTTTTTGTTCTTTCTTGCGGTAAGCATGTAGTACTTTTCTAACTAGAGCAGAAAAGTCTCTTTGAAGAGGAGCACTAACAAGACTGAATACTGGCAGCATGACAAAGCGGTCTATGGACACAAATCAGCATTTGGGAGGAATATAGAAAATGTCTCAAGATGTACCTAGATGAGGTTTATGTACTTAAGCATGTAATCTGTTGTCTATAGAGAGAGTGCTGTGTATTGTAGTCACTTTTATTTGCTGGATTAACGTTTTTTGAATTCTGTGTTTATTTGTTGTTGGACAAGGTAGTATTTCATATAACAAAGGAATTGCCTCATTGCAGCAGGAAAAAATGGCAGTTTAAAAATCTTTTAAAAAAGGGTTCTATAAGATTAGAAATGATATTGGTCTAACTATCTTAACAGTTTGTAAGAGATTTTAAAACATGAAGTAGACCATTATTCTTAGTATGTGGACTGTTGGAATGGTTTACAATACCTAAGCTAATATGCTAACAACCAGAGCTAGTTAAGTTGTGTTTCTTAGAAATTGTCATGGGCTATGATAGGGGGACTTGTAATGCCCCCTCACTGGGTGTCTGGTGCTTGTTTTTGTTTTGTTTTTTTTAAACAGGCTTGCATTTTATATTTATTTATTGTGCATACAGAACTGGGGTACAGGCCAGAGGCTTAGGGGTGGCGAGAGTCTTCACCAGAGACAGAGTGGGGAGCAGAACAGGCAGATCAACGATGTACACTGCTGAGGGGAGCAACGGGGGGGTCAGGAGAGGTCTGCTGTGCCCTGTGGTCACCTCCCCAGCAGGTGGGGATCGAACTCATGGGGAAGTGGCTTTAGTTTCTCAGGGCTGAGCTTTAACCTGCTGCGCCACCAGGGAGGGCCTGGTGCTTGTTTTTAATAGCTGGGTGAGAATCTCTTGAAAGTCAAAACCTGTGTGTAGTATATAGTGTGTTGCCTTTTTTAGAATTTGCTTTATTTTAAAGATTAAATAAGATCCCATTTTATTTATTCACCACATTTTGCTTGCCTGTTCATCGATTCATGGATACTTGGGTTGCTTTCACCTTTGACTATTGTGAGGAAGGTCTGGAAGAAGGTTCTCCCTCTCTGTATTAGGAAATTTAAGAATCTTTATCGTGTCTTTATAACTTGAGGAATTTGAGAACTGTAGCTTTAGTCAGTGATTGTTTCTGTAGCTGAATCAAAACATCTTCCAAACAGCTGTACTAGTATATCTGAATAATGCATAAAGAAGACTTAATCTGGTGTTAAAGCTAGTCTTTTACCATTTAAGGACAAATAAGAGCACATTGGAGCAGGCATTGTCCAACCTTGTCAGCTACTATGTGTGCTAGTACTTTTTTTACTTAGTCACTTATAAGTACAGTACTTGGCCCTAAAAGTAAGTTCTGCAAATGGCTCGTTGTCACAAGAAAAGAGATCCTGAATACTGCTGTACTGGCTTCTTGGAAAAGCAGCCTCTCTCTCAGCTTTGTAATTAACTGAACATTCTAGTTATCCTCTTTCCTAGAGTTTGCTAGTCCTCTGTGATCCCAGCTGCTTATGGAGTTGTTCCAGTGTCAGGCCCTATTCATTTAATTTTGTTTGTTTCATTTAAATGATTTACTTTCTCTTTTAATTTTTAATGGTGGTAAAATACACATAAATATGAAATTTATTATTTTAACAATTTTAAGTGTATATTGCAGTGCTATTAACTATTTGACTCTTTTCCACCCTTTACACTGTCCACTTCCAGCACACTGTTCACCTTTCATAACAAACTCTGTACCCATAGAACTGTAATTTCCCATTCCCACTCGCCTCTAGCCTAGCAATTACCTTGCCATTTTCTGTCATCATGAATTTCATATATAAGTGGGATCATACAGCATTTACATTTCTGTGTCTGGCTTATTTCTCTTAGCATAAGGTCCTAAAGGTTCATTCACATTGTGGCCTTTGTTAGAATTTGCTTTATTTTGAAGATTAAATAATACTCCATTTTATTTATTCACAGTATTTTGCTTACCTGTTCACTGATTAATAGCTACTTGGGTTGCTTTCACCTTTGACTATTGTGAATAATAATATAGTAAATATAGATTTACAGACACTTCTTTGAGGTGCTGGTTGCACAGTTCTTTGGGATATATACCCAGAAATGAAATTGAGGATCATGTGGTAATTTAATACTGAGGAATCACCATACTGTTTTTTAATAGTGATTGCACCATATTGCATTCACATCAGTAGTCCACAGGAGTTCTTGATTCTTCACTTGTGAACCACTTCTTTTTTGTAGTAACCATCTGTAGGCTAAGTAAATTATGTCATTGGCCTCTGTAGTATCACCTGTGGCCTTGATCTTGTTAACTGTAGAAGGTGCGTGGGTGTGGAGTACATTATGGACACCTGCCTGTGAGTGTGTGCGCGCATGTGCAAGAGTGCATACCTGTGCCTAGGAGGGAGGGGATAAAAGGGCAGCGTCACCTTGGGGGAAGCAGAGTGGCTATGAGCAAAGGCTGCAAGAGAAAGAAATCACAAGAGAACACCGAGAAAAGAGCAGGTAGAGATTTGTTTGAGGCTCAAGTTGCTCCCTGTTGGCTTGTCTCCCTTGTTTAAAACCTGAGAAGAGGAGGCCAAGGGCTCCAAAATTCTCTTTAAAATTGCTGGGACCAATGGTGAACCTACCTTGCCTGGGATGGTTGCAGAATACCAGCCCAGTATGAGTTGATGGATCTCAGTATGGTTTCAATTTGCTTTTTGCTAATGGCTAATGATGTTGAACATCGTTTTCTAACTTTTACTGATCTTTCATATGTTTTCTTTTGAGAAATGCCTAACTTCTTTGCCCTTTTTAAAGTCAGGTTACTTGTTTTTTATTGTTTAGCTACAGAAGTTCTTTACCTGTTTTGTGTATTAACTCCTTATCAGATGGATGAATTTCAAACATTTTTTCCCATTCTGTGAGTTCCTTTTTTACTCAGTTGTGTCCTTTGATACAGTCTTAAATTTTGATCTAATCTTATTTTTGTTGCCTATACTTTTGATTTCTTTTTTTTTTTTAATATTCATACAGAACTGGGGTACAGGCCAGAGTCTCAGGGGTCGAGAGGCTTCACCAGAGACAGAGTGGGGAGCAGAACAGGCAGATCGACGAAGTACACTGCTGAGGGGAGCA
>NW_004567121.1:4221571-4252093 GCF_000260355.1 Condylura cristata | reverse complement strand
CAGGCGGGAATCAAACTCATACGGAAGTGGCTTTAGTTTCTCAGTGCTGTGCTTTAACCCGCTGCGCCACCAGGGAGGGCCCTGTACTTTTGATTTCTTGTCCAAGAAATCTTTGTAAGATCCAAGCTTTCCCTCCTGTTTTCTTGTAAAAGTTTTACAGTTTCAGGTCTTTGAGTTAGTGTTTGTATCTTTGGTAAGCTAGAGTCCAACTTCCAGTTTCCACCTCCCTTATTTGCTGAAAAATTATGCATTTTTTTTCCCATTAAGTGTTCATGGAGCGGTTCAAATACACTTGTTCCTGAGATGGCTCATAGCTTTAGCCAGTTACTACTTCCTTAATTGTTAGTTAGTACCTTATCAGAGAATTGACAGTTAATTGAGTTAAAGAAAGTTTACCTGAAGAAGAGATATTAAGTTAGCCATGTGGGAGAAAGTCAAAGGTAAGTAAACTTATTTAATTTTGGCCTTACCTACTTGTGGTCTGCGTTTTTGGCATGTGTCATGTTCCTGACTTGTACTGATATATTTGCTCATTTATTCATCCATTGTATTCCATTTCATTCAACTATTTCTTAAATCACTGTTAGATGAAATAAACCCTACATGTACTTAGAACTGGAGTAATGAATAAATCCTCTGAGATAGTTTCACTACTAAGTAGTCACTATACTTTAAAGCTTCAGATATGTAATCAGTAGAATGATGCTAATAAATATATATATTTCAGTATTTATTGAACTTATAGTGGGAATTTTGCTGGTGTTTGATAAACTGTGTGGTACATTATGTTAATAGTGCTTTAGGAAGTATATGAAATACCACTTTTGCATGAAAATGATTGCTCCTGATGGTTAACATCATTCCATGGATTAAAATCGAACAGTAACCAACATGACAGAGGCAAATGAAGTTCTTTCTAATGTGATCTGACTAGTCTCATAAAATGCATATTATAAGTATAGATAGTAATGTGCTCAGCAGAAAATGAAATGAAATTAAAGTATATGTATGTAATACTGATATATTTCTTATTAAAAGCTAATTCTTCTTGGCATCCTTCATAGTTAAAAACATCCCTGTTAAGAAAATGGGAGAGTCAGGAAATATTTTGCATTGTAGTTATTTGGAGTCCTTTAATTCACTGTAGATACAGCTGTGTCCCACTTGCCTTAAACTTGCCCCATCTGGCAAGTTAGTATATGATGACAGTGGGTGTTGAATGTGACTGCATTGACAGCCTCTACTTTGGTTGTCCTTTAGGATATTACTCGAGGACTGATAGAAATTAGCTTATAAACTTTTCAAAGGTTGGTTTATTTTCAGCCCCTTTTGTTAAATCACATGTGGGAACACAACAAAGCCAAAAGCTTAGAATTAGTTTTAGTTCATTAGTTTTAGTCCTTTTCAATTTGAATATTTCCTTCAAAAACAGTCTTAGGCAGACTCTTAACTAGTATAAGACATAACATCAGAGCTGCTAAAATTGAAGTGGTCTTAAGAAAATGGACCCTTACTTCCTTGTTATTTTTTATCTCCATTTTCTTTCCCCTGCACACACCCATGTCCAGCTCATGGGGATTCAACTAACAAGTGAAATAATTTTATAAATGATAAAATGTGAGGCTCAGTGGTTCCCAGTAAAGGGCGTTCTCTCCTTAATAACAGGGTTAATCAAGAGGACAACAGGGTTAATCAAGAGGACACACTATAATTTAGATAATTTGCTTGGAAGGGTATTTCTGTCAAGTTTTAGTATCCTAACTTAATGTTCTCCATTCTAGGAAAAGTACTATTTGAATAAGCAGTCAGAGTGAATAATTTACCACCTGGATATGGCTTCAAAGACATTGGCAGAACCTGTTGCTTGAAGATCTTGTTAGCAAAAACTTAAGCCTTTGTTACTTCTTGGCCCACCAGTTACCTAGAATAGGGTTTTATATTCCTGACTTCACACTGCAAAAGAAGCACTTTTAGTCTTTAGAACCATCCAAGTGGTTTGCACTTAATCTACCTGGATGTGCTGCATGTTAGCATCAAAAGTGTGTATCATTTGCTAATTTTGTTTTAAAGTAAGAGAATTAAAAAGTGTATAAAATTAGGGCCCTCCCTGGTGGCACAGCGGGTTAAAGCACTGCATTAAGAAGCTTAAGCCACTTCCGCATGAGTTCCATCCCTGCCTGCCCCAGAGGTGACCACATGGTGTGGTAGACCTCTCCTGACCCGCCTGCTGCTCCCCTCAGCTCAGCTGTGTACTTCGTTGATCTGTCTGTTCTGCTCCCCACTCTGTCCCTGGTGAATCCTCTCACCCTCCACATCTCTGGCCTGTACTCCAGTTCTGTATGAATAAATAAATAAATCTTTAAAAAAAAAGTATAAAATTAAATATAAAAGTACCGCTTCCAGTGTACTAGGAGATATTATTACTGCCATGCTTGCCTTCTTACTACATATATATTCATTTCTTTAATTCAGTAAAATGTGCTGGTTTCCTATTCTCTGCAAGATTAATTTTGTAGATAGCACATTCTTAGTGTTTTCATTCTGTAATGTTTTGAGTATCAGAAAGGAAATAGATGTGGATCTACTGAGATGAGTAAATTATGCAGTCTTTGATGCTGTGTACTTATCAACAGAAGTGTTGTTAAACCTACTGTTTAGTTCCTGTCAACCCTAGTCGTCTTTTTTTTGACTTTACTTTCTAGATTGTGAGGTTTCCTGGACTGGTGCTTGTTTCTTTTTAGGATGTAAAATTTTTTGACTTCTATAAATGCTTATTATTTGTGTCAGTAGTGCTTGATATACTACACTTTATTTATGGTAATATTTCGTTAACATTGAGTTACAAGTTTTTAGTGTTCTCCTAAATATGGATTTTGAATTATTTCTTAGAAGCCATATTTATCTATACTAGAAATAGCTTTATAACTGAACTTCATAGTATCAAAGAAAATTACACAGTTCATGTCATCCATGAGTGATAGGGTTGATAAATTGCCCCTCCTAGCAAAGCTCAGATTTGCAATTCGTTTTTTTACTTTTAATCCATTGTCATAGGCCATCTTAGTCTATACATAGTTAGGACAAGTTACCCTAAAACTTTTCTGGAATAAGTACAGAGGTCTGCATAAATAAGCAAAAATGTAAAGCATCAAATTTGTTACATAATCAATTTCTTCATTTGATGTACATTGCTAAAGTATATGAATACAGTTTTGACTTTCTATATTTAGTTTCTGAATCTAGTTCTTCAGTGTGATTTATACACAGCACCAAGGGGACTCTAGTACCTAACTACCCAACATTTAGCAGTTGTAGTAAGAGATCCAGATAACTCAGTAATTGAGACCTAGAGAGATTTACCAGGGAATAATAAAGCCAGTTAGTGGCAGAACTTAGGCTGGAAACATCTCCCCTTACTCCTATTCTTTTCTATAATTTTTACCTTGTAAGAAAATAATCTTTCCACTTAAGGGCTTGTCTTTAGAGAAAGTTTGCTGGCATCATTAACTCCTGTTGTTAATTATCTAAAAATACTACTTCATATTTCTGGATTGAATTTTTTTCTTGGTGTTGAATTCTAAGCTTAGTAGGTGTTTTCTTTCAGCACTGTTGGCCTCTGGCTCTATTGTTTCTGTTAAAAAATAAAACTGCCTTAATTGCTGCTCCTTTGAGTTTTTCAAAGATTTATTTATACATACAAGAGCTGGGGTATAGGCAAGAGGGTCAGGGGGATGGTGAGAGGTTTCATCAGAGACATTGGTGAGTGGAACAGGCATATTGATTGACATGTACTGCTCAGGGGAGCAGTAGGCAAGAAAGGAGAGAGGTCTGCTGCACCATGTGGGTCAGCTTCCTGCTGGGATCTGATCCAACTGGTGCTGCATTGGCTGCTAGTAACTTCATAGTGCCGAGACCTCCTTGTGCCACCAGAAAGGCCCATTGAGTTTTTTGAATAAAACCTTTGTTTTCTGACTTTTATCTTTAATTTTGCATAGTTTAACTATTACATGTGTGGGTGTATAGACTTATATTTTTCCTGCTTGGAGCTCATTGGGCTTCTTAATTTGTGACTATATCTTTAATCAACTTTAGGAAGGGTTAGTCATTATTTTTTTAATGTAGTTTGCCTATGTGAAATGAATTTTTTTTTAATTTCTTTTCCCTTGTTTATTCTTAATATTTGAGTCATGGACCAGTAGGAGTCATGGGTCACATTATGGAAATGATGAAATTACAGTTTTCATTCCTTTACTCCTTTTGGTACTGTGACAATAGAGGGTTCTTGGTATCTTTCGAGAAAAGAATGTCATGAAGATCCACAATAAAGCTAGCAACAAAAATAGAAAGTACATTGCATAAGAACGCAATGGGCAGTCTCAGAAAAGCTAGAGAGCTGCCTTTAAAGTACTGCCCTAAGACCTGAAGTAGTAGGTTTTTGTTTGTGATATTTTTCTTTTGGGGTAAGGAGGGGTTCCTTTTAAATATGCATACCTTGCTCCTGTCACTCCTGAATTTCTGAAATTCTCCTTTTTATGTGTGGCTGGGTGGGGATGCTGAACTGTAGTTAAGAATCTTCCCAGCTCTGATACCTGCCAGGTCTTAATCTAGTTCTTGCATTAGTGTGCACATGCTGAGGGGCACCCCATTACCCCCAAACTTGGGTGCTAAAGTGGGTTCAGCCATCCACTATATAAAGACAAAGCATACTTAGTGTGAACTGTCTTTGATAGGATTAGTGTGCACAGAGAAAAGAAGAAAGGGTAATAGTTGTCAATAAAACACTCAAATTACCCATCCTTTAGGGGAAATGTCCAAACAGGGTTGGCCCAAAGCAGGACTGGTGGAACCTGAAAGCTTGCCACAAGTCTAAGGCACCTTCTGGTAGGGAATCATAGTAAAGGGACAGAAAGGGCCAGGGAGGTCTGTGAGATAATTTTTTGTTTGTTTGTTTTTTGAGATCACTTGTTAATCCCCAATGACAGGACAGATTTGGATTATCTTGTGCTAGAATGTGCACATTTTCCCAGTTTGCTGGATACTGGGCTGGAGGGAACTGTAGTTTACCTCATTCTCCCCTTAGAAATTTTAGTTCCTTTTACATACAGCCTTTTATTTTCTAGCCTGAAACTGCAAAATTCTGTCCTAGAGTCCTTTCCTTCTGTCCTGAAACCCTGTCTCATTGCCTCCAAAGGTATCTTTCATCCTTTTTATCAATATACTTAAAGCGGAGGGAGGGGATAAGGGGACAGTGGTTTCAATCTAATTGCTACCCCCTGCTAAATATGAATGTAATCCCCTCCTATAGGTGTAATACACTGCTTACAGAGAGATTTAGGGCTCTTGGTTTGGGACAGGTTGTAATAGCATCATTTATGTGTAGTCATTGACCATTTGACACCAAGAGTTTGAACAAATAAGACCCTATCACAAAGAGTATGAGTGTGAGTGAACAAAGATCACTTTCCTGTAAGCCAGTCCCATGGACTTGACTTCTTTGAATACAAACGAGACGAAGTAATATAAGGTCAAAGATCAAAGTATATTCTACTAAGAACTGTAGGTCTGAATGAGTCCATTGATCTATCCAAACCAATTAGAAAAGGCTTTGTTTCTTAACAGGAGCCCAGTGCCAGAATTCATCTCCTTATTAAGGTGCTCTACCTCTGGGAAGCACCTTTTTTTTTTCCTTTTTCTTTCCAGTTTTTAGTTTCTTGCTGGACCTGGGGCTTGGGTCAAGATCGTTTCATTACTCATAATGTATGTAAGTCATTTATTACTTTACTCATCTTTAAATCACATATGGACATACAGCCTCAGAGAAGTAAAGGCAGATAGTTTTTTTTTTCTTTTTTGTGTTCTTTGAGGTCTGAGAACAATCGTAAAATTTAACCTCCCTTATCTTTCCTATTTTCTAAAGCTTTCATCATTTGTCTCGGATAGCTTTACTACATTGGAGTTGGGGGAGAACCTTTAATGACCGCTTTTTTGGTCTTATACTTGTCTAACCTCATTAAGCCATTGATAATCAAGATTCTCATATTGACCTTTTGTGGTAGGCTGTGAAATGAATGGGCAAACAAAGTCTTGAACTATTTTATTCCATTTACTTTCATTTAGCAGATTGATAGTTGCATTTAATTTTTGAGTATTTATCTTTAATGTATAAAAACCAGAATTCTTAAATTCTTAAGTTGTGAGCAGATACATAGATTCAAAGTTTATATGAAGGTCAGGAACTGTGATAACACATTTCTCAGCCACCAGTGAGAGACAGGATAAAGTGAGTTTCTTAAAAGTAAAAAGCATTTAATAGGGAAATATGGCAGTTCTGAGTCTCATGATGGACGTACTGGGTAATCATGTTCCTCTCTTTGTCAAATTTAAAAAATAAAACAAAACTTGTCAGCATCTAATCACTGTGCTTCCTGATCTCTGTTCTTACACAAACCCCTTGTATTGCTATTGGACTTAACTCCAGAATGTCTGTATATCTTTTAGGTACTTTGTAAGAATAAATAGTAAAAATACATAATGTAAATGTCAACAAGGAGAAACTATAAATCTTACATTATGAAAAGAGTGGACATGTTTGAAAGAAAATACCTGGTGATGTTGTGTGGATTAACTATCATGTTTTAAGATGTTATTCAATAAAACATCCTTTTATCATATCAAAACTTAAATAACATGTAATGCTTCTCTGGTGATATATTATCACCATTTGACATTAACCGTATAGTTAGTAAGTGAAAAGACCCAGACTGAACTCATGTTAATTTTGTACAGGGCTGTGCTAAATGTTCCAAATGTTGGCAACATGTTCCAAAAACTGCCTTTTGAGTTAAAAGAATATTACTCTGTACGGAGTTTCATTGTCTGTTCTGACTGAGTCATTTAATACTTGAAACAGCAATCATTTGATCATTTTAGTGACTTTATAATGTAGTAGATCAAGTGTTGCAATAAGGAAAATACCAGATTTACTATTATCAGTGGTAATAGTTCTGTATTATGCCCCCTACTTGGTTTTAATGGATTTGTTTTTGTTTTTTGCTTAATAGATGAGTTACATTACGAGGACATTCTTAAAAACCCAGTATATAATAGAATTAAGAGTAGTGGAGAAATTCATGAATCAGAATATTTTCTTAGATTGTGTTAATACTAGTAAACGTTCACAAAATCTAACATGGTTGAACTTTTTTTTTTATGAAGTGCATGTTAGTGCTCAAGACTGCATAAATTTTTTTCTTGTTAGGTTTAAATTATAACTAATGCTTTCAGGAGGGTATAGGAACAAACTTCATTTTTGAAACAGGGAATGATGATAAGCTTTGGGGATAGGTTTTTTCAGTATATGCTGTTAACTTTCATCAGTTAAACATTTGAATTTATTTTAATTTCTCAACTTTGATATTGAAATAACATATCCATACTAGTACACTATGTTATAAAATTGACATGTTTCTTTTTTTCCTAATACAGAAGCTCCACCATGAGACGAGGTGGATGGAGGAAGCGAGCTGAAAATGATGGCTGGGAAAAATGGGTGTGTTTTAAAAGAATAAAAATAATTATATTGAACTGTCTAGGTATTTTTCATTCTTCTTTTAGTTTATAATGTTGCTTAAGGCATGTTTTAAATTGTCGGTCACTTTAAGTACCAACTCTGAAATTTCACAATGTGTTGGAAGTTTAAGTTTGAATCCCTAAACTTTACCCTCAAAATCTTATTCTAAGAAAATATTCTAGCACACAAAATTCTATGATAATTTTATTGCAGCATTGCTAATAATTATGAAAAATTGAAAATCACATAGAAACCCAATAACAGTGATTGGTCAAATTGTTCCCAAATAGTTGAACATTGTACATATTACTTCACTTTATTTCTTAGTCTGGAAAGATGGCCTCACCTAAAGTAGATGATAAAGGAATATTATGTGGGATCCTGTTTTGTTAAATCTCTATGCTCTGACATATAGAAATAAGGTTTGACAATACTAAGTTCTCAAAAATGTTAAAAAATAAATAGGATCAGTGTAAATTTTTATTTTCTGAATTCACATTTTCTATGGGGGAAAAAACTCACTTTTTTGACAGTGCCCCGGTAATATTTGAATAATCAAAACCAACGAAGACATTTTGATTTTTGGAAGAAATATGTACCACTTCTAGACAGTTATAACTATAATAACTTTATTAAATGAAATAATTTAGATTTATTAAACTATTTTAGTAAAAGTAAAAGTGGATTCATAGATTTGCAGAGATTTCTAGCAAAAAATGTTTTTACTTTTTAAAAGGTTGATATACCTAATATCAAATAGATTGATTAAATTCAAAATTCAGGTACTTATTTTACTATCTACATATATGTGGGGGCGCTTATTGGTTTAAAACTGCTTAATTTTGTTTGAAGTAATTTTAAGCCTACTGTCTATGGAAAATAATGGAAGTCAGCCTAAGATATACTCTCATTGACCACTTGTCAAATTTTAATTGTCTTTAACTTTGGTGTTACACTAGCTTAATTTTATAGATGAGAAAAGTATTTTGTGGATTAAACTTAATTGTTTTTGACTTAACTATCCTCTCTTCTAAAGTAACTTATAAGAATATGACAAAATTATTATACAATAAATTGACTGCGGGAAAAATCTCCCTTGAGCTACTTCATATCATTATACTTCTAGGTGTAGATCTATTTTATTTCTTTAGAATGAGTGGAAGAAATACAACTTTTATGATTAGTTTACTTTTTCTTTAATTATAGGGTGGGTATATGGCTGCCAAGGTCCAGAAATTGGAAGAACAGTTTCAATCAGATGCTACTATGCAGAAGGATGGAACTTCATCTACGATTTTTAGTGGAGTTGCCATCTATGTTAATGGATATACAGGTTGAGTACTTTTAAATTTTCAGGTACCCTATTTTGACATGTGCTTTTATTAGGATTGAGAGTGTTTTGCTTTAATTCTATTTTTAATTACTTGTATGTAGAATTGCTAAAAATAAAATCCTCTACTTTGATACTCCTGACATTTTTGCATCCTAGTTAACCTCCAATTGGCTTTTATTTTAATTTTTGCCTGCATACATAGTTTTAAAACACAAACAAGGTTTAAAATGAATGAGTAGTCATCTTGCTTGAATAAGCTGATTGTAGAGTGTCATATGAACTTTGACAGAGGGAATTTGGTAACCAGTTCATTGATGAATCTCCAGCTATATTTTATCTTTCTCCAGTTTGCAAAGTTAGTTACCACTTGTCTGTTTGCTATCAGATTTTCCTACTAAAGTTGTTTCCTACTTAGTTGTTTCCTACTAAACATCGCTGCTCTTCCATTCACTTGTGGATTCTTTTCCCTCTTAAGATCATTTTATTTAATGACTAGGTATTTGTGTCATAATGTTAAAATTTTCTCTTTCCATTTCTCACCGGACTGATAAATGCTTTATCTTATGGTCTTGGTTTACATGCTACTTCCCCTTGATTTCCTGATTGTCTTGTTGTTGGTATAACTGAAATCTTACCTCCTCTGGGGCTTTGGCTCCTTTTATATATCCACATCTCAGCATTCACTGCATCTTATGGTAGTTGCCAATTTACTAAATGAGATCGAGCTATAGTTTCACTATTACTGTATCCTAGGCATCTCCACAGTAACTGGATAGCCACTCAAAATACTTGTCGCGTTAAAGTTAAGTATTTTTGGGCCTCCCTGGTGGTGCAGGGGCTAAAGTCTCAGTGCTGTGAAGCTATCACCAGCCAGCCACTGAGGCATGAGTTCAATCCCTGGCCAAAGGAGCTGACCCACATGGAGCAGCAGACCTCGCCTCTCTCTCCCACTGCTCCCTTCAGCAGTACATTTCAGTAGATATACCTGTTCTGTTCCCCACTCTGTCTCTGGTGAATCACCTTAAATCCCTCCTTCTCCTGCACGTTGGCCTAGACCCCAGTTCTTGTATGCATAAATAAAAATACTTTTATCAGATCTCACTAACAATGAATTTAGTCTATACTATCTGAAAATAAATGCTGGTACAGATTTGGGAAATTCACGTGTAGAAAGCTTGCTACTGTTCTACTTAGATATCCTGGAACATTCAAGCTCCACAAACTTTTCTGAGATGCATTATAAATGATTAAAAATGTTAATGAAAAGATAGAAACATTGCATATTAGTCAATTGCTGTACGTCCCCAGTTCACAAGGGGATCCTTATTCACATAAGAGGAAGAATAAGATTCATTGGGTGAAAAGAATGAAAATTGTAGTAATCACTACATGGTTGAGAATCTGGAATTTTAATTCTACTTTGGTCATTAATTTTGTGTGGCCATAAAATATTCCCTTTGGACCCATTATTATTTCAGTAATTTTTACTCTTGTTAGGATTATATTATAAATCTGTAAGCAAAGTTTTATTATGTTGAATTTCACAAGGACATGCAAATTCTGGAGATAATGTTTTGTAAGAAAGATTTTCAGTTTAAGTACTATTTTGCAACTTTAGAGATAAAATCAGCAACCTTTGTTAAACGAATCATACAGCAAATAAAGAATAGTACATTAGATGTGGCAAAAGAACTAGGGAATGCTGTTTTATTGCTCATTGTAACTCATCATGTTTCCCATAGACTTTTACTAATATTCCTAGGATTCTATCCTTTAAAGCTCTCAGTTCTGCTACCTGAACTCATTGATAATCCCCATCTCGTCAACCCAGTTAATATGGAACTTGAGTTTAGAGATACAAATCTCTATCTTCTGGATATTTTGCTTCTGTTTATTTTTTTTTTTTCAAAAAAACAAAAACCTTGGGCCTTCCATGGTGGTGCAGTGGGTTAGGATGCAGCACTGGAAGCTGGCTGCAGCCACTTCAGTACAAGTTCAATCCCCCACTCCAGAGCTGACCCACATGGCGCAGCAGACCTCTTCTGTCTCACCTGCTGCTCCCCTCAGCAGTGTATTAAGTAAATCTGCCTATTCTGCTCCCCACTCTGTCTCTGGTGAAATCTCTCACCACCCTGCGCCTCTGTCTTGTACCCCAATTCTGTATGAATAAATAAATCAATCTTTATTAAAAAAAAAAACCCTTTTTCCTACTAAAGTTAACGTTTTGCCTTCCGTCTTTTTCATTAAATTTTTCTTGAGGTAATTGCTGATTGATTTGTATTAAGAAATAGTACAGAGATATGAACCCTTTGCCCATTCCTTCCCTATGATGCTGTCTTATAAGCTGAAGTGCAGTGTCAGCCAGGAAATGGACATTGGTGTAAAATCAAGATACAGAATATTTCCACACCACAAGTGTCTTTCATGTTGCCCTTTTACAACCACATTTATTCCCTTCTGCTCTCAGCCTCTCCTTAACTTCTGGTAACTACTAACCCTTGTTAGTGAACCGTTACGTACATGTCTTCTGTTCATTCTCTAATTGTTTAGTTTTTTATTATTGAACTATAAGTAAGAGTCATTTATATATTCCAGATACCAGATTTTTGTCAAATATTTTTCCTCGTATGTAGTTTGTCTTTCATCCTCTTTGCTTGGTCTTTTGCAGAGCAAAAGTTTTCAGTTTTGTTGAGGTCTGTTTCATTGATCATCTTTCCTCATACGCATTATGCTTTGAAATCAAAGGTCTTTTCTTGGTACTTGGTCCTTACGTTTTTCTTGTAGTTTTTTTCTAAAAATTTTTTTTTTTTAATTTATTTATGCAGACAAAAAGTGAGGTATAAGCCAGAGGTGGGAGGGAAAGAGGATTCACTGGAAACAAAAGGGTGCAGAACAGGCAGATGGGCTGAAATACACTGCTGAGAGGGGAACAGCAGGTGAGACAGGAGAGGTCTGCCGCACATGCGGGTCACCTCCCTGGCTGGGAATTCAGCTCACTGTGCTGGCTGGGGAGGGCCCCCTTTTTTCCCCAAAAAGTTATAATTTTATGTTTAAATTTACAATCCATTTTTATTTTTTTTTAAAAAAAGTTTTTTTTTTTTTTTTTTTTTTTAAAGATTTATTTGTGCATACAGAACTGGGGTACAGGCCAGAGGCTCAGGGGCGGCGAGAGGCTTCACCAGGGACAGAGTGGGGAGCAGAACAGGCAGATCAACGAAGTACACTGCTGAGGGGAGCAGTGGACGGGTCAGGACAGGTCTGCCACGCCATGTGGTCACCTCCGGGGCAGGCGGGAATCGAACACATGCGGAAGTGGCTTTAGCTTCTTAGTGCTGTGCTTTAACCCGCTGCGCCACCAGGGAGGGCCCACTTAGACTTTTTTTTTTGATGGCTTTTGGATATCCAGATGCTTGAATACTATATTTAAAAGGTGGTTATTCCTCCATTGGATTCATTTTATACTCTTGCTGAAAGTCAGTTAGGTATATTGGGTGGGCATGTTTCTGATGTATATAGTGTTCTCTTCAACAATACTACACTGTTTTGAATTACTGTACCTATGTGGTAAGTGTTATTTCCATTTAATTCTTCTTTGAAGATTGTTTTTAGCTATTTTAGGATCTGAGACTTTGAATGTAAATTTTAGAATAAGCTTTTCTAAAAAGCAAATGCCTTGCTGAGATTTTGATAGGAATTACATTAAGTCTGTATATCACTTTGGAGAGAATATCCAGTTTTTCAATCTTTAGACCGTCCATCTTAATTTCCTATCTTTGGTAGAACAAATATATTTTATATGCTGATTGTTTTTTGAACAGATATGATGGTTGCCAAAGAATGTGGGTTTTGTAAGTAATCTCTGGGAGTTAGGAATGAACAATAAAGTATTATATAGAAGAGAAATAATTGCCTTTGAGAGCTATAGTGAATCCTTCAGAAGAGAAATTGACATTTTTAGCTGGGTCTTGGATAGATAAAGCATTTTCTGTATTGACACTAGTAAAGACATTTCATGCTAACTGCATTTTTATCTTTCATTTATTCACTAGTTTTGGTCAACAGCGTTACTCTTAATATTTTTGATTTGTCTTTGTTCTACCCATTTCTTGTATTTATGCTTTTGCCTCTGATGAAAAGCTCCTTTATTCACTTCTTTAAACTAGAATTACATTTATCCACTAAGAATCTGAAAATCTGTTTAATGTAGTATCCCTTAGCCAAGCAAGAAGCAGATAGAGCACTATTGGGCCTTACATTTTCTGTTCTTTCTACCTTCCCCAGGTCATCATTGTTCAAATCTTTGCTCAGATGTTAATATCCAAGATATTTTGCCTGACCACCCTTATATAAAATAGCCATACACCCACTTGCTTCTCCCCACATTTCTTTTTAACTCCCTGTTCAGCTTTATTTCTCTACATAGAATTTATTTGAACCTAAACTGGTATTTATCTGACTTCAATTATCTGTCTGCCCAGGGAAGTAGAAGTATCAGTGGACCTGAATGTCCTAGTATTCATTATAATGCTCATTAACTATTGAGTGATGCTCAGTAACTATTGAGTGATTGAATAAAAGGTTTTGTATTTATACCTCATAATGTTAGTTTTGCTTGGATGCTAATTCAACTGTCTTTTTAAATCTTTAACTTTTAAAAAAAGACTGCATCTAGGGTTACTGAATGTAGTTTCTGGGAGGTTGTTCTTGGGATGTTTATTTTGATGGAAGTGCCTCATATAGGTTGGTGTTTCAAATCTAATGGACTGTATCTGCTCTCTACTGGAGTGGGAGCAACATAGTTTGGAAACAAGTATTCTGGTTATTTGCTGTTAAGTTCACGATTTGTATAAAAGACCAGCCTAGGTCCTGTGACTTTGGCACTGCTGAAGTTTGTGAAAAGTGTTGGGCAAGCAAGTGCTTTGGAATGATTTGCAAAGTAAAACAAACAAAAATATGCAAGTGTACATTTCAAATGATAGGCATTCGATTAAATGTTTAGCTATACATTCATGTTTTCTGAGCATATAAATGTGGTGATTAAGGAAAAGACTCATTTATGATGAAAAATCTAGTTTTTTGGGATTAGATTTACCTCATAGGAATTTTCTATATGCGTACATCCAGATCTTCCATTTCCTGTGAGACTATGATCTTGTAAATCAGGGATGTGGGAATTTAACCTCCAACATGGGAGAGTCTTACCATATTAATTTATGCAACTCTAATTTTGCCAGTGTCTGATAGGTATTTGTACTTGCTAGGTATTCAAAAATGTGTTCTCTAGAGTTTTAAAATTTATCTTCAGTTTTTGTTTAGTTTGACTCTTGACTTGTAGTTGGGTTGTATTAAATCTTTAGGGAGAAGAGTCTGAGGTAAGCATGGCTAACTGGAGAGGGAGTAATGATAGGCATAACAAGACAAAGATCTGCACAGTAACAAATGTTACTAATGTTTTGTCTATTTCCACATCTTTTTTAACTTATACAATTATGAGAATCAAATGAAATGAGAGATTTCTTTAGAATCAGAGGGGAGAGATATAAATAGGCAGTCATTTGGCTTTTAGCAAATTTGTAGTACAACCAAAATTCTGATCAAATTATTTGAATAAGCAGAATAAAATAATGCACATACGAATATTTTCTCAATAGAAACTTATCAAGGAAAGCTTTTGTTGAAGATATAAAAATTTGTAGGATTTGTTTTAATGAGATAAGTACTATCCAGTCTTCCTAGTTTTGTTGTGTTTTACCCCTTAGGGGGATAAAGACTCTAGAGCATAAATTCAAACCCTGCTTTCCTCTTTAAAGAACAGGACATTTCATGCTAATTCGCGGTGCTCCAAAACTGGATTATTTCCAGTGCGCTTTCAATTCTATGGCCAGATATTTTCCAGTTTATCTGAATGTGAAGAATCCTTAGTTTTCAGGTCAACTCAATCAAATTTCAGGTCGCTGTTTCTATAGAACTTCATTAATCATACATTATTCATTTGGTGTTAAAAGCATTTATGGAATTCTAAGTGGGGTGTTTAAAAACATGTGCCTCAAAGATATACCCATTACTAGATATGATTACTGTCTCCAGATTCCATAAATAGTAACTATTTGATTTGCTGATTAAAGATGCTGGTTGTTTATCAATTGGATGCTTTCTTTTATACATGGAATATAAATAACCAAAGCAAATGAACTTAATTAACAATTACAATAAAATTGTATCGAAAACAGAATCATATCCTCTAGGAATGTGATCTGCCCTGGTTATCAACTGGAGTATATATTGTATCGAAAATAGAATCACATCCTCTAGGAGTATAATCTGACCTAAATTAAATGGAGCAGTCTTCGTCCTTGTTAAGCTCTTCATACTTAATATTTTAATTTAATGGTGGTTTTAGGTTATGTGAATACAGCCCAGGATTCAAAAGTTTATCAAGGAGATGAAAACAGTAATGCACAAAGGTGAAATTTCCCCCCAATCCAGACCCTGTCCCTTACTCTCCTAGAGGCTCACTAACTACCTATAAATCTTGAGGTTTCATTTTTTTTTTATGGTTTGTTCAATAAAATTTTATTGAGTGATTATTGATTTGAAAAAAAAAAAAGATTTCAGAAGTACATTTTCACTTCTGTGTATATAAACCTCACCTACCCATTACCAGGTTTCTAGTGCCCTTTTTACTATCAGGTTGATGTTTTCTACCTCCCTACCCCTCCCCTTATAAAGAATTATTTTTGTTGTAATTGTTCATTTGCTTTGGTAATTTATATTCCATGTATAAAAGAAACCATCCAGTAACTGTCTTTCTCTTTCTACTTCACTTAACTAATAGCCTCAAGTTCCGTTTGTGTTGTGGCAAAAGTCAAAATTTATCTTTTTTTAAAATAAATAGCTAAGTTTAGTCATTCTATTATACACCACAATTTCTTGATCCAATCATTCATCTGTGAGCCGTTAGAGTGCTTCCATGTCTTGACTTTCATGAATAATGCTGCTATAAGCATAGGAAGTATAAATCTTTTTGAATTAGTGTCTTCGTCGTCTTCTGAGAAATATCTAAGGGAGTATGGTATGTCCATTTTTAGATTTTTAGAAAAACTCCCTGTTTTGCATAGGGCTACATTAGTTTTCATTCCCACTGACAGCAAATCAGAGACTCTTTCATTGTATCCTTAACAACACATTTCTAGTTTTTTTGATACAGGCCACTCACTGAGCTATGAAGTAGTAATAGCTTTTTGTGGTTTTGATTTTCATTTTTTATCTTCCTGTTAGATACCGGAATATTATTTGGAGAAGTATATTCAAATCCTTTGTTCATTTTTTGATTGGGTAGTTCTTTTTTTTTTTTTTTTATGAGTTCTTTATGTATTTTGGACATTAAGCCCTTTTGGCTATGAAGAACAAGTGTCTTCTCACAATAGGTTTCCTTTTTGATTTTTTGGTAATGTATTTTGCTCTACAGAAACTTTTTAGTTTGCCATAGTCCCACTTACTTTTGCTTTTGTTTCCCTTGTCATTGGAGTTCGGTCTTCAAAGATGTCTCTTTGGTATATATCCAGGAGTACATTACTGAAGTGTTTTTTTTAATTCTGTGTATTTCGTGGTGATACATCTTATACTCAAGTATTTAATCCATTTTGAATTCAGTTTTACATATGATGTTAAATAATCTAACATGATTATTTTATATGTGACTCTCCCAGTTTCTAAGCATCATTTGCTGAAGAGGCTTCTGATTCTTCATGTGTATGCTCTTGGCTCTTCTGTTGAGGTTTATTTTTGTGTTTTCAATTCTATTCTATTGGTCTGTATGTCCATTTTTGTTCCAATCTCTACAATTTTTTTTTTTAAGATTTATTTATGGAACGGAACTGGGATACAGACCAGAGGTGCAGGGGCAGAGAGAGAATTCACCAGAGACAGAGTGGGGAGCAGAACAGGCCGACTGACGTAAACTGCTGAGGGGAGCAGCAGGCTGGACAGGAGAGGTCTGCCTGCCATGTGGGTCACCTCAGGGGCAGGGATTGAACTCATATATACTTAGTGGCTTTAGCTTCTTAGTGCTGTGCTTTAAGGGAGAGCCCCCAATCTCTACAGTTTTAATTATTATTTTATAGTATAATTTGAAGTCATTAAGATGCATCCACTTTTTTTTCCCTCAGGGTTACTTTGACTCTTGCTGATCTTCTGTGGTTTCATCCAAAAATTAGAATGGTTTTGTTTTTCTTCTTGAAAAATGCCATTAAGATTTAAATAGTTTGCACTGAATCTGTAAATTGAACATATTAACAATGTTTATTTTCCAATCCATGAAAATATATTTCTTCATTCTTTTATTTCATTTTGTAACAGGGTGGTCCCCAGGAAAAGGAGAGGTTCTAGGTTCCAGGTTTCCTGCTGCACAATTTTAGCAGTGTTTTACAGTTTTCAGTGTATGGGATTTTGATCTTTTTTTTTTTTTAAAGGTTTATTTATTCATATAGAACTGGGGTACAGGTCAGAGATGTGGAGGGTGAGAGGATTCACCAGAAACAGAGTGGGGAACAGAACAGGCAGATTGACGAAGTACACTGCTGAAGGGAGCAGCTGGCGGGTCAGGAGAGGTCTGCCTCGCCATGTGGATCTCTGAGGATGGTGGGGTTCGAACTCATGCAGAAGTGACTTAAGCTTCTTAGTGCTGTGCTTTAACCCGCTGTGCCACCAGGGATGGCCCAGGATTTTCATCTCTTTTATTAGGTTTACTTCCATGTATTTTTGATAGGATTGTAAGTGTGATTGTTTTGATTTCTCTTTCCTCCAATTCATTGTGTATAGAATTGTCTCTGGTTTTTGTATATTAATTTTGTGTCATCATACCATACTGCATTCATTTATTATTTCTAGCTTTCTAGGGAAGTTTTTGGGGCTTTCTATGAATATTACCATGTCATCTGTTAATAATGATAGTTTTTACTTTTAAACGTATCTCCTTTACTTTAACCTTCCTGAACTTTTTGTACCTGCTATAGCTAAAAGATACTATAGTTTATTATCTATTCAAGGCATGAGTTGACTTAATCTCTAGTCTTTTGGTAATTTGTGTGCGTATGCATTTTTTCCCTCATATTTTTCTGCTTTATTTTCTTTATCTGTGAAATTAGGTGTTATCTCACCTGGTTTGCTTTCCCCCAGAACCTTGTGACGTATACCTCAGTTTGTTTGCTAGAGATCATGGTTTTAGTGCATAGAACTATACAATAGTTTTGTAATTTAGCCCTTTTTGTAAATGATGGAAACTGAGCCTAAGTGAGATGAGTTTGTTGCCCAACGTTTCAGTGTTAACCTGCAATCGGAAACCAGACATCTCAATCTAGTGTTAAAGCATGGTAAAGCTGATCACAAATACGTTTTTGGAGACACAAATCTAGACCTGAATTATATACTACTAGCCATGTAACTTTGGAAAGTTACCTTAATCTCGTCAATCTTTGATTTTTATTTTCCTCTAAAATCTACTTGACATTAGTACTATTTGTTAGAAACTTTATTAAATGTGCTAAATGAATAACTTGCTTGCTTAAAAATGTATTAGAATTTCGGCCTTCCCTCGTGGCACAGCTAGTTAAAGCACAGCACTATGAAGCTTTCCAAAGGCACTGCAGCATGAATTCGATTCCTGGCCAGGGTACTGACGCACCAGATGCTCCCCTCCACAGTGTATTTTAGTAGCTCTGTCTGTTCTCCTTCCCACTCTGTCTGGTGAATCCTCTCACCCCCCTGTACCTCTGGCCTATACCCCAGTTCTTGTAAGCATAACTAAATAAATCTTTTTTAAAAATGTATTAGAACTTTAAGGAAGCAATTCAATGGACACATGTCCTTTAAAATTTTTTTTTTTTGTTAGAAACAAAAGATTCATGCTTTTCTTTTTTCTTTACAATTCTTTAAAAAATCATTACCAAAATAATATCACTGGTAATGTACAGTTTTTTTTTTTTTGTTGTTGTTGTTTTGATGATTGCCTTTTTTTACACTAATATTCTTAAAGTAAGTACAACAGTAATGTATAATGGAGAGTGAGGGATGTTGATTTTACTAACTATTGGGATTGGTTCCGTTGACCTAACTTAAGATTTGTTTATATCAATAAGGGTAATGAAATGGTTATTAGATCTCAAACCTCTAGTTTGATCTTATCTGGAGTGCAGTGTCATTTGTAAAGATTTGGAGAATTGAATTTCTCTGAATGCTTTTTTGTTCTGTTTAATTTTTCTTAATCCTTGAGTACATCAAGGACTGGATTCTGAAGGGTGGGTAACAATGATTTGTAGGAGTAATTAATGGATTTTAAAAAAATTGAGGACGGGCCCTCCCTGGTGGCGCAGCGGGTTAAAGCACAGCACTGAGAATCTAAGGCCGCTTCCGCATAAGTTCGATTCCCACCTGCCCCGGAGGTGACCACATGGCGTGGCAGACCTCTCCTGACCCGCCCGCTGCTCCCCTTAGCAGTGTGCTTCGTCGATCTGCCTGTTCTGCTCCCCGCTCTGTCTCTGGTGAATCCTCTCACCCTCCGCATCTCTGGCCTGTACCCCAGTTCTGTATGAATAAATAAAAAAAAAAAAAAATTGAGGACGGCCCTCCCTGGTGGCCCAGCGGGTTAAAGCACAGCACTAAGAAGCTAAAGCCACTTCCGCATGAGTTCGATTCCCGCCTGCCCCGGAGGTGACCACATGGCACGGCAGACCTCTCCTGACCCGCCCGCTGCTCCCCTTCGTCGATCTGCCTGTTCTGCTCCCCACTCTGTCTTTGGTGAAGCCTCTCACCACCCCTGAGCCTCTGGCCTCTACCCCAGTTCTGTATGCATCTTAAAAAAAAAAATTGAAGACACAGAGGTAGACTCTGCAACCCAGGAATTTCTTCCAGTTCTTAACTGTGTGCAAGGTATTTTTCATAGCTTTTACAATTTTTAGCTCTTTTAAACCCACAATTGCCCTCTCAGGCAGGAGTCTGTGATGCACTAGGGATATCAGATAATTCAATAAATATTTACTAAGCTTCTGCTTTATGTCAGAAGTAGGGAAATGAATATGATAGATAAGGTTCCTGCCCTTAAGAAGGACATGCTCAGAAAAGAGATTTTATAATGAAAACGTAAGCTAATAATTTCAGATTGTCACAGTACTATAAAGATAATTAACTGGTGAAGTAGAATGCAGATATGGGGTCCTTTATGCATCACACAGAGCTTAGTGTCATAGAGTTATGGTGTTGGATACTGTTTTCCCAAACGTTTTCTTCAGGTTCGCTCCATGTATGTTGAATTAGTGTTCAGTACAAAAATGAATTTAAGTTTTTATCGCAATTGTTTATAATCTTTTGAACTTGTAGTATGGGAGTATGTTCTGTTGCTAAAGAAATAGAACCAGGGAGTAGTACTATAAGGACAGCATTGAGGTGGTTCTGGTGACATTGTTTTTGTTTGAAAGAGGGTCATAATTTGGGGGCATAGATACTGTCTACCATTTCTTGTAGGGTTTAGGCCAGGAACTTCAAGTCATACATTTATTATTTGAATTGAGTCATGATGTGATCATAGTTTATGAGTACTTTCTGTGCCAGAATTTTAAAGAGGAGAAAGCGTAAATGAATTAAGTATTTGTCCGTCTCAGTTAAAGAATGGTAGAGTCAAGATTAATATTAAGTTCAGGTCACCATAGTTTATGACATAGTTTAGTTTTAACTAGACCGGTTTTCATAGTCCACTTCATATGCAAGTTTTCAAAATTGAAACTCAGAGGAACTACTTGACAGTAAAGCTAGTTAACTTTGCAGATATTTAGTAACAAATTTCTAGGTTCTAGAAATTTCTGTAGTATAAAAAGCAATTAAGCTAATAGTAGGGACAGTACTTTGTGAGTGTACATGCAAAGGTAATGTGTTTTTTACAGACTAGAAATTAAATTTATTTAATGTGGTTAAACTAATGAATTAGGCTAGGTCAGTTGCAGATTTACATTTTTTACATTTCTATGTTTTGTTTTTTTTATTAGATTTGGTGTTTGTATATGACTATATTGCATCTGGTCTTTCATCTGGTACTTTCATTGTTAGTTTATACAGACAGCTAAGTAATTATTGGTTAAGAAAATAAGTAAACTATACATTCCTGCTTGGGCAGCTTATTTAATTTCCCCTATTTTACCTTAAATATTTCTGATGTTTTAACTTAGTTTTGTGATCCCTAACCCCTGAAACCTGCATTCAGAATTTTGAATTAATTTTACTTAAAAATGAGGCTGTGTTCATTTTTTTAGGCAGTGTTCTAATTTGGTAGCCACTGGCCACAGTGCTAAACACTTGAAAAGTGTCTAGTGCAAATTGAGATGTGTTGTAGATGTAAAATATTTTTAATACATAATGGATTTTGAAGACAGCATAAAAAAGATATGTATCCCTTTTTTAATAGTGCGTATATATTGAAATTGTGATATTTTTGGTTAGATAAAAATATTAAAATTATTTTTACCTTTACACTGCTTCTTATGAGTTTACTAGAAAAATACATGGTTGATATGTTTATATTGTGCCCAGTCTGTGTGTGCAATCAATAAAAACAGATGAATTCTATGTTATAAGAATTTGCTAGAATTTAATTAAATCTGGCATAGCTTTATATGCTTGAATATTTTTTTTCTTCTGAAGACTGAAACTTGCCTAATAAGTAATTGTCGTAATAAAAGAGCTTATTTAAATTCTCGAATCCCTCTGTTCTTAGACTTGAGGACTGTTACTATAATTGCAAAATGGATTTATAAGTCTCTTGTGAGCCCCCTAGGTCCAGCAGTTCCTATAACCTGCTTTCTGGATACAGTTGTTGCTGGGGGAGGTGTGATTGAGATCTGTCTCTAGGATAATAATGGAAGAAATAGGAAAATTGTAAAAAAAAAAAAAAAATTGTTTAGTAATAGTGCACATCATAATTTTAGTGAAAGTATAAACCAAAATGATTCATATTTGTGTTTCTGTACTCTTACTAAGAATGTGAGGTAAAACAGAAAAATTTCTTCAACAAATTTTTTATTGGTTAACTTTTTTACTTTGCAGATTATTAGGAAACTGAATAAAGTAACTTTAACTTATTTTCCTAAAATAAAAATTAAAATTGAACCTCAGAGAGATAAAGGTATTTTTGATAAACCCTGTAGTAAGTCTGCACATAGTAGGTATGAGCAATTTATCTATTTGTATTTTACTGAGGAACTATGTGGTTAATTGGTAGCATAAATTTTAGCTTCTCAGTGCAGTGCTTTAACCCGCTGCGCCACCAGGGAGGGCCCGGTAGCATAAATTTTAAAGTTAAAATTAACAAAAATAAATGAGCTACCAATAACTAGATCATTTGTCAAGCTGAATGTAGTCAAAAGTTAATAGTATTTGATAATTTGCTTTCAGTATTTATTATTAGCGCCTAATATATTACTTGAGATCTCTAGTTGCTCTTCTAGACATCACTTAGCAGTAGATGCTGTTTGTTGAGTATCCATAGCAGCCAGGGAGAAGGTATGCTAAGATAACATAGCATTATCACCTGTCTTCACTTTCCAGCTTTTTTTCCTTTAATATTTAATAGGACAGGCTTATTAGGAAAAGGAGAGAGATCCCTGTATAGTCACAGGTGTGCCAGGAGAAGAGCTACCTCAACTTTATTGTCGGTGTAGACAAGAATTAAGTCAAGCAGTCATCTGTTACTTAAATTTGCCTCTTAAAGGATTAATCAATTTGGACTCTACTTTCTTAAATGTAAGACTATTAACATTTTTTTCAGATCCTTCTGCTGAGGAATTAAGGAAGCTCATGATGTTGCATGGGGGCCAGTACCATGTGTATTATTCCAGATCCAAAACAACACACATTATTGCTACAAATCTTCCTAATGCCAAAATTAAAGAATTAAAGGGAGAAAAAGTTATTAGACCAGAATGGATTGTGGAAAGGTAAGTTTAATCAAACTAGTAAGTTTTCAATATGGAATACTTTTTATTTATATGATAATTATACAATGAATTAATATTACCTTTTAAGGGTGAAAAGTAATTTCTTAAGCAGTATTGCTTTACCCTTTAACCTCACATTGATAATAGAACAGTTACCTTTGGTTGGGGCATCCTAGTAAATTTGCAACCTCTGCTACCAGGAATTAGGGGCACTGCCTCCGGGCATGTTATTCATTCTGTACTTGTGTGTCAATTTGGGCTAAGTAGTTGTCTGTACTTGAGTATGTCAGTGAACAAAACAAAGATCACTTCTTTGGAGCTCTTGGAGCTTATGTTCTATTGGAGCAAGCAAATAATAAACAATGTGCTAATATATCATATCCTGTTTTAAAATAGTTAATACAAGCTAAGGGGAAAAATGATCAGAGTAAAGTGGACCTGTATACACTGGTAACAAGGAAGAAGAGCAGTTTGCACTATTAATAGATTTTTTTTAAGTTCTTATTACAATTCATCTGCTTTTTTAGGATTGCTATATGGTAAACCCTGTATCTGAAACCTTGGTGATAAGCCAGAACTTAATTTTTACTTTGATGTCATGTCTAAGCTACATGTGTGACTGCTAGATGTATGAAATGGTGCAAATATTAAAATCATGATTTTGTATATGAATAGGCTAGGCTATATAGTTTTCTGAAAGAATGATCAGATTGTATAATGAGTGATAATGTAATAAGTTTTTTTTTTCTTCCCTAATATTTATTTATTTATGCATTCAAGAGCTGGGGTATAGTCCAGGGGTGCCAGGGGTAAGGGAGCTGAGAGGAGTCACCAGAGACAGATGGTGAGCAGCCCGGCAGATTGACTGAAATACCCTGCTGAGAGGAGTGGGTAAGACAGGAGAGATCTGCTGGGACATGTGGGTTAGCCCTCTGACTGGAGATTGCACTTGTGCTGTAGTGTGTGTGGATAGCTTTGTAGTGCTGAGATTTAACTCCTTGTGCCACCAGGGAGGGCCCAAAAGTTATTTTTTAAGCCATTTGCCAAACTTATTTTCTAATTCTAGGTTTCACTCATCTTGGTATATTCCTTTTATTCAGCACATTTAGTTTTACTCAGTTCCTTTGTAGAGAAGCTAGAGCAGCATAGAGCCAGTGAGAGGCAATATTCACAGTAGTAGAAAGGCTGTTCTTCCTCTCTGGAGACATACCTGGGTTCACGTTTGAAGTCAACAGTCTGTATCCCTGTAACTTTGGGAACGGCATGCAATCCTTTTGAACTTTGTTTCCTCATTTGTCAAAGAAGGCTACTGCCTACTATGGTTATGGGACAGCTAATTCATGTAAGCTACTTAATATAAGCCTGGCACATTATAGAGGCGTACAAGGAATTTCGGTTTCGTTTTTATTCCTTAAGTATTGAGAATTATTAGAAAATAAATTCCAGAAGGTTAAAGGGGTGATTTTAAAGTGCATCTTGTTTCCAGAAAACCAAAGGTATCTTACAGATTAAACATTTTTTTAAAAGATTTATTTATGCATACAGAACTGGGATAAAGGCCAGAGGTGCAGGGGAGGTAAGTGGATTCACCAGAGACAGAACAGGGAGCAGAACAGGCAGAGCAATGAAGTATACTGCTGAGGGGAGCAGTGGGAGGGTCAGGGGAGGTCTTCAAGGCCATGTGAATCACCTCTGTAGCGGGGATCGAACTCATGCTGAAGTGGCTTTAGCTTCTTAATGCTGTGCTTTAACATGCTGCACCAACAGGGAGGGCCAGATTAAGTATTTTTAACCTTAATTGTGAGATTACGTTGAAGGTCCATCTCTATGACATCTCACCAATTCTTCATGCTGTATTTTCATGACATAACTACTGTCCATTCATTATATAAGATCAAAGAACATGACTTTTGGCTATGTATTCCCAAAAGGAAACTGAGGTTTTCAATATAAGAAGGTGGTATCATTCCAGGATTGCTGTTTGTTCTCTACCATCATCGTGCTAGTACTAGAATTTAGAATTTAGGGATATTAGTTTGGCTTCAGAGGGAATGGAAAGGGACATCATCAGAGCAATAGAATTAGAAAAGTGGGTATGAAAGGAGCTTTTGCTAGGGCTTAGAAATTGGGGGTTCTCAGTTACACCTGCTCTTCCTTCTTACATGAATGGCAGAAAGACAACAAGAGGAAAAACAATAGAAACATTTGTATGTCTTAAAGGGATTTTATTTTTAGTTGGAAGTTAAGCTTAATCTTACCTGTTTTAAAATAACTGAAGTGACTTTGGATATCATGAGTATATTACCTACTTACTACTTATTTTCATTTTGGATATGAGAAGACAGGGCTAGGTTAGTAAGGTTAACTGCCAAAGAACCGCAGGAGTCAAAACCCAGATATTCTGACTCCAATTTGAGTCTGCTCGTGGACAGTAAGCTTGTTATAGATGAGTAGGCCCTTGTAAAAATGGATCTGTCTAAGCATAGAATATGTAAAATAAATACCTAGCACCATAGTGTGGAATCCTTTTGGCTAAATAACAGGACCATTTTTCTTTCATGCATGCACTAACTGAATCTTGTTATCTCTTCTTGTTCTCAGTGGTGTTTTAATGAGATTTTTATTATAATTAAAATTTAAAACATATTAGGTATTTAATAGATGATATATGATAACTCTCATCTATAATTAGTTTTCCTGTTTTTAGTTTGAGCAGTTTAAAAAGCATCTACCACTTTCAAGTGTGTGGGGTGATTACTTTGATTAGAATTCCCTGGTATCTGGGTATGTGCCATTAAACCTGAGTTAATGTAGACATGATTATGTGGCCATGACTTCTGTGAGGCAGGGGAGTCCTTTAATGAGAAGTCTATGTGTATTAGTTTAAAATGAGATTTTACTGATACTGTTGCCTTGTAAATCTTAGATAGTGTATAAGTCAGTAATTTCCAAAATTTTATCAATCCATTTTTTGTGTTTAACATTGAAATTTGAAGTGTAGAATAGTTAATAAGAAACTTGTCTTGTCTCTCAGCTACTTGCCTCTTTAACACGGAGGAAGAGGATAGTTTAATTTAAACATATTGTCTTAAGTTTTTACAGGTCACTTTTGGTTTTGTTCATTTTATGATTGATCAGATTGAATAATGAAATGATAATGGACTAAACTTAGAAGTTTTTTAATAAGATTTATTTTATTTATGCATTCAAAAGCTGGGGTGTAGTCTAGGGGTGCCAGAAGGAAGGGAACTAAGAGGATTCACCAGTTTGGCCTTTCTTTTTAAACCCTAAGTCATAATGTTAGCATATTTGTCACATCCTTATGACATTCTAAAGATTTCATACCTCATATGGGCTAAAATTTTAATATCTAATTACATTCAGTATAAGTACTACATTTCTTATTCATTTGAACACAGGTTGATTGCGATTTTGTTTTTTTCATTTCCTCTGTGTTCTTGTGTTTTGCCTCAATATATTAATACAAAATTGCATGACTAGTTTCAGGTATAGATTTGGCTTTTTTTATTAATTAATCTGGGTGTCATTTTAATTTTTCTGTCACACTACAGAATTCTTTAAAAGCTATTTTTATTTGTCTAACCAACACACCCTTCCCAAATGACTTGTAGGTAATACTGTATTAGAAATTATGATTAGAAAACATCCTCAGTCTTTAGGAGACAATGAAAATGTTCAACCCAGTATCTGCAGTTAAACTGGACCTCATGGGGAAAAAGGTTAAGAAGTCGTATACATATTTGTATACTGGTTTCTTTCCTTTTCTGAGCTCATGGTGTCTTGCTGAGGGTTTGTAAAGTTTAGGGAGTGTATGTGGGGCAAAGGGGTTTTTATTTTTGAATGCTTAAAGGGTGAATAAAATGCCAAAAAGCAGCTCACTTCTGACTAATAAAGAATGGAATGGGCAGGTGAGTGTAAAAGTTATAGATGCTGAAGATGCATTTTTTTCCTTATAAAAAATGATGGGGGCCATAAGAACATTTGATGAGTAGAATTGTTTCATATAAGGAATGTTATTACTACAAGCTGTAATTAAATTGGAATAAAATTTTAAAAATTAAATAAAAGTTTGGAATAGAAGATAATGTGTCTGTTGCTTTTTCTGTAGGTAGGTAGATGAATAAGCAGAGATAATTAAGAGTTAGTCACTGATTGTGGTTTGTGCTTTAAACTAAAAAAATTTCTAGTCTGACCTTAGCTTAGTGCTTTAAGCTTCAGTTCTTTTTACCCTACGTGTCTCTGAGGATGTCTGACTTAAGATTGCAGCATTTTAACCTGACTTTCCTATTTTATATCTCCATGGACTTAGTTATGTAAACCTAAACATTCTGCTGGTGACACATGACTATTGTTAGGAATTGGACACACTCTTGTATATGAACAGTGTTGACCATAGAGAGCCCTTTTAAAGTCTGCATCACTCAGGCATGCTGCCATGGGAAAGAAAAGCAAGCTTGATAACAGAACATTGCCTCTGTTCATTACATATTCGTTGTGCCATTGGTATACGAGGCACTTCACTCTATTCTTAAAGTTATTTATGATACAAGTGGTAGAAGGCTAGAATTAGGATTCTACTTTAGGTATTAAGATCTTCTGCTTCAAGGTGGGGAGCAGGTAACATAGGTAATGCTATGAGAGGAGAGAAACCCATACTGACAAAAGTTAAAACCATTAAAGGAAGAAAAGTTAGTTTGATAAGAATAAAGTAAATCAATAAATAGTCTAGCTTTAGGATTTTAATTCTGATATTTGAGTGTAATTTGTAGCTTTGATAAAACTTATAGCCTGAGAATAAATCTCACATGAAAATTGAAATATTGTCACAAATATGTTCTTTAACATCACAATTAAATGTTTGGTTATAGTTCAAGGTACTTTGGTAGAAATGCTAATAAATACATGTTGATATAATTATATCAATAACAGTCCCTAACATAGTGCAAATTTTAGAGGTTATCATTACTATGTTTTCTTGCATCTACAAATATGACTCAGTATTTTTAATTTTCTAAGCCAGTGCAGTTATTTCTTACATGTGGCTTTAATGTTAGAGTGCCCTTTGAGGAAATAAAGTGTCAAACTCTTGAATTTATCAGACAATAAGAAAATTATTTTTAGTGTGTAACACACTTTTCCTAGATAATTTAAGGAGGACTTAATTTAGGTTTAAAACTTAAGTTGTATTTTAAATAATTTTTTTATCAAGAACCTATTTTAAAATTGGATGTTGATATAAGTATATTGGTTGGCTATCTTAAATTTGAAGTTAAAATGTTATTTTGAAAACATAGTAATCACTTGTAACTCAATTTATTAGAAAGCAAAAGCTGCCTTAAGACAATTTTCCCTCTGAGGTATAAGCGGAAAATAATTGTTCAGGTGTCATAATATATTACAATATAGTGCTTCTCTTGTTTTTATTGGTAATATTTGTTGTTACTGTGTTGTGAACACTTGAGGAAAATATATCTGATGGCTTCTGCTCTTCTAGAATTCAGATCCACAAGTGACTTTGTCTTTTCACTTTGGACAAAAATTACTAGGAATTGTTGAGGTGACTCAACAATTACTCTATGAGATTACTCAAAGTTGAGATTATTTTTGTCCTATTTTTCGGTTTTGCAATTTTTCACATTCAGTCGACCTAGTGAACTATAGAAATTAGGAATCCTCATCCACTGTACTATTCTGGAAAAACTTACTGAGATGGGATTTGAGAAAGTCTTGATCCTGTGTGAATTGGTTGAAGGGGAATTGTGGTAAATACTAATTAAAATATTGACTTGTTTAACTATGCTTACTGTTTTTTTCATTCTATTCTGTAGTAATTTTTGCCATGTAATATTTTTGACCATTAATTTTTAGAAGTCTTTTTATGAGTAGAATGTCTTATTCTTACATGTTTAAATAGGCTTATCTGTATTAGAACTACTGAAAAAGTGGATAAAAAAATAAGCAAGAATAAAGCAAATGGCTCATTGAGAAAATATTTATTATTAAACACATTGATTTTTCATGAAGATCATTTTCACAAGTATCTATCTCTTAAATAGCTATTACTCTTTTGTTTTCAGCATCAAAGCTGGACGACTCCTGTCCTACATTCCGTACCAGCTATACAACAAGCAATCCAGTGTGCAGAAAGGTCTCAACTTTAATCCTGTGTGCAAACCTGAGGATCCTGTACCGGGTCCAAGCGATATAGCCAAACAGCTCAACAACAGGGTGTAAGTTTGTCTGTATTTGAGAGTATCATAGAGTTGATTCTTTAGTGCTAGACATGGCCTCTACCCTGCAGGAGATAAAAATAAAAGATCTGGCCATTCATCTGTATTAAATTTGTTGAAATGTGCATGTGGATATCCTAACTAAAATTTTTATTAAAAAAGTTTTGCATATAAAATGTAAACAAAGGAAGCTTTTCTAATTGGAGTAGAGTCTTAAAGTAATGGAACTTACATTATTAAAAGTAAAATTTTGGGGGTTAAGTGAAGCTCTATGAAGGTATCCACAGCCATCGCAACCCGAGTTCAGTTCCAAAACCCAGATAGCGCAGCAGACCTCTTCTGTCTTGCCCATTGCTCCCCTCAGCAGTGTATTTCAGTCAATCAGCCTGTTCTTCAGTCTGTCTCTGATTAATTTTCTCACCCCCTGCAACTCTATAACCTTACCCCAGTTCTTGTATAGGTACAAGAATGAATGAATGAATGAATGAATGAATGAATAAATCTTGAAGTAAAATTTTGCTATTGTTTTTAAGAATTTTCTTAAAAGCAGTTATTTTTACACATTATTGCTGTCTCAAATGATTGACTAATTTATACATATGTAAATATTTTAAACCAGTGAAAATTTTGATGACGACCCTCAAGATTATAAAATGTTTGTTAGGTGAATTAGAGTTGTATTCCATGTGGCTGATATTTTAAAACATGCTGAAGTAAACTTTAATTACAATAACCCAGGGTAAATTGGTTTCACAATTAATTGGTATGTTGCCTTGACTTGTATATCAGGTGGTTATTATCATTAGCCTTCTCATTTATTAAATTGCTTGCTTTGGGAGCTGGGTATATTTTGCCAAAAGGCCAAGAGCCTAATTAATCTGGGAGGATCCTTCTGTAGTTTTTGTTGTCATTTTTTTCTTTAATTTGTTTTCACCTACTCAGATGTTAACTAAACTTAATTTTTTAGTACTATCAAGGTATACAACAGATAATACCAGAAAACCTTTCCAAATGTACAACTTATTTTTTTTCTTACCCACACTAATAAAGATAGAAAGTAGATGCCTTTAGTGTTCTTTGTGTTAGCTTTAGGAAAATTTTGCCTATTAGATTTTACTTCTTAATATATTTTTCTCTGGATAAGTTTTATCAGTCAAGATTTCCAGCACAGCTACTTATAAATATCTCTGTCTAGGCTGAAAAGTTATAGTACAGAAACAATGTATATTAGCATGTGTTTTCTTACCAATATACGCTTATGTTCCAAGTATATATGTAGTGAATCTTACTATTGTTGACACTAAAAAACTAGATGTAAGGCCTTCTGACTTCATTTTTGTTGCTTTCTGTGATCTTCACTTTTTGGTATGTTGAATACATACTAATATA
>NW_004567121.1:4152746-4221471 GCF_000260355.1 Condylura cristata | reverse complement strand
ATATATATATATATATATTTATTTATTTTTTAAGTAATTTTGTTCTGTTGCTTTTTCCTTATCTCAGAGACCAGATTTTCTCTGACATGTAACAAATTATCTTTCCTTACTCTTTTGATCGTTTTTATTTGGTTTTTTCCACATTCATTGGCATAATCATCTGTAAGGATTGGACGTACTCAGTTTGCTGTCATCTTCTATGAGATGGTCAGGCAAAGCCCAGGGCCAATCAGAAATTGGGTGGTAATGTTTTGCATCTCAGTCGTGTGACTTTTCTGAGTAGTAAGACTTTCATTACCATTATACCAAGTTGGTGTTAGGATGGGGGACTTGAGTTAAAATTCAGTAATATACTGTGGTAATCTCACTGGGACCCGAATGATAATTGAATTGATGTTGTTATATAAAATGAATAGAAACTAAGGTTTTAATTTTTGTTACTTTGATTCTCATGAATGCAAACAAATTTTGTCTTTGTTACAGAACAACCAAGCAAAACATCTAGAGGAGGCAGGATTTAAATTTAGCACAACATTTACCATAGGTCCTGTTTTTATAATTTTGTAATTAGGAAACTTGGTCCTGTTGTCTTGGACCACCCTGGTATTTAAATATGCATTTCTTAGAAATAAAATGTCATTCTCCTTGTCAATAGGGGCTCAAGTGTCCTCATTTTTTAGGTGTAAATTTACTGAATTACTCAGACATTGACGTGGTTCTTACTTTTTTCTCTATGTGCAACAGCTGGCTGCAGTAATGGATTAATAAATATAGTTTGTCAGTCTTTTCCTGACTAACTGGGCTCAGGATTATAACAGTATTGCATTTTATGTGCTGAAATGGTGCCTTACATAAAACTAAAGGTGATAGGAATAAGGATCCAAATAAAAATTTCTATTTTTGTGGGACTAAGTCATACTATATTCAGCAGATGTTTGTTGAAAGTAATTGCCAGCACTGTGTTACAAACAATAAAGAACTTAAAAGATTAAAACTAATTTTTAGTGTAAAAGTAATTGAGAGTAGTTTTTTGGGTTTTCTTTTTCAACTGATAAAAGACTTCATTATATTTAAAGGTGTCTGTAGTAAGGGAAAGGCTATAAAAGCTATTTTACTAGTTACTTTTTTGCTCTTTGGTTTAGCAAAGACATACCTTTTGTTGGATGAAAATGATTATAAAAATTTATGGCTTAATTTTCTAGTTTTTGGGGTGACATACCAAAGTGTATATTACTAAGAAAATACATAAATGAAAATGTTTTAACTGCAAAGTCAGCCACTATTAATTTAAATAATTTTTTTAACTACTGTAGAAATCACATAATTAAGAAGATTGAGACAGAAAATGAAGTCAAAGTGAATGGAATGAACAGTTGGAGTGAAGAAGATGCAAACAATGATTTTAGCTTTGTGGAGCTGGAGCAGAGTTTTCCAGGAAGGAAACAAAATGGAATTCCACATCACAGAGACAGCACTGCCATATTTAATGGACACACTCATAGCTCTAATGGTGCCTTACAGACACAGGATTGCTTAGTGTCCATGGGCAACAGTGTTGCCAGTAGGCTTTCTCCAGACCCTGCCAGGGAGGAGGAGAAAGCTGAGAAGAGCACCACTGACTTCAGAGACTGCATTGTGCAACAGTTGCAGCAAAGCCCCGGAAGCACAGATGGTTTTCGGAATCCACACAGAACTAATTCCTTCTCCTTATCATCTTTGCACACTAACACTAAAATAAATGGTGCTCACCACTCCACGGTTCAGGGGCCTTCAAGCACAAAAAGCACTTCTTTAGTACCTACTGTTAGCAAAGCAGCATCTTCAGTGCCATTCAAACCTTCAGACTGCAGTTTTATTTCAGACTTCTATTCTCATTCAAGACTGCATCACATATCAATGTGGAAGTGTGAATTGACTGAATTTGTCAATACCCTGCAAAGACAAAGTAGTGGTATCTTTCCAGGAAGGGAAAAGTTAAAAAAAATGAAAACAGGCAGGTCTGCACTTGTTGTAACTGACACAGGTAGATACTACAATTGTTTTCTTAAAGTCATACTTGATCATTTTATTCTTAAGCTATTCAATTGCTAGTCTGATCAGTACTATGCTTATAATATAAAAAAAGTCTCTAGAGCTATCAGGTTATATAAGCTTAAGTATAATATTTTATAGAAAATTTATTAAGCTGTTTTTAAAATTAGATTTAAATGTGATTAACTGAAATTTTTAGGTAAATAGTACAAAGTTGGGATTCTGATGATTCATTCCTTATGTAGACCTTATCAGTTGTTGAAGTTTTGAACTGTGTAAAATACAATGTGTATTATATTCAGTGCTTAAATTCCTGTAAGAATGAATTGGTTTGGTAAGAGTAAATGCTAATTTCTAGACGCTTGCATTATGGTTTTTAAATAAATAACTTTGACACAATTATGGAACTATAGTGGTAAAATTATAGTGAGATATTAAGTATTTCATATATAGGTAGATTGGATAATTGTACTTTGTTTTCAATACTTGTCATCAGAAATACAGTATCAAGTCATAAGGTAGTATCTGATTTGAGGCTGTAGTTGTTTTTTATAATTTATATAAGGATTTTAGGAGGAGGGATCTCAGAGATTACCTAATATCACCCTTTAACTCCTAACTATGGAAACTGAGATACAGAGAGAACTCATGATTTTGTCGTAGGAAGTGAGTCCATGTGGGTTTGGTTTTTTGGGTTTTGGGGTGGGGGGGTGTCTTTTATCTTGCTGTGTGTGATGTTTACTTCTAAATGCTTTTTGTTAGTCATGAAATACTGCAGATTATTGTCATAGATGTTAGATTAACCTTACGTCATGCCTTGGCCCTAAAAGTCATTAATTTTGAAACTTTTAAGGAATTACTGTGAATGGGAATAAAATGAATAATTTTCATATGGTCTGAACAATTTAAGTAGGAATTGGAAATATGCATTCTGTACTACTTGAATCTTTAAAGACTTTCGGGTAGTTTATGTGTCTTTAGACTGTAAAGTATGGTTGGTAAGATTTATAAATTATTTCTAGAGTTAATACAGTGATTAGCAAGTAAGTGCATGGCTTTGGAGTTAAACAGCCTACTCCCAGTCCTGCCTCTGCCACTTCATGGTACAGGACCATGGGCAAGTGAGTTTGCCTCTGAGTTTCAGTTTCCTCACAGCAGAGTTACAGGTTTTCCATGATGCTCACCTCATAAGGCTATGAGCTTAAGGAAATAACAGAGCTGTGTAAAGTATGTTAGTATGCATTGCTGCTTCCTTATCAGTGGGTATATGAAATAGACCAGATCTCAATGAGAACCAGGTAAACCTTACTCATTAACCTGTTCACTGGTTGGTAATTGGAATGGTCATAAATTTTTGGGATGTAATTATATATATTTGGAAGCCCTTTGTAGAACCTAATCCTCAGTGCTAATATGCTTAAATCTATCAAAGAAAAACTACTTTATGAGATAAGAACATTTTGTAAGCATAAGGCTCTTAATTCTCTGACTTTTATATCTTGAAGGATCAGAAAATAAGGCTAAGGATGAGATGGATACAGAGATAGACTTTGGTTGTAGGTGGATTAGTTAAAATAATCTTAATGAATTTCTTTGTAACTCATCATGATTAGAAGCCAGAGCCCTTAAGAAAGTACACTCCTAAGTGTACTTTTATTGCTATAAAAGTCACATAGATGCTTCAGAGCTGATGTTCAATAGTATTTGATAACATAAGGAGTACAGACTGTTTTATTATTTTTTAAAGTATGTATTCAAAACAACCTGGTGACATGATAGCTCTGAAATCCAGTTGCCTGGGATTGAATTCAGCATCATACTGGCCGTATGATTTAAGCAAATTACTAACTTGTCAAACAAAGAAAAATGGAGATAATAAGATTACTAATTTCATAGTGATGTTATGAGAATTTAAATATATGTAAACCTTTTAAAACAGTGTCTGACACCTATCAAGTACTCAACAAAATAGTAGTTTTTATCAAGGAGTATTTGTAGACTACATGAAGTAGCAATCATCTATAGTGACTTAGCCCTATGAAAACATTTGATGACAGTGTGTTTTATAGAATGTTGAGCATAAGTATTCATACAAAATTTTAATTGAAATATAGTTATAGACTAGGAAAACATGGTGTCTTTACAGTTGACTTAAATCATGTTTAGAAATTGTTTTATTTCCAAATTTTAGTGCCAAAGTAATAACTGAAACTGACTTCTCCTGAGGTGGTGATAGAAATAACCTGTAGTAGATTCTGTATTTTAAAGACATTTATCTACTTGTAAGAATTTACAAATATAACTTCTAAGATTAACTAGACCTGACTTTTTAATATTAAAAGTTAGTTTGGGGTTTGAATGTTCTTTTTTTCCTTCTAGGAAATATGTCAGTATTGAGTTCACCCAGACATCAGAGCTGTATAATGCATGTTGATATGGATTGCTTCTTTGTATCAGTGGGTATACGAAATAGACCAGATCTCAAAGGTCTGTATATTTGTTTATATTTTTTAGAAAATCAGCATAGTTTTGTAAATATGTATATATAATCCAAGGGATCACAAGGGCTTCTTTAAGAAATAACTTGTTTTGATTTTCCTGGCAAGATTGACTTCTTTCTCCAAATTTTTTAGACATTTTTACTAAAAATGATATAGGAAATGTAGAATGCTATCAAGCCTTTAAGGAAGAATGCTATCTTCAGCTGAAGGATCTGTCTGTAAGATCAACATAGGCAGGGATGTGCATTGGACATACCCTAAATTTGCTGTTGATTTGTTAATAAATGAGTATTTTATAATGGTAGCATGTGTCTCTGTGACTTGAGTCACTATGCCTTTCTTTTGACTAAATGGTTAACTAAATTGATGGTAGTGAACATTTCCAAATTCTTGACTGTAGGGCAATTTTGTGTTATTGAATGTTGCCAAAATATGTAAAGTCCCCTTTCTTACTAGAATTTGAGGTATTTGTGAGCCAGTCAACACTTTTTAAAACTTTTTTGGATATTTTAGTAGGTCTGTGTTTGAAAGAAGTAACTAATTAGCATTTCCTTCTGAGAGTCAATTCTTTTAAGAAAAACCCAGAAACCTTTTACTTAATACCCAAGATTAATTTTTGTCATGAGTAATTGATGCTTCAGCTCTGAAAGGGTTGTTGGAATGCTAAAGAATTACCTTTAGCCCATGAGTTATTTCTTGATTCATTGTGTAAAATTTTGTCCATACAACCAGTATATCCCATAAATTAGAAATAAATTGTCCATGTTGCTGCATTTCAAAAGCTACAATTATCTTGTAAATTAACACAGGGAAATGATACATGAAGGGTTTTACAATTGAACCAAAAACTGAATGACTATGTAGTCACATTTGATATATATAGTAGGTCAGATTGTGATCCCTCTGCATATATAGTTCTTGTTAAAAATTGAAAAAAATTAGATGATAGCCTACTTTTCTGATACCAGAAATATTAATATCTAGACCTAGTGTTTTATTTTCTCCACCCCTCCTATATATATCCTATACCTAGGATATATACTATTTTAGGGTATAAAAAACAAAAATAAACCATAAGTGATAGTATTGGTTTTTAAGTTGAATAAATGTATCAAAATTGCTGTAAATAGTTTACTGTTCTGGGAGTGGTGGGAACTATAAGTCCTTTGTATGGTGGTTGATAATCTTTAAAGGATTTTAGTTCCTTTAGCCTAAAGCTAAAGAAGAATTATTTAAAAATATCTCAAAGACTTTTACTTTACATAGTAATGTCAGTGTTGTTAATATTCCGTACTTAAATTTTAAACTTAATTTTTTTTTTTTTTCTTCACAGGAAAACCAGTGGCTGTTACAAGTAACAGAGGCACAGGAAGGGCTCCTTTACGGCCTGGCACTAATCCCCAGTTGGAGTGGCAGTATTACCAGAATAAAATCCTGAAAGGCAAAGCAGGTACAAATGAGCTCTCTGAAATAATAGTGGTCCTGTTGAAGACTTCTGAATTTTGCTGTTGGTACTGTTGTTATAGAAATGAAAGAAGAGTTCAACTAAAACTTTTAAGGGTTTTTAAGGGTGTCAGCGACATTTTAAAATCTGAATGTAATGCAAATTACTGGTTTATAGCTATCCTTTGTTGAATTCAATGATGGGACAGAAAGGGAAAAATATTTTAAAAGATGGTTAGTTCGCTTTGTATATAACTAGATTGTGGATGAAACTCATGGGTATGATTTTGTGGAAACCTTTAATTTCAGAGTTAAGTTACCAGTTTAGTCTGATCACCAAAATTTGTGTCACTAAAGAATTTGTATGACACAGTGAAATGAGCATTAGAACTTTGGTTTAGTGCGATGAGATGATAACATCAGTTATCCACTTACTTTTGTTTGAACCTGTTGTATGAGAAACACTTCCTGCCATTGGCTTTAAAATTTTGTTTGTTAAAACAAAAATCATAAATAATACTAATCATGATAATGTTTAAATTTTCATATGTCTTTTTTCCCCCTGAGTAAGTTCCCTGAGAAATAATGTGCTCGGAAATTAAATTTTGTGACACAGATCAGTTTTCTCATGAATGTCTGCAAAACCAAAAAAAAATTTAAATTAGCAGTTTCAGAAAAGTTATCAAAAAGTAATTTGAAATATAGTACAGTTAAAGGCATGCAGTCTGATTTCATCGCAGTTATTTCAGGATCGTAGGTTTCAGTTATAAAATATATTTTAGAAATAATTCAATGAAATGAAGTCAGAAGGACAGTCAGTGGCATCTCAGACCTTTTGGGGGATTAGCCATTTGTTGATTGTGATCATCTGTTTACATTGTATAAGTACAAAAGAAAATAATTGTAGGTGTACCTTTATACTTCATGTGTACATATATTTTACAGATTTCCTAAAGCTTTTCTTGGTTTTTAAATCTTTTAAGAGGTTTTTGAGATTCTAGCATTTTGTGTGTCATGATTAGATCTAGGGGTAGCTAATAGAGCTTGTTGAGATTTAATTGTATTGTGGTATTTGACAATATGGGTGGTTTCTTAAGTATTGGTAGTATAGATTTGTGGTAGGTTGGCTTTCATTTTCTATGTGGTATCATTTAAAAGATGAAATTGTAAGTTATAGAAAGCAAATAGCTTAAGGAAATGCTTCATTATTGTCACATATTGGGCAGTTAGTAAAAACTTAATGAATGTTGAAACAAGGACAAAATACCATGTTCATACAGTTCAGTAGAATCACAGTCACTCAGGAGTCAGCTTCCCATGGGTGGGATCTTGATTGCTGCGCATGTCCTCATTTTAGCAGTCTTTGGCAAGCACACATTACATATGAGTACTAGAGAACTACTTCTCTTTCATCTTTCCTCCGTCACAGATGATCTGGCCTAAACAATTTAATAGAATATTGGCATTGGCTACTTAATTGTCTTCATCAGTTTTGCCACTGGATTTTCATAAGTGTTAACCTTTTTAATTTACATATCCTCTGCTTCTAAATGTGGGCAGTAAACTAGAAGGTAAATATTAGGAGAATACCTAAGTTTTATTTGCCATTGAAGAGTATCAAATAATTTTTGTCATTAGAGAAGGTGAATATTATACTTTTATTTTATACTTTCTCTTTAACTTGATGTCATTCACCTTTATATCTTAAGCCTTTGACCCCCTTACTGTTTGTGACACATAAAGCAAGTAGATTGCTCTTACTATAAAGTTCAGTTGCAACTGAGCTTATACTTAGAACTTGTTTTTTCAGTGTCTTTGTTCCTCTTTCCTCATTATTTCCTGATCTTTCTTTCTCTGATTAGATACTACACCAAATTTGAAAACATTGAGGATTAATTTAGGAATTTGGCAGAAGCCAAAGATTCTTTAAAGAAAATTCATTTGAATGTTTTTTGGCTTGTATCAAGGAAAAGTACTAGAACAAATAGCATCTTTAGCCTTTTATAGAAACTAGTTTCTTGTCATATTCAGATATTCTTTGTCCAGTCAGACCAGCATAAGGAGGGGCTCTCCATTCCTGACTTCCTTTGGAAACTGCTTATTGAGCAGTACCCAGCAGTGACACTTCTCATTGATCCCATTATTTGGAATCCATTTATACTCAAGATTTCAAGGTTGGGACCTTTTATCCCTTCCTGGATTCCAGGATGCCGATGTTTTCTATCCCTTCAACAACTTCAAATTTCATTCTAAAGAACAACAGTTTTAAAAATCGTGTTAGTTATAGATTTATTCTCAGCGATTTCTTTTTCACAGACTTGGGTCCTGGCCTCTGATTTCTCCAACCGTTCCTCCACATTCTCCATGTGCCCGTCTAGTTTGTCAAGTTTTGATGAGCAGTTCTCTACTTTGCCCTCCAGTGAGGACAGTGTGTCCCTGCATTTCCCTGAATCTCCCATGAAGCAACTCACCCCGCTCGTGGAGGGATCACGCACTCTGCTGCACTGTGGAAAAGGTCAGCCAGCCCCGTGAAGAGAAACACGAGGTGCGGCCCCTCAGGCAGGGGACATCAGCACAGGGACCACAGACACTGTTCTCACCTCAAGCATGATTTTTCTGTAATTTTCAAGACAAATATCTTAGGTTATTTAACTAGCCCTTCAACTATATCACCTAACTTCCCAACTTTTAAGGCATAACTCAGGGTTATGCCTTTGAAAGGCAGCTGATTGTGACTGTTCAGGCTTCATTTCTTCCTTTATTGGTTTCGTAGCAGCCTCTGTTAAACTCTGATACTAACAATTTTAAAATTCTTAAAATTTTTTTCATACTAGAATAATGGACAATTAAAACTAATACTTAGACTTCTAAGACCCATCAGAAAGACAGGGTATTCCGCCCTGTGTTCTCTTTAATTTGTCACAGTATAGCCCTATGTTAATCATGATATATCAGAAATCATAGCTCATTGTATACTCTTGCTATTTTTATTTGTGATGCTAGAGGGATTTGACCCTGTTAAAATGCCAGTACTGAGTTTTATTTTCATTTATGATTTGTGTTTATGGGTGCTGGAATCCAAAAATGCTTATTATAGGTTACATAGTTGATAAAAGATGATGACTACTGGAGTCAAACCAAGATGAATTGTTTTAGCTCATAAAGTCAGACACTTGGCAATGTTTTTCTGGTGGTGCTTAAACTTGGCTGATTTTTTTTTTTTCATGGAACTTTATGTCTCTGTAATAAACAAGATGAATACTAGGTTTGTTATAAATTGTTGTAGTGTACTGTAGTGGTAGATCTTGGTCTTGTTTACGAACTGATAGTACTTTTGTTAAAAAGGTAAAAACTATGACTTGATTGTGTTTTTAGAATGTGTTTTTGGAGCTCAGTAGTAGCATCCCAAGATATCTGTAACTGAAGTTGTCTTTATCTGTATCTCAATTACTAGGGAAATATAGGTGCTTAAGGAAGTAAAGTGGCATGCAGTCACTAGGTTTTTAGACTCTGTGCTTTGATACTCTTGTGTAAAACTATAAATCTGATTTGGATATTAAGAGATACTGGTGAGCTGAACTATTTAGGCTAGAGTTGTAGTCTATAAAACTATCGTTGTTTGGATCACATTTGAGTAAGTTTTTAATTGAGCTTGTAGTGTTAAACCAAAAGTAGAATTTCCTGAAAAGGGGGTTAATTTATGAACCTTTTTCACTTCATATCTTTGCAAAAGGAAAAAAAATTTTTTTAAAAGATTTATTTATTTATGCATACAAGAAAAATGTTAAATTTATGATAAAACCATTTTATGGTATGCGATGTAAATTGTTGATTGATTAAATGACTTCAGGAATTTGATGTTTGTAGAGCATGTTAAAGCTTTGTTTTGCAGATAGTTCTTTCAGGAAACAGCAAAGAACAATCAGAAATTTATCTTTCATTACCTATTTCCCTTTAACTTTTGGAATCTTTTTAAAAAAATTTATTCAAATAGGAAATTCATCAGTGTATTCTAACTCTGACTGTTGATGAAGAATATAATGGAAGCAAACCATTGTAGAGTTATAGTCTATTAAATATGGAGATAACTATTTGGAATTTATTACAACATTTATATATGAAAATAAATTTCTTAAAAGTTCAGGAAAACCATTTTTTAACGTGCTGTCATTGAATTTTACTATTTTTAAAGCAGATATATCAGATTCATCAATGTGGGAGAATCAAGATTCTACTCAAACAAATGGAATCGATTCTGTGTTGTCAAAGGCTGAAATTGCATCTTGTAGTTATGAAGCCAGGTATGTAGAAATTACATTTGTGAATAGTTTTTTTACTCTCTGTGGTAATAATTTTTCAAAGTTGACTCAGACATATTAGTCAGGCTGATAAGTTAAATGTGTTGAAGATATGTTACAGAAGTGATTCTGTCCTTAATCGTTTCCTGATGAACTCAATAGGTCCTTTAGTGGAAATCAAAAGGAATTAGACTTTGTGGTTAGGGAAATGAGATTTTGAAAGTATGGCATTAAAGAATTGGTTATTTTTGAATAGAAAAGAGCCTTTAATATTCACCGACTCTAATCACTCCTTTATTCAGCTAAGAAAAAATCCTTGTAATTTAAACCTGATGATTTGTTTTTAAAATTATGTTAAAACATGATTAAATACATTAATAATTCTGTACTGCATACCTTGTAATCTCATATTTGCAGTGTTATCTACTTGCTAGCACCAATTCTGTGCTTAGGTCTTTATCTTATAGTAACCTTAAAAACAGTTGTTATTCTAAATGAGAAGAAAGTTTTTATACACACATAATGTTCCTTCTGCTTTAAAATAGCAGTCATTTAAAATAATTGGTTATTATATCTGTGAAGGGAAAGGAAATAATGATTTGATTAATTGGAAGCAGTAGTCTTTAAGTTTTTTCACCCTAGTAACTGGGCATAGACATTTTTATCTTTACACACAATAAGCATTTAACAGCATAATGTTGGCAGTTGTTTAGGTATTTATTAATCATAAATAATGTCTTACCAGTTATGTTTTGTGCCCCCCCCTTTTTTTAAGAGAAGTTAGGTTGTATGTTTTTGTCATTCATAAATTTTTATTGAGGTAGAATTTGACCTTTCAGTTTCATATACACAGCATAATGATTTGATACGTGTTACAGTCTTGAATGAAAACGGGTTATTCAGACAAATGTAATCGGAACAAAAACATTTTAATTTAGCATCCTCTAACTAGGGTAGTTTAAATTTTGCCAGTTATTTTTAAAAGGATGTTTAAGAGAAAACATAACATGTCTAAGCATGCACAATTACTAAAATATGTTAAAATATTTTTCACTCTAGGCATATCAAGCTTTTATTCTCAAACTAATTTTACCTTTCTCGTTATGTTTTAATCTTTCGTGCCTAGCTGATAATGTAGCCAAAATTGAAATTTACTTTTCATTAAAAAGATAAGTCAGGGCCCTCCCTGGTGGTGCAACTGATTAGGAAGCAGTACTGCAAGCTGGCCACAGTTGCTTCAGTGCGAGTTCGATCCTTGGCGGTGACCCACATGGCATGGCAGACCTCTTCTGACACGCACACTGCTCCCCTCAGCAGTGTATTTCATCGATCTGCTTGTTCTGCTCCCCACTCTGTGGTGAAGCCTCTCACTGCCCCTGTGCCTCTGGCCTGTACCCTAGTTCTGTATGAATAAATAAATAAATCTTTTTTAAAGAGAAGTCAAATGCAAATGCATCTGGATTATTATATTTTATTAATGTAGGCCATTCAGAGATGGTTTTATGTTGTGCCCAATAGGCTTATCTTTTGTCTACTCACTACATTTTATTGAGTCATGACTTGTGCATCTGATGGCTGGACAGTTGCTGAGTTCTGTAGCCTAGGGAGTAAGGAAACCACTCTTGGCATTTGTAGTTTGCTAGTTGGTGATATGAAAGCTCCACTCTTTATGAGTTGCCATTTCAGGATCCCTTTTTTTCACTCCTCAACCTGAATACCAGGATGGGAAGTGTCAAGGCTGTTTCAAGGGTAGAAGCATTACCAGCAGCTGATGGTTTTGAACTCATAGCCATTGTTGTTTCTAGACTGTAGGTTTGTATTGGTGTTTGAATGGTGTACTTATAATGTACCATAGATTGCGGTTGTCAAACCTAATTACTACAGAGTAATTGGATTAATACCACATGAGGACCATTTAAAGTAAATCATTTAATGCACCTTAAATGGCAGCTATTTATTTTAAGGAAATGCATACAGGTATGAAAATAAATTTGAGTATAGAGCTGGAAGAGATTATGGTAAGCAATATAAGTAAAAAGGAAAAGGAAGAAGAATGGTGTTACTTATAGGTGGAATATAGAGAAACTGAACGGTCAGGAAAAGAAACTTGCAGGCAAACCATAGATCAGATGCACACAGCAATATGCCGAGGATGGACAGGAGCCAAAATAGGGGAGGGAAGAGCACAAGGGGCTGTGATGGTGATGCACAGGAACAGGGGTTGTGGGGGTGGTTATAGGAACTACACCTGAGGGGAGAAATCAAATATTGCACAAAAATGAGTAATGTTATAAAAAAAAAAAAAACAAGAAAAATGAATAAATTTGTAAGTTGAGAAAAACCTTTTTTTTTTTATCATAATTTTCCACTTTCTAGAAGACTATTTCTAATGAAGGTCTCCAACAAACACTTCCTAGGTACTTGCTTCTTTGCTCTAGTAGTTACATTTTCCTTAGGTGAGATTTTTTTTAAAAAGCTGTAAATGGTTCAGAGAGATGCTTCTTGGCTTGGGATGGGGACTAGGTTTTGGGTATGATCATCTCAGTTGATGCAATAAGTGAGTTTTCAGTAGATAAACACTAATAATTGCATCAACAAAGAATGGAATGCAAATGTAAGGTGGAGGGTGTGTGTGTAGGTCAGAGTATGCATTGTTATTTTACCATAAAAAATAAGCTATCTAATAACTATTTAATAAATGAGAAATTAAATAAATGAATAGAATATACAGATATTTTAGAATCATAGGTTTTTAGATCAAATCATCTTTAAATGTTTTTACCTCTCTAGCATTCTTAGTACATTGAATGATGGACAATGACAGTAGTTTAGTGGTTGGTTGATTTGTTTTTTGTTTGTTTTTTTAAAGATTTATTTATGCATACGGAACTGGGATACAGACCAGAGGTGCAGGGGCAGTGAGAGGATTCACCAAAGACAGAGTGGGGAGCAGAACAGGCCGACTGACAAAGTACATTGCTGAGGGGAGCAGTGGGCGGTTCAGGAGAGGTCTGCTGTGCCATGTGGTCACCTCTGGGGCAGGTGGGATCGAACTCATGCTGAAGAGGCTTTAGTTTCCTAGTGCTGTGCTTTAACCTGCTGTGCCACCAGGGAGGGCCCAGCGGTTAGTATTTTAATATTGGCTAACACCAGATACAATTGTTTGAACAAATTGCAAGAAAAAGTTTTTGCAGCATACATTTAAGAAGTATTGGTAGTTTATTCTGTATAAGATTTTTGTTGGGAAGAAGAGTCCCTTTAGACTGGTTTTGTAATTGTCTTATCTCATTTATGTTATGATTCAAATCTAATATCCCAGCCACTATCTTAAAGGTATTTTGCTTCATTTCATTAAGGGTTTAAAACTTTTTTGGTTTTCATTTTTGTGTTTGTAGCTTCTTCACAGTCATGTGATCCCTAAACATGTCTCTCTGGGAGGTATCTATGCAGAAGTACACAAGAACGTGTATTACGTTTTCTAATATGCCCTTGAAAATCTTTGGATAAGATAAAATTTTGAAAATGAAATTTGTAAGTTTTTATATGCTGAACCTGTGTATCTAACAGTATTGAAAGTGTCCTAAGACTACTTACATATTTCTATATAGACTCCTAAACTGTTACATGCACATTTCTGTGCTTTACTAAGACCTATTTCACTTCCTCTTTTGTTTTGGGGGAGTTCAAGGCTTTTCATGAGCATCTTGAGGTCTGCTTTCTTCACCATCTTTTATTCAACATCTTACAAAATGCCTAAGAGAAATTTTTGTTGAATAAATGAGAAGTTTCTTTTTTTACTTCATTGCTTGTTAGCTGCCTTTCCTTTATTGTCATTTTTCTTTTTGTTACTTGTCTACTGAGGGCTTTGCAGTCAGATAATCTATAACCATTTCTGTGTAAATAAGTGCATATGATTTTTTATTTAACTCAGTAAGTTGGAGGATTCTTTTTAGCTTTCGCTGGGTGGTATGAGTGGAGAAGGTGCCAGAGGCCTGTTAGTAATTGGAGACTACTTGCATGTGTTTCCTAAACACCATACGAAGTCAACACTTAGTAAATATTGACTGTCTATTTTAGAATAACCATTTGATGTATTCTTACAGGAGTATGCAATCTGGTGAAACAACTGTTTTTGCTTCAGTATTTTTTTCTTGATTCTTTATAGAGTGGTAAAATGGGATTTTACCAATTTTGTAACAATGCCTTAATTATAGTTTTGTGCTGAATGCACCAAATACCAAAGGTAATATGGGGCATTGAGACACACAATAGATTTAAAATTTACCATTTTCAATTAGGTCCCTCAAAGTTCTGGAACCCTGGCTCCCGCCCAGAGTGATGTCCTACCATATACAATGCTGTTGGCATCTCAACCACTGTGGAGCCTGAAGTCAGGAGTATGGAATTGGTCATTTGGGAATTGGGTGGTAATAGGATGAGTACATTTGTCTGTTTGTCACATAGAACTGTTTTGTGTAGTTTTCTTTGTTTATATTTTTTGTCTTTGGGGGATGAGCCCTGGCCAAACCGTGCCATGTGTTAGGGGAAGAAAACCTCTTTTTGACGGCACATTCCTGCTCTCAAGGTGGTTGTGATATCACCAGCATATGGCATGCTGGCATCTCTGCAAAGGGGCCAGAGGTCTGAATCTTAGGAGAAAAACCTAAGCTACTGTCTAGGACCAGCCTGGTCTTTTTTTATCAACATATTTTGGCATATCTACACATGTCATTTACATTAATCAGATACTTGTGCAGTTTTCCTTTGGGGTAAAACAGCCTGTAAGTTTGAAATAATTACCCCTGATAAAAATGAGATTAAATGAAAAATTGTATACTAGTGGCATGGGGAGATTTATCAACATGATTGATGTATGCATATATTTGCATTTAAAAATTCTGTAACATCTTTTGTGTTCTTTCTTTAGACAAGTTGGCATTAAGAATGGAATGTTTTTTGGGCATGCTAAGCAGCTCTGTCCTAATCTTCAAGCTGTTCCATATGATTTTCACGCATATAAGGAAGTTGCACGAATGATGTATGAAACACTGGCAAGGTACAATGTATATTGTAGTCACTTTTACATCTGTGTTGTTCTTTCTACACCTTTTCCAATAGTAAAGACAGGTTTCCTTTATCATTGTCAGGGACAGTCTTGATAGACTTTTACCTCTTTCACTTTCCTCAGCATCCCAGCATGTCAGCTTTCTCTTCTTTCTTTATGTAACTCTAGTAATTGGTAGATCAATCATAAGGGATGTTTTTGCTCTGGTTGAATTGTTTCTTGATGGTGATGTAAAATCTTATTCTCTGCCTACATAGTATCAAGTCAGTGGTTCTAGTTTTCTTCCCAGGGAAGAAAAGGTGAAGGATTAGGATTTTTTTAAAATCTTGTTTATTTTATTTTATTATATTTGAATTACAGTTTCATTTAAAGTTAGAATTGATGAGTTAATAAGTAGAGATTCACAGAAACCCTTTATCTTCTAAAATTATTAGGTATGCCAAAAGTTAGTTTTCATAAGTTTGAATTTAATGGTAGTTTCAAGGTAGTTGATTAGTTGAGAAAAGGACATCAATTAAAAAAAAAATACTTAATGTAGTATACTCACTTCAAAACTTGAAATTTAATATAGATATATGATGTTATCTATGTATGCTGTAAAGCAAGAGTCAGCATATTTGTCTACAAAGGACCAGAGAAAGTCTGTATCTCAGCTAAACTCTGCTGTGATAATATATTCATGAACGGATGTCCTGGCTGGGTTCCATTTAGTCTGGATTTACCGAAATAGGCATCTGAACAGTAGACCAAGGAGGACCTTGGATTATATTGATGTTCTAAGAGATATACTACTTGCCTCTATCTTCACATCTTCCTCTACTTTTGTTGTTACTAGTTTGATGAAGGTACAAGCTCTGCTTTTGTGGGAGTGGGGGGGGGGGAGAGGAAATTTGGGGGAACAAGGGAACATACCAAGCATTAGTATGTAGTATTTAGTGGTGAGTAAGACAGTTATCATAGCTCTCTTTAAGGCCCCAAATATATGAATGCTGATGTTACCAAATGTAAAATCTACCTTTTAATCCCTCTTGCAGTACTCAGGTCTTCTAATGTTGACTAGATAAAACGTGGGGGTGATGGGTAATGAGCTGCATAGTGGACCTTTTGTATTCTGTGCATTGAGACTCTTGCGCTAACTACAGCCAGAATAACACCAGGGACAGCCATGACACATAATCAATCCTGGTTTAAGTTTAGTCTGTGGTGCCATGTATATGACTTTTCCTTTTCTAATGGGGGAGGGGAGGGGAGATTCAGTGTTTTCTTGCACTTATTCTCCCCCCCAAACTTGACACACAAACACACACAATCTCTTTGGGAATCTGTCTCAGTGTCATGTACTGCATACTTCAAGGCAACACTCATTTTGCAGTGGAATTCCTTTCTGCTTGTACAGATTTCATCTTTTATTTAAGTCTAAACAAAATAGTTATTTCTTAATATAGTTACTAAATAATCTGATTCATAACTTAAAATGAGTACATAGGACCAATGTAACTACATGGATTATTGAAAATGTATTTATGATCCTCTGTCATTGCTTCCCAGTCATAGGTCATGTATTTAGTTAACATTGAAGCCCTAGCACCTTTTCCCTAGCCAGTTAAAACAAACCCTATGTGTAGGTATACAATATAGGATGACCAAAAACGAAAATTCAAGATATTTCCACTTGCAGAAATGTTGTGTTCTTCTAGACAGGTCACGGATGATTGGCCATTATAGCCTACTATAGTATCCTGTGTTTTCTACAGTGAATGGTACTTAATTGTATTTAGGAGAGCTGTGATTATTTGATTCATGTGATTTTTTGTTTGTTTCTGATAAATGGTTTGTAAATATTTAAATGTTACTACAGTTTTAATTCTCTATATACCAACTATTCAGAGGTTCACAAAGGTTTTCTTTATGTAGAGTAATTGAAGTAATTATTCCTGCAGTATTTCTGGTAGTTAATATAGAAAGAGAACATACTAATTTTGCAGCTAAAAGTTAGGTGACTAAATAATGACATCTGGGCTGGCTTGATTAAAATATTATTTGTATACTAATATTTATTAGCATTGTAAGTCTTGTAAGAAAACTTTGAAGAGCACTACCACAGGAAGGCTATTTTGTGACATTTTTAGTTCATTAGCTGGCAAGCTGTGGTGGTGATTCATTGCCTTTGCTTGGTGTTGATAGCTATACACATAACATCGAAGCTGTTAGTTGTGATGAAGCACTAGTAGACATCACGGAAATCCTTGCAGAGACCAGACTTACTCCTGATGAATTTGCAAATGCTGTCCGTATGGAAATCAAAGACCAGACTAAATGTGCTGCCTCTGTTGGAATTGGTTAGTATCCAGTATTACTCATTTTTCTGAAATCATTGCTTTGGGATCATTGAATATCCCTTGATTTTTTTAGGAGTTTTAGATTAATTTTATTGCATAGTCCTCTCACTTCTAAATCACTTAGCATTTTTGCAGTGCCTGAGTACAAAGTGTTGGAAACGTAAGTATGCAATTAATATTATCTTTAGAATAAAAGGTTGAAATGTTTCATATTCTTCAAAAATGGGGAGAACTAAATTTAGTATTTGTAAACAATTTATATTTTTTTCAAAAGTGAAATGCCTTATTTAAAATAGTGTATGGCAGGGGTGGGTGGTGGTGGTGGTTTGGAGTTAATGTTGAGTATTATAATTCAGATCCTTCCTCAACTTCCTTTTGCTGGAATGCTCAACCAGCCTTATCTTTGCTCTCTCAAGTATAAGAAGTTATCCTTCTTAACATTTGCCTTCAGTGATGATCCTGTCTTTCTACACTTCTACTCTGGTTTATCTAGATGGAAGCCTTGTGCTTTGTTTCCTCAGCTATTCCTACCATTTATCCTTCTTTTGTTAACTCTTCTAACTGTGCTCTCTGGTTCACTCTCCATCTTTCCTGAGTTTTCCCATTGACCTTACTGAACTTATTCAGTGCCTTTTACCGATCCCTCTTCTCTTTGCCATTCTGTTAAGTGGATCTGGTTTGTTTCCGCTGAGCCAGAGCTAAATCTGATTTTACCATTGTCACTTCTAACCACCACTTCTCCATTCTCATTTAGAGCCCTTCTTCCTGTAGTTCACTGTAGTACTTGTACCCTTTTTTAGTTTCTACAAATAACTTAGTGACAGTAGAGAGGCCATTAAAAGAAGAAGCTCTTAAAAGATATTTATTACACTTCTTCAAAAAGGGAGATGGTCTGCCATACCATTGGGGCCACACAGGGAAGCACCACATCTTGGTCAGGAAGTAGAGCGAGAGTGTAGGGAAATCCTAAGCCAAGGTTTTTATTGGGGTTTTTATGGCAAAGGCCAGACAAAACAGCTTAGGTTTGGCTATATTGGGTAATTCTGTCAATTTTAGCTGATTTACGGTTGGAGAAGTACAAGCTTGTGGATGGGGTTGACTGGCTTACAATGGAGAACTGTGCTCCCCAGGAGTAATTTTTATCTTTAGAAATTTGCTAGCCCAGAAAGGCAGTTTCTCCCAATCCAGCAAGGGTTATAAAAGTTCAGAAAGTCATAAGATACAAAAATGACATGAATAGAATTCCCAGCATCCCTCCAGTGACTAGCTTCACCTACCTTTTTACTCCTGATGCCACTGACAGGTCATATCCAACATTCAGTTAGATGGTGTTCCAGCATCAGGCCTGGATGTAGTTTTTTGTTTTTAGTAGTACTTATGATCTGTAAGATTAATGATAGCAAGTACTTTTATATTTAAATTTAAGCATGTAAAATGAAAATCCCACTTGATGTTTCCACTGCCCATTCTCTCTTTTCTAAAACTCAGCATGTTTGTCATTTTGGTGTTAATTTTTTGCCCTAGGAAGACATGTAGTCTTTGCCTAAGTTTCCACACTTTCTGGAGAGAATTGTTACTTACATAGAAGTCGTCTAGCATCCTAGTTTTCAGACTCCTGACACCTTCTTGGTCTCCAGTGCCATGTTTCCTTGCGCCACCTTAGTTATCCATGTGCAGGCCACCACCTTACATGGGCAGACACCGCACTGTCAGTATCAGTATCTGTCTTGGCTTTGAAAACTCTAATGCCATTAGTTTTTACTATGCATGTTTTTTTTTGGCCTTGAGACTTCTGGTTCTTTGGACTTTCATGTCTAGTCATTGCCCTCAAGACTTGTGCCCTTCCCCATTCCTCCGCCCATGTCTCCTTACCCCCGAGTGTGAAGACTATTTTTCTGTTCCTTCTCCTAGAAAGGAGATGCTGGAATGACAGTTTAGAGCAAACAAAAACTTATGTCAATAATCATACTGGTTCATAACCTGTTAGAGTTTTAACAAACTTCTGTCAGCTTTTACTGTACTTGAATGATCAAAAGTGCCACCTATTTTGTTAGAAATTTGATTAAGTAACCTGTCTGTAAATGTCTGATAAGAAATACAAAAAAATAGTGATGAATGTTTCTTGAACAACTTTGTCTTTTAAAACTTCATAGGCTCTAATATTCTCCTGGCTAGGATGGCAACTAGAAAAGCAAAACCAGATGGTCAGTACCACCTAAAACCTGAAGAAGTAGATGATTTTATCAGAGGTCAACTGGTTACTAATCTACCAGGTAAACATAGATCTTTCTTTTTTCTTTTTATCTATTGTAAAGATATGTTGGTGCTTTTCATAGTTCCGAAATGTATCTTTTTTATAAAACATGAATTCAAAGTTTTAATCTTTGAGGAGTGCTGTGAAAAATAGTTTAGAATTCCACAATGACTATCCCCTTAATTGATTTGTCAAGATCTTAATATTACATCGTTGTTTTGCTTGTAGGGTTTTACTTTTAAGTAGTTCTTAAGAAGCAAAACTAAAGAATCCTAGGAAATTAATTTCACAGAGTATGTAACATTGACTTTTGGTCTTTAAGGAAATAAAATTGAAATAATGTACTTCTAGGCCTCAGATAAAGTTTTGAGAATTGATTCTCCTACTTATAGAATATTCCTGTATGATTAATGTTAGTTTTTGGAGTTCAGTATGTATTTCAACAGTAGAAAATACATGAACAGTATTAGCAAGAATAACAGATAGGTAAAGTACTGTGTTTTAGTCAATTCAGAGGTTGAAGTACAACTTCATCTCTATTTTTTTCTTTTAAGGTTTATTTATTTGTGCATACAGAACTGGGGTACAGGCCAGCGGCTCAGGGGCAGCGAGAGGCTTCACCAGAGACAGAGTGGGGAGCAGAACAGGCAGACTGACGAAGTACACTGCTGAGGAGAGCAGCGGGCGGGTCAGGAGAGGTCTGCGATGCCATGTTGTCACCTCCGGGGCAGGCGGGGATCGAACTCATGCGGAAGTGGCTTTAGATTCTCAGTGCTGTGCTTTAACCCGCTGCACCACCAGGGAGGGCCCATCTCTGTCTTTTTTACCTAAGGAGTAGCATGTTTATATTTCTATGTACTTACTATATGCTTAATTAACCTAGCATGAAAAAAATCTTTTCATGGAGGTTTATCAAGCATAATAAATTAAAATTGAGAAGTGGTTGTCATTTGGGGACCTTATATACATGTTATGTTTTTTGTATGCTTAGGACAACTCATTTCACATTTATTAACTATATAGACCTGTTTTCTGTGGTATGTAACCCTAAGAAATTTCTCTAAACAATATAGTAGCCTTGAGACTATTTCAGACTACCCTTTCCTGTTATAAGTAGACTTGGTAATGTCACTGGGCTTCTGTTTTTGTGGTGGGCAGAGTTCAAGACAATATTGCATTTAAAGCTGCATGTGAAATTTGAGTTCGAGTTTATTATATATTAGCATCGCTGTTAGTTTACTAGGGTTGTCATAACAGTACCACAAAACAGAGGGCATAAACCACAGAAGCTTGTTTTCTCAAAATTCTGGTAGCTAGGGGAGAAATTACGTTGTCTAAAAGTTATCAATGAGGGCGCCCTTCCTGTTGTCACAGGCACTTAGAGCACAGCACTATGAAGCTATCCACAGAACTACAGCACAAGTTAGTCCCCGGCCAGGGAGCTGACCCACATGGCATGGCAGACCTCTCTTACCTGCTGCTCCCCTCAGCAGTGTATTTTAGTAGATCTGCCTGTTCTGCTCACCACTCTCTCTGGTGAGTCCTCTCACCCCCTACACCTCTGGCTTGTACCCCAATTTTGGTATGTGTAAATAAATCTTAAAGAAATAAAAAAATTTAAAGAAGATTCTGGGAGCTAAAAATTCAAGGTAGAGTTGTTAGCAAGATGGGTTTCCTCCTGGGGCCATTCTTACTGGCTTCAGGGTGGCCATACTTCCCCTATCTTTTCATTTGGTGGTTTTTTCTGTGTCTTAATTTCTTATTAGGGCATAGTCATAGTGGATTTTGGCTCCACCCATATGACTGTTATATTAATTCTTTCAGGTCCTTTTCAAATCCTTATCTCCAGGTAGTCATATTCTGAGGTTCTAGGAGTTAGGATTTTAACATAAGAATTTTGAGGAAACAGCTCAGTTTATAATACTTTTTAAACTGAGTCAGTTTTATAGTTAGTTTTTCTACAAAATAGAGACTTTGAGTTCCTTAACTTAGTAATCTTACCTTGTACCTTCATTTGCTTCCTGACTTTAGGGATTCATTTCTTGATGAGTTAGGCTTTTAAAAGCACCTACAGAATTTTCTCAAGGGATTGTCTGAAAGGTGTAGCAAGATTGGTTCCTTCCTCATGCAGCCTCCTCTCTTTTTATAATCACATTACATCAACCAAAGTATATTAATGTGATTTTCCTGTCACATATAAATGTCAGGCTACTGACTTTTATAAAATCCCCATTACTTAGTAAACATTATTAGGACATTTCCCGCATGGAAAATGTTGTTTTCCCTGTCCTTGAAACAGTGTTATGGCCCTTTTTTCCTCAAAAGTGAGTTCTGCTGAAGGCCTTTTAAAAAAAAAAGGATTGTGGGAACCTCTGTGGCAGAAGGTTCACATAATAACAATTCTGAGAAAACATGCCTTAAAAATCTTTGGGCCCTCCCTGGTGGCGCAGCGGGTTAAAGCACTGCACAAAGAAGCTTAAGCCACTTCCGCATGAGTTCGATTCCCGCCTGCCCCCGGAGGAGACCACATGGCGTGGCAGACCTCTCCTGACCCGCCCGCTGCTCCCCTCAGCAGTGTACTTCGTCGATCTGCCTGTTCTGCACCCCACTCTGTCTCTGGTGAATCCTCTCACCCTCCGCATCTCTGGCCTGTACCCCAGTTCTGTATGAATAAATAAATAAATCTTTAAAAAAAAATTGTATCTTTGTTAAAAAGATAAGTAATTTCTCAAAGATAAATGATGAATGTGAAATATCTGTAACATCTTGTGGAATCTGCTTTGAGGAAAGCTTGCTCTTTAACTGATAATCAGAACAAATTCTGTGATCACACACTTCACCCCTTATTTTGCAGAAGCTTTGTGGCTCCCTTCTATGCTCACAAATGTTTACTGTGCACACATAGTGTGCCTAACACAGTGTTGCTACATCAGAGGGAAAAATAAGTTATTACATCTGAGTTTTAAGGGGCTCATCAGAATTATTGCGATTATTTAGCAAATTACCTAATGAAAGCTGATTATCTAATGAGAAAGGATTATCCTCAGCAACTATTTAAATGTAGTATTTTCTTGTGTTCTTTGGATTTTTGCAATGCTGTTGCCCTGTATAGGTCTATCAACTCTAGGATCTTTAGCACCTTATTTGGCCTGTGCCAGGTTATGCTTTCAGGCTGGTTTCCATGCATTCTCAGAGAAATACCATGAAAGTATAGATCTTCATAAAGATTTTTACTGTCCTAATAGGGTAGCTACTAACCAGATGAGGTTAGTGAAAATTAATTGGAGTTAAATGAAACTCAGTGCCTCAGTTGCGCTAATTTTCATGTCTGGCTGTCAAATTCTGTTTGCCAGAAAGGGGACATTACTGGCCATTTTTATTCTATAATAATAGTTCCACTTCAAAGGAAAAGAGTCTTTGCTCCAGTTGCTTGAGTAGGAGCTTCCATGTCTTTAATTTCCTTCTCTCTTCTCTGAGAATTGATTATAAAGTAGCATTTTTCCTTTTCTCTCCCCTTCCCACCTGGCTACTCAATTTGGTCAAGACCCTGGTACTTTGTCCTTGGAGGTACCTTCTTTCCTAATGAACCCTTACTTAAATAAAAGTAGGACCCCTCGCTGGGTGATTCCAGTCTTCATTTTCTCCACCCCACTCAATGTAATAATAGGGTTAGATAGATTACCCCACATGCCTTTTGGCCGCACTTCACTTCAGACCATTCCATTTCAATAGATGAACTTGCAGTGGAGGGAGTCTTCTTCCCAAGGGTAGACCTCAGTTAGCCTAGGTTGATTGCAATGAATTTGGTGACGTGTACTATAATAATAACCTTTCATTTGTGCCTGTTACTGGAGTGATTGTATCTTCCACTATACTCTTGAAAGTATACTTCTCAGATACTTGGTAAACTTTAAAGTACTCTGAAAATATTTACAGGTAGTCTGAAAAGCTATGATACTTCATTCACTCCCACCCTCCACAGTTCTGCAAGGGAGAGATCATGATCACCTTTCATTGGTAGGGAGCTAGGCATTGAAGAAAGGAAAATGGGGATTAAAAAGACCTTTCTGGGGCCCTCCCCGGTGGCACAGCGGGTTAAAGGACAGCACTAAGAAGCTAAAGTCACTTGTGCATGAGTTCGCCTGCCCTGGAGGTGACCCACATGGCGCGGCAGACTTCTCCTGACCCACCTGTTGCTCCCCTCAGCAGTGTACTTCGTTAGTCGGCCTGTTCTGCTCCCCATTCTGTCTCTGGTGAATCCTCTTACCGCCCCCACACCTCTGGCCTGCACCCCAGTTCTGTATATCTAGATAAATCCTTTTTTTTTTTTTTTTTTTAAAGGCCTTTCTGTTTAAGTGTCAACTTAGTATATGACTTGTCTATTCTCTTGGGTTTCTCTTCCCTATCTTGAAAAATACTCATGTAGGTTTTGCTTAGAATTTTACCTTTTTGTGAACTTTTCCTCTGGAGGATTTTTTTGTTACTAGCTCAGACACTCATATTCTTGTCCTTTGAACTTTAAAATGGCCTAAATAGAAAGCAGTATACTTTTCACCTTTCATCTTATTTCCATTATGGATACATCTATCTTGGCTTAAGGTGTTTCATCTTCCTCCAGAAACATAGATGTTTAGTTGTACATAACTACTTCAAGTGGTTGTCTTGGCAGAGGGGTGGATTAGATTGGTTCTTTCTTTTTCTTTTTCTTTTTTTTAAGACCACTCAACAGTAACAGTGGTGGACACAAAATAAGACTCCACTCTGATTGCTATAGAACAGCAGAGAAAGTCTTTTCCTTATTGATAGAAATATTTGTCATGATGTGGAGACAATTTTCGTAAGAATTTTTACTTCCCTAGCTATGTTAACTTTTGTTGAGCAAATTGAGAGCAACAGATTCAACAACATGCTGTGGAGGAGACTTATACTTTTCTGTAGAAGGGTATGACATAATAGGTCTGTAAGTCATACTGTAAATTCATTTATACGTCTATTCCTGAATTAGCTGAGTTTAGGAAGGTAGAAATTTGACATTGCTCCGTAATAAAATCTACAATTTTAGTGACTAATATTTGATAAGTTCTCTTATACCTAGACTATATGACGATTATTTTAAATTGTTTTCTGCATGAATGATAGTTATTTCATATTGCTGAAGTGTTTTTAATAGTTTGTCTGCAACTCCTAGGAGTTGGACGTTCAATGGAATCCAAACTGACATCTTTGGGAATTAAAACTTGTGGAGACTTGCAGTATATGACCATGGCAAAACTCCAAAGAGAATTTGGTCCCAAAACAGGTCAGATGCTTTATAGGTTCTGCCGTGGTTTGGATGATAGACCAGTTCGAACTGAAAAAGAAAGAAAATCAGTTTCAGCTGAAATCAACTATGGAATAAGATTTACACAGGTACTAATCTCATAACAGGTTTTACTTCATTCTCCATACTTCCTGTCTTTTCAACTAGACCATATACTCTTGTACTTGTGTTCAAAATTCCATAATTTGCACAAGGTTTGTTTTCAGTAGATGCTTAGCTAACAGGGAAGTAAATGATTTATCTTGAAAGTTTAAGTGCTTGAGAAAAATAAATACTGGGGAATAACAGATTTTTTTTTTTTTTTTTTTTTTTGTTTCTCCATAGTCAAAAGAAGCAGAAGCTTTTCTTCTGAATCTTTCAGAAGAAATACAACGACGACTTGAAGCTGCTGGCATGAAGGGTAAACGCCTAACTCTCAAAATCATGGTACGAAAGCCAGGGGCCCCTGTAGAAACTGCAAAATTTGGAGGCCATGGAATTTGTGATAATATTGCCAGGTAAGCTTATCTTTAAAAGGTTCTTCTACATGGATGTTTCAGTGCAGGTTATTATAACTAATTAAAAATGAAGGGGACTAGGGAATAATTTCAATAAAGATACGTAGTTCCGGGGTTGTTTAAGTCTGTGCTGCTAGCCTCAGCCCAAGACCATTTGAATTCAGACAAGCCGACATGTAGCTGTCAGTCAGTCTAGCAACCTTGGCAACCTCTCCTTGGACTTGTGGTGACTTCAGATGAACAGAAAGAATCATGACCCAATGTTAATTACAGATGTGGTGAAAGGGTCTCAGGGACACTTCAGCATAGTAATTAAAAAGATTTTAATGGCACAGTTGTTTCAGTTAAGTAGGTACAGTTTCTTTTGTGTAAGATTAATCATTATAATCTGACAGCAGGCAGAAAATATTTTAAGACCCTGTTTTTTCTTATGTAAGGGCCACTAATTAAAACTTCATGTAAGTATGACTAATAAGAATATTCTTAATTTTGTATGCTGTTTTATACTATTACATGGTATAGTGCATTTAATTTATCTGTCAATCAGTGTTCTGAGATACTTTCCTATCCTAAAAGCCATCTAAGAGGAATTCTAAAATAGAGTTTAAGAATTAGGCCATTCCAGCCACATACATAATTATACCCTTGTATAGATAAGTGATACTGTGAATACTGTGACTATTCTCAAACTAAAAAAACTTGCAGTTTTATAATCAATACACCTGTTCATCATGAAAATAGGGATTATAAAGTAGACAAACATAATTTATAAAATATTACATAGTTGGTAATTTTTAATATATACCTGTTTTTTAATAAGACTTCACTTGTACCTATATCAACTACATGGTAGTTAAATACAGTGTTAATGATCCATTTCTGTAATAAGTAAGGCTTAAGGCCCTTAAAAAGGAATATAATTGAATACTGCACTGTAGTTATATGACTCAGATTTTGATACTCTGTAATGCTCTAATAAAAATGACCTACCTGTGGATCTGTGGGTTTATCCCTCAGGAAACTTTTTCTTAGGAATTTTCCTCTTGAGGAAAATACTTCCCCCTTGAGTTCTTTTGTGAATGTTTTTAACATAAATGTGCTTTTCAGTACCTTGCACAATTCCCAACTCTGTGTCATTCTTTTCAACAGTTTAGTCATTTCTTCTGATATTTAAAACCATTATTTCTTCTTATATAGATTTCAACGTTACAGAATATTCACTGACTTTCTACTAAAAATGAGAAAGTTTCCACTTCTCTTCTGCCATTGGTTTCTTTCCCTTTCTCAAGAGTCTTCGGTTTTTGTTTCAGTCGCTGTTATTGTGTTATGTATGTACTGTTCATAGCTGATCCTTGTTGTCTACTGTGATCACATTTCCTTTGTTGTTGACTGTTTTCCTGGAGTTAAATTTATTTTGTTTGCTTCTTTGCAAATTTGTACTGCGTTTACCCCCAAACTTGCTATGATAGTATATTTGAATACATTAGTAGTCTAATGGGTTCATCTCTTTTCTTTGAGATGAACCTCAGCCTTCTCCCATCAGGATTAGTTTTAAGATTTATTACAAAATTGGAGTACTGGGATAGCACTTGTCTATGATACAGATTTCAATTTCTGGAATCTAGATGCTCCTCCTTTAATACTAAAGCACATCTTCTCATCTTTTAGTATCTTACTGAGAAAACACATAGATGTTAAGTTTCCTGAACCTCCCCTCAATAGTAGTTTTCTATTAAAGATTGCCTATGTAACTTAAGAGTTTTTAATGATTTTCCCTCAAACTTTTGAAGATTCAACAGTCACCTTTTTATTTCCGGGATTAATACTGTCTTATTAAAGGATACCTGCTCTTATTCTCTCTGGAACTGTCCAGGATCCTCTCAGGGGTTCTGGAATTTCTTCCCAAGGCACCTAGCCTATACTAAATTTTTATTTCTAACACCTCATCTGTTTTTAAAAATCTCTGGACATTTAAATACCTTATTTCATAGACACAGTACAGTCTCGGACTTTCAGTGTACTACATAGGTGAATGGTTGGAGGGACATATCTGTAGTCTTTTCCAGTATGCTTCCCACTTTCCTCAGAATGAAACCTTCCAGTCTTTGAACTAGTGGGATGGGTTATGTAAAGATGGAAGCTCAAATCCTGGTTACTGAGAAGAGGCAGTGTGGGTGAGAAAAGCTGTGTGTTTCTTCTCAGTGTGGTGCATCATTTTGCTTAACTGTTTGATATCCCTTAGCTTCTCTGTTATTTAATAAAGACTTCAGCAAAGGAGAGAGGCATTCGCTGGGAATCTAGTTATCTCCTGTGTTTTCAGTCTTATTCTTTCCCCCTCCATCCATACATACCTGACAGCTCTTAATGGAGCTAATTCAAGTCAGTGCCTTGCTTCAGGCATTAAGTAGGTATTTGGTGACAACATTTATCAGTTTGCTTTTCATTATTTTAAATTATGGTTAACATTTTCTCTCTAATTTCCTCCCCAGTTCTGAATCATACCTTATAAAGGTAGTGTAGTGGTGACTTAGAAGTGAAGAGATAAACATGTATAGCATGGTCCACAAAAAAACTTGCATTTAAGTTAGTTTGTACTTGTGTTAAAGAAACAAGGTAACAAGTCACTGGAAATAGTTTTCTGAAAGGAGTCTTTTTTCTTGGTTAAAAACAAAGTCCTCATGATGCTGGGGAAAAATATACCAACAACCTATGTAGATTGGATAACCTAATAATCCTGGCCCGTTCTCTATCCTCCAAGATTGAAGATCTAATTGTATAATTAGCAGAGTATGTGTTTGTTAAATAACTAAAAAAGAATTCAAATTAATTTTAATTTTTAGTCTCTTTGTTGGTTTTTAACTTTTTTTAAAAAAGATTTTTACTTATTTGTACATATAAGCACTGAGGTGTAGGGGATGAGAGGATTCACAGGGTGGATAGGAGAACATGTAGACCTTGCAGTGGGCAAGACAGAAGTCTGCTGTGCCATGTGTGGGTGAGTTCCCTGGCCAGGGATTGAATTCAGGCGATTGCACTGAGATTTAACCCTTAGAGCAGTATCTGGAAGGATGACTGCCTCATGTACCTTAATATTTAGTACTGAATTAAATTTCTTGTAAGGGCCTTTATAACTTTTCTCAATTCTTTAAACAGTTCCATACTGAGGTATACTGGTGAATATATATGGAATGTAACCTTTTTGTTCCTTACAGGACCGTAACTCTTGACCAGGCAACAGATAGTGCAAAAATCATTGGAAAGGCCACACTAAATATGTTTCACACAATGAAACTAAATATATCGGATATGAGAGGGGTAAGTGTGTAACATTCTACAATTCTGACTTTGTGGCATTTTTCTCATTTAAGGCTTAATCTAAGATGTTGCTAAAGGGTAATGAAGTCAGTATATAGGTTTTCAGCTCCTTAGAGAAGTTGAAAGTCTTGGCTTGCTTATCTGACCTGATCTCTATTTTTCTGAAAGCTATTTTTTTTCCCTAAAATAATCGATCTTGATTTTTTATAGTAACCTGGAAATAGATGGAATGATTAGTGTGCATGTGCAGACATTTCTTATACCTTTAACATTTTTAATCAAATTTCTCTGATAAGCATTTTATCTCCTAAAAAGTAATTTTAGGGTAATTATTTGTGTATATCTACGTGACCAAATGGTAATTATTGACTTGGTATGGATTTGCTGGGAATAGTTAAAAATTGAATACTAAGCCAGTTTTAATGAAAATTTGTCCTTTAAATAGTTTATGGTGGTGGGTAGTCATCTGGACAGATAACTGCTATACATCCTTGTCCTGCCTACTCACATCCCCTCTTTCATCTTACTTTAAAAATCTTAGTTATAAGAAACAGTTTCTGTGTAGGTGGGGACAGTTGAATACTCAAAAAATTGAGGTGAAAACTTTGTTCACTAAGTAGTATAGAAATGGCTTGTATAAGTTTGGTTAGCTGGGTATTTTTTCTAGTTTGGATAGATTTTTTTTACCATCTTAATTTCCTAATTGTAGGTTGGGATTCAAGTGAATCAGTTGGTTCCAACTAATTCAAATACTTCCACATGTCCTACTCGCCCATCACTTCAGTCAAGCCATTTTAGTGCTGGATCACACTCTGTCCTTGATCTCTTACAAGTTCAAAAAGCTAGGAAATCCACAGAAGAGGAGCACAAGGAAGGTTAGTTTTCTTGAATATGGTTCTCATTTTGGTGCTGATCACCTTAGGAAGGTAATTTTATTATTGTCTGGCTAACAAAAGTTGACATTGTGAATCAAAGTCTTACTTGCTAAGGATTCCATCCCCTTTTATTCTAGCCAAGATCTGAAGACTGTTCTTTTGTTTTCTATATTTTCAGTATTTCTGGCAGCTATGGACCTGGAAGTATCATCTGCTGCTAGAACTTGCACTTTCTTACCATCTTTTTCTACACACCTGACATCAAGGATCAGTCCTGTTACTAGCAAAGCTGAGTCTTCAGGAAGATGGAATGGTCTGCATACTCCCATCAGTTTAAAATCAAGACTTAACCTGAGTATAGAGGTCCCATCACCTTCCCAGGTAAACATATGTGTATATTTTAAAATTTATTTATGCATACAGAGCTAGGGTACAGGCCAGAGATGCAGTGGGTGGGTCAGGAGAGGTCTGTCGCATCATGTGGTCACCTCCAGGGCAGGGGTCAAAGTCATGCTGAAGTGCTTTTAGCTTTGTAGTGCTGTGCTTTAACCCACTACGCCATCAGGGAGAGCCCCAGGTATATGTATAGTTTTAACTATGATTTAAGTACAAAAGTGGAATGTTCTTTATCAGTGTAGCCAAAAAGGGACACTTTGTTGTTGATACCAAGTGAAAAATTTGTAATTTTTGCAAGTTGAAATACCAGTGAAAGGCCCCTGAGATGTGTAATTAGCTGCCTGAAACATTTGCATACTGGGGATGTTACTTACTTCAGTTGGTGTGGCATACCACTGGGATTGAGTATTGAGCTCAACTGGAAAAGTCAGTTAATGTCCACTAATGGTAGGATGCTGAAGGAGATAGAGACGGGCTGGTAAAAATAGGGGAAGGGGCAGATACTGAGTTCCAGTTATCTAAAAATGGTTGATTCTGGCAAAGTGAAGTTGAAAATATAATCCCCTCATAGCGTAGTCTAAGGGGACGGGCAGAGGGAGGACCTGGTATGGAGGCTAAGATTAAAATTTTATTTTGAAACACCTACTCTCTTGTCTAAAAAGAATGAACTCTCGACACAGGGCTTTCAGTCGTCACTTGTAGCACACCATACAGTATTTGTTTCCGGGGAACTGGCTGCTGACACATGCTTGTCATCTCCAAATTCTACACCTTGCTACTCGGGGTTTAAACTGTGAGGGAGGACTTTCCCAAGTTCAGTGATTAACATTTCTGAACATGCTTTTTAACTTTAGATTTTTGTGTGCCTGGTATTTTATAGCTTGATCAGTCTGTTTTAGAAGCACTTCCACCAGACCTCCGGGAACAAGTAGAGCAGGCTTGTGCTGTTCAGCAAGGAGAGGCACATGGTGACAAAAAGAAAGAACCAGTCAATGGATGTAGTACAGGAATTTTGCCACAACCGGTTGGAACAGTTTTGTTGGAAATACCAGAACCTCAAGAATCTAACAGTGACACAGGAATTAATGTAATAGCCCTTCCAGCATTTTCACAGGTAAGTTAAAATACTCACCCATCTATAGCTGGCAGATGTTGTTTCCCTTTTGTACGCTCACTTCATTGGGGGAAGACAAGATTAGTATATTATGTCCTTCTGCAGATGGTGTAAGGACAAGCTAAATTAAAGAATGACCAGCCTGTTGAAGCTAGTGTGACAGTGCTTAAAGCTTTTACCCAGAACACAATCATCTGTATATAATCTTATAATCAGCCTGTTTCATTTATTAGTTTCAACATTGTTACCTTCACTCTTAAATGTTTACAATGAATGACTTTTAAGGATCATGAGTCAGAACTGCAGTTTGACTCAGAACCTTCTTTTTTGTACTAGGTGGATCCTGAAGTGTTTGCTGCCCTTCCTGCTGAGCTTCAAAAAGAACTCAAAGCAGCTTATGATCAAAGACAAAGGCAGGGAGAGACTAGCACTTACCAACAAACAGCAAGTGCATCTGGTAAGGCTTAGAAGTGACTGTAAGATATGAAATCATTGTTCCATAGTAGTACAAGATGGCCACCGTCTAGAATGTCAGTCGCATTACAAGCACTTCATCTTAATGGCTATAGAACAAGTAGCTGTTGTCATAGTTCCCATTGTAACTGAAGAGTTATCAGTTTTCAGGTTTCTGAGTATGCACTCTAACAACACATTTACTGTATATAGATAGTTCAAATCCTTGTAACACTTACATACAGATTATACAGCAGTGTTCCAGAATAACAAAGATACTTGGAACTTAGATTAACTGCCCCCAGTTTGCATGTGAAGGGGATTGTCTTTGGGGAGAGAAATAACCTGTGATACCTAACATGCTTTTTTGAAGATCTTCTGTTACCTCCTTTTAGTGCCAAAGAACTCATTACTTCAGCTAAAACCAGCAACAGTGAAAGAAAAGAAACGAAACAAGAAAAAAAACCCCATCAGTCCTCAAAAAAAGACTCAGAGTCCTTTGAAAAACAAACTGCTTAACAGTCCTGCAAAATCTTTGCCAGGGGCCTGTGGGAGCCCCCAGAAGTTAATTGATGGGTTCCTAAGACATGAAGGTCCTGCTTCTGAGACACCCCTGGTAACATACTTCCTATTTCACACCATGTCAGACATTGATTAAATGGTTAATTTTTAAACATAGCCTGTGTTTGTTTTTTTTCACAACAGGGAGAATGCTCTGCTTCCGCTGCAGGAGCGCCAAGTTTTTCTGGTCTGCAGCCTGATTTGAGTGGTTTTGCTAATCCCCAAGCACCGAATTTAGCTGGCGCTGTGGAATTCAGTGATGTGAAGACCTTGCTCAAAGAATGGATAACTACTATTTCAGGTTGGCTTGGTTGGTATATAGATAGATTTAAAAACAATAAGCATATACCACCATCTCAATCCTACTTGAAAGTTTCGAAGTGCAGCCCATCCATTCATCTAATAGTTTTAAATCAGTAGTGTAATTGTCCTTCAGAAAGATACATTTATTGGTCTTCATTGGAAGTTTTTTTTCCCTTTCCCAGATCCAATGGAAGAAGACATTCTACAAGTTGTGAAGTACTGTACTGACCTAATAGAAGAAAAAGATTTGGAAAAGCTTGATCTAGTAATAAAATACATGAAAAGGTAACTTACCAAATAGGGGAAATGACATCACAAAATCAGAGGCAATGAGTACATTTTGCACTTTCTGGCAATATATTAATTACCCCTTTATTTTGAATCCTGGAGAAAGAAACATGAACTGGGTAAAACCATAGTGAGTACTTTCAGTGTTAAAGCTGAACTAGAGGAATTCATCTTTGCTCATTTGTTTTCCTTTCCCACCTGTAGGTTGATGCAGCAGTCGGTGGAATCAGTTTGGAATATGGCATTTGACTTTATTCTTGACAATGTTCAGGTGGTTTTACAACAAACGTATGGAAGCACATTAAAAGTGACATAAAGATTACCAGGGAGCCTGGTGCTCTCTAGCTGTGCCATAAGTGCTTGTGAGGTATTTGCAAAGTGCATGATAGTAATGCTCTGCGTTTTTATAATTTTAAGCAAGTGTTTTTGTACATTTCTTTTCAATAAGTGCCAAATTTGTCAGTATTGCATGTAAATAATTGTGTTAATTCTTTTACTGTAGTATAGATTCTATTTACAAAATGTTTGTTTATAAAGTTTTATGGATTTTTACAGTGAAGTGTTTACAGTTGTTTAATAAAGAACTGTATGTATATTTTGTACAGGGTCCTTTTTTGTGAATCTGTAAAAACCAAATCCTGATTTGTATTATACTTACTGTTACTGGCTCCATGCTGAGGTCCCAGTCTGTGATTCTACTTGTTCTAACCAATCTCATCCCCAAGCATGAACACAGGAGCTTGTTGAGAAAATCTTCTTTACTTCTTCCAAATGGAGGAATTTACATATTTGAATTAGAATACACACACAATTGAAGTCTGTATTCAAAGATGATGGCTTAAAGGTGTTCTTTCCCTCTTCTGGTCCTTATGAAACTTAAATGCATACTTTGCTACTATGATATGTAGTAATTCTATGCCAGTGAATACTTGGGAACATCTTCCTCAAACACCCTACAGTGACTTCAACACTGTGCTATAAATAGATATTAGAGATGTGTTATAAGAATATTAAATGGTAATACATTTCTTACCTTGAGGAAAGAAGTATATGTATGTGGATCCACTTACCACATCCTTCAGAAAAAATCATAAAACTACAGATTACAGATAAATCACTGTGATGGCTTTACAACTTCTAAGCCCAAATAATTCACTGCTGATTGTCTCATCTGAAAACGTGTGCATGATAGAATTTCTATGACAAAGTAAGAACAGTATATAAAAAGCCCTAGTGTTAACATATTTTAGTTCACAAGGTATGGATAAAATACTTCTTATCCTTAGAAGAGCTGAGCCATGAGGAGCTAATCTACCATGGAGGCCTAACAGAGCTGACTGGTGAATGTCTGTTTTCTTTATTGGCGGTTAAGAATTATGCTATTACAGTGGACTCTCGTGACTACACAAGCAGTAAATAGCCAGCTATGCTTTTACACCATGGTTTCACACAAAGCAGATATATAGATCAGAATGCCTAATTTTCTACTTTTAAAAATTCCTAAGGGCATATGGCAGAATACCCCCTCCCCCCACCAAAAAAAGTCACTGTGGGAAAGAGATGCATAAATAAAGTTACTTCTTAACATCAAAAAGTCCCAAGAATCACAAAATCTGCAGAAGCTTTGTTAATCAAATACTGCAGTACTGATTTAATCAGTATAAAATTGAAAGAGCTTTAGATCTGTAATAAAAATCCAAATTTGGGGAGGGCAAACTTTAAAACAGCAGCCAGTAGAGAAGGGTGGGGAGGAGTTGGGTGAGTGAACAGGCACGTTGGAACTGTGGGGACATGTAATCGACCACTGTCAAACCAGTGTAAGTTTCTTGGTTTCTCATGGAAAACATTTATACACCTATTTTTTTCCTTCCATACTTAAGTTCATCAATGTCCAGATACATCCATTCCATTTTGTGTTGTTTTTGTTGGTGACATCACAATATTGCAGTTACTTCATTTCCTGCTCCAGGTGGAAAAATTAGATGATTTCAAATACTTTCTTCAGCTCCACAATAAGCTGCCAGTCACTCTTCTGCATTTCATCTCTGAACCAGTCTTTGAGGGCATCTATGGACTGCCGACTTATCTGCAAGAAGCACAAATAGTAAACAATGTAACAAATGCCAAAGTAAAGCATGTGGCTCTATTACTCTGTTCACCAGATACTCTACAACAAAGAAAGCTGAGGTAGAAATAACCTGCCTTCCATTGTGGGAAGCAGAGTAATCAACACTACCTGGTGAGACAAGACTATCCTATACATATAGTTCTAACAATTAAAGTCCCATGTAATTCCAGAAGTTCTAACTTCAGTCCTTGGAACTATTACATAAAGGTAACCAGAGGCTCCTCTATTAAAATATTGGATTGTTGGAAAAGTCACAGTGCATTTTTGCATAGGAAACAAAAATGTGTCATGGCTTTTCCAACAGCCCAGCTTGCTTTTGCTGAGATACTTACCTTACTGACGAGAATGTCTGTAGCTTCAAAATGTCTTCCATACATTTTGGGAGATTCACCAGGGATAGGTTCTATCTTGACACAGACTTCTTGTCCCTTTTTTGCAACATCTACTTGTTTATGGTTTATTTCAATACTTGTTACTATTCCAATGTCAACAAACTATAAAATAAAAACAAACTACAATGTATTGAGAGGAATCATGCCAGTAACATCACTGGAAAGCTGAAATAAAAACTTGGGCAAGAGTGTCTTTAAAATCTTAGTTCTGTGGCCCTCCCTGGTGGCATGGTGGGTTAAAGCACAGCACTAAGAAGCTAAAGCCACTTCAGCATGACTTCGATCCCCACCACCCATGTGGGTGATCCACATTACACGGCAGACCTCTCCTAACCAGCCTGCTGGCTCCCCTCAGCAGTGTACTTCATCAGTCGGCCTGTTCTGCTCCCCTCTCTTGTCTGGTGAATCCTCTCACTGCCCCTGCACTTCTGGCCTGTACCCCAGTTCTGTATGAATAAATAAATCTTTAAAAAAATCTTAGTTCTGTAACCCAATTATCAATCTCCACAGTGTCACTTTCTCACTGGTACACTACATCCATCTGCCTTTCATAAGTTGGCTTCAAGGAGAACAGGAGATGACTGATGCTTTGGAAAATGTGGAAAGTGTTCTGTCACCCCATTGTAGTAGTCTGTTTCTCCATGACTCACATAACTAGTGCCATGCTCATGGGAACAGCTGCCACAAAGGTTTTGTACCAAGAATTAGCCTGGAGCGTGACCAGAGGGACAAACAAGGGAGGATGAAGAGTAAGAATGGAGCCAGGGAGGCAACTGGACACATGGGGGTGGAGGGGTAGGACACAGTATTAACCATTGCCTTTCATACTGGAGATTAAAGAAGTTTGGGCAAGTGAATGATCTAATTTCACTTCCAGTTTGAGAAGAAAGGGGGAAAGAACTACGGCTTGTCCTGGGAAGATACACAGTAAGTGAAGACACAAAAACCAAAATAACCAAATGCAATGCATCTTTCAGGGACGCTGGGCCAAGTTCACGTGTATAGCTATTAAAAACATGTTGGGTACAAATGATGAAATCTGAGGACCATTAAGTATACAATGTTATCAAGTAAACACTAATTTAGATCTAATCTAGAAGAGGGGAATATGAATTTTTTTGTTTAAATGGCAGTAATTCAAAGTAATGGCACTTTCACTAACAATTTGAAATTATCGGATGCTAAAAAAACACTGAGGAACACTGGTATTTAGCCTCATTGAGATATAAATTACAAGTGACAGGCTTCCCTTGATTTAAACGTTTGCCATCACTATTAGACTCCCACTATTTGCTGCTCTGAGATATGACAAAAACACAACAGGGACTTACATTTTTGCTAGGGACGCACATGGGTGTCCCCTGTTTCACCTGACCAGCTTCCACAGTCACTCCCATCACAATTGGATCTCGAGAATTGAAAATAAACTGAGGAAGGATTTTCATCTTGCAGGGAAATACTGCTATGTGCCTAAAAAGAAAAAAGAAAACCCAAGAATATTTAAACTTAAAAAAAATCACTAAAAACAAATACAGGCCTTACTCATAAGGCCTGTCCTCTTAGGTAAGAGCAGCTTTCCTCCCTGGGCCCAGAAGAGCAGCAACAAGCACGATGCAGACACTTCAAAGATAAGTGCTGCAGATCATGGCAGCCTTCATGTGTTGCTTCATTTTCTCTTCATCTCCCCACCCCTCTCCCCATACAGGAATCTTTGTAACTAGACTTTAAGATTTGAATCTTAGTGTGCCCTGGAGATAGAAATTTTATAAAACCTATCAGAAACTGACAGGCACACCAGGTGACACTTACGTAGTCACTTCTGGGGACCACAGAAATACCAAGCCGCATCCTTTCCTCTACGTTCTCAAATCGACTGCTTGAAAGGCTACTCTGTCCCTATGTGTTAGCAGATGCTTAAGGTGCTTTAAATTCCTAGTAGTTTCGTAATCAAATGTCTTTTTCACATTTCACGTTCTAAAGTATACCACAACCTATTTACCAGCCTAATATTTACCAGATGTTTCTACTTTTAAAATGGAGCCATCACTCCCCACAATCCCTCTGGTGTAATTCACTATTACATTCTGCCTGGACTATAGGAGCCTCCTGATAAGAAATTGGTGAGAAGCGCTTAACACTCTCAGTCCTTCCAACTTCTCTAACCTCATTTCTTATCTTTCCCCAATTTCACCAGGTCTGCCCCATCTCTGAACCCATTTCTATTTCCTAGTGCCCTCTGCCTGAATGCCCCCAATATGTGTGGCTGGGTCACTTCAAGCCTTCTACATTTCCACTCCAATAAGAGCCCTCTGAGATGAACTGCTGTCTCCAACCTCTTGGTTAATTGTTCTCCCCTCTGTCCTAGAAAAGCCAGACTTTCCCAGCTTTGTTTTGTTTCAAATGTATTTATTGTGTATCTCTCCTGAATTCCAAGAGGAGTGGTTTGGCTGGAGTCCTTGTTAACTCCTGCAATACCTGCAGCAGTGCCAACTGCACTGAGCACTCCTAAGGTTTGATGGAGTAAAGAAATACCTCACCTCACTTCCCAATATCCCACTCTTAATATTGTCACTTCCATTCTATGCAATCCCAGATCAGGAACTCCAGCAAGATAAAGCTCCCAAATGTAGCAACTACTCACACATTTGACACCTAATGCTCCAAATCGAAAAATTAAAAAAAAAAAAATTCAGACAGGACACTCCCATACTGCTAGAATGTCTCAGGTGGACAGGACTTGTGATTTGTAACACTCCAGGATGCAGCTGCTGGTATATGAGCAAATTCCCTGCTTCTATGGTCTACATACTGTTCTGGTATTCAGTAATTCTCAAACTTCATTCTCAAAGATCCAGAGTCAGTAAAATCACCTACTTAAATTCTTCTTGTTTCTGTTTCTTGTAGTCTTGTCTGTATTTTGTAAAGGCATCAAATAAGTGATAAATAATTTCTGCACTAAAGATTCTGACTCCTAAGCTATCAGCCATTTCTTGTGCATCTCGTTCAATTCTCACATCAAAAGCCAAAATCACTGCATACCTGAAAGGTTAAAACACAAATATCAGTCAGTGAAAAATGGATCGTTCATTCAACTGTCATAAAGTTGAATGACAGTTCTATGAAAATAGGTAGGTAATATAAGTATCTCACATCAGAAAAGAAATTACTTACTGAGGATCATGTTCCAACATCACTGAGGCCTTCATAACATCTTTTTTATGGACAGGGCCAATGTTAATGCCTGCGTACTATAAAAAGAGTTCCCAAGTTTAATTGTGTCAGGTAACAGAAACAATACCACAAACCATGCCAGCCATTTAACTGGTGGAGCTGGGCAGGAATACTTACGGGCACTTCCGATGTTTTCAAAAATTCCAGCAGTGCTTCCAGGGACCCCAAGGTAGATGCCTGGACATAAACTCCTTTTTCTTCTAATTTGATAGCATTTAGTGTTTGCTTTAACTCATGAATCAATTCATCCTTGAAAAGAAATTAAATTTGACAAAGTCATACTTCTATCCAGCTGCCACCTAGAATTAAGCTAGATTCACCTGAAAATACACAACAGAGGCTATGAAAGAGCAAAGAATAGCAGAACCTATGCTAGTGTGGAGAGATTTGGGCCCTGTATCTGAGCCAAACCTTTGTCATTCCACCTTTGTCCATCTTAGGTTTACTAACATTAAAATATTGTTTAACTTCTCCACTTTACAGATAAGTACATGGGTAGGGAGAATGAAATAATTCAAATCACTTAAAAGCTAAAAGGACTGCAGAAACGTGTTGTGGGCACCCAAAGGCTCTATCTTAATGATGAAATGCCCTAATTCCATGATCTGAGCATCCCTTTTCTCCATCATTACTCTGCTGGAGATGGAGAAAGAGATTGTAACCACAAGCAATGCCACTAAAGTAAACGTCCATGCCATTCTCAGGATGTCAGAAAGATAGCTGTCCTATTGTCACTGGTGCTATGGGGGCAAATTTCCTGATGGCAGTAACCTGTAGCTGCCTAAATAATAACGGTGGTCCTAACACACTAGATCAGCCATGTGCTGGGATCTTCTCCCACTTGGCAAATGAGCAAGTAAACCATGGCCCACAGTTTGTTTTCATGAAACTACAATAGACTCATGGTCACCTGCTCCTATCAACAGGCAGTCAAACATTAAAATGACTCCTAGTACCTAATTATATTCTCTTTGTTTACAGATTAAGGCATTTAAGATAAAAGAAAAACTTCTACATTTTGATTCATTTTTTACTTAAATAAGATGCATACTTTGCAATTCTAGTTGCTATGCCAATTCATATAAACTGAAGTAGTTTAAGAGTATCATTATTCCTTCCTCAAGGTTACCATATAGGGCTACACAAAGAATAAGGTTCCCATTTTACTCACCATTGCTAATGTCCCCTCTCTGACATATGGCAGAACTCAAATAGCTTTCTAGGGGGATAATATTAAAATAACTTACTTTAAGAACTGGAATTTCATCTTCTTTATAAGCCACCAGGAGGGGTAAACCAGCCAAGGTTTTCTCCAGGTCTTTTCCAAGAATCTTTACCCCCTGAGCTGCTTCCACTTCTTTATGTTTTTCATACTGGTTCTACAGAGTTCAAAACATTTGTTACCAAATTTATTTGGTAAGTGGTTAGCAGTAGTAAATGACTGATACAGCATGCAATATTTTCATGACCTTGGAGGTAGAGAAGGAGTTCCTTAACTAGACCCAAAAAGCAATAATCTCACAAGATTGCTAAATTCAACATTAAAAGTATTTGCTTCTCAAGCTACTATAAAAAAGGTAAGATGACAAAACACTAAGGAGAAGATGCTGAGGTCTATAAGTAAACCAGGAACTAGTCTCTTGACTAGATAAAACATTCTTATAAATCTATAATAAACACTGACAATGCTAGAGCCTTCCTGGTGGCACAGGGGTTGAAGTCTCAGTGCCTTCAAAGTATTGCCTGCCACTGCTGCAGGATGCATGAGTTTGATCCACAGCCAGGGAGCTAACTCATAATGATGCAGATCTCTCCTATCTCGCCCACTGCACCCCTCAGCAATATTATTTTAGTAAAAATGTGCCTGTTCAACTACTCCCCACTTTGTCTCTGGTGAATCCTCTGATCCCCATCCCCCCCAACTTCTGGCCTAAAACCCAGTTCTGTTATGCATTGAAAAAAAAAAAAAAAAGACTGACAATATTGAAACAAAATTGAAATTTCATAGAGAGGTCTTTTAAATGGCTAAAAATTTGAAATAATGACCGATCATATTTCAAGCACACAAGTGCAAACTTTAACAGCAATGAGCTATACATTCACCAATAAAGCAAATTTTAAAATTTCTGGCATCAAAGAGCTGAAGATATAAAACAATAATGCTGCAGTTCAAGTGTAACTAATTACACTCACTAAGGACAACAGAGTGGCCTTACCTAATAAAACTTGAGATAAGCATTAAGTAACAACTCAGTAATTCACTCCTGTATATACACTGTAGAGAAACTTGTACAACTGCCCCAGGAGATAATAAAATAAAGTGCACTGGAATAGCACTGTTAGTAGTAACAAAAATTTGAAAAGTAAAGACAGGCTACACTTTTCATCAACAAGAGAATAAGCCATAAGATTGTCATGCAATAATAGCATTCAACAAAAATGAATAGTTAAATGCAACGAAATGAACAAATCTGAACATTTTTTGACTGAAGAAATCAGATACAAGGGAACACTATATAAAATCCATACATATTTTCAGAAGTACTCTCTCAGGTATTATAACTATTTTTAAAAAGCAAGGATATTAGTTACCACCATAAAAATATAACCATAATTAACGTATATGGAGGGAGCTAAGATCAGGAGGAGGCATAAAGACAACTGTAGGGTGTTTTGCAGTGTTCTGATTTTCTTTTACCTAATTGTGCTTCTAAAAATATATTAAAGTTACCCTCTGTTTGTTACTATGTAAAATGTTTGATTTCACAAAATTATTAATAAAAACTAGTTAAGAACCAAAACAATATGACCTTCACAAAAAATTCAGTTAGTAAATGGGAACCTTCCTACAAGAGTCCACTGAGTTTTATAACATCTAAATTAAAGCCAAGAGGAAGATGTACACAAGCCAGGCAGTACACAAGCCAAGCGAGAAAGCAACCTTACCAGAACTTACGTAAACAGTGTACAAGTGCATACATGTCAACACTGCAACTTGACTTACCTTCACTCGTAATTCCTTCATAGGTGGAGGCAACAGAAGGCCTCGAATCTGAGTTACAATGGGACCTTCTACTCCAGGAACAATGATTGTATCTCCTTCCTTCAAACGACCATTAATCAATATTACATCTATAGTGGTGCCCATTCCTGGGAGAGCCTTAACCTAAGAGACAGTATTGCAAAGGGAGTGAAATACATGCTACAATATACCTCAATGACTAAATGTAGTATCAGAAAACATCCCCACCGAAAAGGCATAAATTGGAAAGTTGACCAGTATTACCTCCATCACCTGGGCCCTCAGCTCTTCACAGTGGGCAAGTCTCTTGCTCAACATGGTCTGAGTTAACTCAACAAGAAGGTAGATCAGACTTCCCATGCCATCACCAGTATGTGCAGAGGTAGGTACCAATGACACGAAAGTGCGGGGATCTTTATTCTCATAAAACAAAGCTGCATTCAAACCCTAGAGACATGAAAAGCAAGAGTATTCCAAAAATCAAGCTGTAAAAAGAGGTACCCAAGAATAGAAAATAGATGAATAAGTGTTACTCATTCTGAAGCTACACAAAAACAGATCATAATCTGTAATATTAACTATATTACAGAAATGCCAACTCAATTTTTAAATCCAGACCACAAAAAAAGATCTTTGAACTATGAACTATGCTATAAAAAGGAATAGGATAAGGGAAAAGAATGAAACACAATAATAACCATTAGAATAAAGACAGTAGTGATGAAAATACTAACTTTATAATAAATATAATGGAATAAATATTTTGATATAAGTTCTTAATGTGGGAACACTTTCTTACCTGCTGCGCAAATTCCACAATAATAGCCTTTGCTCGCTCCTCAAATTCATCTTTTGTATTCTTCTTCTGCTTTTTTAAAGTAGCAGCCACATCAGAGTCAGGGCTCTTTTTCCAGTCATACAACCTATCAATCTGGAAAAGGCTTTTCGTAAGAAACACCTCTAAAACATCCAAAATACTTGGGAGTTTAATTAAGATTAAAAGCTCCAGAAAATTCCTAGTGTTTGCATACATGCTATGGTCACAGTCTCTCTCCATATCCAAATGTATAAATTATGTACCTGAAGTCCTTTATACCCTAGCTTAACTGTATTTTTTTCTTAAATTATAAACACTTGAAATTATCATGCACTCAACCTACAACCAGTTCAGGAGAGGATTCCAGTGGCTTATCCGAGAGCCTATCCCAGTGAAAGAAAGATAAGCTCCTAGTATTACCACATAACCACTAACAAACATATTACTGGAAATCCAAAGTGGTTTTGTTAAGCACATGGGAACATGGGTTAATTACAGCAAGTACCATTACCAGGAAAATTACATACCAAGAAAGTTGAAAGCAAAAAATGAAGTTCTTTCTTCTTTCAGAAAATAACCCATTTTAACTGCCTCACTGATCAAATTAGAATTAAATTTGCTTAATTTCATAAGCTTTCCAAAAGTAGGTTAGTATAGAGAGGAAAAAAATAAAAGCAAAAAAAAAATCTATTGGATTACTTTATGGTGATAATATAAAAAAAGTAGACAAATATGAAAACTACGAAGGAGAAATAAGTTGACACAGATAATAACAAAGATGATATTTAGCATATAAGGTTATTATACTCAAAAGCTGGTAAAACTCACTGACTTTAAAAGAAAAACATGTAACCTGTACTTTAAAAGTATATAATCTGCAATGAAAAATTTATTAGCAGTTGAATAGCAATTACATGCTACCAAGCATTCTCCTAAAGATAAAGCAATAAAAATTATCCCATTTCGAAGATATGGAGAAAGAAAATGATTAAAAAAAAAACTTGTGAGAACAGTATTAAAAGAAATAACAATTTTTAGGAAAGTCCTATAGTGGAAAAACAGAGCAGAACATCTGAATGAGTATCAACCACGACTGGAGGACTGTTAAGTCTATACATCTCAATTATTAAACCCAAATAGCATAAAAATAAACTACTATATAGTAACTTTGGTAAAATGCTTAAAATATCCTAAAAGTAGTCAAAGACAAAAAAAGACACCATTACATACATGGAGACAAAGAATGAGTAAATACCAGAAACAAGGATAAAGTTAAAAAAAAATTTTAAATCTAAAATTCTGTATCAAGTGAAAATATTCAGAAGACATTTTCATTTAAATTGATAAAGAATAATACACAAAGACATGTAACCAACACTTAGAAGGAAAATATCCTTTAAATTCTTAAAAGCAAAAATATTAATGATATAAGTGTCCAACTTAAGAAGTTGGAAAAGCATCCTCTCACCGCCCCTGAGCCTCTGGCCTGTACCCCAGTCCTGTATGCACAAATAAATAAATCTTTAAAAAAAAAAAAAAAAAGGAAGTTGGAAAAGCAAATGGAAACAGAAGACTGTGATAAAATGAATGCAGGAAACCAAAGACATATAGCCAATACAGAATATTGATAAATCCAAAAGCATTATTTGAAAGATACAAAATGACTTAATTGAAATAACTATTATATTTCCACTAAGCATCACTGAGAATCAACGTATATATATATATACCACATTATATTCACCACTAATATCCAATTCTACTCTACATACCATTGTCCCCTTAGTCCTAATTTAAGTACTCCACTCATCACTTTTTGTTAGCCATTAATTAGTATAATAGTCCAAGTTTAGTTTTGTTCTATTTTCCTTGTTTGTTTTCCCTGTATACCACATATCTGAGAAATAATAGTGTTTAATTATGTATGCTTTATTTTACTAAGCATGTGATTACCCTCTAGATACATCCATATTGTGAAATGACAAAAGTTTTCATCTATTCTTTTTCTTTGAACATTAGAAATTCCTTTATTCATCTTAAACCTGTATAGCATGTCACTGTGTATATAGACTACCCTTTATTCATTCGTCAAGTCAAAGGGGACTTAGGTTGCTTTCAATTCTCACCTACTATAAAGTGTGGCAGGTACATGGGGATTCACAGGTCTGAATTAGTGAAGAGGTGGCTGGAGGGCAAATACCCAGGAGCTGGGATAAGTGGATCTAATGGAGTAACTATTTAAATTTTTGAGAAATCGGGCCCTCCCTGGTGGCGCAGTGGGTTAAAGCACAGCACTAAGAAGCTAAAGCCACTTCCACATGAGTTCGATTCCCACCTGCCCCGGAGGTGACCACATGGCGTGGTAGACCTCTCCTGACCCGCTCGCTGCTCCCCTCAGCAGTGTACTTCATAGATCTGCCTGTTCTGTTCCCTACTCTGTCTCTGGTGAAGCCTCTCGCGTGTATCCCAGTTCTGTATGCACAAACAAATCTTTAAAAAAAATTTTTTTGAGAAATCTCTATATTGCTTCCCATGGTTGTACCACTTTACAGTCCCACCAACCATGTTTCCCTTTTGCTCACATCCTCTGCTAACACTTCTTTCTCATCTTTTGGATAGCAGCCATTCTTACAGGTATGACGTGATAACTGCTTTGATGTTGATATGTCACTATTACATTTCCCTAAAATAAAGGCTTTTTTCCCAAGTGTGACCATCTATATGTCTTCTCTGTAGACATTCAGGGCCCTCCCTGGTGGCAAATTTGGTTTAAAGCGCAGTACGGCGAAATTAGCTGTGGTTGCTTCAGCGTGAGTTTGATCCCGCGTGAGTTTGATCCCTGGCCCTTAGAAATACCCACATGGCACAGCAGATCTTGCCCGTCTCGCCCGCTGCTCCCCGTAGTAGTGTACTTTGTTGATCTACTTGGTTCTGCTCCCTATTCTGTCTCTGGTGAATCCTCTCACTGCCCCTGCACCTCTGGCCTGCATCCCAGTTCTGTATGCATAAACAAGTAAATTTAAAAAAAGAAATGTCTACTCCCATGTCCATTTTTAATTTGGTTATTTGTTTTCTATTGCTCAGTTTTATTAATCCTTTGTATATTCTGGATATTCACACCTTGCTGGATTTGATATGGATATATTTTCTGCCAGTTCACAAGATGTCTTTCCATATTTTTTTTTGCATTTTTTAAAGTATATAATAGTTTACTGTCTTTCCATTTTAATGTAAACTTTTCACTATGCAGAATCTTTTCAGTTTGATGTAGTTCCACTGTTTCCTTTTGCTTTGTTATCCTTGCCACTGGAGTCCTTCAGCACATCAATAGGGCTGATAGTTTTCAACTATGTATTTTATAGTTTCTCGCCTGACATCCAAGTTTTTAATTCATTTTAAATTTACATAGTGTTCCAGTTTCACTTTTTGTATGTGGCTGTCCAGTTTTGCCAACAGCATTTATTGAAGAGACTTTATAAGACTTTGTAAGCTCTCCACTCCTTTGTGGTAAATAAGTTGTCCGTCTGTGTGTGTTCTTATTTCTGACCTTTCAATTCTATTCCATTGATCTATTTTTATTCTACTACCTACCTGTCTTAATCAGTATTGATTTGCAGTATAGTTCAAAGGGAACCTGATACCTATTTTTTTATTCAGAAATGTTTTTGCAGTTCCAAATAAATTTTATTATTTTTGTTTATTTCTGTAAAAAAATGTCAAGGGATTGGGCCCTCCCTGATGGCGCAGCAGGTTAAAGCACAGCACTAAGAAGCTAAAGCCACTTCCGCATGAGTTCGATTCCCGCCTGCCCCGGAGGTGACCACATGGCGTGGCAGACCTCTCCTGACCCGCCCACTCCTCCCCTCAGCAGTGTACTTCGTCCATCTACCTGTTCTGTTCCCCACTCTGTCTCTGGTGAAGCCTCTCACCATCCCTGAGCCTCTGGCCTGCAACCCAGTTCTATATGCACAAATAAATCTTTAAAAAAAAAAAAAAATGGGTCTTCACCAAAGATATTCATATGGCAAATAAGCTCATGAAAAGATGCTTCCTACCGTACACGATCAGGGAACTATAAATTAAAACAACACAATCTTGCTACATACCTATTAGAATGGAAAAAATCCAAAATACTAAGAATACCAAATACTGGTTGGTGAGCATGTGGAACAACATGAATTCTCACTAACTTTTGTGGAAACACAAAAATGATAGTCACTTTGATAATTTCTTACAAAACTAAACATACTTTATCATCTAGGTATCATACTCCTTGGTATTTACCTAGGAATTAAAAATTTACACCACCCCAAAACCAGCACATAAATGTTTACTCATAATGCAAAACTTAGGTGTCCTTCAGTGGGTGGATGGATAAACTGTGCTATATCTGGACAATGGAATATTATTCAGTACTTCAGTGCTAAAAGGAAATGAAGTGCCAAGCCATGAAAAGACATGGAGGACACATTAATACATAAGACAGTAAGTGAAAGACAACAAACTGAAAAGACTACATACCGTAGGATTCCAACTATATGACACTCTGGAAAAGGCAAAACTACGGAGACAGTAAAGAAGATCAGTGGATAACATGAATGAATAGGTAGGACACAGAATTTTTAGGCAAGAAAATACTATGATACCATGATGGATATATGTCATTATACAGTTATCCAATGCCATAGGATGTACACCAACAGTGAAGAACCTTTATGTACACTATGGACATTTTAGGTAATAATCATGAGTAAATGTAGGTTCATCAACAGCATCAAACATACCACTATGATGGAAAGGAGAACACTGGGGAGGCTGTGTATGTAATTACAGGTGGCTGTATATGGATATTTATGAATTTTTCTGTGAACCTTAAACTGCTCTTAAAAAAGGAAAATCTGGCCCTCCCTGGTGGCGCAGCGGGTTAAAGCACAGCACTGAGAATCTAAAGCCGCTTCCGCATGGGTTCGATTCCCGCCTGCCCCGGAGGTGACCACATGGCTGGCAGACCTCTCCTGACCCGCCCGCTGCTCCCCTCAGCAGTGTACTTCGTCGATCCGCCTGTTCTGCTCCCCACTCTGTCTCTGGTGAAGCCTCTCACCCTCCGCATCTCTGGCCTGTACCCCAGTTCTGTATGAATAAATAAATAAATCTTAAAAAAAAAAAAAAAAAAGGAAAATCTGAAACAGAAAATTAGTAAATGCCCACAAAGTATTACTAAGTCACTTTTGTCAAGTTAACACCAAGAGATACAAAGTGTCTATCTAACAAAAAATAACAATCATTCACAACAAAACAATTAAGGCCAGCAAACACTAACCAACCCAGACACAGAAAGAAATTCCCCTTAGTCTGGTAGCATTTACAAAAAACCAAAATCTTACAACTGATTAATAATTTATAATGAAGGATCAAGCACTTGCCCCCAAAGACCAGAAAGAATGCAGAATTATTCATCATAGTTTGACAAGTCCAGTTAGTAAAAGTAAGGAAGAAAAAATTCAGAGCAAATAGATAAGGGAAAATATACAACAGTAATTGCAGGTAACATAATAATGTACATAGAAAATCTCACATGATGTATAGAAAGTTTCTAGGACTAATCAGTGATTTTAACAAGCTCACAAAATAAAAGATCAGTATGTAAAAATCAATTGTCTTTCTATGTAAAAGTGACAAGTAAAAATCCAAATTTTAATGCTATTTACAATAGTATCAAAACTATGAAATAGAGCTAATTTTAGAAAAATAAATCCAACACATTGATAACAAAACTATAAAATACTGCCATGAGAGTAAAGTCTAAATAATACAGATATTTCATTGCTCAGAAGACTCAATTTGGTTAAAATGTCAACTGTCAGGCCTCACTGGTGATGAAGGGGTTAAAGTCTCAGTGCTGTCAAGCTATGACCAGCCACTACAGCATGACCTCACTTATCTTGCCTACTGCTCCTCTCAGCAGTATATTTCAGTGGGTCCACCTGCTCTGCTCCGCACTCTCTCTGGTGACTCCTCTTACCCACCTCACCTCTGGGCCTATCCTAGTTCTTTCTTTCTTACATACATACATAAATATAAAAATAAAACAAGATGTCATTTCTCCCTGAATTTATCTATAGATTAAATACAATCTTAATCAGAATCCTCAAAGTTTTTTGTAAAAACTAAGAGATTAATGCTAAATTTTATAAAGAAAAAATTCAAGGATATAAAACAATTTCCAGAAACCAAAAGCTGAACTTAACACTACTTGTTTTCAAAACTTTACTAAGAAATTGCAAAAATCATAACAGGATAATAAAGGCATGAACATATTGGTTAATAAAAGACAAACATTAAGAGACACACACACTTATCTATATAAATTGTCAAATTTACAACAAAGTCTTTGAAGTCAGTCATAGGAAAAACTATTATTTTCAACAAAAACTTTGAACAAGATATTTATATGGAAATAAATAAAGCTTGACCCTCACCACACATTAAGCACAAACATTAAAGATATTTACAAAAATGTTAAATATCTAGGGCCCTCCCTGGTGGGACAATGGATTAAAGCACAGCACTATGAAGCTATTTGCAGCCACTGCAGCATGAGTTCAATCCCTGACCAGGGAGATGGCCCACATGGCATGGCAGACCTCTCCTGACACGCCTGCTGCTCCCCTTAGCAATGTGGTTCAGTACTTCAGCCTATTCTGCTCCCCACTCTTTCCCTGGTGAATCCTCTCACACACAATGCCCCTCCCCACCCTCTGGTTTGTATCCCAGTCTTGTGTACATAAACAAAATAAATCTTAAAAAAAAGGTAAAATATCTACAAACAGTGGAGAAAATGTTCAGGATCTTGGGGTATGAAAAGATTGCTTATATAATACACAATAAACACAAAGTATTTAAATATTCTCAAATTGGATTTTGTCAAATTTAGAACATTCTGTTCTTAAAAACACATCAAGAAAATGAAACACTAAGTCCTTAACTATAAGAATATATATGAAATAACTGCATAATTGACAGAAGACTTAAAACATAAAGAACTTTCAAAACTCAACACACTAATCAAGTATTCTTTTTGAATACTTCAAAAAGAAGTCATGCCATGATATCTGATAGCATGAGTCACCATGGAAACTCAAATTAAGCTATAGTTCTTAAGCACTATAGTTATTAAAATGGCTTGCTACAGATAGGGCAAGTGTCAGCAAAAATGTATATAGAAACTGGAACTCATACATAGCTCATTGAATGTAAAATGGTATAATCTCTTCTGAAAAATTATCAGTTTCTCATAAAGTTGAACTTATGTATACCATGATTTTTACTGAAAGTGAACAGAAACAAATGTCTACACAGATTTACATAAATGTTTGTAGTGGTTTTACTAATAACCTAAATTTGGAAGCAATCTCAATATCCTTCAATCATAAAGCATAGTATCACTCATATAATCAAACATAACTTGGCAAAAAAAGGGAAAATACCTGTGTATAATAACATGGATAAATTTATTTTGAGTAGTTGAAATGACAAATTAATCCACATGCTGCGCAATGCCTTTAATATAAAAAACAGGCAAAACTAGTCTGTGTGATAGAAAGATCATCAGTATTTGGGATTGGAAATGTGGGCAGGCTATAAATGAACATTCTGGGAATATGGAGTTATTCTATATTCTGAAAGATGATGGTTACATAAAACCAATAAAGTAATTAAGAATCAATTTCTCAGAATTTAATTTTCCAAGAGAGCTTACCTTATTGAGTGCAACAATGAAGGGGCACTTTTTAGATTTCAGAAGGTTAATAGATTCAATTGTCTGGGGCTCCAAACCATGCATAATATCAACAACTAAAATGGCAATATCACAAAGAGAACTTCCTCTGTTTCTCAGATTACTATTGAAAAGAAGAAAAGAATACATAAATAGCAATAGTGAAATGAACACTTTCCACTTGTCAAATTTTTAATTTCTTTGTAAAGCCTAAATAACAAGAACAAAATGAAGTACATGCATTAAATTCAAGTGCCATTAGCCCTTAACTTGCCAAATGCTTATCTGACAGTGAACTGACATCAGTTGGAATGAGTTAGTTCCAGCAGTTACTCCAATATTTCTGCCAATTTTACTGACCAAGTTTTTTGCGCTAAGGAACAAGGCCAAGAGGCAACAGGATAAAATTCCACCTGTAATGGGTTTCACAGGAGATAGACCAGGTATGTATTAGGATTTGCTCTTTAAAAGTAAGACTTCTCTCTATAAAACACAAGTATTCATATAAAATAGTACTCAGTGAGGCACAAATGAGGATTAGTAGTTACTGGGACTAAATTTTAAATACTATCCAAAGATTAATAGCTAGCAAATACCTTACCATCACTGAACTTTTAGACTTAATGGTTTCAAGCAATATGCTTGATGACAAAAGATTCTTACCTGAAAGATTCATGCCCTGGAGTATCAATAATCAGCATTCCGGGTATCCGTACATTCTCTCTGTCAAACTAGAAAAGGTGGGAAGAAGTGAAGAGTTTACAGAAGTCAAAACACTTAAAGTTTCTTTACAGAATTACTATTCTGCAATAAAAACTTGAATACACCACTTTCCCCAAATGAACTGCTTTAAAACAATCAACCAATAAAGCACAGCAATTATTATTTTCATTAATATTAGTTTTGCAAAAATAAAGCTAAAATGATAAAAGACTCCCTTTATAAGAGTCATAAAATATGGTACAATCGAAATTTGAAAGACTGACAGCAACAATAACAGAGCAGTCCTCCAAGTGATTATTTATAAAAAAAAAATAATGACATGGCAAGGTGTTCTTAGTATTTTGGAAAATTTGTCTAATCCAATTTTAAAGCAATTTAAACTCTTGAGAAATATCCCAGGGGGTGTTTTAAAGAAATTTTTTCCACTAACCTAAAATATCACATACAGTCAGTATCTTTATTCAAATATCATGAATACTTTATTTTCTGGACAGAAGTATATAAAAATTCCAAGAGGCCTGATTGAACATGCTCTTTAACTTTCAAATTTCAGTCTCAAACACACATAAAACATTGTATATGTTGTTCATTTATAATTTTTGTTAATTTCCAAGTGACTTTTTAAAACTTTATTTCCTGATCTATGTCAAAATGTTTCAAATGCAAAACTTTTCAAATTTGCATTTTCATGGTCTAAAATCATTGAGCATCATCATTTTTCCACTTCAGTGCATTGAATATAAACACTATAACTACACTGTCATATAAAGGTTATCCTGGTAACTTTAATAAAGGCCTAATAAAAATCATACTTTTTAACTATGTTGTACAATAAATCAGATTTCAAGTTATGGCAATTGGTGGAGTAAGCTATAATAAACTAATACATAGAAATACCAAATTAAATACAACCACAATAAATATTAAATGACAAATTTGAAAAGCTGTTAAGAAAAGTGTCCCAAAATACAATTTTAAATTACATACTGAAATGGGATTCAGTATAACTGAAAAACTGACCCAGAACAAACAACAACAAAATGCACAAAGGCCAAAACCGACTTTCTAAGTTAAAAAACACAAAGTAACTCCTCAGTTTTCATAAACTTGAGTAATAATGCTGTTATTCCTTTCACAAGGATTTACCAGAAAGCAAACTTCATAAAACACATCTGGGGGCAAGGGGGAGGGAGACAAAAACTGTAGTTATAAGCAGAGACACTATCTACATACAAAACTAATAAGAAAAAGGAATAAAGGGGAACATTGGCATATAATAATATATTCTGTATGTCTCAGCTATCAATTTATTGCTTTTCTGTTCCAAATATACCACTTTCACCTGCTCTGCGATAAAGAACTGGGGAATTAGTTTCAAGGCTCAGTTCCAGGTCTGAGCAGTAATATAGAAGATGAGCCTAAAATATCCTGTTATACCAGACACCATGAATGCAACAAAAGAACAGTAAGATTACTATAATTATATTAAAAAGACTCAAGAATAAACCACTGGACAAAGATAATAACCAAAATGGATTAAAATATAGTAGATCTATTTAAATGTATATGTGTATAATAACACCAAGCCAAACTGGTCACTGTTTAAGAAGCTCATAAGTAAAGGTAAAGGATCAAGCCTTTCCTATAGTTAGTATCACTGAGTAACCCACCATTAATTGGGTGGAGTATTTCTATTATGTAATCCAATAAAGATTCAGGATGGGATTTAACTAGCAACATTTCGCAACCCCTACCTATATTAAAAGCACAGATTACATAAAAGTACTAGAAGAGTTATGAATGGAATGGAGCATAGATTGCTTATGAGATTACCAGCAAATTTTGCTCTCAACATAGATATATAAATGAATTACAATACTTCATTACTGCATAATATTTACCATAACCAAATAGAGTATTTCCAAAGTAGAGGGAAAAATACATGATCGATTAAAATAGAAGGAAAAAAAATAGAGAAGGAAAGAAAAATTTTCATGTTCAACCATGGAGAAAAATGACATGCTCTAATTTCAGAATGAATGCCTCTTGGAGCAAGAGGGGAAATGGGATTTGAGGATTAACACAGTATCTGATATATAAAAAGATATGATGCTAAATAGGGCAAAATAACACATGCACATAGCTGTTATACTTTTTTTTCCCTAGGTAGTTTATACACAATTTATAAAACACTTAAAATACAATTTACTTACATTTTTAATCATCTTCGTCTGTTCATTAATAGCTTCAAGGGGAACATTGGTGGCCCCGATTTGCTGTGTGATACCACCTGCTTCACCATCTTGTACATGTGTATGACGCAGCTAGGATAAGACAGCATTTAGGTATGTGTTTTGAAATATGAAGCAAAAAGAAAGCTGCAATCTATCTGCTGTAATGAGAACTGCCTAAGGCCCTATGCTTTCTTTTCAGACTGTATTATTCATTCATTATAGTTATTTTAAAATTCTTAGTTTTTACTGTAAAAGATTGAATCAATGCATAGAAAACTTCTTACTTTATCTAGAATTTTTGTCTTCCCTGTGTCCACATGTCCAAGTACACAAATAACAGGGGCTCTTAGCTTTTCTGTATTTACATTTTTACTATGCTCAAGTCGCCGTTTCTAGAAATGAAAACAATCACAAGTATTATTTCAAATCATACTACATTATTTTCCTTTATTTTGCCTTAGCAAGAGAATGTCACAATCTACATTCAAGTTCTTTGCTGATTTTTAATTACACATAACAACATTTTGCAAATAAAGTTTATGTTCTAATTTGCATCACAGTACCATTGGAGAAAGAAAAACCTCTCAATACTGATGTCAGAACTGCACATAACATAAATAATGGTATGAAGTGTGAGTTTAAATTTTCCTAACACTTTTACACATAGTACTTTTATCTAACTTACACAGTGGTTAATGTAAAAAGATACAGTTGCATTCATAAATCACTAATGGACTATGATGAATAACTGGGGCTCTAGTGATCTGCACATGAATACACACTTGTACAGGTGTCAACCTATATCCATAAAACATACATAGTATTGTGAATCAATGTAGTATTGTACATACATAGTATTGTAAATCAATGTAGTATTGTACATTTACAATTAGTATTAAAAAAAAATAAGTTTATTGATTTACAAGTGAAGAACTATAGAGCCCTCCCTGATGGCACAAGGGGTTGAAGCATAGCACTATGAAGCTATACATAGCCACTGCAGCAGGAGTTTGATCCCCAACATTGGAGCTGACCCACAAGGCACAGCAGACCTCTGCTGTCTCTTCTGCTCCCCTCAACAGTATATATCAGTCAGTCTGCCCGTTCTGTGTCCCACTCTGTCTCTGGTGAATCCTCTCCCCTCCTGCACCTCTGGCCTGTACCCCAGTTCCTGGATGCATAAATTTATTTATAAATAATTTTTAAATTTACTTATAAATCTAAAGCCATCAATTTCAAAACTTTAGTATTAAAATTTTTTTATAAAACTTACAATAACAAGCGTTTACTGACGCCTCTATCATGAAAAATGAATTTGCAAAAATTCCTAAGATACTACAACTTCCATATCAGCCACTAAACATCTGAAAGCTTATCCTTGAATCACAATGTATTTCTTTGTAGCATCTAGCTAAATACCTTAGTTTCCTGAAGACCAAACAAAAACACATGACAGTGATCATTTAAGATGACAAGGTTTTCTACTATAACAAAACTGGCATTCAAATGAGAGACTTTGATCAAAACTCCAAAGTAATATCATTTACAAACCTATTTTCCATCTACAAATAATTTGTGGGTGAAGGCCAGGGATGCTATTCAATATCCTAATATAGAGCAGTCTCCTTCCAAAAAGTAGCTGACTCCAAAAAGACAACATATATAAGGGTTGACAGAAACCTCAATTTATAACAGACCATCTTAGCTCTTCAGAAATTCAGGAAATGTAGTCCTATCTAGACTTTTACAGAAAAACAAGGATATACAGGCATTTAAACCAAAATTTGTAAAAATCGTAATAAACATTGAATGAGTCACACATGTGGAAAATCTACAAAAAACAAACAAAACTAAACTGAAGCAAACTTAGAAATCTGTAGAACTGAGGCTATCAGAGGGTGGAAGCTGGGGTGGGTATCAAAAGGAGGAGGGGCCCTATGATCTGGAGCAGAGGGTTGTACTCTGGTGATGGGCGTAGTAATAACACACGCCTGAAGAATATGCATCTATACCCCCAGAACATCTACAATGAAGAAAATCATTTATTCAATGAAAGCAAATTAAATTTCAATAAAGACAAAAGTTACACATGGAAAAAAACTACTGTTTTGACTTTGAAACAAACTAATTTTTTTAAAAACTAATTTTTAAATATTTAAACTAAACTTACATAATAAAAATTTCTAAACATCTGCTATATTCAGTAGGAAAAGTTAACTTACATTAGTCTGTACCAAACAAAAGCCTCATTAACAGCAGGTTTAAACAACTAAAGTAATCCAATGCCTCAGATTACCTCAAACACTTTAATATTTATAATCATTTTAATATTTATAATATTTTATATTTATAACATTTAATATTTATAACATTTATAACATTTTAATATTTATAATAATAAAGAGTACAAATGCTCAGAATACCTCTACATACTTATAAGCCATCAAAGATCATATAAAAATTTGGGTAAATTAGGGGAAAAAAAAGAATAAAGTTCTTAGACTAGACTAGTGTCAAAGACTTATTATGTTTCAAGATTAGTGAAGTACTACTCAAAAGCCTATTGTTAGAGAGTAAAGTTGAAATGATCAGAGGAGTGGAAAAGAATAAAGAGAATGTGAAAAATAAATACCTCAATTCTCCGTTTTGCTTTGTCATAAGCCCTTTCTTCTTTAGTTCGATCGTCATCAGAGTCATATTCAGATTCTGAACTCACTTCTTTACTTAGTTTTTTATCTAAAGTTTTTCCAGAATCTTTTTCATCTGATACCTTATCTTCATCTTCATCACCTTCACTGCCTTCACTTTCTTCTACTTCTTCTTCCTCTTCGCTCTCTTCTTCTTCATCATCATCATCTTCCTCCTCCTCATCGTCTTCAGGGTTTTCTTTTACTTCAATATGTACTGTGTTTCCTTCTTTCGGGAAAACAAAGATTTTAAAACAGATGAAAGATTAAAATGAGAAGTTTCTCTAAAGACCATAAGGAAGCAATACTGAGCAAGGGCAATGACACTGTATCCAAATTAATGCTTCCATACATCATTAAATGCAGTGTTTGTGTACATGCTACAATGGAGGTTATGATTTAATAAAAAATTAATGCATTAACCCATATTTAAGCTAATAAAATCATTACTAAGCCAGAACAAGGGAGGAGAAACCTGGGGGGGGGGGGGTTTACAATGCTTAGTACTTTTTCCCTGGGATTTGTTCATTCTAGACTAGGAGGCAGCTGAAAAGCAAAACAGTTTTTAATAGCCTCTAAGTGCTTAGGGATCCAGGCATTGGGAGTTCAGGCCTGCCAAAGATTCTGGTGGACCTGTGGGGAGGGTAAGGTAGATACACATTGGGTAAACCCTTACTGTGGAATGAAATCATAAAGAACTGCATCCCAGCCAGTAAGGATGAACAAGAAGTAAACAGACTTCCCCTATCAGATCACCTCTACATTCATTAATTCTAAATTTAAAATAAGATGATTCCATATTGCTGGTTCACTCAGGCTCCTGGTACATATAAATTCTCACCAAAGGAAACATTCTTGACCTCAGTTTATTGCCACAGTTTTACAAGTATAATATCTAGCAAAAGATATAAAAACAACAAGCCACAAGAGAAAATAATTCACATGAGGAAAGCGCATACAGAACACCCACAGTACTACCATATATTGAAGTGGTAAAACCAAAATTATAAAATGACTATACCTCTAACATCCAGGAAGCAAAAGACAAGATTAAAAATTTTAGAAGATAAATAAAAAATATTTTTAAAAGTTTAGCTGGAATTTCTCAAACTGGAAAATATGAGACAAAATTTAGAATTCAAGAGATAGGGCAGAGTAGAAACAGCTGAGGAGAAAATGAATGATTAAGGCAGACCAAAGAAATAATCTAGAATGAACAACTGAGATTCACGAAGGTAGAAAATATAGAATAGGGAAAACAAAACAATGATAAGGCCTATCTAGGTCTAGCTGGAATCCATGAAGAAAAATAATAGCTTATAACACTGCAAAACTGATAAAAACATGGTCTTACTTTCATAAAAGCCCACAAGCAGAATAAGAAAGCAACACTGATCACATCACAGAGATAAGAAATTTTTTTGTCTAATAACTTATTTCTCAACAGAAACAGTAAGTTCCAAGACAAAGGAATCATAATAAAATCTCATCAAAGAATCCCTCATTCAGAAAACATACCCTTTCAAGAATAAAAACGACATAAAGATATTTTTAGGAAAGTAACAGTGGAAGGCATAATTCAAAATTCTAAAAGGTGTTCTTCAGAAGAAAGATCCCAAATGAGGGTTAGAAACATAAGAAATGAAGTACAATAAAATGTTAAGAATATGTGGAAACTCAAATATTAACATAAAAAAATAGTTGTATAGTATGGGTTTAAGATAGTATGGGTTTAAAATGAGAATCAAATGGAAGCAATGGTATATAAATTGACAACTGGCTAAATATTACTCATATATTCTATAGCCTTTAAATCATGTGGAATGAAGGTAACTTATTTAAGACACTGGTAGTTCAAAGATGCATACTGAAAGTCTCTAGGAATCTAGAAACCACTAAAAACAAGTGGAAAAGTACACAACTTCCAAGTTTATAAAAGGAGAATAAAAAAAGGAAATCCAAAAGATGGTTGAGAGAAAAAGAAACAGTCATACAAATAAGATACATAAAATTAATAACTTCATTAATTAGATTAGATGTTAAATGTACAAAGATTGATGACTGGGTATGATATAGAAATGGTAATAAAGATAAAAAAGATCATATAAATCAAATCTGGTGTAGTTATATTACCATCAGATTAAGTAGACTTTAAGGCAAAAGGCATTGCTAGAAATAATGTATTAATACAATAGTAATTAGATCAATTCATTAGAAAGATACAAGATTGTATTCACCTAATATGGCATCAAAATATATAAAGAAAATTTGATAGAACTCAGGGAGACAACCTACAATCATGGTGGGCGATTTAACAGAAAGGTAAATCAGAAAACTTACAGCTCTAAAAATGTATTTAGGAGTTAAAGACTGAAAAACTAAAAAGCTGAATATCCATCTCAAGAACTTAGAAAAATCAGCAAATTGAACCAGATTTTTTTGCAAATTTTGTAGGAAGAGACAAAAAGTAATGACAAAAAAAAAAACACAAAACTTTCCATTCACAGTTGTTAGGAATTATATTATCTTTGTATAACAACCTAAGGTTTATTAAGAATTAAACTATAGGTTTTAGTAACCTAAACCCATTTTTAAACTTATCACTATAAAAAAAATGCATTCTAAATCCTAGGGAAGTAACTTACATAATCTGAGAAAATAATTATCCATAAATTGAAGGTCCAATGAAGATTTTGGACCAACAGCAAAGATCAAGATAGCTCCTATCCTTAGAAATGTTCACACGGCTTTCATACTTAGGAAAATACTCCTTTAAACATATACATCTTTAATCAGCAACAAATTAACAACATATGCTTAAGAGCTAGTCACCTTTTTCTCTCTCTTCATCACTAGCCATAGCTTCCCAATCATCCAATCCAGCATCCTCAGTTTCTTCTTCCTCTTCTGGAAATAAGTTTTAATCAAAGACACAAAAGTTATCTAGCAATATGAGACTGCCAACAGAAGAAAATGGGACAGTACAGAAATGTTTATGCAAAAAAAAAAAAAACAAAAACATAATTATCTTTGAAATTACCTAAATACAGCTAAAAAGTTGCAATTTTACCATTACTAAATACTTCAATTTCCTTCTGAATATACCACATTAAACAACCAGATTTTGTATTTGAAGTAACTAAGATATTAGAAATTCGAACACTGAAATGTTCCTTCAGTTCTTGAAAAAGGTACATGATCACACTCAGTTCTTGAGGACAAATGAAATTTCACATATCTTTTTTTCCTAATCTTTCAGCTTATACTTTAAAATTTATTTTACTTTACCTTCCACAATACATGCAGATACTATATGTAAATTACATGATCGAAATATAAAATTACACACTTCCCCATTTGAAAATAAAAACAGATTATCATGTGTATTACCCCAGAGCACTCAGAAAGGTACAGTTTTGAACATTAGTGATTTAACAAATGATGACTTTTTTTTAAAACTGAAATCTAAGTAAAACTATTCTAAAATGAAAGATGAAGGTAAGACATGTGGTATTTGCTTCCTTATAAAAACTGTCAACAAGTTTGAAAAAGCCATCTTGAGGAAGAGATAATGAGAACATTACTAAAATATTCTTCTACATTAGCAATTCTTTCAAGTGCTACAAATAACACTAAAATAGTGAACTACTATCAAGCATATCAACCTAATAATTTTCATCATTCTATGTTGAAGTGGGCTCAGATAAATGATCCACTTTATAGTGTAAACAGGAAGGGGGAAAAGAAGGGACGCTATTCTTCAAAAAGTTTCCAAGGATTCTTAAAAGTGTTTGTGTATTATCTAAAACTTCAGTCTATCATCTCTTGATTTGACCAAACATACATTTAACTCTATACTGGCTCTGCTACTAATATCTAGTCATAAGAATTAATAACATTTCTTATGTCTTTTAAAAATCCATACACACCCAAGTTTACTTTTATTTATAAATGTGTTTTATTTGCATACCATTGATTTACAACACTGTATGATTTAAGGAGTCTAGCCCTTATTCAATCAAATGTATGTGTAACCACTGTCTTTTCTCTTAAGAACTTTTTTTCTTAGAGGATACTTTCTACAAATTAAAAATGATTAAGTTGAGTCTATTTCTGATGGAAAAATTTGCTTCTACAGGATTAAGTGACTTCAGAACTTCTTGCCATGACCTAAGATTTCTGATCCATAAAATGATCAAAAAAATGTTAAAACCTCTATCATCTGTATAAAACATTTTGCTGACACTACTGAAAAAAGCAAAATTAAAGTCTTGATGCTACACTTCTTTGAAGTGAAATGAAAACTATCATCTAGAGAAAAGAAAGCTATACAGATATCTGATAATGATAAGACACTTCAATTCTATTATTAGTAAGTTATTAATTAGCTAATGTTACTGGCCTGGTTCAACAGGAGGTGGTAGGTCCTCTTTTTCTGGTATTCCTTGTTCCACAACTTCTATAGCAGAACTTAATTCTATTGGTTCAGACACTAAAAAAGGACATAAGTCAAGTTAATACTTTTTCATTGTGTACCTCCTTTTAAGATATTCCTAAGTGTTGCATAAAAACCAGTCTTACAAACCTGACTTCTTCAGCAACTTTAGAAAACATTTAAACATCAGTCATGTGTTTTATCTGAAACTAGTTTTTCTTTATAGTCAAGGGGGGAAAATGGAAAATTATAGTAGGCTGAAAGTAAAGAAAGAAATAAATACTTCAATTTTTTAAAAGATACTTATTCACAGGGTAGAATCCAGGTGTTTTAAACAAAAAGTACTCTACCACTAGCCTATTGTTAGAATGAGTTGACAATGCTAAATAACAGTAAGAAACAAATTATAGAAAATATTTCAATACATATTTCTGACTTGATTTCATTTTATAAGAATACGTTTTGAAATTAAGGCAAAGGCAAACAAAATTGTTTCTAAATAATAGGTATTCTATATACAAACCTTCCTTATTTTCTAGCTGCTGTGGTGATTTTTTCTTCTTTTTATCTTCATAAATTGGCCTTTTCTTTGGTAAAGAGTCTTTTGATGGCACCTCAACACCTGAGAGATAAAAAATGGACAACTTCAGTTATTGATACTCACATGTCACTTAAGAAATACATCTTTAAAATTTTTACACTTACCTTTTAATCACCTTACAGATTAAAATATAGACCATTTATGGAACTATCTTTTTGACATAAGGCATTTTAAAATTTACATATCATAAAATATTTTTACAAGCACAGTTATGCAACCACCACGTAAAAAAGGTACAGAGCAGTTACATTACCAGTACACTTCTGTATAGTCAAACCCCACTCATATCCTTAGTACTTCCTGACAACCACTAAGCCATCTCAAAATATTTTGTCAAAAATGTCATAGAAATGAAACTTTATATATAGAGAGTCTGGTTTCTGTTGTAATAGATTTGAGGCTCATTCTTATTGCTGTATGTACCAACTTATCAATCTGTGTCATTACATTGTACTGATGTAACACAGTTCTTTTATTCATTCAACAGTTGGACATGAGGTGTTATAACTTAACAATTTTAAAGAAAGACTCTGTACACATTTATTTGCAGGTTTTCATATGAACATTTCTGTGTAATAAATATTTTGGAGTGGGAATAACATAACATTAAGTAAATCTATTAATGTACAGCAAAATAAGTTCTCCAAAGTGACATTACAATTATGCTTCCCTATAGGGAAGCATATGCTTCACATATGGAGAACCTTAATTATTCTGTTCAAATCTTTTGCCCATTTTTAAATATAGTAGTTGGTTTTCTTATAATTGAATTTTGGGTTACCTTTATTATTCTGGCTATTAATCTTTTTACAAATTAACTGATGTACAGATAATTTGTATATATTCTCTCAGTGGTATCTTTTGCAGAGCAAATGTTAATTTCCTTAGTTTTGTTACTTTTTTCTTTATAGGTTAAACTTTAAAAATCACAAATCTTCCTTCTCTAACACAATGTCACAAAGACTTTCTTTTATGTTTTCCTTTATATTGATCTATGCTCCATTTTGAGTTTTTATATAATAAATGAGAGTTTGGAACTAGGTAAGGACTTTTTGGCATACAGATTTCTAATTGTTGCAATACTTCTTGTTGCCAAAACTACTATAGAGAGGGGGAAAATATGAAGACCAATACCTTTTTTTTTTTTTTTTTTAAAAAGATTTATTTGTGCATACAGAATGGGGTACAGGCCAGAGGCTCAGGGGCGGTGAGAGGCTTCACCAGAGACAGAGTTGGGAACAACAGAACAGGCAGATCGAGGAAGTACACTGCTGAGGGGAGCAGCGGGTGGGTCAGGAGAGGTCTGCCACACCATGTGGTCACCTCCGGGGCAGGTGGGAATCGAACTCATGCGGAAGCAGCTCCAGATTCTCAGTGCTGTGCTTTAACCCACGGTGCCACCAGGGAGGGCCAGACCAATACCTTTTTTAGTAACAGGTAACTCTAGTTTACAATATTGTATAGATTTCAGGTGCACAATTTCTCACCTCAAAAACCATATGTAATACACCACATCCACTACCAAATGTCCACACACACTCTGTTGTTCTGCTGATCTATTTGTTTATCCTTTTGCCAGTATCAGTGTCCTGATTACCATGGCTTTATTGAAAGTGTTGAAAGCTGATAGTTGTGAAATATTTCAAATTTGTTCTTTTTCAAAGATATTTTGGCCACTCTAACTCCTTTATCTTTCCACATATATTTTAGAAATAAATTATAGATATCCACAAAATAGTCTGCTACAATTTTGACTAGCACTGCATTGAGCCTACCGATCAGTTTGAGAGAAATGATAGCTAGCAGTAACAAGTTATCCAATCCCTAAGTAGCCAACATCACACACAGAGATAATTGTTTTATTTTCAGTGGTGCTGCTACTACATCTTCTGATCACAAATTTCATTAGCTATCTTTTGTTCAAACTATCAAATTTATGAACTAAATTAACAAGACAATTCAATTCAACAGCGTGAAGTAACCTGTTATATATTGCAGACTAGTATATTCATTGATTCCTTTAATAAGAAATTTTGGATTTTAAAAGATACAGTAAACAACCCTCCCTAGTGGTGCAGCTGGTTAAAGCACAGCACTGCGTAAATGACCTCAGCCGCTTAGGTGGGAGTTCGATCCCCACCCAGGAGGTGATCCTGAAGGCGCAGCAGACCCCTCCTGGCTCACCTGCTGCTCCCCTAAGCAATGTACTTTGTCAATCTATCTGTTCTGCTCCCCACACTGACTATGGTGAATCCTCTCACCACCCTTGCACCTCTGGCCAGTGCCTCAGTTCTGTATGCATAAAATACATAAATCTTTCTTTAAAAAGGTAAGTAAAACATGACACAAAACATTTAATTTTTAATGAAAATAAATTTATAATATGTAAATAATGTCTGCACTGCCATCAAAGATGCCCATATCTTAGTCCCCAAAACCTGTGAAAAGGTTATGTAACATGGTAAAACAGATGTTGCCGATGTTAAGATTAAAGACCTTAAAATAGAAGAGAGTAACCAGATAAGCTCAATCTATCACAATACACTGAAAATTAAGAATCTGTCAGTGAAATATAGACTGCAGTCAGAGGGAGATGTGACTGTGGAAGAATGGACAGTGATGCCACACTGGTGGCTAGCCATAGAATGCATAATAAGGAAGAGTCACACAGATCAGTTTATATCTTAGCTTTGAGACTTCAAAGGCAAGCTGTTTAAACTTTCTGAATTCATTTAACCACCTATATGATGAGAAAGAAAATATGTGCAAGTTTTTTTATAAGGAAACTGTCAAGAGTTTATAACTCAATTACATACTAAATAACATTAAATGGTAGCTATTACTGTAATTACAGAGTAAGCACCAAAATTACTGTAATACAAAATTCTGAATGTAAGTATAGAAAATTAAAGGAGAGCCTAATATATTCTTTTTAAAAGAGCAAAAACAAGACTTTAAATCATCTTAATATTCAAAAATATAATTAATAGTATGTCCCTTGTGAGCTCTAAACTAAAAGGAATCAAGGTTCCTCAGTTAAATAGATGATTCCAGATCTAGGGCAAAAAGTTGGAAGATGAACTTGGAATTATCTTGTTTTTAAAAAAAGCAAGCAAAAAGTCAGTAAACACTGTGCTTATGTGAAAAAAGTCACAAGGAACAAGCTGAATGGGCATCTGCTGGCCTAGATGACTTCATGAAATAACACTTCAATTACATTCATTAATATAAAATATGCATCCCAAAAAAATCCTCATTGGCCACCTTAGCAGATTGCTAGAACACAAATTTGTTATTCTGAAAATAAAGAAAAAGAATCAAGCATTTTTATACTGGCTTTCCTATCCTATATAAACTAAATTTTAGTTAAAGTTTTTCTTTAGGAAAAACCTAATAAATGCACAAAGAAAAACAGAATATTACAATTCTGCAATAGGGAGAACTTAAGCTGTTATTATCAATTGGCCATTAAAATGATTAGATGAAAAATAGAGAACTTTTAAAATGAGTAACTCTGCCAATACCGAAATCCACTAATCAATTTTAACATTATAATAAGTAACACAACCAGATCATGTACTTCCTAATATGAGGCAATGGAAGTGCACAGCACCAACACCAAGTCATTAAGCTGTAACTCTAAGAAGTTATTATTAACAAAGGATAAAAAGAGAATCCAGCATTTTCAGCAAGTAAATGGCATGCCAAAACTAACAGTGATAGTGGTTATTAGTGAGAGACAGATAGAGCAAACTAAATACAGAGTATGAATATAATCCTGATTTGATTATTACAAAAGACACTTTGGAGACAAAGTAGAAAAAATGGACACAAATCAGATTATACCCAATGAATTAACTTTGCTAGATATAGTAATGTATACTCTACCTGTATTACCAAGTAAAACATCCCTATTTATGAGAGAAACAGACTATATATAGTAAAATAATGTGTCTAGACTTCACCTTAAAATATTTCAGGGGAAAAGCAGGCAGAAGGAGATAAAACAAGATTGCAAATGCTGACAATTAAAACTTGAGTAACTGATACACGGGAACTCATTTTTACTGTAGTCTCCATTTTTGCCTATTTTGGGAGAAAACTTAAGGATAATTTATAGTTTTTTTAAATCATAGTACAGAAGTCAGTTCCCTAAAAATTACATTACCTCACCTACTTAAATATTTCTTTTAATGTTATCACTTTGATTTATTACAGCATTTTCATAGGAATTCTTCATTCAATTCCACTCTACTTTAATCATTATATTGATTTGATTGTCTGAGAAAAACTTCTTGATAGATCAATAAATTAAAAATAATACTTACCCTGAGCTTGTAGAAGTTTAAGGGTAGCTTCAGCTCGGGCTCTGGCTTCTCTCTGGGATTTAGTTAAAAGTTTACCTTCTTTTTTCAAGCGTTCTTTTCTTTCTTTTTCTTTTTGCTTTTTCCTTTCTCTTTTTTCTTGTTCCAATCTTTCCTACATAGTACATGTCAAAAAAAAAATATATTAGCCTAATGAATTATAAAACTTTAATGTAAAACAGGGCCCTCCCTGGTGGCACAGCAGGTTAGAGTGCAGCACTGCAAGCCAGCCACGGCTGCTTCAGCGCAAGTTCAATCCCCAGTCCCAGAGGTGACCCACATCGGGTGACAGACCTCTCCTGACCTGCCTGCTACTCCCCTCAGCAGTGTATTTCATCCATCTACCTGTTCTGCTCCCCATGCTGTCTCTGGTGAATCCTCTCACTCCCCATAGCTCTGGCCTGTACCCTGTTCTATATGAATAAATAAATCTTTTTTAAAAAAACTTAAATGTAAAATAATACAAATTTCAAGTTTCTTGAGAAATTTACAAAATATTGTTAGATTACTAATGAAAATATTTCAAATGTTGTACATAATTACTAATTAACTTCACACTAGACTGTCATGACATTAATTTCTGTAAGAAAAATAATTGAACTTAATTACCATACAACTATGAAATTTTTTTACTTAGAAAGTTAAGAGATATTTTATATCAAAAAGATTTTAAGTTAAACACAGTAAATGCAAATTCATAAAAACATACCTCTTCTTTACGTCTGGCTTCTAATTCTTCAAGTCGTTTTATACGTTCTTCTTCTTCTCTTTTCTGTCTCTCTTCTTCTTCTTTAAGCTTAGCCAAAGCTTCCTGCATAGCTTTAACTGTGGCTTTGCTAGGTCCTTTTTTCTTCTCTTTTTCTTTTTCTTTTTCTTCCTTTTCTCCTTTCTTTTTTTTCTTATCTTTTTTCTTTTTGTCTCCTTCATTGTCATCTACCAAAAATAAGAAGCAGGTGTTTTCAGGTCTATAATGGGACAAAAATGTTACTAGTAACAGACTGGGTTATTTAGGCATCAGGGTATCCTAAGAACTTGAGTATTCAGAGCACTGTACACTTGATTCCCTAAAAGAGCTCAGAACAATTATTTTGCCTCCTTGGAAGCCTAAATGATGTTTCTTTGAGTTGTCCCACGGGCTGCAAAGGTAGCAAGAGCAGCCTGTTAGCAGGGAAAACACAATACTGTATCTAATGTACCTCTAAATCTAGAATCTCTGAATTCCAGCTTAAATTCTGCAGCTAGTTTTGCTTCTGTTAAGAGGGGAATAAGAATGATGCCTAGCTCCAGGAAGGGTGTGGAGGGGGGAAGTGAACTACGATGGAGAACTATCGGCATTTTGGTGATGGGAAAGCCATAGTGACGATACCTGAGGGGAGAAAGCTTATACTGCCAAAAAAAATTAAGGAAGTAAAATCATGGTATCTCATTAAAAAACTTAAAATTTGAAAAAAAAAAAATATGGCTACCTTAACAGGATATTATAACAAAACACAAAAATGTAAATAACCATGCTCACAGATCTCTGCAACACTATACTAAACAACTCAAGTTATGTACATTCATGGTATTTTTACTGAAAGATGCCCAAAAATAATTCTACATTAATATAATTTTCTCTTTAAAATCCCATTATATAATGTTCCAAAGTTTTCTAAAGAAAAATTGTGTGAATCATTTAAATTTTAAAGTATTTTGATTTTGAATAAGGGGAATATTGAGTTAGCTTATTCTTTGATAACTGATTTTGATTCAGAGACACGGCTCATTATTGTTTAAAAGGTAATTTCAACATGTTTTTACTTCCTAGTTCATAGGTTAGATTGGGCTTAAAAAAAAAAAAAAAAAACTATAATGAGGCCCTGCCTGGTGGTGCAGCAGGTTAAAGCACAGCACTAAGAAGCTAAAGCCACTACAGCATGAGTTGGATCCCTGGTCCCGGAGGTGATTCACATGGCATGGCAGACCTCTCCTGAGCCACCCACTGCTTCCCTCAGCAGTGTACTTCGTCAGTTGGACTGTTCTGTTCCCTACTCTATCTCTGGTGATTCCTCTCACGTCCCTGCACCTCTGGCCTGTACCCCAGTTCTAAATAACTAAATCTTTAGAAAAAAAATAAAGAACTCAGTTATTTCCTGGCAAGAGTTATAAGGAAATTTTTTAATCAGGTAATTTCTAGCCTATCATCAGTAAAGAGTTGCTTTCAGCAGCAAAATTCTACAAAAATCCTTTTTTCCATAAACCCATTTGAAATATATTTTATACTACATATACATGTTTTATATATAACAGCTTAAACATGAATATCAACGATTACTTAGATCTAATTTTTAAAAGGCCTTTTACAATTAAGTACCTTTACAGTCAATAACAAATGACTTTGTATGTAATGATCAAAACAGATTTAATGTGAATCAAAATGTCTCCTCAATATTACCAACCTTCAGCAGCTGTGGGAGTCTCTCCTTTCTCTTCCGAGGTAGAGGTTGCTCCAATATCAAGAGTCACTTTTGATTTTATAGCTTCCTCTTCAGATTTCTTTTGAGATTCTTTTTGTTTACTTTGATCTTTTTTCCCAGTTTCTAACTCTTCTTTCTCTTTCAGCTTCCTCAGTTTGGCCTTTTCTTCATCTCGCTTCTTTCTTTCGCGCTCTTTCTTTTCTGCTTTCTTTTGGGCCACTGTCTTAATTTTGAAGGAGGAGTCATCATCTTCATTTCCACTCTCTACATTAGGACATGACTTATTTTTTTGATTTTTTTTCTGTCCTTTCCTAGACTGCAAGAATTCATCTGATTCATCACCACTTTCTCCTGAAGAATTTACTTTGGAACGCTCTTTAGTTCTTTTACTGTGATCTTCATCTTCATCTGACCCTTCCCACCTTTTATTTGATTTCTGAGCTTTCCCTTTGGGCTTTTTATTAAGTTTACTAAAGTCATCATTATCATCATCACTCCCAGAATATATTTCCACTTTTGGTTTCACAGTCTTTTTTGATTTAGAATCTTTATCCTCTAATTCTTCACTATCATTATCATCAAAGCTTTGCTTTTTTCCTTTCTGACCTTTCTTCTTTTTATCGTGTTTAGAAGTGGATTCTTCTTCATTATTTTCTGTTGGCTAAAAAATGTACAGTTTTACTGCATGGTACTGGAATAAGAATAGACATACAGACCAGTGGATTCGAGTAGAAAACCCAGATATAAACCCACGAGTTTATGGACACCTAATTTTTGACAAAGGAGCAAAGAAGATACAATGGAA
>NW_004567121.1:4146817-4151441 GCF_000260355.1 Condylura cristata | reverse complement strand
AAGTGTCTCACTAAGTACACATAAGAATAACTTTCAAAATAATCTCAACATAAGTTCTTTCTACAAGAATATAAGCCAAGTCCCAGAAGCTAGCCTAGGCCTCAGGGACATCCCATATTCACAGCACAGGTCAGCAAGCACTCTGTAGGTACTCTGAAGCAAACACAAATCACCAGTCCACATTTACTATCTTATTCAAATGGAATACAACATATAAGAGGAACACTAAAAGAAAAAAAATACCACTTTTCCATTAGTATGAAACTTACCCAAATACAAAGGATGAAAAAGAAGTAATACAGATAATAGGAAATGTAGATGGGAAATATTTTATCTCCAAATGTACCAACTTTATGAACACAAAATACCTTTATATTACCAAATAAAGCACTTTATAACTATGAAAGGTTTTAAAATACTCTTTCCTAAAAACTATTCCCACTTTGACATTAGAGTTTATAAAACTTAACTGGCATGTTTTGTTGCTCAAGAGTTCCCAAAAGCAGCTCCCTAAAAGTGACACAAGAAAGTATGGGAAACATCAGTCTTTCACCTTTACTGCAGCAGTTTCTTTGTCAGCTTTGATGCCTTGAGCTTCCCAAGATAATTCTTCCAGTTCTTTTAGGATATCATCTTCACTAGAAAAGGATTAAAAATACATTTTGAGGCCTGAACTGGCTTAATAGTGAATCTATGACAAATGCTAAAAAAAACAATTATACTTAAAATATACTTACTCAAAGTCTTGCCTTTTTCTCTCCTTTTTCTTCTTCCCCTTTGGTTTTTGAGGTTCCTGTTCCTTGGCAGCACCAGCTCCCTCTATTTCTGCAGCCAAGGCATCAATGTCATCCTTGGCACTTAAATAAGACAAAAAAGATCCAAGTGTTACTCAAGAACACTCATTCATTTACACAGAATAATAACCTTAACCTTTGAATTTCATGCCCACTGAAAACAAGTAATCTGACATTTTTTATGACAAATACTTAAGTTATATCTATTATCAGTCTCCCTACACCTATTTTCATTAACTTTTTAGGTTATACTAAAATCAGAAAGAGCTACAATGAAGAACTCCAGAAAGGAAAAAAAAGCTACTCAAGAAAATTTTGCTGATACAAGTTTTGTTGCATTTCAACGGAGTTGTTTATAAACAGGGAGAACTTAAAATTAGTGGTTACTTGACAATAACAACATTTATGTATTTGAACAGCTATACACTTTTACCTGGAATAGCAGAAACTTTACAGCTGGAAAAAACATTGAAGATGTAGTTTAATAACCCACTATAAATGGAAAAACCAAGATGCATAAATTTAAATACCTTGAGCAATAGATGACAACATCGAAAATCTAAAGGAACAATTATTTACTAAATAAAACATATAGAACATGCCAAATTACTGAATCAAATCTGCTCAATCTTTGCTACTCCTGCTTTCATTCCTGGTTCCATCCCAACCTGTCCTCATCTACCAGTATTTCTTGGAGTAAAATAAATTAAGTTTCAGTTAAATCTATAAAAAGCCAAGGTCATTGGTCAGTTTGAGAGGTACAAATAAAGGCAGATGAATTCAAATGTATATGTTGACTCACATTGATAGATACCTTGTTACAAAGAACTTTCAGAGAGGTAATTTTAGGATAAATATAACTTTAAGATTGTATAACAAGTCATAGAAAATATAGGATTTATCCTCAGAGAACTTAACAGGAAAGGCAACAGGCAACTGAGCCAAGATTTGCAAGTGCCATTAAATAAAATAATTTAATATTTTTTTATAATGGCCCAAAACTGAAAGGTAGACCTTTTTTGCACCATAGTTTAAACGATGTATTTGAGGGAAATCATGTAACCTGAACTTCTGCAATGGTACCACATTTGGAAAGAGAAAGGCAAGTACTTCCTAGTAGAGAAAACTGAAAAGTACTGAAAAAGGAATAGGAGTTAGCAAATGGGGATGTGTGTATCACATACAATGAGTACAAAAACCTAAAAGCAATAAAGCATATGGTACTTCAGAAAGGCTCACAAAAAGGGGACCAGTTGAGAAGCTTGTTTGTGTGTGTGTAATGTTACACATTTCATTACCCTATGCAGTATCTAAGAAACCAGGAAATGAAATGTAAAGTAGACAGCAGATTTTGAGCAATCTTTCTAGGTGACGGTAAGTCAGATTTGAAGAGTAGTTTTTTTATAGATGAAGAAACAGACAAAATAATTTGTCCAGAATCACACAAGGCAGATGTGGGATTTGAACCCAGAAAGTTGACTCCATAGTCAGAACTCTTAACCCTGAAGACAACAAAATTTACATTTTAGAAAGCTACCTTTGGTATGAGTAAGAGATCAGAATCTCAACTAGTCAGGAAGCAAGAAGACCAAGTTTTAATTATGTTAATTATGATGAAAACAATGAACAATTGATTTGCAGCAATGGCAGGCAAGTTGAGGATGTGAGTAGATTTAATTTTAAGGGGATTAAGAAGCAAAACTTAACTGAGTTATAGAAGGAGAAAAAAGATTGTAGAATTACTGAATGTAGAAGGAGAGAAAAAAGAAGGTAAGAATCAAAGATAATTCTCAGATATCAACAGGTAATAAGAAACAAGTCTGAAATGAAAAGAAAAAAAAAAGAAAGAAAGAAAGAAAGAATCTTAAGTCTGGTCCAGCATCAACCAGCATCTCCAAAAGATCTCTACCAACATTTCCTATTGCAACATTGAGAACAGGGTGAAATGGGAAGGTAGTTAATAACTGAAGCTTGTCACCTCACCTCCAAAAATGTGTCAGCATGCAGTCATCACAAACTAGCTTAAAAGATCTTCTTGTGAGGAAATGCAGATGGTCAACAAGCATATGAAAATATGTTCAACATCACTTGTAATAAGAGAGATGCAAATTAAAACCGCAATGAGATTCCACCTCACCCCAGTGAGAATGGCACATCTTAAAACAAGTAGCAACAGCGATCTTTGGCGAGAGTGTGGAGAAAAAGGAACTCTCCTGCACTGTTGCTGGGAATGCAAACTAGTACAACCACTATGGAAAACTGTTTGGAGGTTTCTCAAACTGCTAAAAATGGACCTTCCATATAACCAGCAAACCCACTCCTAGGTATCTACTCAAAAGACACAAACATTGATTCAAAAAGACACCTGCATCCCTATATTTACTGCTGCTTTATTTACAATAGGAAAGACATGGAATCAACCCAAATGCCTAAAAGTAAATGGCTGGATTAAAATGTGGTACATATACACAATGAAATATTACTCAGCAACCCAAAAAAAAAAAAAAACACACATGCCTTTTGCAGCAACATGGATGGAGCTGGAAGGGATCATGCTTAGTGAAATAAGCCAGAAAGAAAAAGAAAAATACCAGATGTTTTCACTCATAGCAGGAGCATAAAGGACTAAGGGGAAATATAATAATAATAATATACCAGAGACATTTTACAGGGTGGAATGGGGAATGGGATAAAAAATGGAGGGAGAGTGTGTGGGACTATGATGATGGCACATGGGTGAATTAGCGATGGGAAGTTCACAGGGATTACAAATGAGATGGAAAAAGGCACACAATGATGTAAAAATGAAATGTTATAATAAAAAGAGATGATCTTGTATATACTGAATACTCATCAACAGATTTCTCTACAAGTATATAAGAGTATGTCAGTATGCTGCTGTGTCTGAAACACTCTGGTCAGTAATAAAAGATTAACAGTTTTTGAGTGATTTTATATTATCACACATTGTACTCTTCAACCACTAAATGAAACATTAAGAACCTTAAGAAGCTTAAAGATGATCAATAATTTACAAAAGGACACAGTTAGAAAGTAATACTAGGAACTTAAGTCCAAATCTGCTACCAGCTTGTACTTCTTCCTATTGGGAAATATGAGTTATTTGAGAATTTAAAAAAACAGCTATAAGATATACACATCTTGACTTAACTAAGAATTGAATCTAAAATCCAGTCATATAGCCCAGCCAGTATTTGGCATGGGTAGTTTCCTCCCCTGAAGCTGTTATAATGGTTATTCATGTTATAGTTCATAGTCCCAATTTACTTTTATTTAAAGGCTACAAAAATAACAGTTTTCCATGCACTTATTCACCATTCACATGTACAATTCAATGCAATGTCTCTTCATTCTACTTAATGTCACCTTATTTCACCCATCTTCTGATTGGATTTTCTTTTAATATTAAGCGTAGATAACTCTTTGTTATAGCTATGAATTGTTAGCCAATATATGATTTACATATATAGTAAGACCTCACATTCAACAGTAAGTTTCCGAGAACTGCATGTTTAAGTGAAACAATATATAATGAAACCAGATGCTCAATTAACACACTATCTTTCAATCTTGACCAGAATCTCCACCCTCCCATCAACATTGTAAGAAAATATTACTTGAGGTCCTACTAGTTTCTTCCCATCTGTAGCTTATCTTTTCATCTACTTAGCCATTTTTACTGCTCAAAAGATTTTTTTTTATTAAAAAGTTTATTTTTACATCATTTTTCACATTTTTTTTTTCATCTCAATTGTAATCCCCACGGGTTTCCCATCACCAAATCACCCCTGTGCCACCACCATAGTCCC
>NW_004567121.1:4112948-4146642 GCF_000260355.1 Condylura cristata | reverse complement strand
AGTTGCTGCAAAAGACATGTGTTTCTCTTTTTTGGTTGCTGAGTAATATTCCATTGTATATATGTACCACATCTTTCTAATCCAGTCATCTACTTTTGCTCAAAAGATTTTTATCAGAACAAATATTTTGAAATTCAAGAGGCACCTTTTCATAAACAGTTTTTTCTTTATGCATCATACTTTTGATGTCAAGACTAAGAAATTTCCACCAAGCCCTATCTCCTGAAGATTTTTCTTAAGTTTTATCTTGTAAAAGTTGTGTGAACATTTTATACTTAAATCCATATTCCACACTGATCTTTCTTTTGTTTATGGGTATTAACTGTTCCTGAACATTTGTTAATTAACCACACCACACTGAATTGCTTTTGCAATTTATCAAAAACATTCAACATTTGTATTTCTGAGTTCTCTATCCTGCTCTACCAATCTGTTTCTTTCCTTCTGACACTGTTTTGAAGTCTCAAAATCAGGTGAAGTGATATGATCCTTAAGCCTCTTCTTTCTTTCCTTGCCTTTTCTCCAATCTCTGGGAAAGCTTTTTTTTTTTTCACCTCTAAATATATTAAAGATTTTTTGGGTATATTATCAAATTGAAGTAGTTTGCCTCTATAGTTGCTAGTTTTATCATCATTGAGCTGTGAATTTTGTTAAATGACTTCTGCATTAATCACTATTTTTTCCCTCCAAACCTTAAATATGATTTACATTGATTTCTGAATACTGGACCAGGTTTGCAGCCCCTGAATTCACTGTACTTGTCTATGGTATATATTTCTTTATACAGAATGCTAAGATATTCAATTTGTGAATATTTCATCCACAACTTTTGCTGCCTACATGCACGCTGATAATAGTTTTCTTAGATGTACTATCTTTAGTTTTGATTGTCAAAGTAGTACTGGTTTTATGAAAAGAATGGGGAGGAGTGTGTTATTTTCTGGAATTGAGTATACAGAATTGGTATTAATTCTTTAACCATTTGGCAGAAATCTTCTGTAGAACCAAGAGACTGGAGATTTATTTCTTAAGACATTTGAAATGCAGTTTCCTAATAAGTACTATTATACTTAATAAGCATAACAGTATACTTAATAAGTTCAAATTGTCTATTTTATCTTGTTGAGTTTTTAATAATTTGTACTTTAAGAAATCAGTCTACAACTAGCTATCAAATTTGTAATATAGAATTGTTTATAGTATCTTTTTATACTTTTGATGTACATTTATAGTTATATCCCTACTTTATCCCTGAAAATGCCTCTATCTAGTAAATAAATTGATCAGTAGTAACCTAAACGAGAAACCATTAGGTCTGGTAGTTTTATTGGTAAATAAATTGATCAGTAATAACCTTCTAAAAGAGAAACCATTAGGTCTGGTAGTTTTATTGGTGAAGTATAAAATTTTAAGGGGGAAAAAGTGAGACTAATTTTATAAAATGTCACCTAGAAAATATAAGTCATCTTCCTGATTCATTGTTGATGCCAGCATTACTCTAATAACAAAATTAAAAATAGCTTAAGAAAGGAAAATGACAAATATCTCTCATAAATACAAATATAAAATTCCTCAACAAAGTACAAACTGAACTCAAAAATATATGTATAACAAATTATACATCACGATCAAATGGAATTTATTTCAGATATGCAAGATTTGAATACTCTAAACTGGATGCCAAGAAAATAGGTAATTTAGATGAAATAGATTCCTAGAAAGACAAACTAATAAAACTGATTCAAGAACTAGAAAACCTGAGTATGCCTGTAATAAAAATAATTATTGGGTTACTTTTAAAATGTCCCACTAAGAGGGCTTCCCTGGTGGCTCAGCGGGTTAAAGCACAACACTAAGAAGCTAAAGCCACTGCAGCATGAGTTCAATCCCCGCCCCGGAGGTAACACACATGGCCCAGCAGACCTCTCCTGACCTGCCCACGACTCCCCTCAGCAGTGTACTTCATCAGTCGGCCTGTTCTGCCCCCAACTCTGTCTCTGGTAAATCCTTTCACTGTCCCTGCATCTCTGGCCTGTACCACAGTTTTGTATGCATAAATAAATCTTAAAAAGAAAGTCCCACTAAGGCCCACTCGTGAATTCTCTGACACATTTAAAGATTTAATCTGAATCCTTCACAAGCTCTTTCCAAAAACTGACATGCATATACACCAGTATTATCCAGAGATCTAAACTAGACAAAGACATTAAATCTTGGACTTGCACATACTATCAAACCAAATCCAACCACATATAAAAAAGATTATACACCATGACAAAATGTAATTTACTTTATGAGTGCAAGGTTGGTTCAACATGACAAAGCAATGTTATCAACCACATCAACAGGCTAAAAAATATGATCACATCACAATTGATACAAAAATGCATTTTGTAACAGAAAATAGATTCTAGAGACATGACTAATATGAGCAACACAGAACCTGGATGAAATTCAAAATATTTAAATTTTTGAAAAAAGGGCAATTTAAAGACAGTTAAAGGGCAACCCACATAATGGGAAAACTATCTAAAAATCATGTATCTGATAATGTATCAATAACAATAAAAATCAATTGAAAAATAGGTCCTCCCTGGTGGCGCAACAGGTTAAAACACAGCACTAAGAAGCTAAAGGCACTTCTGCATGAATTAGATTCCCACCTACCCAAGAGGTGACCACATGGCATGGCAGACCTCTCCTGATCCACCCACTGCTCCCCTCAGCAGTGTACTTCATCAGTCGGCCTGTTCTGCTCCCCACTCTGTTTCTGGTGAAGCCTCTCACAGCCCCTGAGCCTCTGACCTGTACCCCAGTTCTGTATGCACAAATAAATTTTTTTTAAAAAATCAATTGAAAAATAAAGGATCTGCATGGACTATTTTCCAAAGATAAACAAATGACCAGCAAGTAAAGATGTTCATCATCATTTGTTGAACACTGGTGTAATGAAAACCAAAATAAAGCACCACTTCACAAACATTAGGAAGATAGCAAAAAGGAAAAAAATGTTTCATTAACCCTGTACACTGCTGCTGGGAATGTAAAGTTGTGGAGCCACGAAAGTGTGATTCCTCAAAAAATTAAATATTGAATTACTTATGTCCTACCAATTTTACCTTTAGGTAGATACTCAAAAGAACTAAAAACAGGAATTCAAACAAATACACACAAATGTTCACAGTAGCACTATGCACAAATAGCTAAAATGTGTAAACCATTAAAGTGTTCTCATCAAATACTACACACTTAGGATAAGATACCAATACTGAATGGCCATTCCTTAACCAAAATCTCATTATGTAACCCATGGCTGCATATATTAATACAATGGTATAGTATTCAGCCACAAAAGCAAAATAAGTTAACCATACATTCTACAACATGGAAATGGCTGTTTCATCAGTACCAGATCTCCCTGGAGATGGGGGTAAAGAAATGTTCTGAAACTAGACAAGACTTAAAATTGTGAAATGTGAATGAACTAAAAGCAACAGAATTGTACGTTTAAAATGTTTAAGATTGTCATGTGGATTTCACCTCCAAAATTCCAAAACTTATCACATAATTCAATTCATGCCAATCCTAATAGCACTTACAACATTCAGGAATGAAATCTGCTGACTAGCAAAAAAATTTTGCCATTAAGCCAAACAACATCACAAGTGTAGGGGCCACTTATAAACCTCTTTAATCATTTCTTTCCATTCTAACTGCCTGTAGGTTAAGACAGCAAAATTACAAGAATTTTGACTTCAAAAGAAAAAATACATTTAAAAACTTTTAACCAGATGTCTACAATTGTGACTTTGTTAAATTATGAATTACATACCACAATGAAATGTAGTGTTGATTTTGTTTACAACCTGATTTGAATAAACCAACTATAAAATTATGTGATTAGAAATTTAAAATATAGGCTAAATATTAAGTATGAGAAAATATGTTAATTGTACTAAATAGGATATGTAGTATACAAGGAAACATTTATAGAAAAAAGTTACGCTCTCTATAAAATTAATTAGTAAAAATGTAAATAAATGATAGCAATGATTAAGTTTAGGTAATGAGTATATGAGGATGTATTATGCTGTTCTAATTTTCTGCTTGAAAATTATTTTTTTAAAGATTTATTTATGCATACAAAACTGGGGTACAGGCCAGAGGTGCAGAAATGGTGAAAGGATTCACCAGAGGCAGTGGGGAGCAGAACAGGTGGAATGACGAAGTACACTGTAGAGGGGAGCAACGGACGGGGCAGGAGAGGTCTGCTGTGCCATGTAGGTCACCTCCGGGGCCATGTGGGTCACCTCCGGGGCCATGTGGGTCACCTCCGGGGCCATGTGGGTCACCTCCGGGGCCATGTGGGTCACCTCCGGGGCGGGGATGGAACTCATGCTGAAATGGCTTTAGCTTCTTGGTGCTGTGCTTTAACCCGCTGCACCACCAGGGAGGGCCCTCTGTTGAAATTTTTGAAGTTGTAAAGTTTGGATTAAAAATATTATGAAGTTAGAAACAAAACAAAACAAAAAACCAGAAAACTCTGCTCACAATAGTATGTATACATTCTAACCCAGTACGAGAAGAAATTTTAAAAAGGAAAGAAAACAGAAATAAAGGTTGCCAAAACTGTTACAAATTGAAAACAACACAGCTGAAATAAAGTCAAATACACCATTAACCACATTCAATGTTAAGTGACATGGAATATGTTACCAAATGGTAGTGAAAAAAATTCAATTTCATAATGTAGCCAAAAGCTCTAAAGCAAGTATAAAAAAAGGCTAAATGTGGAAAAATAGAATCCCTAACAAAACTCTCTCAAAAACAAAACCAGCACATCAAATCCAAAGTATAAAAAAGAATTACACCATGACCAGGTGGTATCTTAGATTGCAAAATTGGCACAACACCTGAAAATTAACGTATGACCACTTCAATAGATAAAGAAAAGGCATTTGACAAAATCCAATACTCTTTCATAGTAAAAAATGTACTCAACATACCAGGATTAGACAAAAACTCCTTAACCTGATAAAGGCCACCTACAAAAACATTTAATGGGGACTGAAATCTTTTCCCTCTAAGAAACAAGGACTGCGCACTCCCATTTTTATTCTTAGTAAAAAATGTACTCAACATACCAGGATTAGACAAAAACTCCTTAACCTGATAAAGGCCACCTACAAAAACATCTTATTTAATGGGGACTGAAATCTCTTCCCTCTAAGAAACAAGGACTGCACACTCCCATTTTTATTTTTTATTTTTTTTTTTAAGATTTATTTATTTGTGCATACAGAACTGGGGTACAGGCCAGAGGCTCAGGGGCGGCGAGAAGCTTCACCAGAGACAGAGTGGGGAACAGAACAGGCAGATCAACAAAGTACACTGCTGAGGGGAGCAGTGGGCGTGTCAGGAGAGGTCTGCCATGCCATGCGGCCACCTCCGGGGCAGGCGGGGATCGAACTCATGCGGAAGTGGCTTTAGATTCTCGGTGCTGTGTTTTAACCCGCTGCGCCACCAGGGAGAGCCCCCATTTTTATTCTTACAATCAAAAGGTGCCCACTCATTTTTATTCTGCCATTAACAAGTGTTAATGAAGGTGTGGATAAGATGGAATTCTAATACAAGTTTTTAATAACTATTAGTTGGAATAAATGTAAAATCAAGTAACAGCTTTGGCAATTCCTGAAAAAAAGTAAAATTGCTTGACAATTCCTGAGAAAGTTAAAACATAAGAATTATCCTGAAACTCAGCAATTTCACTCCCAAGTATATAATCAAAAACTGAAAACATGTCCACACAATAACTTATGCCAGAATTTTTATAACATATTATTTTCCATAGCCAAAAAGTGAAAACCCAATGTCCAACTAATTAATGGCTAAACAGAATGTTAAAATATAAACAACTAGGTCCCCCCCATAGGGCAACGGGTTAAAGCACAGCATTATGAAGTTCTCGCAGCCACTGCAGCACAAGTTAGATCCCCAGCCAAGGTGGTGATCCACATGATGCAGCAGACTTCTGTCTCGCTTGCTGCTATCCTCAGCAGAGTAACTTCACTGATCTGCCTGTTTTGCTCCCCACTTTTCCTCTGGTAAATCCTCTCACCTTCTGCAACTCTGACGTGTACCCCAGTTCTGTATGCATAAATCTTTATAAAACATGTATATAAAGAATCATAGAAGAAACTCCAACTGTAATACCAACAGTCAACATATATCAGTTGCTAACCACACCTCAGCATAGGAAACTAATGAAATAATGGGATAATTTTAATTGAGTTAAAACAATGCTCAATTGTTATTTTTGAGGAACTTCTACACAAAGTTTATGGTTTGAGTGAAATTTCACAAAAATTTTCTATTTCAGTAGAAATATAAAACCTTAACTTTAGTAAGAATTCTGTCACCAAAAGACTTGAAAAACAGTTTCTAAAAGTGATTGCTACCTGAGTGAGTGCAAAGCAGAACACTCTGAAAGGATGCAACTAATATTTACATTCTATGTCTAAAACGGGGGAAGGCATGAAATATTAAGTTACCATCGCCTTCACTTTAAATAAGAGTATGAGATATGCCATTTATTCAACTAAGGTTAGAGGAGAAATGTTCTTTAAAGAAATGGTGGCAGTGATCAAGACAATGACTGTCATTTCTCTATCCTCCCGCCTTTTTAAATTTCGTAACAATTTTTTTTTTTTTAAGATTTATCTATGCACACAAGAACTGGGGTACAGGCAGATGTACCAGGGGAGGAGTGGTAAGAGGGTTCATCAAGGACTGAGTGGGGAACAGAACAGGCAGACTGAAATACACTGAGGAGAGCAGTAGGTGAGACAGGAGGGGGTCTGCCAAGCCATGTGGGTCTTCCCTGGCCTGGGCAGGTAATTTGTGCTGCAGTGGCTTCATATAGCTTTGTAGTTTACACCACTAGGGAGGGCCCAAGTTCTTAATCTTTCAACAGTTGCTTCACTAGTAAATATACTATGAAGCGATTAACTCTGTAAAGTCTGTATCTTGGAATATCAGAATTTTAAAAAATTGAGGTAGCATAGGTTTACCCATTTACCATATGATTCAAATGCACAGGATCAGACCTCCTCAGGTGCACGTCACCAAACCACACTCATCAAGGCATCCTCAGCCCTCCACCAGAGCCCACTGTACCGCCCTTGCCCCCACCTGTAGCTTAATTCCACAGTAAAATTTCTATTATTAGTGATTTTGTCTGGCCATGTTTTGTTACTCTATATTCCACACATAAGTGAAACTACCAACTATTTGTCCTTCTCCTTCAGGTTTATTTAATGTAACATGATCCCCTCGAGTTCATCCACATTGTCACAAATGACCCAGAGATTCCTTTTTTAATAACAGAATTCCATGTTGTGTAAGTGACTCGTATTTCTAAACCACAACTCTGTCCTTGGCCACTTGGGTTGCTTCCATAACTTGTTTATTGTAAACAGAGCTGTAAGGAACATACAGAAACACAGCTATGCCTTCCAGTTAGTGTTTTTACCTTTATTGGGAAGCTACTTAGGAAATTGCTGGGTGATATGGTCGAATTCTCTTTAATAGTTTAAGAAACTTCCATACAATTTTACACAGAGGTTGATCCAATTTATATTCCCATCGATTTATGAAGATTCCCTATTTCCACACATTGAACAACACTTGTTTTTGGTCTTTTTTAAGATGGACTATTCTCACAGGTGTGAGGTGGTAACCCATTCTGATGGTAATTTTCTATTTCTCTGTTAAATGATGTTGAGCATCTTTTCATTTGCCTGTTAGACATCTGTATGTCTTCTCTGGAGAAATGTCTTGCTTTTCTGCCCATTTTTGATTGGATTACCTTTCTTCTTGTTGCGTTACATGAGTTCCCTATACATCTTGCTATCAGTTCCCTGCCAGATGTAATATGCAAATATTTTCTCTTATTCAGAGAAGAGAATATTAGGATATCTTAAAACAGAATATCTTAAATTAACACATAAAACACAGTTAACAAAACAAAAAAACCCAAAGGTACTGGAGTCAAGTTTGGCTTAACAGCTGAGAGACTAAATCTCAGGTACCTGAGTATGCTAAATATTGGTTCCCTCTTCTATGTGTTATATAGCAGTTCTATCTTTATACCTTTTGTTTCCTCCTAGCTTCTGAAACAAGTTAAAATATGGTTATTGGTCCCATACTAAGAGGTTTTTATCAATAAAATTACATATATATTCTAGTGGCTGCTAGCGTAAGCAATGTTCGGTGACTACGTCAATACTATTTAATAAGAGTTTAAAATACACTTATCTTTTGTAACAATTTCTTAGTGTCACAGGCATAAATCAGAAAAGGAGGAAGGAGTCATTTGTATGTCACTAAGACATTTGTATACTGCCATTATGCTGCTTAGTTTTCTCCATTTTTCACAAGCCTTTACTACGCAGTTACATATTACCTCAAATTAATAGTCTAACCACAATTTAGACCTCACTTTTTGCACAGTTATTCTAGTAGTAGTAAGTTCAATTAATCGGTCAGGCACAAGATAAACTTGAAAAGAAAGTCTATTTACCAAAAATAAATAAATAAAAAGCTACTATATTAACAGCAACCAAAACTGTAAGATTCTTTAGGAATAAGCCAAATAATTATCTAAAAACTCAAAATAAGAAAATAAATTTTACTGATACATTCACATTAACCAACTTTATTGGTTAATGTGAATTTTTATCAGTAAAATAATTATTAACTTGTTCACCCATATTTTTATCACCTAAAAATTTACCTAGCACTTAAGTGCTTAAGCAATCAATATATTTCTCGAAAGGAATGATTCAATACCATGAAGAGGTCAAGTGCACCAAGTAATATAAAAACTTAATGGGATTCCCAATTAAAGATCAATCCCACAGATTTTTAAAATAGATATTGATAAATCCACCTATTACACTGAAAGAGAAAACCTCAAGAGTAGAAACTATCAATAGTATTAACATGTCCACAGATGTGCTAAATTGTCCTCAGGTGATTCTCAAGCATTCTACACACTTGTAAAACAAAACCACCTGATGGTCAAACAGCTTGAAATGTTTCACAAATGCCTAGGTCGTGCTTTAGAATCCATAAGCCAGCAGTTCTCAATTAACTCAAGGGGACAAAATAATTTTCCAAGTAATACTAAGGGGTCTTTGTCATAATCATTTTCTCACATCCATACAGTGATTATTTTCCAAAGGCTACATGCTGTGAGATATTGCTGAAGAATGAGTGCACAAGCAGATGAAAAGCTATCTTCCTCTAAGCCAAACAATAAAGAAGGTTCCCAAAATATTTTAAAAATGCCATACTTTAAAAAATTTATTTTTATTTATATTTAACGTGCTTTACTTTTAAATTAATAACGTCAAGAGCTTTCAGTTTTAATTTGTAGTATGGTAAATATTGACAGACATAAAAAGAAAAAATTGGGGGGATTCTTTGTAGTTTAAGAATATAAAGGGGCCTAGGACAGAAGTTTGAAACTGCTTCTCAAACCTAAGTACTGTTAGTTCCTCAGTTCAACAATAATTTGCCAACCTTATCATACAACAGCAAGGATGGAATAAACTCAGAAGGGTAAATAAAGCACAACTAGTGGACAATTATCAGCTCCTCACAGAGGTCACCAGCATAGAAGGTGGGAGAGGTTCATCTGAAGTTTAGCATCTGCTTACTCTTTTACCTCAAACGAATATTTCTCCTTCCACATAAATTCCTAAAGAATCTGTATAGGAACAAGTCAAGAGAGCTCTTGGGTTATAATCTTTTTCTTTTTTATAATTTATACAGATAAAGGGTTTTTAAAAAATCAAATATATAAATTGAGGAATCAATTACTTTGTTGAACTAGACTATTTGGACTACTTGCCTGTCACTTGGGACTCCCTCTATGGGAAGCTTTGGAGGACCTGCTAAATTCACACACAAATTCACATAATCTGGACAGGTTCCTTAAGTAGACCATCTTGGTTTCCACCTTGCTACACTGATCAAACCTGACTGAGACATGTACGACCAGAAGGCAACCATCTACAGGAAACAGCTGTTTCAGAGATAGCCAGAACTCTCAAGAAAAAAGGGAGTTTACCAGTAATGACAGACATCATGAGTAGTTAAAAGCAAAGAGAAGTGGAATCACCTATACCGCAGCTCAACTCTAGTATAGAGAACCACAATAAAGAACGTGAGACTGAAAACATCCCAGAACTCTACTGAATCTGAAACTTTCTAGTTTTTTTCATGGTATCCCAACCTCCATATCTGACTGTGGGATAGGTAAAATAATTATCTTCCTTCACTCTATAAACTGTTGTATTATTTCCATTAATAACCATAACATTCAACCTGAAAAGTAACACACACAGAGAACCAAACACACAAAGCTAAACTAAGGATGGGAGGATACCATAAAAAAGGATAACCCATTTTTTTGTTCTATGCATCAGTAAGAGAACAAACATCATGGTATGTAATTGGAAATAAGAGGACACTGCTAGAGAATACAAGATTCCATAAAATAAGATCTCATCATACAAACTGATGACTGGACAGGTTACAGGAAGAATAAAAATACTGCCTTATGAAATGGAAGGTCTGTAGATAAATTGAACTATTCCTTGTCTCATCAAGAGTTTCACCAGCCACCTGAAAAAAGGCAGGAAAACTGGAAAACCCTATCAAAGTCTCATTCTCAGAATGAGACAAGCTAGAACAAAATTCTGAAACTTAAAGGCTAAACACAGGGTATCAGAATAAAATTAGAATATAGATTATTAAAATCTAATTAGCATGAGATTTAAGTAGTTAAAATTTTAAAAATCAAGTATTTTGTTCTTTCCCAAAACTAAAAAGTAACCCAATACTGTAGCTTAATAAGCAGCTGACTATTTCTCACCCAGTACTACCTGGTCAGAAATACACTTGGGTTAGGACAGCTGGAAGGGAAAGTGAGGTGGAGGAATATAGTATCTTTAACATGGGGATCTTCATAGAAGATAATATGGCTAGGTATCTCATGTTACAAAAATAAGAATTTTAATCCTAAAATAGGACTTTGTCCCTTTATACTTTTTTCTCCCAGTCTGACCAATAATTAAGTGCCCTGAGGAAAAAGTACTTCTCAAATATACAAAACGATCAAAGTAAAATAACACACAAAGCCTTGGAATTTCTGTTTCTCCCTCCCTCCAAAATATCTTAAGTGGAATGCCAAAAAAGGCAAAGAAGCTTAGGTCAATGGGAGAATCTCTGCAAACCCTGAGGCTTCCTTAGGCACAGTGTGAAAGGCCTTCAAACAAAGGACAGTAGTTTAAAAAACACACTTGATAAGTCTGAGAAAATACATGTGTTTATCAATTAAATGCTACCAGTTTCTTTTCAACATTACCCCAAAAATAAGAAACTCCTTAGTCTTAAGGGAAAACAAAAAACCTAGTAACATTCCTTTCATACTACAAAACCAATCATTTAACAGGCATGCCAGTGTTTGCAATTTAAAGTTCAAATCATCCATGAAGATTTTAATAAGTCAATAACTTAGTTTTCATTAAAAGTACACAGACAATACATATCTTAAACAGCTTTTTTCCACGGTTGAGTCTGGTAAGTAAAAAAAAAAAAAAATGGAAGTGAAAGAATAACAGGCATGTTACTTCATCCCAAGAACGAACCCCTGCAATCCTGAACCAAACAAATAAATACTTAAGAAATAAAAAATTTTACAAGGCAATCAGTGAATTATAAAACTGGACACTTGATAATATTTAAGTAGTCATTAATATTTCTAAGGCTTGTTGATTACATATTGGTTTTAATTTTTTTCCCCTCTGTGGTATTTCCCCTCAAATATTTATCTAATACTCCTGAAGGATTTACACCTGAAGGGTTCTAAGATTTGCTCTAAAATATCCAGCAAGTAGATGAAACAGATAGATTAAATCACAACAATATGAAGCTGGGCAACTGGTACATTAAACTTCGTTACACTCATCTATTTTTTGTCCACAAAAAAAAAAGTAACCTATGGATTAGAAAATCCGGTTAAAAATAAAGAGAAATTCTACTTGTTTTTCCTTATTTATCTGGTTTGGTTAACCTAAGTTCTATTCTAAAGTCAATTAAGTTCCTCTAATACACCTGTATTTGAAGTAACAAGACTCGTCCTAGTCTTTTAATTCCCCTCAACAGCTCGAAAAATACCAGGTGCGGGAACAATCCAGGATTCCAACTTATAATTAGTAGTTTAACTTCAAGACACATCTGTTTTGAGTCAGAACGATGAATTATCAGTTTGGTTTTGGTTTTCTATTTAATTTATCTTTCACTCCCCTTACTATTTAAACTAAGTTTGGTGAGTAGAATACAAAAGGTGAAAAGTAACAGATGTTCACTCCTAGGAAGTAAACTCTTTCGAAAAGAACTCACTCGAAGGTGACACATACAAATGTTCCCCAAAGCGCCAGCTAAGTAATTCTAAATTAACCCCTACACTCCCCCCCCCCATCTGAAGTTTTGCAGGAGCGACCCTACAAGTTTGTCTCATCTTCTGCTTTCTTAAAGGTGTTAAAGAGCAAAGAATGACCAAGACAGGCCGGAAGTAGGAGAGCAAAAAAGCATGGTGTCTGGGTGACCCACCCCCCGATGTAATCGAGAACCGTACAGACAGTAAGTGGGAACTAGTTTTTAAACCACCGCTCTGTAGCGCCAACGTCCCTGAGCATCTGAGTATGAGAAACCTGGCTGTAAATACATCAAATTCCAACTCCATTCCCTCTCCCAAGTATGCACAGGTAAAGGGCATAAAAAACGCTTCCTGACTCTCGCCAATATTAGCGCCTCAAAAATAACTCCCACTCACCTGGGCCACGTAGGCCCAGCTCGGGACCGCGAACAGAAAACAACTACCCCGCTCCTAAGGCCTGGAACCCCAATTTTTTCAGGCCTGACCAAGGGTGGCAGTGGGACGAAGCTGAGAGGACCGGCCCGCCGCCGAGGCCCTCGGCACCCACCCAGACTGGGGTCTAGGTCCCGCGCCTCCCACTCGGGGTCCAAGCCTGGCGCCCCGCGGGGCCGGTCTTGAGCCTAGACCCTGGTCCACCCGCGCTGTGGGACGCCGCGAGACCCACGGAGACGCGGTGGAGTCCCAGTCACTGGCTACCTGTCTTCGCTCTTGTTTTTCTGCTTCTTCCCCATCGCGTGTCAGCGGCGCTCCTGGCCCCAGTCCCTCTGATTCGGTCTCTCACACACCCACTGTTCCCCGGCCGACTTTGGTCTCCGTTCCCCGCGCGCTGCAGTCTCTCGCACCCGGCTCTCCACAGACCCGCGCACTGGGACAGGGCACATATGGTGTGTGCGCTCAGTGCGCAAGCGCATCGCCCCGTCGCCTCGGCGTGGGGACGCAGGGCGCGGCTCATCGAGAGCGGCGCTTCAGGTAGAGCGTCTCCTGTTGATTCGCCAGCTAGGCGAGAGCCCGAGCGCCCCCTTCCGTCAAGCATCCTCCGAGCACCGACTCTCGCGGGTGTTCTAGAACCGACAGTGGACAATGAGGCTGAAAAACCTCCGCGGCTGCAGCCCTCCACACCTTCCTCGCGGTGGAAAGTAAACTCGGGGGACGAGCCCGGTCAGCAGTAGCCCTTACTTCCCTTCTACTTTCAACAGCTGTACCTCATGATCTCAGCTACATGCAGTAAAGAAACGGACCAATTATGAACCCCCTGGGTTTCCCAAAGGAGATAAATTCAGGCAAAAGTGGACCTCTCGGTACGGTCCATAAATTATGTCCAATCACTTTTAAAAAATCCATTATTCCCCCCCAATAAACTTCATTTTTACATTCGAAGTGAGAGAATAAGTTTTAAAATTTGTTGTGAGGGATGTCACGAGGAAACCTTCTAGAGTTGTGAAGGAACTCTATTTGCATCGGGACGGTGACACAGTACAGGTTTTAAACGCAGAAATGTTCATTAAACAGAATGGACACGAAGCTAGAGTGTTACTCCTAGGCAAGATCTTAGCTCTCCTGTCTGATGTAGCATGGCTACTAACACTCAAGAATGTGAGGAAGTCTGACAACTCCAGGCTGAGCAGTAAGAAATGACAACTTCAGCACACTCTACGCTCTCGTCAGCAGCACGGTCCATCCAAAAATACAAGAAAAGTGTAGGAAACTTTGGGGTTGCCTCTGTGGGGGAGGGTGACGCATGCGCAGAAATTCTCGCCGCCGCCCGCCCCTTCCCCCGCTCCGACTTCCTTGGGTGTCGCAGGTTGTGTCGCGTGAGTCTTTCAGCCAATAAGGAGGCGGAAGTGACGACCGGTTCGCAGCCTCGGCAGGCGCTGCCAGTTAAAGGCTGAGTGTACTGTTCTGCAGCAGGGTTGGTCCCTCACTTCTCGGATATCACCGAGAGCACAGGTAAGGCAGAGAGTGGTATGGAAAAACTGGCCACCGTGTCCCAGTGCTGTCGGACACGCCGCCGTGCGAAATCCGAACTGGGCGGGGGAGGGGCGCGGCTCGGACGGGTGTTAATGCTGCGGAGGAGGCTATGGCGCATGCGCCCCGGAAGTCGATGAAGTCGGGGGCCTGCTTCTGCCCTCATCTGTCCCGGGAGGGGTGACCAGTGAATGGCTAGGATACTTAAGGATAAGGACCCTTGGTTGTTTTTGGTGGCTGCACGTCGGGGATTAAGGAAATGGCTAGATAATTTGAGGACAGTTCCCTTCTCACTGTTGGCAGTTGAACTAAAGGAAGAATTGGAGGCTAAGCCTTTGAAGAATAAGAAGTTACCTTGGACAGCTGCACTACCTTTCCCACCTCCCAGAACAGCTCTAAAACACGGCTGCTGCCAGTTATCCAGAAATAAATTCTGAACTCATAAAACTTGAGCGTAAACTTTAGCTATGCAGCTAATAAAAAGAAACAAGTTCTGGCATGCAAGTCAGTGACTTAACACCAGTTTTCTGCCTCATCCAGTCTTGAGGGTCACACCCATTTTTCTTAGGAATTATTTCCCTATATGTGAAATACAGTCCCATTAGCATTTTATAACAGACTACCGTTATTTTTAAACTCAAATAATTTTGAAATTTAAGGAAAATTTGAACAGAAACTAAGCAAGTTTTGTTTTTTTTAGTTGCCGCAGGAACAGTTTCTCCTAGGTTCAACATTTATAAAGGGTCCATGTGGGTCAGGCTGTGTTTATTCAGATTTTTAAAAGGTTTGTTTGTTTGTAGTACAGCATGTTGTGGAATAACATGGTTTTGTTCAAAACTGTTTTGTTTTAATGCTCTGGGGGTTGAAGCGGGAGGAGGTGGGAGTCCTACCAAAGCAGAACAGAACTACTTTTTGAGAAACTGCTTTGGTTATTTTTGCTTAAATGTGAACTTTCCAAGAACCTATCATGGTATCCCAGTCTACTGAAATGCACCATCTTCCTGCTTTGGTCAGCAAATTTTAGATCGTTTTTCTGTGATAATCCAGGGGTACCATAAACTTACTATCTGTTGCTAGTAGGAAATAACTACTACATTCCTTTTAAAATATATAATTTTAGGTAGATCTTTTCTAACTTGAATTAGATTCCCTGTTATACAGAAGAATGATAATGGGAAAATAACATTTTTAAATACATTTGGAATAGTATATTGCCTTACGTCATTAACTGAGTGTAGGTAAATGAATACCCATATCATTCTTTGTTGCTGTATAGATTTTGATAAGTAATGTGAGAACAGGAATGAAAACTAATGCTTAAGGAATAATATATGCTGTTGTTTACACAAATTGCATGAGACCTCTTGGTAGTTAAATGAAAATCATTTAGGCAGAGACCATGAAGAACTGTCTCTGTATTGAAACAAAGTTTGGTACGGGTCTGTGTAAAACCTCACTACACTTAAACCCTATCATTGTTCACAGTCATTTATACTCTTTCCCTTTTCTTTTAGTAAAGAGCACAAGGTATAACTCAACTGTTTTCTGTCTGGTCTGCTGATGGTCTTAAATACTTGTCCTTGCCTTACTATAGTGAAACAACTATATCAGAAGCATTTCAACTTTGCCTTAAATAGTTTTTAAATGGTATCACTATAAATTACTGAAAATTTAAAACATTTCAGTAAAAATTCTTAAGTCTAACATGAATTCTTTGGTTATAACAGAACACTGTGAAATACAAATTATATATTTGCTAGAAATTTTTGTAAATACAAGAGTGAAAACTTACTGCTTGTACCTTTCTCCCCCTAATTTTATCATTTTTATCTAGTGTTCTCCTTAGCAACAAAACTGAGTTGTACATTTTAGAAGAATGGAGACTGATACATCTGTTGACATGTTTTCAAAAGTCCTGGAGAATCAGCTGCTTCAGACTACCAAACTAGTAGAGGAACATTTGGATTCTGAAATTCAGAAACTGGATCAGATGGATGAAGATGAATTGGAGCGCCTCAAAGAAAAAAGACTTGAGGCACTAAGGAAAGCTCAACAGCAGAAACAAGTAACCTCTCTGCCCTGCTTTCTGAAATTGCTATAACAGTATGCTCCTAACAACTTATATATATATATATACATACATATATATATGTGCTGGCAATAGCTACATTTCAGTCTTCGTGTTTGGAGTATTTTTACTTCAGAAGAGACACTGTTAAAAATTTGGCCAGAGGAAAAAAAATGTGTTTTAAAGACATATCTAAAATGAACATAATCAGTATATTAATTCACAGTGCAGTAGAAGAAGCCTGGGCCCAAGATTATTTTCAGAAAGATTTATCACTGAGGAGAAATTGGAACTTGTTTAAAATTCATTTAAATATGGATATATGATAAGATCCCAAAAAATGTAATTGTAATGAGGGGTACAGTCTCAGTGTACAATAATCAGGGGCTCCTTGGGTAAATGGTATAATATCCATAAAATACAATCAATTACCCAAAAATGTATTCGATCAGTGTCTAATGATGAACTTCATTGTTCTTCCCATTTCATCAAATGGCAACTTCCATTCTGGAGCCTGCCTCTTAGAAGAAAAGCATGCTCGAACAAAAACAAAAAATCTTAGATTATGTGAATAATATATGATGGCTGTCAGAAGGCATAGGAGGTTAAATTACATAAAAGGAGAGGGTGGATGAAAACACCACTTTTAGACCATTAGATTTTTTGGTCTAATTTGGTATAATTTTGTATGTACAAATGTCACATTTATAATTCTATATACCTGAAACCTAAATAATGCTATATAGATCAATGTTATTTTCATTGAATCTTTTTTAGAAAGATAAACATACTGTGGTTTCCACTTGGGTGATACCAAAATCTTGCTAACTGCGATAGGATCCTCTAGTAGGGCATTATTGTAGTATAGATTTCTGGGGTCCCTCCCTGATATTTAGATTTATAGATTTGTGATAGCACCTAAGAGTTGTGACTGGTTGCTTTGAGCAACCAGATTTGGGAAATAGATCCTTAAATAGGACCTATGATTAACTATGGGAGATCATCTTACTTTTGTCATCTACAAATTGGTTTTGATTTTGGCTTTGAAAGGGCCTACTGGAGCTGCGCTAGGTCAGCCACAGTTTTGGAGAGAAGAAGAATTGGTATTGTATTACTTTGATATACTTAGGGTTAGTGCTAGAAAAGGTTAGGATTCACCCAACTATAACTCCTCACTTGTTCTTAAAATAAGATGGTAAATCTCAGAGTAAGGGAAGAAACTATGTAAACTTCTGTTGATCTCATCTTTTAACTTTTTGCTTTTTTAAATGTTTTACAGTATGCCTTATAAGTTGGTATATAGGAATACATGAATAGAATTCAGAACTAAATACAGATCTTGATACAGTATACTTAAAACTTTTACTAATGATGTTGTACAAAAAGAAAATGTTATAAAAAAATGTTTATAGGTGAGAGCGATAATAAAGTAAAGTTGAGGCAGGTAATAACTGGAATCCCCAGCTAAAGTGCACTGGGCTACCTCTTTGGCCTAGTATTCTGCTGATGTGTACCATCTTTAGTTCTTGATTGCTTATACATTTAGGGTTCAGAGCTCCATTGCTAGGCTTCAGGTAGGGTCAGTTGCACTGGGGTCTGTAACTGCTAGATTGAATCTTTTCAGCAAATACCTGCAGAACATATGCTCTGGGAAAGGAACTGTACTAAGAGTTAGGGCTGTAGTGTGTGTCTTTGGAGCGATACCATGAATTGGTAGAAGTTCAGAATGGGCTTGCCTCGCTCTAAGCAACTTGGACAGGTAGTGCTTTACTTGCTGGTTAAACATATTGGAATAATGAAAACAAATAGCAACTTTTCAAAATACAAATACTTTTTAAGTGCACTTATCATTGGTAAGTCAAGAAAGGAGTTATGAAATGTCACAGCATTGAGGAATTATACGTGAGAGTTTATAGATTAAAAGGACAAAGGATTATAAAGTCTTTTCAGAGGACGACAACCAAAAGAATAAGAAGACTAAAAATTATTTCATATGAAAAATGATCAAAAGGAATTGGAAATATTCAGTGTGGAGAAGGGAGGACCTAGGTGAGAAATGGCAATCGAAGGAGTGACTTGAAGCCTACAACCTATTCTTTCGAGTATCTGGCCCCAGATGGGATCCACAACCACAGTTATAGTTCTATAGCTATACAGTGTGAAAATACCTTTCTAGAAATTAGAGATGACATCTGTAAATGCTCTTTAAAGCAGAGTGTTCTAGTCATTTTCATGGATATTTCTTTATTTTTACAGCAACTAAATGAAATTGTTACTTTATGATGCTCACTTTATAAATAACATTGAGACTTAAGTTATTAGAACTCAAAACCTATTAAGAGGTAAAAGTTACTTGGGCCCTTATCTTCTGCATGCAAGCCAAATGCTCCTCATTGTTAAAACCAGCTGTCTAGGGCCTCTCTGGTGGTGCACAGGGTTAAAGTGCAGCACTATGCAGATATATACAGCTACTGCAGGACAAGTTCAATCCCTGGTCAGAGCGCGGACCCACATTGGTGTGTCAGACCTCTTCTGTCTTGCCTGCTGCTCCCCTCAGCAGTGTATCTATTCTGCTCCCCACTTTATCTTTAGTAGTGAATCCTCTCAGTCCACACTCCATTTCTGGCCTGTACCCCAGTTCTTGTATACATAAGTAAGTAAACAGCTGTCTAAAAGGGAATTCTAGTTGAAGTGGTAAGTATTATGCCATAGGAAAGATCCAGTAAGCTGAAAGACCTGTCAGGCATGGTTGTTCTAGCTTAGAAATTGGATTAGGTGACTGGAGATCTTTATTGTTTCTACACACCATATAAATAGGCAACTTATTTACAATAGGCAACTACCCACCTGAGGTTAGTATAGAAGAGGCCCCAGCCTCTCTTGAGGTAGTCATCAAAAGCATATAGGACTCCTAAGCCTCAGCGTTGCAGTAACTCCTCCCACCTCCATCTCCCCCACCCTCTGAAATTGGCTTTACTATATTAAGATTTTTAAAAGCTTTGTAGTAACTTTAATCAAATGCTTCTGATTTAACTAGTTTTAAGTTTAAAGATTAAGTGGATATTTACACAATAAGTCTCTCAAGTCTAAAATGTTACTTTTGAAGTTCTAAGAAAACATTTTTAAGTTACCAAGACAGATAATTGCCTTAAATACAAGCCTAGACAATGGAAATAGTGACTGTTGTATATTATTTTGTATTGACAATAAGTAAGCATAGGAAAGTAAATTTCTAAAAGAAATTAATTTCTCCACATGATCAAATCAACTTTGTTGCAAAATGTATTGTGAAGATTTGGACATTTAAAATGTAAAAAAGATACTTCAAATGTGTAAAAATTTTTTTCCCTCCAAAATAGGAATGGCTTTCAAAAGGACATGGGGAATACAGAGAAATTCCTAGTGAGAGAGACTTTTTTCAAGAAGTCAAAGAAAGTAAAAAAGTGGTTTGCCATTTCTACAGAGATACCACATTCAGGTAACTTTGTTTTCATCAATGACTTGCTAAAATAGAAGATGTTTGGCTAGGTAGTGACTGGCTTAATAGGGAAATTAAGAAAACTAAAAGGAACCACTTGCTAAGTGTTTTTCTTTATACTAGAAGTCTGTACATTAAAGGTAAGCAACTCATTTTAAAGATTAAGTTAGAACAACAGTTGCATATAGAAGAATATTTCCATAAAATTGACTGTCTTCTGAATATTTTCTCTAGTGAATTGACTGTCTTCTCAATATTTTCATTAATGAACTCTGAGAAAAACATCTGAGAAATACTCACTTTAATTCAAGAAGTTATCTGCTTTTTCTCTTATTGTTATGATATAGCCATGACACTGGAAATGGGGTCAAAACCTTGAACCAGCTTTTAATTCAGTCCCCCCTTATGAGCTAGCAACTCATGGAGAAACAATGGCTTTACCAAGCCTTTCAACAAATCATAGTTGGGACTACTAAGCTACAATGGGAGAAGGAAGTGATTTCTCTTAGAGTAAGCAGGTCTACAAATCCCTCTAAGGAAGCAAACCCCTCAAAGGAAACAAACCCTTTGTAAAATGAAAATGCCCCTAGCTGGGGGCACAGTTTAAACTAGAGAAAACTCAAGTCTTTCTTTTATCCCCCCAAATTTGATTGTCAACATTTAATAATTGAAAGATACTCCATTTTTTTTAATTCATTTCTTAGAAATTTTCATTAAAAATCAGAAAACGGGCCTTCCGTGGTGGTGCAACAGGTTAAAACACAGCCACTTCAGCAAGAGTTCGATCCCTGGCAGAGGGTGGGGGAGAAGGAGATGACCCTCATGGCGTGACAGATCTCGTGACCTGCCCGCTGCTCCCCTCAGCATTGTATTTCAGAGAGTCTGCCTGTTCTGCTCCCTACTCTCTGGTGAATCCTGTCCCCCTATGCCTCTGGCCTGTACCCCAGTTCTGTATGTATTAATAAATAAATCTTTTAAAAAAAAAAATCAGAAAACTTGGGACCTCCTTGGTGGCGCAGTTATTAAAATCTCAGAGCTGTCAAGCTATTTATCAATCTTTTACCATCCACTGTGGCATGAGTTCAGTCCCTGGTCAGGGAGCTGACCCACATAGTACAGCTCCCCTCAGCAGTGTATTTCACTAGATCACTTGTTCTGCTTCCCATTCTGTCCTGGAGAATTCACTTACACACACCTTTTCTCCCTCTTCCCCACTGCCCCCAACCTCTGGCCTATACCCAGTTCTTGTATGCATAAACTAATAAAAATAAATCTTAAAAATTTTCAGAAAACTTGGTAATAACATACCTGGAATTCAGTATGACAGCATTTTGGTAGTGCTGAGTAGCAAGTGCCTCCCTTAGGTAGAGATACACTTCATGTAGTCTTCATTATTCACCATCCAAAAGGTTGGTTACTTGGTTACTAGTTAGCAACTTCCAGGGACTGACTGGATTCGTTACTAAGAAAATAAAAATGAAAGAAAATATTCAGATGGTGAAATCTGCAAGAACAAGTGAGGGGAAGGAATTAGAAAAGTAAAAGGGTATTATGAAAACCACTGATCTGCCACTATGATACACTCTGATTTTCTGTTGGCACATATCCATTAAGTTGCTAACCTTTGGCATACATGATATATTGATACTACTTGCTCGCTTATTTATTAGCTATCTTCCCCTTCTAAATATTTTTGAGGGGCGGAAGGTTGCCCATGTTGTGTCTCTTATGCTCTAGGTTTCTTGCCTTAGAGCAGCAGTGATTGACAGGTGCTCAGTAAATACAGATGCTCAGTATATGTACTTGATGGAGATAAAAAGAACACCAAGAATACTTACCTTGAAAAAAAATTAAATATAAAAATTAAATCATATACATATATATCAGTTAACTAATGGCTTAAGTATATATATATATATTTTATATTTACATATATATAGAGAGAGAGAGAGAGAGAGTTGAAGTTTGCAGCACATAGTAGACTGGATATTTTCATGTATAAAATTTTAGAATTTTCACAGTTGAAGTAGGTGCTATACTTTTGTGTAGAGACCAAGACTTGTTAACTCACCTGCTGTTGCTTAGCTACTAAATGATGAAAGAGGATTTAAACCCAGGTTTTAAGCAAAAAGCCATTTTAACTATAACATGTGTTTCTGGATTTCAAAAGATGGATTAATTGACAAATTAAATTGTTCAACCATTAATTTATTAAAATAGGTTCCATATCACTCCAGAAAAACTATGGAATTCATTTATGTAAAAATATTCAGGGACACAATCTCATGTAAAGTTTCATTTATTATATTTTTTGTGCTTCATGCAACATGCATTTATTAATTTGTTCTCTACCATTTTCAGTAAAAAACATGGATGATGTTTGAAAAGATACATTCGAAAGGAAAGCAATAGGTTAAAAAGCTTACAGAAACTAGAAGAATCCAAACCCAGTTCAGGAAAACCTTCTCTAAGAAGTAATCAAAGCTTACTAGTAAACTCATTTATGAACATTTGGTAACGTTTAGTCATCTAAAGTAACAGTTCTTATACTTTTGCACATAAGAATTACCTACATGTTTTCCAACTCCACTTCCAGAGAATTTTTAAATTTTTAAATTCTTAAAGGTTGTATATATCTTAAAGTTTGATGGTAATGAAGACCTAGGGTTAGGAATTTTTGCTTATAAAGGTTACTACAGTAGGTAAAGAAACACTAAAGTATTGACCAATTTAAATTAGATTTTAACTTAAAGGAAATATCACTTCCATTTTTGTCTTCAGTGGAAGGTGACTTAAATTGAATACTGATATTTTTCATTTCTTTAGCTCCATGATCGTATTTATATATCCCTTAACTTTAATAGGCTTCTTACTGACAGTTGCACAATTCCTTCTTAGTGACACCATTTAATGTTTAATGACTTCTCAGTTTGGCACAATATATAAATTTCTAACTCTTAAAAATCTCCAGTGAATTCCATCAAGTTCAGATTTGTCAACCTTTAAGCTCCTTGTATGAAATACCAGAAAGTATGTGTTTATGTTAGAGAATTCATAAAAACTTCATGAACTCCCTTGTGACTTAAGACATTTACGTAATATTTTGGCTTTTATAAATAATATTAGGGGGTCCTTCCTGGTGGCACAATGGGTTAAAGTGCAGCACTGCAAGTGAGCCACAGACGCTTCAGTGCAAACTTGATCCCCAGCCCCAGAGCTGACCCACATGGCGCAGCAGATCTTTCCTGTCTCGCTTACTGCTCCCCTCAGCAGTGTACTTTGTTGATCTGCCTGTTTTACTCCCCACTCTGTCCCTGGAGAATATTCTCACTACCCCTGCACCTCTGGCATGTACCCCAGTTCTGTATGCAGAAAGAAATAAATCTTTAAAAATAAATAAATAATATTAGGAGTCCTTCCTGATGGCAGAAGAGGTTAAAGCACAGTACTAAAGCTACCTGTGGCCACTGTAGCACAAGTTCGATCCCTGGCAAGGGAGCTGAAGCACATGATGCAACAGACCTCTCTATCCCACCTGCTGTTCCCTTCAGCAATAAATTTCAGTCAGTTCACTCCTGTTCTGTTCCCCACTCTATATCGGGCAAATCCTCTCACCCCTACCCTGCACCTCAGGCCTGTACCCTAGTTTTTTGTATGCATCAGTAAATAAATCTTTAAATGAAAATGTTTTTTTAAATAAATAATAATAGGGCATGTTTGACTTTCTCGAATACTAAGTAGTTTTTCTACCTCTTAAAAACTAATCTGTGAGATAGAAATGAGGTCATTTGACATAGCCTTGATTGACTGCTGAATTATGAAACAAAAACTGAAATTATATGTACCATATAACTATAATCATATATATACCATATAAATATTATATTTATTTTTAAAAAACAAATCTGTTTGAACTTTTGATTTTCTATATATTGACATTTATAGGTGTAAAATATTAGACAGACACTTGGTGATTTTGTCTAAGAAACATCTTGAGACCAAGTTTTTGAAGCTGAATGTGGAAAAAGCACCTTTCCTTTGTGAGAGACTGCGTATCAAAGTCATCCCCACACTAGCACTGGTAAAAGATGGAAAAACCCAAGATTATGTTGTCGGATTTACTGACCTAGGAAATACAGATGACTTCACCACAGAAACTTTAGAATGGAGGCTTGGTTGTTCTGATATTATTAACTATAGGTAAGTTTTAACAAAATAATGGATTTGTTTTAATTCTCTGTTAATATTGCTAGAGTATATTTTAATCAAAAATGAAACCCACTTTTAATTAAAAGCATTAACTTTTATGGAACTAAGATCTTTTGACTAAGATACAGAGAATCTTTTACAAGGGAAATACAAGCTTAGCATATCCAGAACAGATGAAAAAACTCATTGACTTCCTCAGCCAGAAATTTTGTTAGCACAACCTGTGAAAGCTAGTAATTGGTGATAATAGAGAAATTAATAAAATATTTTTTCATACAAATGAGATTTAAAATTATTAACATCCTGAAGGGTTATTTGCACTTTGAAGATTGACTTGCTGTTGTAATATACATTTGAAGGGTGTGAACCTGTACTCCTAAAACATAGATAGTGTTGTTAACCAGTGTTATCTCAGTCAAAAAAATAATTTTTTTAAAGAGAACATTATGTAGCTCAGAAAGGGAGATAAGAGAAGGATAAGGGACTAGAAGGACTTACTCACTCTTGGAGAATGAGTCAGCCAGTGGACTAAGAAGTGAAGGAATTGGAGAAGTACTCAGGAAGAAAATGATCAGGTTAAGAAAGAATAGGTTTTAAATACTGGAGTCTGTACACTCAGTAAAATACATATACCAAAATACAGTAACCATCAATGTGGATAATATACCTATTACTTGGTACCAGTTGTTAAACAAATGTTGCTGTAGTCCATATATTACAATAAAGAGAAAAGATTAAGTTTTTGTGAACTTAATATACCAACTGTGCTAAATCATCAAAAATAAATGCTGTCCAATTTGCTTTCTTTTTAGTGGAAATTTAATGGAGCCACCATTTCAAAGCCAGAAGAAATATGGAACAAATTTCACAAAGCTGGAAAAGAAAACTATCCGAGGAAAAAAATATGATTCAGACTCTGATGATGATTAGAGATCAGTTATAATTCTTTGTAATTCATCTTTTTATTTTGCTTCAGAATTAGCTGTGTTTTCTAAATTTTATTGATTTCGATATATTGGTCATCTAATGTTCATATTCTAGCATTTTATACAATTGCATCACAATGAAAGATATATTTAATATTTTCAGTATGAAACGCATCTTTATGTTGAGGAAAACTGAATGCTCTATTTTTTAGATTGGTTTTGTCACACACACATGAGTCTTACATCTTTTTACCATTTCACAATTGTGTTTTTAATCTACTGGATTGGAAATAAAAATTCAACAGCCAACTCTTCCAGGACTAAATTTTATGCAGCATTTACATTGTATAACAGTTCTAGTAACTTTTACTGGTGTAATAGACTGCACTTGTAAATGAATTATAAGCACTTCACTTCTGGAATATATTTAAATAACAAGTAAAGAACTTATTTATTATGTTGATGTTGAATCAGCTGGTAGCAGCTTTTTCCATTTGTGAACATACTGCCATATTTAAAGGATCCAGATTGCTTCTAAACTAAATGATCAGGGAACACTTTTAGGATGGCAGCATAAGGAGAATTACAGAATCTTCAGTGAAAATCACTGCTAGATTAAAGTATCTGGAAAATTTCAAAGGGGTATATAACAAGAATAAGCATTTGCTGAAGAAAATCTAGAAATATAAGGATAGTGATTCTTTGTAGTATCTGAGCCATAAACCTGAACCCCTCCAACCTCCAGTTACCACTCCCAGACTACAATTTCTCCATATGGAAGAGCAAACTGCTATTATTCATCAGCCCAAATTCTGTGGTAGAGAAGCTCTATTCCAAGCAACAGTTACAAAGAGCTCTGGATCTCCACTCTGTCCCCTGCCGAAGACAGGCCACAAAAATTACCATGGACTGAATTGACTCAAACTCCAGCAATTTAAGCGCCAGGGTATTCTCAAAAATAATAGGTTAACTAGCAATTAGTAAAAGTTAATAGTGTGATAACAATAGATGCAGACCAATTAGAAACAAACTCAGAAAAAGAAACAAACTCAGATAAAGAAACAGTGTATGAGCCCTAACAATGTTTGAAGTTCACAATCCAGAATACAGGGTCACTAAATGACTAAGGCTTACTCACAACTGGTACTTTCCCTCCCTCCTCATCTCATGACAACATTACTAAAGCATCAATAGCAGTTTATCTTCTCAAAACCACAAAAGGGGCCCTCTCTGGTGGTGCAATGGGTTAAAGCCAGCACTATGAAGCTAGCAGAAGCTGCTTCAACACAATTTCAGGCCAAGGAGGAGACCCACATGGTGTGGCAGACTTCTGACCCAACCACCCGCTGTTCCCCTCAGCAGTGTACTTCACCAACCTGCCTGTTCTGCTCCCACTCTATCTCTGATGAATCCTCTCACTGCCCCTGCACCTCTGGCCTGTACCCCAGTTCTGTATGTATAAGTAAATAAATCTTTTTTAAAAAAACACAAGGCAGAATAAGTGAGATATGGAAAAAAGATAACATTAAAACCAAAAGTATAGTGATCCTAAAATTTATTTTGGATTAAGGAAAGATAGGAATAAAAAGGGCCATTACATGTGACAAAAGAGTCAAACCAAGAAGTCATGACAATCATTAATTTGTATGGGCCTTAAGACAAACTTTTGTAATGTGTGAGGCAAAATTCTAATTCCAAGGAATAATAAATCAGCCAATATATAGTTGGAGACTAACACCCTTTATCTACATTAGAAATGGGAAGATCCAATAAGCAGAAAATCTGTAAGACAAAACAGTGACAAAGAACAAGGACAGTAAACAAATATGGTTGCTATTAATCCAACTATTGAGTTCAATAGCTGATCCAAACAATACCATCTGTCAAATAGATATAATTGATACCTATAAGCTACATGGCCAAACAGAAGATTGCAAATTTTTCCATCACCAAGATAGACCATATTCTAGGCCATAAAATACTATGTCTGCATCACCACTGTGGAATTAAAACTTACCAATCATAGAAAGATAGATGGAAAATTCCCAAATAAGTTGATATCAAACAACACACTTATAAACACATGAGCGAAAGAAGAAATTTTATATGAGCAATTCTTGGCTAGCAACTTTGACAACACCCTGCTCTTTCACAAAATAAGATGAAACCAAATCTCTCAGATATCAGATTAAAAAACAGAAAATTGTCAAAGTACCAGGTTTTGTGTGTAGATAAAATTTAAAGCACATATTACACATTGTAAAATAAACTTTGGAGCTATTTTAACTTTTTAAATCACGTAATAAACATTATTGAATATGCCATTTCCATTGAGAAAACAGATTGGGAGTGAAAACTCCAGTTACATTCAGTTGTAATGTGTCAAGTTCTGAGTAAAATGTTTACATGAGCAGGTATCCTATGAGATAAAGGGTGTGGATTATCCTATGTTGTCAGGTTTGGTAGGGAGAAGTTGGTAAGCCAGGAGGGGACATATGGCTTTCATTGCTGTTTCCTTGACAGCACAGGTATCTTTAAGGAGGTTACCCTTCTCTTAAGGTCATTGCCAGCATCTTGCCTTTCTACCCACTTCTCTGAGTGACCCCAAACTCCTGAGTCTCCTCCTCATTCCAGGTCCATCTAAACAAACAAGTTACTACATGCTCTGTGCAGGAAACAGCCTTATATTTTTCTAGCCTTTCTCTCAGGCCCTTATACATGATGTAAAATTTCAATTTGTTTCATGTATTTTTAAAATCAACAAGTATTTTGGATAGTCATCAGTATCTTTATGAAGAAAGCCATTTTATTATTTAAAACTGTTTTTTAAAGATTTATTTATCTATGCATACAAGAATTAAGGTACAAGACTGATGTGTGGGGGTCTAAGAGGATTTACAAGAGAGACTGGGGAGCAGAACAGGCAGGTCTACTGAAACACTGCTGAGGGGAGCTGCAGGCTAGACAGGAGAGTTCCATTACAACATGTGGGTGACTTCCCTAGCTGGGAATGGAACTCATGCTGCTGTGGCTGTAGATTGCTTCATAGTGCTGCCCTGAACCAGTTCTGCCACCAGGGAGGGCCCAAACTGTTTGTTTTAAATTGCACAGGAAAGGTTAAGTTTGATGCCTTATAATGAAAATAGAACCAAATACAACAAAAGTGAAATACCATAACAAAAGTAAAAGCAAGCTGGATCTCATTGATAAAGGGGGGATATTCTGATGAAGAAAAGTGAAATTAGGGAGGGAAAAATCTGTATGGGAGTTTTGGAATCTTGTACCATATGCCAAGGGAAGGTGACAAAGTCCTGTGCATCTGATAACAGACTTTGGTGTAGGTTGTCAAATCAGCAGGAACTGACTGGCAAAATCTGGAGGTAGCTGACGTAGGCAACCACCCCCAACAAAACAATCTGTAGAAATCAAACTTCCCAAAAGGAGATTCCAACATGCTGTTGGTGAAAGAAAGAAAAAGCAACTTGGCACATTGGAAAGGGCATTAACAATTTTGCCAGTAGTATGCTTTCCCCTAAGCCCTGCAACGGAGCATGGGACTGACCTCTCCAGCAGAGGTAAAGGAGAGTGTTGAATAAGTGCCTTCAATCTCCACTTGTGGGGCAATCCAGGAGAAACCCATTTCTCCCCAGCAAAAACCAGAGAACCTGAGGGCCCACCTCCTTCACTGCAGGAGATGGAGAAAGAGTCAGGTGAGACTATCAAGGGGCAGTCATGGGTCACTGTTCCACCTACTGTGTTACGGATTTCAGCCCATGAGTATCTAGGGGAATCTCACCCGAAGGGGCCTCCCACCATACCTACGAGCTCCAGTACCTCAAGTACTAAATTCTCACGTCCCACACGCTCCAATTGGTTCTCTGGATGTGCTCCCTCCTGCATTTGCAAGAGCAAGCTCTAATAAGCTAAACAGACAAAAATCAGACAAGGGTCTACACGTGAGAGAGAAACCCTGAGCTTGAGCTGTGGCTCCACCTTCTGGAAAACAAAGGACAATTTTCCCACAGCCCTGCTTGTATTTTTAAGAGCAAAAGAGAACATACCCACTTAAGAATTCTACCACAAGAGGGAGCAAGATGTATGGAGACAGTGGGTCTGGACAAGGTCTGGGAAAACATCAGCTACACAGGAGCTACTAAGAGCAATACCACACGTGAAAACAACTAGTAAAGATTTTTTTTTTAAGATTTATTTATTTGTACATACAGAACTGGGGTACAGGCCAGAGGCTCAGGAGTGGCGAGAGGATTCACTGGAGACAGAGTGGGGAGCAGAACAGGCAGATTGACGAAGTACACTGCTGAGGGGAGCAGCGGGCGGTTAGGAGAGGTCTGCCACGCCATGTGGTCACCTCCGGGGCAGGCAGGAATCGAACTCATGCGGAAGTGGCTTTAGCTTCTTAGTGCTGTGCCTTAGCCCGCTGCGCCACCAGGGAGGGCCACAACTAGTAAAGATTTAAGGAATTCCGGGCCCTCCCTGGTGGCGCTATGATGCTGGCCGTCACAATTTCCATCCTAGGGGGGGTTGGGGAGTGGGTTGGGGAGGTGTGACTCACATGGTGCAGCAGACCTCTCCTGTCATGCCCACCGCTCCCCTCAACAGTGTACTTCATTAATCTGTCTGTTCTGCTCCCCTCTGTCTCTGTGTTCCTACCCCTCTGGCCTGTACCCCAGCTCTGTATGCATAAATAAATAAATCTTTAAAAAATATATATTTAAGTAATTCTGCTACTTCAAACCAGAAAGAAACAGAACATGAGACATGAAAGAAACATTTCCTGACCAAAAGATAACAATAATCCTCCAATACAGTATTCAGTGACACAGAATTTTACTCTCTAGCTGTTAAAGAATTTAAAATAGCTGTTTTGAGAAAATTCAATGAATACAATACAGAATGACAAATCAATGAAACTGAGGAAACAATACATGAACAGGATAAGAAATTTAATAAATAGAAATATTTTTTTGCTTTCTTATAACTAGATCTTTTTTATTTTTTAATTATTACAAAAGTTTATTTTTACATCATTTTGCACATTTTTTTCCCATCTCGATTGTAATCCCTGCGGGTTTCCCATCACCAAGTCACCCGTGTGCCACCACCATAGTCCCATGCATTTCCCTCCCTTCCCCCCCCCTTTTTGATCCCATTCCCCACTCCACCCCCACAACATGTTTCTGGTATATGGTTCATTATTTTTGTTATTTTCTGTCTGGTCCATTATGCTCCTGCTATGAGTGAAACCATCCGGTATTTTTTTTTCTCTTTCTGGCTTATCTCACTAAGCATGATCTTTTCCAGCTCCATCCAAGTTGCTGCAAAAGACATGTGTTTCTCTTTTTTGGTTGCTGAGTAATATTCCATTGTATATATGTACCACATCTTTCTAATCCAGTCATCTACTTTTGGGCTTTTGGGCTGCTTCCATGTTTTTCCAATTGTAAATAAAGCAGCAATAAACATGGGGGTACAAGTATCTTTTTCAATCAGTGTTTTTGTGTCTTTTGGGTAGATACCTAGGAGTGGGATTGCTGGGTCGTAGGGAAGCTCCATGTTTAGCAGTTTGAGGAACCTTCAAACAGTTTTCCACAGTGGTTGTACTAGTTTGCATTCCCACCAGCAGTGCAGGAGAGTTCCTTTTTCTCCACATCCTCGCCAACATTTGTTGTTGCTAGTTGTTTGAAGATGTGCCATTCTCACTGGGGTGAGGTGGTATCTCATTGTGGTTTTAATTTGCATCTCCCTTATTACGAGTGATGTTGAACATTTATTCATATGCCTGTTGGCCATCTGCATTTCCTCTTTGGAGAAGTGTCTTTTTAGCTCTACTGCCCATTTTTTGATGGGAAATAGAAATATTTTAAGAACCAAATACTAGAGCTAAAAATTTCAATGAATGAAATGAAACGAAAAAAACAAATATCTACAGCAGGTACACCAAATGGAGATAATATAAATTGTCTAAAAGATAGAAATTTATAGGCACTAGCCCAATCATAAATGATAAAAGAACAATAAAAGAGTGAAGAAAATGTATGTGATTTACAGCAATCCATAACATATACATTTTTTACAGCAATGGGTATTCCAGAGGAGAGAAAAGGGAGAAGGGCAAGAAAAGTGAAAGGAATAATAGCTGGCAAAGATTTCTATATACTTCAGCAAACCATTACAAACACACTCAAAATAAATGAGTCCTCAGTGAAGAAACAGAAAAATTTAACCAAAAACAAAAAAGGATAACCAAACAGAAATTTTAGAATTGAAAAACACAAGCAAATACCATTTCCACAAGGTTGGAGAACTCCATAATAAAGTTACTGATTTGAAGATTATAAAATAACAGCTGACACAGGTTGGCATAAATTAACATGATTCAGAGTCACTGGGATGGGAACCTTGGCTGGTTTGAGCACTCCTTTTGACAAACACTGGGAAGTTATTTCTCAAGGGACTGTCTGTAGAAGACAGGATTTTCTTACTCCCTTTGATTAGTCAAGTGGCCATCTTAAAATAGCTAGAATTATTAGCTGCTAAGGAGGAGTACCCCATACCCAAGTCTTTGCTTCCCAAGGCAATAAATCCTACTACTGAGGCAAATCCCCATCAGAATGTCCTGGGGTCACATCCAGCAAACAGAATTCTCATAAAAAGACCTAGTATTGGTGACTTTGTATCTTTGACTTCTTTTTTTTTTTTAAGATTTATTTATTGATGCTAGAGATCTGGGGTACAGGCCAGAGGTGCAGGGGCAGTGAGAAGATTCACCAGAGACAGAGTGGAAAGCAGAACAGGCAGATCGATGAAGTATAATGCTGAGGGGAGCAGCGAGCGGGTCAGGAGAGGTCTGCTGCCATGTGGGTCACTTTTGGGGCATGGATCGAACTCATGCTGAAGTGGCTTTTGCTTCTTAGTGCTGTGCTTTAACCAGCTGTGCCACCAGGGAGGGCCCGTGTCCTTGATTTCTTGTGTAATCTAATTTGGGGTAATAACCCCTCAGAGCTCCTGCTTTTTTACAGAGGCTATAAGGAACATCTAAACTCCTCTCCAAATGAAAATTCCTAAGGTGTGGGAGCCACTGCTCCATTCCTGGACCTGAGGCAATGACAGCCTCCTCAATCTCATTGAAACACATCATATCCCTGGGATCCCATCCACACCTAAGGACAATCACTGCCATAAAACCATGCTGTTCCCCATTGTTCCTCACATAATAGACAAGCTTTTGTAATGTTGGATTTATGCTGGTTCCCAAATCATGGTGCACCTCAGAGAGCCCACTAAATTTAAGGGAGGGGCTCAAGGTTCTTTGGGGAGTTACAGGGACATGAAATTGATGGCAAACAAGTCTACCTTACTCACCACTGTTGATTTGTTAGCTTGGATACGTCATTTCATTTGGGGGCAGCACAGTTTCCTCATGTACATTATGTGGGTAATGAGTATGCTTGCCCTATATGTCATAGAAATGTTGCAGTAGCACATGTGAAAGAATTTTATACCCTGGGAAAAAATCCATGACTGTGAGATATGACTGGAAGATCCCTTGGGCAGATTCCTATATTTGAGCTATTTTAAACTACTTGCAAGAGTCAGAGCATCTGGAAGTTTTATTGGTTCCTGGATATGACAGTTTATTGGTTTCACACTTCCATGCCTATAGCCAGTAAAGAACTTTACTTAGCATGACTTCATCAGTTTTGTTGCACCTGGCTGATAGATTTTTTGGAATTTTATGATCTGTACATGAAAGGGTTGATTTGGGATCTAGGGGGTGTCAGCAATGTAATCCTCTTAGTCTGATAAAATAGAAAATGTCAGTGTTAATTTGCTACCTGGCAGTGAGCTTCCTGAGGTCAGAAGCTGTATCTTACTTCAAGTTTTTATTCCTGGCATATATACCAGTGTTTGGGACCTTGTGATTAGTAAACATTTATCTAATAGAAACATTTTGGAAAAAATAAAGTTGTTACTTGTCTCCACAGTCTAGGCATTTATTACTTGCTTGTTTTTGTGTTGTGTTTTATTTTATTTCATGATTATTGAGTTAGGCATCATAGGAATATAAATTGGATATATAAATATAAATCAGAATAGGAAAAAGGAAAATGCACAGAAGTATCTATATCAGGTTCATAATGCAACTTCCCAGTCATCCTTTTTCTGCATGTAAACTAGAAGAAATCTGAAAAAGAAACAAATTAAAGAGCCAGTCTTCATTAAATGACCTCTCCCCAATGCTTTCAGGAAAAAATAGTCTTGGGTCCCTGTAGTTACAGTTTTTGACAATTAAAAAGCATTTTTCTTGGAGATTTTATTAGGTGTAAGATGAAAACCAATTAAAGTTGTATGAATACTTGCCCAAAATGATATAAGAACTCAAACAATTATAAATTTAAATCATTCCTTTTACACATAAAGGAATATAACAATTTAAGGCTGTACCAAGCCAAAGATGAAAAGTTGAAATGCAAAGTAAAAGGATAGCGATTTTCTCCCAAAAAATAAACATGGTAGAA
>NW_004567121.1:4069918-4112584 GCF_000260355.1 Condylura cristata | reverse complement strand
TATTATTATTATTATTATTATTATTATTATTATTATTATTATTGCTTCTTATGAGCAAATGTGAGCATTCAACTTCTCTTCTTCTAGGAATTGCTCCCAAGAAAAGTAGTAAAATTGTGAAGTGTCCTTTCAATAACCTACAGCATATTTACACCTGGCACATTTTTCATCTGACAGTTTTACACAAACTTCATTCATGAAATTTCAAACACAGCTCTACTTCACGAACCAAAATCAAAACTGAAACTTTTTCCAATGAGGATATTTGACTACATATATATAGTTTTTTGTTCTGAATATAGTATCATATATTGTAAAGACAAATAGAAAAAATAACCTATATATACCTTGCTAAATGTATGAAAAAAAATGCACATAGATTTAAATGTTCCCGATGTTTTGATTCATCTATGGTGAAGGACAACAATAAGATTTATATGATTATGTCTCTTCAAATGAATATAAAGTTTCCAGAGGTAGCATCAGATCAGATCTGTTTCTTTCTTTGTTCTCTGATAAACACTAACAAGCTCTTTCCAGGAAATGGAACCAGAAAAGCTCTCTTCAACCTCCCTGCCAACTGAGAACATGGCACACCCAGTATCTACAGGTTTCATGCTATGAGACTGCTCTCCAAACTTGAGTGTAGGACCACCTTCAGCATGGGAAAGCAGAATTGTCAAGTACTTCACAGGAAACATTAGCAGAGCACAGTACAGCACCTGCTCCCAGAACTGGAACAACTCAAAAATACTTCCCCATCTTTCCTAAACACTTATGGTTGAAAATAATTTAGGCCATTCTAGTGAGATAAAGAGGAAGGCAGTTGTGTTTGATTTTTTTCTTGCTACACTAAAATAAAATCCAAGTATTCAAGAACATCTATGATTTCCACAATAAAATGTAGCAAGACAATGTCTAAAACCAGTGCTCATGGCTTTCTCACTTCACTCTTCTGATTTCTTTCCTTCTGTCTGCTTCCTGGTACCTATGGCCAAAATTGCCTATGGCCTAGTAGAGCTGTAAAAATGATTGAGGAATAATGACATCTTGTTCCTTCCTTTATCTGGGAAGAGGACGCTGCTGACATCATTCTTTTCCAGGTAGCCAATATCCTTGTCAGCAGAATTGTTTAATTGCCACCTCGAGAAGTTCCACGTAGACTTTGTTGAAAACCAAGAACTTAGAGGCTGTTAGATAAAAAAGCTTTGCAGGCATCAATTTTTATCAGTCTTTTCTCTCCCCTCATCCCTCATTTTCTTTAACGTCTTATAGATCCAGATGCTTGTCACAGGCTTAAAATAAGTCAATACTGATGACTGGAGTTGGAAGGGGGAAGATCTAAAGAAAGTTTAACATTTCATAGAGTTGTATTTTTTTAAAGATTTATTTATTTATGTATACAAGAACTGGGGTCTAGGCCAGAGATGCAGGGAGGTGAGAGGATTCACCAGAGACAGAGTGGGGAGCAGAACACGTGAATCTACTGAAATACTGAGGGGAGCAGCTGGTGGGACAGGAGAGGTCTGCTGTGCCATGTGGGCCACCTCTCTGGCCAGGAATCAAACTCATGCTGCAGTGGCTGCAGATAGCTTCACCGTGCTGTGCTTTAACCCCTTGTGCCACCAGGGAGGCCCCCTCCATAAAGTTACTTAGAAACATGGCCTCATTTAATCTTTACAACTTCCCTGTGAAGTAGAAGAATTATATTCATTTTAACAGCCAATAGAGTCAAAGAAATCAGCTTGCCCAAGGCCACCCAGAGCTCCAAGTCCATGCTCTCAATCACTCTGTTTCCCTTCCCTGAGTAAACCCACTGCTCACATGTATGCAGTTTCCCACTTCCAATCATCTTCAAGGTAACTGTTTCATCTCTTATTCCCTTGATACAGTCTCAAGTTCTTACTCTGCTGGATCACTCTTGATAATGTTCAGGGATATTCTAGTAGTTCCATTTATAAAAAATAAACAATAAAATCTCCCTGTCTCTCCAGCTTTAGTCAGTAAGCACTTATCTCTTTGTTGTTCCTCATAGTCAAACTTCTTGAAAGAGTCGTTTCTGTTTCTACCTCATCTCCCATTCATTATTGAATCTTCTCCCAACTAGTTCCTGCTCCTATGTTGTGTTCATTATCATCACTTCCCTGGCATTCATCCCCTCTCTCTACACAACTAATTTGATTTTGGAAACTTATAGCTATCTAATACAGCTTAGTGCATTGGAGAGATTTGACTGCACCCTGGATCTTTGGCCTAAGATCCTAACTCTAAGCAGAAGACTTAGTGATACCAGGGCATCTCTGTGTGTCACCTCTGCAACCTGAGTTCCATCCCTGGCCAGAAAGCTAACCCATAGAGTGCAGCAGACCTCTCCTGACCCACCGGCTACTCCCCTCAGCAGTGTATTTCAGTAAAATCTTCCAGTTCCGCTCCCCGCTTTCTCTCTGGTGAATCCTCTCACCCCACACACTGCCCCTGCCCCACACCTCTGCCTATACCAGTGTTCTTCTATGCATAAATAAATAAATAAACTGTAAAAAAAAAAAGAAGAAGAAGAAGAATTAATGGACTTCATATAAGTTATATTGGTTCAGGAATGGACACATGATTCAATTAGCACTGATAAAAGATGAGGAAAGATTTGCTGGTTTTGAGGAGAAACGTTTTCTCAGGTTTCTGAGAGAATTGCTAAAGGAATCCTTTCTCTTCTCTATTTTTGAATGAGAATGAATGAGCCGTGGCCATCTTTGGTAGTGCATCGGGAAGGGGGAGCTTTGGGATGAAGCTGACAGTCCAGGAATAGAGTAGAGAGACAGAGAGCTGCCAGATTCCTGATGATCAAATTAAGCCATCGCTGAAACTCATCTACCATTGAAATTCCTATTATGTGAGTTAATAAATTGTTATTGTTTGAGTCAAATTTTTAATTACTTAAAATAAAATGAATATTGGTATACCTGTCTCAAAATTGATTTTTTCTGGTAATAAGTGAACTCTATGTAACTAAATGCAATGATTTCTTACCAATTTCATTTTGTTTTTTCAAATCATTTGACAATGAATTCACTTACTCCTTGATACAGTTTCTTAGCTTGGCTTACATGATATCATATCCCATTGTTCTCCCACTTCTCTATGTCTCTCCTCTTCAGTCACCTTTACTAGCTCTTTTTCCTCTAATCTGCTCCTAAATGTTGGGGTTGGTCCTCAGGGACTTGTCACCAGCACAGTTCAATTCTCAGTTAGCTCCTTCTTCTAATGCAAGCTTCTATTTCCCTGTTTTTCAAACCCTCTCTTAGTAATGACTCCCAGATTTATAGTCTTCAATCCAGACTTAGCTTTTGAGCTCTAAATGCCATTGTGACATCTTTACTTGGGTGTCTCACTGGCACCTGAAACCTATTATATTATAATATAAGCTTTCCAAGGGCAGGGACCATAGCTGTCCTGTTCAACACATATCATCCATCCCTGGCACATGCCTGACATAGAGTAAACTTTAGATGCCATTTTTGAATGAGTGAATGATGAATACATAGGGAAATTAAAAAATATTTATAGTAGCCTTTAATTACAAACAACAACATCTCCACTAAAGCTACTTTAAATAAAAAGAAGAATTTAGTGCAAGACAATTGAAGTGTTTCACCTGAGCTCGAGGACAGGAGTGTAGTTGTTTGTTTCTAAAGGCCATTTAGCACCATGACTTAGGATGCTGTTAATACTCTTCAAATCTCATGCCTTCTTCTTCCTGTGCAGCTACTTAATTTTTTTTTCTCTGACTGCTTTTTGTTCTTCAGACCAAAAGGAGATTCTAACCCAGGGTTTGGCATCCTTGTACTTAAAGACCCAGGTAAACTTGTGGGATGTGTGGACTTAGCACAATGGTAGTCATAGGTAATATGTAAAATAATGGCATGGATGTATCCCAATAAAATTTTATTTATAAAACTGGTGGTGGCCCAGCACAGCACTGAGAATCTGAAGCCACTTCTGCATGAGTTCGATTCCCGCCTGCCGCCTGCCCCGGAGGAGACCACATGGCGAGCCAGACCTCTCCTGACCCGCCCGCTGCTCCCCTCAGCAGTGTACTTCGTCAATCTGCCTGTTCTGCTCCCCACTCTGTCTCTGGTGAAGCCTCTCACCGTCCCTGAGCCTCTGGCCTGTACCCCAGTTCTGTATGAATAAATAAATAAATCTTTAAAAAAAAAAAAAAAAAAAACTGGTGGTGGCCCTTGGGCCATAGTTTGTTGACCCCTACTCTAGACTACCAATACATTTACTCGATTTCATAAACTCGGAAAGAGAGAATCACATCTCTTTTTTGGTTCCATGCTGTATCTTTGGCTCAGCTGAGGGCAATCTGATTTTCCTATCCCTCGTCCAAGAGACTGTGGCCAAAGAAGCAAGGTTATGTTATAACATGGTTACTCTATGGTACTCACCAGTATTTCAAGAGGCTTAAAGCTAGGTGGTAGCTCTAGGGGGAAAAAACAAACAAACAAAATAAAACATTGGAAATTGTGAATTTCCCATGTCTAAAACTTAATCTTTCATACCTCCAACATTCCAGACTCAACTCATTGTTCTAATTGTTCACACCCTCTCTCTTTCCCACATCCTTGACTTGAATCCCAATTAGCCCAGATAATATTACTTCTAAAATTCATCTCAATACCTACTCTGTTAACCATCTTCCTAATCCCAAAACCCTACCTCACCATAAAGTGAGTCACATGATTTTTTTTGTTTCCTAGTACATATAAAAGTGATGTTTATACTATACTATAGTCTATTAAGTGTGCAATAGCATTATGTCTAAGAAAACAATTTGCATACCTTAATTAAATGTGACACAGAGATGTAAAGTGAGAGAAAATTGACAGACTTGCTGGACTCAGGGTTCACACAACCCTTCAATTTGTAAAAAAAAAAAACAACAGAAAACATAGTATCTGCAAAGCCAAATAAAACAAAGGGCAATAAAATGAGACATGCTTATAACAAATTTTAATTGGTGGTGGTATGTGCTGTACCTTAGTGGACAGAATTAAAAGAAAGAATCCACTGTTTCTGTAGGATATAGCTTTTAATGGGGGTACATCATTACTCTGCTTTTTATTCCAACTCTGCCAACCATAGCAAAGGAGACCAATATCCTCACATGGTCTTCCCCAAATTTCAAGGGCTTACTGAATCTCCAGGTGTGGATCCTTGTCCACAGAGCCTTGCCTTTTTGTATCCTTTCCATCTCAGCCACAAGGCAAGAAAAACAAAACCCTTATACCCAAAGTCTGAGATTCATATGCCAAACTCTTTATTAATTTCACAGTCACTTATTGAGTACATTTTATGTGCTATTTATGTCATACAGAAAAAAGACCAGACCTTGCTCTTGAGTTGTTTTCAGACTAACAACAAAATGTGTTTCAGGTGCTATAATAAAAATAAGTACAAGGCAGCATGGAACATACTAGGGACCCTCACTGGGTCCCCAATCTGAATAACATTGAATGAATTTGTAGGGATTCTTCGTACATTGACTCATTCAACAAGTATTTCCCAAACACCCACCATGTGCCAGACTCTGATCTGGCCTGTAAAGATTCACTCATAATTGAAGCAAACAAATTCACTGCACACTCGTGGAGCTGGCATTCTAACTGTGGCAGGGGGCAGGGGGGAGGGGGCAGGAGGCTGTAGCTAAGGGGGCAGGAAGGGAAGAAGGTGGGGATACAGAGGGAATGTTGCAGACAAGTTAGAAATGAACAAGTCATTTACCACAAGAATTTTATTGAGTATATATCAAGCAGGAGGGCTAGAAGGTGAATTCTAAAGACAGAGACAGTTTCTGTCCCTACAGGCATGTCAGTGGGAAGGAAGAACCTGCAGGAAGACAGGGAAAAAATGATAAGACTGAGGACAATCAAGTTTTTCAGAAGCACTGGAATGGAGGCTTGGTTGATGGCAGAAAGAAAGCCTAAAGGAAGCATCACGAGGCTAAAACCTGACTCACCTGAGGAGGTGGAGGTAGAGGGGATTAATATGGCCATTAACCCAGCCATAGAAACCAAGATCCTTCGGAGCCAGTGCAGTATCAAAGGCACAAGACCCAAGCAGGTATTAGACTGCTATAGGGAGTGTCAGGAGCACAGACCTGGAGATTCAGCCTATTGTGAAATCTCCAGGTCTCTTTCTGAATTCTATATAGTTATCCAAAATCAGCAACAAACAGGCTACTCCACAAGGGAATAAGCCTTCCCAAAGAGAAAAAGACTGTATCAGTGCAGTCTCTGCTCTGGCACGGGGCTGCAGTCCTGCCCGCCAGTGCTTATGCAGGTGCTTATTTTCACCAACTGTCTCCCTCCGCAGGACAGCAGCCTCCTGCTTGCCTGTGACCTGTTGCTGGCCTGTGACCTGCACCAGGCCAGGGCTTCTCTTCACTGACCTCCCTCAGCCGAGGCTGAGCTCCCCAAGCTGCTGGCCTGAGAACATGCAGGCCTCTTTCTTAGCAAACCTGTCCCTTTGGGACTTATCTATGCAAGTGTCCTTTATTCTTTTGTCCCCTTTCCCTAACAAACCTGCTCTTTAAATATAACTGACATTTCTGTCTTGTGGAGAAAATCACCTAGGAAACTCAGTGCATGTTGCTGAAAGGGGAGCTTTGGTGAAACCTTTCCCAGAGTAAACCCAAGGACTCTGCTCTCTAAATGCATCAACTCCACAAACTCCATTACCGGGACAGGCGTTGCTCCCTTTTTTGGTTGTGAAACTCATCCTTAAAGCCACCCAGAGCAATCCTTCCTGGAAACTCCATATAAACCCTCTCAAAGTATTTATTTGATGTAGATATTTTGGGATAAAACTAGAGGTACTCAATGTATATTAAAAAGCATCATCCAGCTGTCTAAGTTACATTTTTGCTTGGTTGAAATACTACATTTTTTACACTCCAATTCAATTTCTTTCCTTTCTTCCTCCATCTTTCCTTTCCCCCCTCCTTCCTTCTGTTTTCTTTCCTTCCCTCCTTTCTTTTCTTCCTTTCTTTCTTATCTGACTCTATTCCCAGAAAATGGAGCAAATAAATATGTGTTTTACCAAAATTGTCAAAGTGAACCCACACCTACCTCCTAGGTGTGGTAAGGAACTAATTGGTTAATGTTTGCAAAATGCCAAGTCATTCTTGAATAAAAGGCCCTATATAAGTTCAAAGTATTTGTAATTATTATGATTATTGCTGTAATTTGTACGACTTACCTATAAATCTCTTCATAATAGGAAGAAGTAAACACTTTTAAAAAGAGGAAATAGGACAGAGGCTCTATATAAGCACTGTGGATTCACTGCCTCTCAGGACAAGAGCTAACTGGAGACAGGTGAGTGTAAAACATAGCTGTGAGATTTATGCTTTGACTTGTTTAGAAAAAAATCCAGCACTGGGTGATCAATTGGTAATGGTTGTGTCTCTGTTGCTAAGTAAATTAAAAAGTTGGGGTCTGATAAAAATTGAAGGACCTTGCAAGGAAAACCCAAGTTACAAAAGATTATGTAGATGGTAGAATGCTTTTTTTGGGTTTTTACAATAATTATAAAAATTTAGGTTGCTTTAAATTTATATAGTTACTTTTTGATTTGTAAACAAGGATAAAACAAAGAATCGGAGAATAGAACATGTGCATTTAACGGACTTTGTAATTGGCTAAACAGGAACATTTTTGTGAACTCAAAACTAAAAAATGCAGTAATTCCTCCCTTACCTTCACTCTCATTCCTGACAAGGTTATATTAACCCCATGGACCTTAAGGCATGGTTTAGAAACAGTAACAGATGGTTCTCTGTAAGCTCTGAGAGTCTCTAGGTCAAAAATATCTTATGGTCTAAGTTTGGCAAAGTTAAAGAATAGACAAGCTTTGTAAGTCTTGAATGGAAGGGAGAGGTTTGTGGTCTTGTTGATTTGATCTTGTTAACTAGACTCATTAATTGACCTCTTTGATATTCCTGGGACCCAACACCAGGAGAGAAGACTTCCTGGAGTTCACAACTCTGGGAAAGCAAAAATCCTGAACTAAAGTGAAGAAATCGGGCACAGAGTTCCTAATGAGATAAAAAATTCCATCCAGTTCCCTCTAGACAAAGGAAGGATTTACCTGAGGAGAAGAGATCCAGACTGAGCTCTCCCTGCTCTTCACTGCTCACCATCCAAATTCAGTAAACATTTATTTTCACAGTCCACATGAAAATGCAACTCTGCAAAGAGTTAAAAGGAGCCATCAGTTTTAATCTAAAAAGTTTAGATTTTTCTCAAGACATAGTGACTCCAGTGGTCAGCACATTTTACGTTGGTGACTGGCATTGTTATATATTTTTTTTAATTTATTTATTTGTGTATACAAAACTGGGGTACAGGCCAGAGGCTCAGGGGCGGTGAGAGGCTTCACCAGAGACAGAGTGGGGAACAGAACGGGCAGATCGATGAAGTACACTGCTGAGGGGAGCAGCGAGCGAGTCAGGAGAGGTCTGCCACGCCAATGTGGTCACTTCCGAGGCAGGCGGGGATCGAACTCATGTGGAAGTGGAAGCGCCTTTAGATTCTCAGGGCTGTGCTTTAACCCACTGTGCCACCAGGGCCATTGTTATTTTTTAAGGTAAGGCCAGTGGTGCATAGCAATCTTGAAGGCAGTGCCCCGGGGGGGTGTTGCTGCATGTGTAAGAAGAGAGGGGAAGGACAAGACAGAAAGAAATGACCAAGATGGGCTGCTACTGGAAAGGCCTGGCAGTCCACTGGCAGCAAGCAGATGGAGAGACAACTTAGCAATAAAACAGGTGACGATACAAGGTGGAATAGGAGACACTTCTAATGTGGACACAGAGAGTAGCTCTTAATTCTTCCAGAATGAAATGGGGCAGGACCACCTTCAGCTCACAGCACCACAGGTTATTAACAGAGCGTATTTGTCAGGCTGGTTGGAGCGCACTACAGACTTGGAATGGCTAGGGCACAAGGTTTTTATGATGGCCAAGATCGGAGAACAGTCATGGAAAAGGAATAGGATGGGGGTTCTATGGTGGCAGAAAGACCAAAGGCCTCTATCCCCACTTTTTCCAGGAAAATTGTTTAACTGAGGAAGAAAAGGTCCCTAAACAATAATTGAGAATGACAAGCACTCAGTGGAGGGAAGGTGGGCAGAGGCTTTTGGCAGCCTCTGGTTGTATTTCTGGGTGACTGCTGATCCAGCTTGTTGACATCCCCATGGGGCTTGTTACTGTTCAGGCACCAAGAAGGGAGTAGGGGGTTGCCATGGCAGTTACTGTGCTTGGTGTCATGATCACTATGCTGTCTTGGCCTGACATTCTAATAATGGGTTCCGTGCAGAGTACAGAGGTACTGACTGGTTAGTCATAGGTAACTGATGGACATATTCTGAGCACTCTCCAGAGATGCTACAATAATCCCTTCTAAACAGAGAGTACTTTTTGGCACCTGCGAAGTTGAGTCATGGGATTTGTGTTGCACCAACCTGCTGTGACTATGTCTACTGTCACTTCTCTCTCCTTCCTGACATAATTAAGGAAAAAACTTATAGAAAGTAGCTCTATGTTCCTAAGTAATTGGCAAGTGTATTTGTATAGCTCTTTGTATTCAAGTACTTGCTCAAAACAATACTTAGTTCTATGCTTGGAAAACAAAGTAGCTTTCATGCTGCAATAAAAGCTATGTCTTTCCACTTGGGATCCAAGAGATTCTGCTCCCTGGAAAAATCAGAAAAAGTAAAACTACCATGTAGCAGCTGAATGCAAACAGTTCTTTTTTTGCTATGCTCTTTCCATAAAGTGAGTGAGATGTCTTTGTAAGAATTCACCTTTATGAGCTCTTTGTCTGATCCAGGGCTGCTTTTTCACCATCCTTTTCCCTAGAATTGCATGTCCTCTCTCATTCAGGGTTAGGAACTCACTGGGTGCTAATAAAAGATTCTTGCTTGTAATTAAATCTGAGAGTTCCTGCAGACACAGCTGAAATGCCAAGTTCCTGAATCTTGCTGGTTTGGGGACTGAACGTGACAATTTCTCCTCAACTAAGGAAAATCAGGTAGACCACCATCTCAATGTTGTAGGGAAGAAAAACAAAAATCAAGGCTGTATCTGAGGGGCACAAAACCTTTGGTTTAAGAAGACAATTCAAAAGACTTCCTTAATATCTCTATGTCATCTTGAGACATGATCTCTTCCTGGGTGTTTAAAAGCAACCACCCATAAAAATAAAACAAAAGAAATGAGAAAAACATTATAATAGTGCAAAGTGCCATATTTATATGCACACTTCTTATATTGATAGTAATAACTCAAAATGACAGGCAGCCGGGCTCAGATGATCAAGGGAGATCATTGGTACAACTTGCAATGGTCGGGGTTGGTAATACATGGAACTTTGGGGACAAGTAGCTGGTTCCTCCAGCATTCTCTGAGGCCAACTGGAAACAATTCTGGTTAGCATTGTGCATTCATTTGGTAGGTAGTGGAGGCAGTTAGTAAGGAGACCAGTACTCAGAACAAATGGAAGGTGATGAGAGAAAGTTAATATAAGAAAGAGAGAAAAGTTCAGGGGAATAAGTGTTGGATGGATAGTGCCCACAGTCAGTTTTCTGGCCAAGTGAGCCCCTATGAGTTTAGTCTAACCCAGGACCAGCTATTGGGCATTTAGCTGTATTGGTGGAAGTAGCCTGTCTCTCTGTCCCTGCAGGACTCTGGCCCAGGCTCGTTCCTGAGCCCGAGCTTTGCAGAGAGAGAATAGGGAACAAGATTCAAGGTGGCCAAGTGACTTGAGATTCCCAGACTAGGATGCAAGAGCAGTGGGAAATGTCCTCCAACTTCTTCATCCACCCAAACAAAAAAATATGCTCCAAAGCACTGCAGAAAGTATACCCTTTCCTTTAACCTAAAGAAAAAAGGACCCAAATCAAGAGAAACACTAATACAAAATTCTCCTTTTGGTATTAAATATAATATCATATAAATAAAAAAATGAAGAGGCTATTGAGATAAGGTACATGCATCAAAATTGTGCTTTTCAGGGTTTCTGGGGTCAGGTTTTGAGATTCAAAACTATGGTTTGTGTTTTCTTAAAATAATTACTACCCAGTAATGCAACAGTAGGTTGAGGTCCTGTGGGCCAGCAGGAGTCTCATCATACTTAAGCTAATTGAAAGGATGGAGCAGGCAGAAGGCCTGATCTACTTTTTTTCATTACCACACAAATGATTATTTTTCTAAGTTCAGACATGAGGAAACATTTCTCTTTTTTTCACCCCTTTCTATAGAAACAACATACTATAAGGATCAACATTTTTTTATCTTTGAACTAATTTTTTTTTCTTAAAGATGCATTTATTTATGCATACAAGAACTGGGGTACAGGCCAGAGGTGTGGGGGTGAGAGGATTCACCAGAGACAGAGTGGGGAGCAGAACAGGCAGATTGTCTGAAATACACTGCTGAGGGGAGCAGCGGGCAGGTCAGGCGAGATCTGCTGTGCCATGTGGGTCACCTCCCTAGCCGGGGATTGAATTTGTGCTGCAGTGGCTGTGGATAGCTTCCCCTTGTGCCACCAGGGAGTCCCATCTCTGAACTAATTTCTATTTTAAAATCATCTTAGGAGATACAAAGCAAGGTCATCAACATGTCTGTACTGTGGCTGTTACTGGGCCTCCTTGCCCTTACTGGTAAGTGTGTTTCATTTTCCCCAAATGACCTTGTAATGGGAAAGATAAGCATAAGAACATAGTAGTTCATCTAACACTTGAAAGTAGAGTGGAAAATGTTATTCTCTAAAGTGTTTTAACAAATCTTGGATTTAGTAGCAACACTAACATGCAGCCTTTTCCTTGATGCTCCACAAAAAGAAGGGTTTTTCCCACATGTGGGTGGGTTTAATACAGTATTGCTTGAGGTGAGGCTTTAAATATACACTCTGAGACAGCCTCACAGCTCTGCAAGGAGTATAACTGCTCCCACAGCTCTTCATGGTCACAGAGGACAGGGTAAGAATTTACTATTGTGGCAATGCTTGTGATAAAATTTTAGCCGATACACTATCAATTTCAAGTGTTTCCACAGCAGAATGAGGTTCTTATTGAGTTAGTATAGTTTTGCTAATGTCACTTCACGAACAGAGTCATGATCACAACTTGTCTGGTTCAATGCCTTAGGTAAAATTGTTTTCAATTTGTAGACTCATCTGAAAGCAGCAACTGGGGATGCTATGGGAACATCCGAACTCTCAGCACTCCTGGGGCATCTTGTGGGTTTGGACGCCGCCGAGGCCTCAGCTACTGTGGTAGTTATAATTTCGTTGCCCACCTTGCTTCCTCCTCTTCTTTCTCTTTGTCTCAGGAGCTAGTTCTCCTTTTAGTAAGGGCAGCTTCAACTGAATTTGGTCCTTTTCCTTGATGCCCTACACCCCTCCCCCTGTCTTGCCCATATATTTTGATCCTTTCAACATATTCTTTGGGATCCCACTATTTCCCACAGCCCAGTGGTACTGAGTGATGGAAAGAACACCAGACATAGAGCCTAAAGACTTGATTGAGTGTTGACTCTGCTTCTGCAATAAGTCACTTAACTCCCTTGAGCCTCCAGCGGAAGGGGGAAATACTTACTTGACAGTGTTTTTGTAGACTCTAAGAATGCTTCAAAATAATGGCACTCAGAAGAGAAATGAGCTAGCCAAGTAAATTAGTATTGGCTTTGATTTTGCCCACAACTCTTGTTATTTCACTAAAGTTTAAGCTCCTATAATTTCTGGGTGTCACCTTAAAGTAGAAAGGGGGACAAAACTGTCCCGGGAGGCAATTTCTCCAAGGACTGCTTGAAGGGTTTGGGAGAACTTTCACAATGGAAAAGCACATTTCACTGGGTGACTTTGTCTGGGGTGGCTAGACTGGGGTAAGCCCAGAGTGTACCCATGGAATCGGCCTGGGTGGGCCAGAGAAGCGTCTGAGAACCCAGCTGGGGGGCACTGATCACCTTCGAGGACACGCTTCAGGAAGTGGCAAGTGGAGATCAAAGAAGGAAAGTCATAATCTTATGTCTGGAATGGCCTCTCAAAAATCTAACTAAACATGGGTTTCTCCAAGCTAGGCTGCTGTCCATGTCCTTGGAGCATACTTTCTTTCTGTTCGTGAACTCTCACTTTTAGTAGAAGTCAAACTCTTCCTTCTGGGTTTGCTCTAGGAGTCCGTGCTTCCGAAAGACTGGCTGAAATAGACATGCCATACTTACTGAGATATCAACCCATGATGCGTACTGTTGGTCAAAAGTACTGCATGGATCCTGCAGTGATCGCTGGTGTCCTGTCCAGGGAGTCTAACGGTGGCAACATTCTGGTCAATGTGGGCAATGTGGATGATGGAACCAGGATGGTGCAGGTAACCCTCCAGCAGTGATGACTTGTGGCCTTTGGTTGTGTGGCACAACACAAGCTATGCCTCCACATCTGCTGCTGTTGTTAATGGCACTCCTGCAACACACTTCTGCAGAACACAGGGTGAAAGTTACCCCCAGTAGTTGGGAGAGCCGCAGATTCCCTGCCTGAGATCAAGAGCAGCAGCATTTCTGCTACATTCTGAGCTATAATTTCTTTTTAATAAATTTTGCTGTTTTTCCAGGCTATCACCTATGATACCTCAGTCTAGATTTCCAACAAGGCAGTGGGGGAGGAGAAAGACTTCAGATTGAATCATTGCTTTATGATTTTGTACTTATGTGTTCATGGAGAAATCATTTAATCTCCCTGCACCTCGGTTTCCTCATATATAAAATCATACCCTCATAGAATTGTTAAGAAGATTCAGCGAAATCTTATTGGAAAAAGTACTTGGTATCTGATGAATTCTTAAATATCAATTCCTTTTCCCTTTTTTCCTTTCTACACAATTCTTAATGCCAAGTGTTATTTTTTTCAATAAGTCTTGTCTGGTATCTCTGGTTTTCTTATAAAAACTTCCAGAGAACTTGTTATTATTTAGCTCCATTGTTGAATTAACTGCACTGGGGTGGGTGAAGGAATTGGTGATGGCAAGGAAGAAATGAAGCCACAATTTTTTTCTACTTCATTTCACATTGTTATTTTTGAGTACGGCTGCTAGACATTGCATGAATTTGTTAAAATTTTAGTGACCTTTAATTGACTTCCTATTAGTGATTCATATGCCATTTTACAATTTTAAAGTACTTTCAATATTTTATCTTACTTTGACTTGGGGTCCGATCAAAGAATCTGGAGACATGGGTAGAGGGGAAAGCATGCAGTCCATCCTTTACAAGTGAGGAAGTGTTTCACAAAAGTAGAATCTTTTTTTTAAGATTTATTTTATTTATTTTTGTATATAAGAACTGGGGTATAGGCCAGAGGTGAGAGGTGAGAGGATCCACCAGAGACAATTTAGGGAGCAGAACAGGCAGGTCAACTGAAATACACTGCTGAGAGAGCAGCAGGTGAGACAGGAGCTGTGCAGTGTGGCTGGAGGTAGCTTTATAGCACTGGCCTTACCCCCTGCACTACCAGGGAAGCCAAAAGGGGAGAACTCTGATGCAGTGTTACACAAATTCCAGAAAATGCAGAATGGGGACCAATGGCAGCACTAGTAATGTTAGGAACAGAATCTTTTCAGCTGCCCTCTTCTGCCTCCAGTATAAAATCTCATTCCTGGGAAATGAATGAGTCCATCTCCTTTAAAAATGAAAAAAGAATTGCCCTGTTGGACATTTCTCCTGAATATGGTGGAAACTATGTGCAGTAGTAGTCGAAGGTTTATCAGAAAGTTTAGATGGACCTTTAGACAATCAAGTGATATAAAAGGAGACAAGTATAGTCTTATGCTGTTTAGTGATGTTTTGGACAACAGATTTTCCCAAGGTGCATAGCTGGCTATACTATCTAGTGTAGAATTACACTTTGTGATTTCCACACAATGACAGATGGCCTAAAATAGTGCATTTCTCAGAACCTATCCCTGCCATTTGAAGCACATGAATGTACAAATAGGAAAAAAACTTTTTTCTGACCTGTTTGGAGGGCATTTGTTTGCAGCATAGAAGGAGGGCATCAGACTACATTATGCTGGTCCTGTCACCTTTGGCTTCCAACTTAACTCTTACTATTATTCTGGAGCAGAAATGAAATATCTTCTTTCTCTCTCCTTTGTCCAAACATTGTAGTTTTCTTATGTTCCTGTAGGGAGATTGAAAGTGGCCTTGCTTCAGCCAAAGGAGGAAGAGAGAAAGACAAGGGAAGTGAAAAAGTAGCAACACCAAATAAACAGACTTACTTGGATTTTCCTCTGCTTCCTTCCTCTAGGATTCTAGCTATTATGTTCCCACATCCAGGATAAGCCAATCTCAGCTTTCACAAATGACCGAAAACTTGACTTTTAGAATCAAAGAAGTCCAGAGGAGGTTTCCAACCTGGACCCCCGACCAATATCTGAGAGGTATGGGTAATGCATGTGCTGGTGGTTTGATGGAATAGAATTAATAGAAAAAATATGAGGGCTTTGCACCAGGGTTCCCCCCAAACCTCAGCTGCCTCCTGATAAGCAATTAGGAAAGAGAGTCTAAGTTGACTACCAAGTACCCTGAAGCAACGAGTGGGGTCAGCATTAACCTTTCTCATGAATTTCAGGTGGACTCTGTGCCTACAGTGGAGGAGATGGCTATGTCAGAAGTACCCAGGATCTGAGCTGTGACTTCTGCAATGATGTCCTTGCACGAGCTAAATACCTCAAGAGACATGGCTTCTAAGACACTTCAGGTCAAACCCAAGATCGTTATCACATATGAGGCTTTAATTATTATACAGCTAAAACCAACCAATGAGGTTTTTAACCTGGAATCTTGATTTTGACTTGAAGGTCAATAAAACAGCATAAATCACAGTAAGGAAATAATTATTACCTGCATTTATGTGTGTGTAAATTAAGAGTGGTATCTCTTTAAAGGTATTTCCATAGAAATAAGCTATAAAGTAGGTTTCTATAAAATGAACTTGTATCTTATTAACTACAAATTGCTAGATTTGACAAATAAAAATACAAAAAGGCTAGTTAAATTTGAATTCCAGATAAACAAAAGAAATTTTTTTTATCATAAGTCCCAAATAGGACCCTCCCTGGTGGCGCAGTGGGTTATAGGGAGCACTACGAGGCTGTCCAGAGCCACCTCAAACAGGAGTTCCAACCCCGGCCAGGAAGGTGGCCCACATGGCATGGCAGACCGCCCCTGACCCACCCCCTGTTCCCCTCAGCAGTGGTCTTCATCAATCTGCTTGTTCTGCTCCCCACTCTGCCTCTGGTGAATCTGTCCCTGCACTTCTGGCCTGTACCCCAGTTCTGTATGCATAAATAAATAAATCTCATAGATAAAAAGTCCTAAACAATATTTGGAACAAACTTACATTAAAATTTATACATATAAAAGCATATATTATATATCATAGCAGGAGTATAATGGACCAGGTGAGAAAACAATAATGAAAAACTATATACCAGAGACATTTTATGGGGGTGGAGCGAAGAATGGGATCAAAAACAGTGGGGGAGGGAAATGCACTGGACTGTGGTGATGGCACAGGGTGATTTGGTGATGGGAAGCCCATGGGGATAACAACTGAGATGAAAAAATGCACAAAATGATGTGAAGTGTAAAAATAAACTATTATATTATTAGAAAAGCATATATATATATTAAATATATACAGTTTTATATAATATATAATGTGCATTAAAATATATACACATACATATTTGTTTATCTGAGATTCAAGTTTAAACTGGACCTCTGGCATTTTATCTGGCAAACTTATCATTGCTTTCTTTGATAAAAATCATAGTTTGAAGTTTTATTTAAAAATTTTGATGAGTAAAAGGATAAGACAGTAGCTAAACTCATTTGCTGGGGCAGTTCCACAGGAACCATTTGCTAACTTTGCAGCATTATGTCAACCTAGGACAGTCTCTATCATTTAGTTTATCTCCTCCTTTCCTTTCCTGAATCTTCTCCTACACCAAACCTCCTGCAGATCAGCTGATTATCCTCATGTTTGGGGCACTTACATCATTAATAAAGCCAGGCCATGGGGAAGGCTTGCAGTGTTGGAGCTGGCCATAATTATACCAGTACTTCATTTCATGCTAGGAGATATAATCTATAAAACTAATCACTGTCCCATCCTATCAACTACATTATATTAACACTTAATAGGCTAAGCACTAGCTGGCTGTAGCAAAATGGCAGCTCACCCCCATGATGGCACAAAGATGGCATTTAGTTTGCTCAGCAGAAAAAGCATGAGCTGCTTGTATATTATGGCAGCCCACTTGTTGGAGTGGCACCATGCAGACAAGCCCTGCATCCCCTGGTTCCTTGGGGACGCCAGCATGACCTCCTGTTGGCTCATACTGCACCCACCAGGATTGCCTTACGTATGGACACTACACAGGACATTGGGGCTATGCCTGTGCATAGTCTGAACCCTACAGCTGCCTTTTTATAGTGAGTTGAAAGACTGTTCATCAGTAAGAGGCCTGCACTGCTGCCAAGAGCTTATGATGTCCAGTCCCAGAGCTCCTTATCACTCTTTTGAACATCTGGTCTCAGGTCGTCCCAGTGAACGCACTGATCTTCAGATAACACAAGCTCCTTGCGCTCCTCCAAATGTGGCAGTGAGCTGGAAAATTAACTCAGAGCAACAGACCAGAAACAATATGTGTATGCAGATTTCCTACTACACCACACATAGCGTCTTACCCAACCTCCTCCACCTCCCTAGACCCTATCACGTCCTTCCATCAGGCCAGTGTCTCTCTAATCAGCTCTCACCTCTGACCAGCATCTGTTTATGGCCAACTGGCGGCCACCTCATTTGGGCTCTGGCTCACTGTTTTTGATCAGCGGGCCACCCTTTGTCTGGTTCCAGGCTCTCATTGGAGGCCCAGCCACCATCTTCTACGTGCAGCTTTTGGTTTGGAGTCGGCATTATCGACACTTCCTGGGGTAGGCATCGGTCATGTTGCCATCTTATATTATCTCTCTCTTAACTCTCCAAATTTGTGCCTCCCTGTAAATAAACCCTGGTGTTGTTTCTCTCCATGTATCTGTTTGAGTTATTGTAAGCATGTGGGTGAGGGCCCACCAACCTAGTTCATTCCCCTAATTTTTCTGTTTCTGTTACTGGGCCTTCTAACTCTCCTTTACTGCGAACACTTCTTTCTCCCTCTATTGTGTTAGTTAGAATAAATCTTTTAACCCTGCACCAAAGCCTTATTGTTTGTGTTTGTAACGGTGGGTGGCCAGATCCAGAACCACAAAGAGAGGTTCTGACCCGATGAGATTTTAGTATTGCTGATACAGTTACAAATAACTGGTCGCTTAGGTAAGCATTAACAAGTTTGTCTTTCCCCCTTGTTGGACAGGTTTGTCTTCTTTATGACTGAATTGGTCTCTCAGATAACCATCAGCAAATAGCTGCCTTTTCCTTATTCCTTGCAATTCCTCTTCCCTTCTTTGACAGGTTTGTCTTACCCTCTGGGGAAAAGGGAGTTAAACAGCAGTTGTTGAGGAAACAGACTGGTGCCCACCTGCCACTGTCTCTGTGCTGACCCCTACACCCTCCCCTTTGCAGGCCCTTACCCATGGCCCCTTTTGTTTCCCTTTGTATAAATAACCCTGCACCCTGCCAAAGAGCAGGACAGTAGTCTTTCAGACATGAATCTGCTGCCCCCCTCATTTGCTGGCAAATTAAACCACTTCCCTTTTCTCAAACTCTGTTTCCTTTTATTGGCTGAGGGAAACTGAGGCTGGCGTTCAGTAACATTCCTGGTAATAAAGTTTGGTTCCCTGACTGGGAAGAATGGCAAGCTGAGCCAGTGTTCTCCAACCACTTTGATTTATCCAGAAAAATGTCACTTAACATTAGCTGCAGAAATAGGGAAGAAGAAAAGTCCATGAATGGCTTCACTTTGAGGTCAGCACAAAAGCTGGGTTTTTAGGGAGGACTAGGAATCTGCAAGTGAGTTGACTAAGGGGCATTCAAAGAAGGTAAGCATTTGTTCAAAAGCCTACTGGCTCTAAAGGTTACAAGTCAGTGTTAGGGTATCATTTGGTAGAGTTAAAACTTGAGTCTCTGTACTCTTCCCAGCTAAACATTGCTGGGTGACAAAAAATTAGATAAAATGAAACCCACAGAGTTGCCATGAGAATTGGCCACTGGTCCACATTACCAATAGAGAGCTATGGAGAATTCAGGCGAATTCGGTAACAGACCAAACAGAACCAGGCCTGATATCACCTATGTGAGAAGTCTACTGAAACCTGATGGCCAGCAGATAGCAACCAGCAGAGACTCCCCCAGTCATGAAAAGGCCATGAAAAGAAGTTATAAAGGAGACCCCCAAACCTTTCTTCCCTCACAGATGAGCTCTCCCATCTCATCCCCTGCTGTTTGTCAGGATAGTCTATAAATCTGCCTTTTCTGTTCTCCACTGTGGTGAATTCTTTTACCCCTGTGCCTCCAGCCTACATCCTAATATTAGACTACCATAGTTAGGTTTGCTGGAGTAAGAAGAAAGTAAATCTAAGAGGTGATTTGGGTGAGATTGTGATATCAAATATTTAGTATTTGAAACTATTTTATTAGAGCTAAGGCATATTTCTCTGTTTATATTTTGATGCATAGAAGGATGTTTCTTCCAGTGTACATTAAACTTTTTAAAAGTCAAGTTTGATTAGTTGATTGTCAACTACAGTATCTATTACACTTTGTTGTAGTAGAGATTCTAAGTTGACTCCTTGCCAATATCTATTTTCCTTTTCTCTCACAATAACAAATTCTAAATTCTAAATTAACATCTGAATTTGCACAATAACAACCTCACCCATTTAGTTGGACTGTGAACCTTGTGGAGATGATTCAACCTGGACCATGAGGTAGCCAAAGGGCCACACCTGGGGAGAGCTGAGCAGTATGATAAAAGGAAAATACAGAATCAATGACTAATATTGGATGATTTCATTTATATGTGGACAATAAAGAAACAAAGCACATTTCAGACAAAACTACGCCAAAACAAACTTAAAGGTCCTCTGTAAGTTGAGGCTACCAGAGGGAGAGGGTGGGGGCGGGGAGTCAAGCTGGGAGTGTAACTGTTACGGGGCACCCCAGTGTGAACTGGATTGCTTGCCTGTGGGTCCTCATCCGTGCGCTTTAGATTCAATTGTACTGCAGACACACACAGAAAGGGTCAATAGTGGGTTTATTTACAAAGGCAAAGGAAAAGGAACAACCCAGGGGAAGAGAGAGAGATAAAAAGAGAGAGAGATGCAGCTTAATTACAGCGTCCTACAAGTTCTGCTGACTTGGAACCCCAATAGCACACTGAAAGCTCATCAAGAGCCAAACAACCAGCCTCTGACCACGAAACCAAAGGAGAGGGAGAGCAAGAAAGAAAGAGAGAGAGGCCACATGAACCACCAGGCCAACAGACAGCGGAGCCCACATGTCCAGTTTCTATCCCAACCTGGTTGCTCAGCTCCACCCTCACGTCCTAGCCTGCTTCTCTTTGGTATTGGTGGGATTTGTAGTTCCAGTATCTGGGGTGGGGGTGGAGTCCATGAAACCTGTATCTGTGGCATTCCTAGTAAACTGTGGTAGTGGATTATGGGTGTCTTGATGGTAGGTGTGGTGTGGTAACTTACACCTGAAGAAGTGTCAACCTACACCTCTGAATCATGCACAGTGGTATAGAAATATATTACCTCAATAAAAAAATAATACCATTAAAAATGATTTGTGAGAGTGAAAACTGCTATTTTGTTGAATCACTCTTATTTGGGGTTTCTGTTACATCAGCCAAATCCTTATCCTAACAAGGAGAGTGTTCCTTAATTCATTTGTTGATAATAAACACTTATGCCGTGCATCCAATGATATTTCTCAACTTCTTCATATCCATTATTTGACTTTGTTTCCATAAAAGCTCCGTGAGATTGGTAAGATCTTGTTATTCCCATTTTACAAAGGAGAAATCAGGCACAGAAAGCTCAATGACTAACACATAGTGCCACTCTGCTTATGAGTAGCAAAGCAGGAATGATTCTTAGTGCCAAGGTTCCCTTCCCATTGGCACTGAGTGCTTTCCCCTGGGGCTAGGGAGGGGAAAGAGATGTATTTTGTCTTAAGAGAAAAAGGTGAATGGTCACAATACACTTCCAGGGATTTGGAATATTGACTGCTTCTACTTATTATGTAAAAGTGCTTAGTAATTTAACTTTTTCATGTCTCAGTTTCCTATAAAGTAAGGAGTTGAACTGGTCGATGCTCTGAACTTCCCACCAGTTTTAAATTTCTTTTCTTTTCTTTTTTTTTTTAAGATTTATTTACTTATGCATACAGGAACTGGGGTTCAGAACAGATGTGTGGGGTATGAGAGCATTCACCAGAGACAGAGTGGGGAACCAAACTGGCAGATGTACTGAAATACACTGCTGTGGGGAATAGCAAGTGAGACAAAAGAGATCTGCTGTGCCATGTGGGTCACCTCCCTGGCCAGAGATCAAACTTATGCTGCAGTGGTTGCAGATAGCATGGCATTGTTGTGCTTTAACCTAGTGCACCACCAGGAAGGGAGGGCCCTTAAATTTCTTTTAATATAATTATAGTGCTTCTAGGTGGTGGTATTTTATTTATTTATTTATTTATTTATTTATTTATTTATTTATTTATTTATTCATACAGAACTGGGGTACAGGCCAGAGATGCGGAGGGTGAGAGACTTCACCAGAGACAGAGTAGGGAGCAGAACAGGCAGATCGACGAAGTACACTGCTGAGGGGAGCAGCGGGCGGGTCAGGAGAGGTCTGCCGCGCCATGTGGTCGCCTCCGGGGCAGGTGGGAATCGAACTCATGTGGAAGTGGCTTTAACTTCTTAGTGCAGTGCTTTAACCCACTGCGCCACCAGGGAGGGCCCCAGTGGTGGTATTTTTAACCTACTTTGGCTGCATTACTCTGCTAGGTAGTTTATCTATTGCATATTCCATTTAGCTAGAGGTACATTTATTGAGGATATTGGAGGTAAATTTAACAAAGGCAATTTCCCTCAAAGGAATAAGAGAGACATGAGTTAAAATATGACCTTTTGGAAGTTACTTCTTTTTAATTTTATTTATTTTTATTAATTTTTTTATTTTCTTACATCATTGTTCATTTTGTACCCTATTTCATTTCTCCCCTCAGATGTCGTCCCCATAACTCTCCCACCACCATAGCAACTGTGAACTGTCACCACCATCCCCTGTGCTCTTCCCTTCCCTGTTTTGACCCCTCTCTCCCCCTCTCCCCTACTTTATGACTCAGTTCCATGGTCAGTCTGCAACTTTTGTATTTCTTCTGATCCTTTGTTAGGTTTCCCTATATTGCTCCTATAAATGAACTTCTGTTACAGACCTCAGGGGAAGGCAAGACAGATGGCATCAAGACAAGGCTTATTAAACTTGTGTTTGAGGGCCTCCTGGTGGTGCAAGGGGTTAAGGTTCAAAACTTCTAAGTTGGCCTCAGACAACCCACATGGTGCAACAGACCTCTCCTGTCTCACCCGCTGCTCCCTTCAGCAGTGTATTTTAATAGATCTTCCTGTTCAGTTTGTCTCTGGTGAATATTCTCACACAAACCCCCCACTCCACACACCTCTGGCCTACACACCAGCTCTTGTATGCATAAATAAATAAATAAATAAAACTAAACAACAACCAAAAACACTTATGTTTGAATGCAAGGGGAAACAGTGCTGGATAGAAAAAGTTCCCAAGTTGGCTCTCTAAGGGAAATACTAAAAGATGCCTGCCTGTAGAGGAGGAGCAGAGAGGAGTGATATGAGAATATGTTCTAGATGGGGTTATACTAGAACACTGTAGAAGGGCCACACGTTCCTACATAGGTGGCATATCTCATTATCACCTTGCGTTTCCACCCTAGCCTGCTGATGAGAACCAGGTCACCTCTTGGTCGGTGCATGTGGAGCCCATGGCCACCCCTTCCTTTCAGGGTATGGCAGGCAGTTAGTGCAAAGCTGCAACGTTTGTCAGGGTATATTGTACTTATGTCAAGGTATGGAGCCTACATGGGGCTTTGCCAGGTAGTTAGGATCAAGTTCAAACAGCTCCTGCCAGCTGGGATGAGGTCCATCTGTTTGAGGCAGGATGTGATGCACTCGCTTCTACCAGTTGTGATTCAAAGAAGGATGGATGCAGCTTCAAAGCAAACAACTCCCCAGCTTGTTAAGACAAAGGTGAGGTAGTTTCCTGACCAGAGGCAGTTTCCAGACCAGCTCGCAATTTTTAATTAACCTAGTCTATTTTACTTCATCTCTCTGCTTTGATTTCCTCATGTTTAGAATGAGAATTAAATGAAATAATGTGTATGAAGTGCTGGTCACAGTCCCTGACTCATAAAAAGAGCTCAATAAATTATAATAGTAAGTATTAAAATGTATAAAACATAGGTGTGCATTCTATTAACCCCGTGGTAACAAGAGGTCAGGATTGCGTGTGATGACATATGAAGAGCCCTGTCTGAGGAGACCAGACCTGGATTCTTGGAGGAAATAGAATAATCTTATATCTTCATTTTAATGAGACCAATATGGGTTCCTCAGGCTTGTAGCACATGGATCCCAGACAAAGTTTTCTTACCTTGGGTTGAATGCTGTCACGTATACATCATTGCTGGGCAGAAAACAAAAGTGCTAATTTGGGTTTGTAAAAGTGTAGAGAAAAAAATCAATATAGAAAAATACAGTTGTTCTTGCTCACTCTAGTTTGATTTTATGTCCAAGTTCTGAGAAGAAATGAAAGATCTCAGGTGGAATAAGAGCCAAAAGTCTGTCTTGCCTTTGGGAAAGATGTTTTTTGGGAAGATGTCCTGGTTTCCGTCCAATAATTAGTATCATACTTGCTGCAGTTTCATTTTCTTGGGGAAGAGGAAAATGCTTCTGGGATGAGCAACCCATGAGTCCTGAAAGGAAACCCTTTTATTGTTCCTCAGATCAAAGACAGCCTTCACCATTCTCTTCCTCCCACCCACTTTAATCATTGGTACATGACTTCATTACTCATTCATTTATCTGCCTCAAACCACAGACTTCCAGGACTCTGGAATTATGCAATCTAATCCTTCAAAAGACACAGTTTCTGTGGTCTGGAGTCAAGAGCTGCCTATTTCATGAAAATGGGGACATCTCATTTAAAACATCCTAGGAGCAGAAATAGTTGATAACTTTTCTAAAGTCTTGCTGTAGCAACATGGATAGCAGTATAGAACTCTCACAGCATAGGATGGAACTCTCTTAAGAGCTGATACTATGATATGCCTTTCTGAGCTCAACAGAGTAAAAATACAATGTTGACAACATTTCAGTTAAAACACTGAAAAAATTTTATTTATTACTTTTGCATAAAAGAACTGGGGTATAGACCAGAGTTGAAGGAGGGGCAGGGTAGGTGAGATGATTCACTAGAGACAGTGGACAGTAGAACAGGCAGATGTATTGAAATACACTGCTGAGTGGAGCAGTGGGCTAGACAGGAGAGGTCTGTTGCACCATATAGGTTACTTCCCTGACTAGAGATCAAGCTCATACCACAGTGGTTGGCAATAGCTTGATAGTCCTGAGACTTTAATTCCCATGACATCAGGGAGGTCCCCTAGGATCTTACCATTTTTGCCTCCAACTTCAATTTATGATTAATTTGATAAAAAAGACATTAGAGGGCCCTCCCTGGTGGCGCAGCGGTTAAAGCACTGCACTAAGAAGCTTAAGCCAATTCCGCATGAGTTCGATCCCTGCCTGCCTGCCCCGGAGGAGATCCACATGGCGAGGCAGACCTCTCCTGACCCGCCCACTGCTCCCCTCAGCAGTATACTTCGTCGATCTTCCTGTTCTGCTCCCCACTCTGTTCCTGGTGAATCCTCTCACCCTCCGCATCTCTGGCCTGTACCCCAGTTCTGTATGAATAAATAAATCTTTTAAAAAAAAAAGACATTAGAGAAAAAGGTTTTATACCTAAATTAACTATGGAGTAATAATTAATGGTTTTAAAGACTTGTGAATGACTAGCTGTCTTTTACACTTGCCATAGTTTTGTAAACTTCGATTACAAAAGTTGTTGTTATCCACTATTTTAAGACTGTCATGTCTACTTAATATTATATAGACCATTTATTATATAGGCTAGGCAAGATTTATATAACATAAAAATGGGAGTACTTTGTCAGTGGTTATCAAACTGTCAGATCAAACTATTAACCTGTTATTTCCTCTTTATGGCAACTTGTCTTGTAGTTAATTAGTGATACAGTGAAAAAATGCTGTGGTCAAATGCTTGAAACAATGAACTTTTCTCAGGTTAAGTAGATGGCATCAAGGACTAGAATACTTTGCAGGAGACCACAATCCTGTAGTTGTCCAGGAACAGCTCATGATAGTCTATTCTTGAGATTGAAGAGCTCTCCAAACCCATATTGACAACTAGCATTTTTTTTAAGATTTATTTATTTATGCATTCAAGAACCAAGGTACAAGTCAGAGATGCCAGGGGTGAGTGGATTCACCAGAGACAGAGTGGGGAGCAGAACAGGCAGATCTACTGAAACACACTGCTGAGGAGAGCAGCAGGAAGGACAGGAGTGGTCTTCTGTGCCATGTGATCACCTCCCTAGGTGGGAATCAAACTTGTACTGCAGTGATTGTGCAGAGCTTCATAGGGCTGTTTTAGCCCATTGCACCACCAGGGAGGGCCCACAGCTATCATTTCTAATAATCATAAGATCTTTCTGTACTGGCTCCCTATCTGTTCATTCATATCTTCTCCTGCCTCAAGGCTTCTGTTGCTTATTGCCTATTGTCTATGGGTCTTTCTTGTTCTGTTTTTACACTATATTTTGTGTCAACATCAAAACTCCCCAGTCTGAGTTTCAAGGAATGCTCTCTAGGGCAATCATCTATAGAATTTCCTAACTTGTCTTCTTTGGTTCATGTAGTTTTTGGAGATCTAGCAGTAGAATGATGTATCTGTCACACTTGGTTGTCCCCATATGCCTTTTCATTTTACTTCCAGCTCACAATCCTATGAAATGTCAAGTATTATGCCTAGTTCTGGAGATGAAGAAGATGAATGAGGGGTTTCCCTGGTGGTGCAGAGTTTCAAGTCTTAGCACTATCGAGCAACCACCAGACACTGTGAGATGAGCTCCATCCCCGGCCAGGGACCTGACCCACATGGCACAGAAGATCTCTCCTGTCCTTCCCACCGCTCCCCTCAGCAATGTATTTCAGTGTGTCTGTTCTGCTTTACTCCCCCTACTCTATCTCCCCCTGTATCTCTGGCCTCTACCCCAGTTCTTCGGTGCATAATAAAATGAAATAAATCTAAAAAAAAAAAGATGAATAAAAGGCTGCTGCCACCGCTGCTGAGACCACAATGGACACAAGCCTGGCCACCTTCCTCAGGACACCTGGGCCAAGGAGCAGTGCTAGCAGGTGCTTCACCATCAGGGGGCCTCGCTATGATTCTGCCTCACCCTCAACTCTTACATCAACTAGGTCACAGCCTGCAACTGTGCCCCTCCAGGATGATGGGAACATGCCTTATGTGCTCAGCCACACCAGGACTCTCAGGGTTGCATCCTGGGGAGGCTGAAGAAACTGAGGTGCTTATACTGGCAGAGAGGAGCCTCCTCTCCTGGGATCCCCAATAATAATGTGAAAACAAGCAAACAAAAGAATGAATAAAATAGAATATGAATCAACAGATACTCTCCCACTCAGAAAAACAATTGAAATTCTGTGGTATATTAGTTTCTTAGGCTTCTGTAAGAAATCACCACAAATTAGGTGACTTAAATCAATAGAAATTAATCTCTCAGTGCTCTGAAGTCTCAAGCCTAAATCCAAGTAGCATCCAAGACATGCTTCTGCTATCAGAATTTCTTTACATAGAGAAATTTAATTTCTCATGAAAACACTTTAAATGGTACTATTATTCTAATGAAGTTAGTTAACCAGGGAGGTTAAGTTAGTTGGGGGAAATCACGTGGTCAGTTAAGGACAGAGCAATATCTGAATACCAAGACTTCAGCACTAAAAATACTCCAAGAGAGCATGCAGTTGACATGATCTGGTGTAGTGTTACTTGAAACACCCCAAAATGTTTCCCACATAGGTATAAACATTCCTATATTAGGCTGCTTCTTAACAACATCAAAGGCTCATGCTAACCATCATCATTTAGAACTGTGATGTCCGATACAGCAGCCACAAGCTGATGTAGCTCCTGAGTCCTTGAAATGTGGTTGTTTGGACTGAAACACACAGCCTTAGTGTAAAAAGAAAAATGGTAAAATGATTTAGTTTTATATTCGTTAAATATTGAAACATTATTTTCGATCTCCTAGACTTAATTAAAAATACTGCTAAAATTCATCTCACCTTTTTCTTCTACCTTTTTCAGTGTAGTCATAGAAATATTAAATCAAATTTATGGCTCATGTATTTCTATTGGACAGTGCTTATCTAGAAATTATTTGACTAGAACTCAAAAAGGCATATTTTCCCAATGGGTCTGAGAGTGAGCATATTGGAAAACTGGACAAGGGTCAGGTACTGTTGAAATTAAGGTGGGCCTGGTGGCCTTGAAGAGGAATCTCTGCGCAGACAGGTGGTGAGCAAGACCATCAATGCCTGGTTGCTGAAAATGACAAAATAGCTTATTGAATCTTGGGATTTCAGTATTAAATAATTGATGTTGCAAATCATCTGGTTTTGCAAGTCATCTGGTTTTGTAAGTTATAGGAAATAATGGCCATGAACTTGGAGTCTGACTGTTTGGATTGTTGTCTCATCTCCATCATTTATTAGCGAGATGTCTTGTGTAAATCACTCAATCTCTTTTCTTGTTTGTATAGTGGGAGAGATTTATTTCAGCTATCTTTATTTTGTTCAAAAGCCCATTTAAAATTCCAAAGCACTATAAGATAAGATGTTAAATAGACATTGCATGCATTGCAATCCTGGTTCAATCCAGTTTTACAAAGAGTTTGGTAATTATGAAAGTGAAAATGTACAGATAATTTGGCACTGAACATATTAGAATGTTTGTGCCTGTGTCTCAATAGAGAAGCAAAAGAAAGATACATCTCTAGCTCACATTCTCCTATCTTTTTTCCTGTCAGTTATATCTCCCTAAGGGAGTTTGAGTGAGAGTTCTAGAATCTGGAAAAATTAAGTAAGTCATGCTGAAATAAATATGATATAAAAAAAGTTGCTGTCGAGTGACCTTCAGGGTTTGAAGTGATGTAGGCACCTTCCTTAGCTGACTCTCTTCAGCGGCAAAGGTAGTACAATGCTGCTCTCTGCTGTTCATAGTGAGTCACGACCTACAGGACCCATTTCCCCATTTTTCTTGCTTAGTTCTCAGGCTGCAAAGTTGTCCAGAATTCCCACAAAGGATTTCAGAGAAGCATTCTCAGGTAACATGCAGGAGCTGGGGCATCATGAGTGCTGACTGCTGACAACTATGACTCTTGAGACATTTCTCCACTCCCTGCCACTGGTATGACCACGGGGAAGACAACATTTTTCTGGGCCTCTTTTGTGCTGTGCTTATTTAGAACTAAAATTCAGACCCCATCCCCTCAACTTACAATTTTACCCAAAGAAGGGCAGACAATTGTAAGTGACCCCTGACTATCCCATCTTCCTAGTCATCTTTGAAGGTGCTGCGATTCTGGAAGATGCAGTTTCCACAAAACACAGGGGCCTGAGGCCCTAAAGGGAAGCTGGCTTCTATGTAGTCCTCACCTGTAATATCAAACTTGGCTACTTTTTAGAGAACACATGATGTTCTTTAAAATCCTAAGTAATTTAAAAATAACATTTCTCTCTGATAACTAAATACATATTATGTGTAGAATATTTGAAAATTGCTGAAAAGACAAGATGAGAAAAAGGGCAAGTGATCCAGTGGAAAACAATCAAGAGAATAAATAGATAGTTCAGAGAAGGTGAGAGTGAAATGGCCAATGAATATAAATAAAAAGACTTCCAACCTCAATCATGGAAATGAGATTATCCCACTCAGTTAAAAAGTCTGATGATAACAAATCTTGCTGGAGGTGTGGAGCACCAGGAAGAACACACATCATGTTTTAGAGGGTAAATATACAACAGTGCTTTCAAGGAACAATTTTATAACACCTGTTACATTGAAGATGCAGTTCAGCTTATTTTTCCACAGCTGTGTATACACACTTAAAACAAAATAGGAAACATTCATTAATATCATTTAATGATTTGCTTAAGTAAAGAGCTCAACAATGTATCAAGAACATATCTCTCTTGTTAAACAAGAAGACTTATTATTAAACAGTCTGCAAGTGAGGCTACTAACTCATGCTTCCTCTGCCTGTACTATTGATGAGAAAGAAAACAATCAGAACCCTTTTGCACACATTATCCTAGGTTAACCCACACCTAAATGTTCCTCCACTGTCTGTGGGGATGTGGTATAGCCCAAGACCTTGCTCACCTGATTTAATCCTCTCACCCTCCCTCTACTGTCCTGCAAGTAATCCTCTTGACTTTGCTCTTGTTACTCAGGTCAATAGGAGAGATAAATAATGGTTTCCAGTTCTCCTTGAAATAAAGACTGCAGGAGGCAGAAGTGATCAAGAGAAGGAAAGGGCCAGAGAGGAGAAAGGTGCACGTTGCAGTTTGTCATGTGTGTGGGTGGAGTCAGAGACAAGGTACAGAAAGATGTCCTGTTGTTTCACCTCCCAAAACTTTGACTTGGATGTCATACATTTAGGCCTAGATCATTCCAACACTGTTTTCTCCCTGTCTGTACTTAACTTGCTGAGTCAAAGCCTATCACTTTGGTGTTCCTGGACATTTTTGGATTCCAACTTCACCTAAACTGTATCTGAATCCCAGAATTCTTTTCAGATCTCTTGTCAGTTCTTTCTCTAATTCTCTAGAGTGGCTTTTCTACCTTTTCTCCATTCTCATAAGTTTCTTTTCCACATAATTTTTACTCTTGGTACATGAACCATTACTACCTATTTCACAGAGGAATAAGGAACCAATAAAGAACTCTCTCAAATTCTACTATCAGCTCTATAAATTGAAGAGCATTGCTATCTGACTTTTTTTTCTCTTTTTTTCCTATTATAATGTAAGAGGTGTTCCCACTCTGGCTTCAGGCCAATCTCTACTCTGTGCTTTTGAGTTATGCCTTGAAACTTACCTGGTCATTTTACCCTTCCAGTTCCTAAATCTTCTACAGCCTTTAAATATTTCTTTTTTTCTTCTTTCTTTTTTTAACACTTTATTTTTTAAGGTTATTTATTTATGCATACAGAACTGGGGTACAGGCCAGAGGTGCAGGGGCAGTGAGTGGATTCACCAGAGACAGAGTGGGGAGCAGAACAGGCTGACTGACGGAGTATACTGCTGAGGGAGTGGTGGGCGGGTCAGGAGAGGTCTGTGGCACCACGTGGGTCACCTCTGGGGTGGGGATCAAACTCATGCTGAAGAGGCTTTAGCTTCTTAGTGCTGTGCTTTTACCCGCTATGCCACCAGGGAGGGCCCGCATTTAAATATTTCACTCCTAGTATAAAACATAGCAAATGACTTTGACTCAGATACTGTCCTGGCTCTTCTCTCCATTGCTAGTCCTAGTTCTTTTCTCCACCGTCAGTATCATGAACATCTACAGCACATTAAAAAAAATTCAAACTTCTCCTTTACAAATCACAAAAAGTCCCCTTTTCAAACAAATCTTTTCCTAGAAATAGGTGAACAATCCAGAGGTAGGCACCTGATCCAACCTGGGTTAACGGAAGTTCTTCTCTGATCATTTCTCTCACAATGGGTACTACTCTAGTGTATGACTACACCACAGTTGCCAGTTCATTTCTTGGCTAATTAATATTTGGAGTGTTCCAGTGTTGGGCTATTATGAATCAAATTACTAAGAGCATTCTTGTACATTTCTTTTGGAAGATCTTTGTTTTCATTTCTCTAGGATAAATATATAGGAATAGAATTCCTGGATCATAGGATAGATGCATGTTTAACATTATACAAACTATTATACATTTCTACAAAGCAATTATACCATTTCCTATTCCAGCCAGAAAATAATGAGATTGTATTTGCCTCATATTCCCACCAGCATTTAATCAGTTTTGATTTTCACCTTTTTTCAGCATGTGAACTGCCATCTCATTTTGGGTTCAATCTGGGCTTACTTGCTCTCTGAAGATATTTAGCACCTTTCCACAAGCTTGTTCTTCATTCGTGTATATTTTTTTCTGAAATGTTGCTTAAGGTGACCAGGGATGCCATTATTGGAAGTGTTTTCTTTTCAGATAGGTATAACATTTTACTACTATATAGTAGCTTAAACACAAACAAGAAAGACACTTAACTATTCAAGCCTGGCATTGAATTATCTTGAGGTTAAATTGAACTTTTTTTTTTTTTAAGATTTTATTTTATTTGTGCATACAGAACTGAGGTACAGGCCAGAGGCTCAGGGGCGGTGAGAGGCAGAGACAGAGCGGCGAACAGAACAGGCAGATCAACGAAGTACACTGCTGAGGGGAGCAGCGGGTGGGTCAGGAGAGGTCTGCCACGCCATGTGGTCACCTCCGGGACAGGTGGGAATCGAACTCATGAGGAAGCGGCTTTAGATTCTCAGTGCAGTGCTTTAACCTGCTGCGCCACCAGGGAGGGCCTAAATTGAACTTTTTAGTGAAAGTTTGCGGGAAGGTTTTCTCTGTCTCCCTACCAGCAATGGTTATCTAAGTTCCTTTACTATGTATTGGTTGTAAGCCCCTTTATTCTAATAGGCTTCTGAATTATGAGGAGATATTTGGGATGTGTGTAGTTATTTCTGGTATTGTCCTACTGATATAATCTTCGTAAAAATCAAGCAGCAACATTCGTGACTAACCACTCTCTAATCAATCTTCTTTTTTTTTAAGATTTATTTATTTGAGCATACAGAACTGGGGTATAGGCCAGAGGCTCATGGGCAGTGTGAGGTTTCCCCAGAGATAGAGTAGGGAGCAGAACTGGCAGATCAATGAAGTACACTGCTGAGGGGAGCAGGGGGCGGGTGAGGGGAGCAGGGGGCGGGTCAGGGGAGGTCTGCCACGGAGCAGGCGGGGATCGAACTCATGTGGAAGTGGCTTAAGCTTCTTAGTGCTGTGCTTTAACCCGCTGTGCCACCAGGGAGGGCCCTCTAATCAATCTTCTTAAAAGAAAAATTTGTCTTGCATAAACTTCTCTTTTTCCAGCATGAGGAAGTTGGACCATGAGATTTAAAGCAGGAGCCTACAGTCATCAACAGGATAGAAACGGCAGGGGAGTCACTAATGGAATGAGCCAGAGCTGAAATGTATAGATTTTGTTAAAACAGTTAAGTCCTTTTCCTGACCCCAGCATGTACTCACTCCTATACAAACCTTGAAACTTGTGTGGGGCCCTCCCTGGTGGCGCAGCGGGTTAAAGCACAGCACTAAGAAGCTAAAGCCCCTTCCGCATGAGTTCAATCCCTGGAGGTGAGACCATGATGTGGCAGACCCCTCCTGACCAACCCGCTGCTCCCCTCAGCAGTGTATTTCATCAATCTGGCTGTTCTGCTCCCTACCCTGTCTCAGGTGAAGCCTCTCACCGCCCCCGCACCTCTGGCCTGTACCCCTGTTGTGTATGCATAAATAAATCTTTAAAAAAACAAAAACAAAAACTTGAAACTTCTTCATATGAGTGGTAGATTTCAGCTTAGGCTCCCATCACCTTGGTTGGTGCCATTTTCCAGTTAACAAAGCCTTTCCCTCGCTTCCAGTACTCCATGCTCAGAGTTGGTCTGACTGGGCATCTAGCACATGAAACAACTTGGTAAGCAGTAATGCCACCAGGCTGCAGAGTTCCAGTTATAGCCCTTGCTTGCCCTGCCATATGTCTGTGCTGACTGAAGAGAAGCTTCACTTGTTATATCCTGACTTACAAGTCAGCTCATTATTATTGTTCCTGAAGCCACATGGATAAATAAACAAACAAATAAATAAATCAACAAGAAGCTAAACTATAAAGATATGAGTCCAACCTAGCATAATAACTGGATCTGATGAAGCATTGCAGTTTATAATGCTTTCACATGCATAACTAATTTTTATCTTCAAGCCATAGGGCATCATTATCAAGCTATTATGAACATTTTATAGAAGAGGCAAACCAAGGCTCAGAGAGGTTAAATGAGTTGCCCATAGCAAGTATCCTTGGCTGTTTTTCCTAAGGAAGGAGAGCTGTGGCTGGAATTCACAAATGGCAACATGGCTGAGGCAACCCAGTCTCTCTGACAGCATGTTCATGTTGGATGGGAAGTGAGTGGGGATGCAGAGGGAAGACACCAAAGAGGCCTAAAGACTGGGCTCCTTTCACTCCCAAGGATGTGAACTTGGGAGCACAAATGCAGCTTTCTGTGGTGTGATTTGAGGCGTCTCTCAAGAAGCTCCCACCCAAATCTACTTCCTTGTGCTTGCACAGTGCTTCAAGTTTGCACCATCATTCATTTCCTTCTCCTAATCAGTACTGTATTTCTTAAACTTTTCCACTGAAATTACCTCCCAAGAGGGAGCAGAGATGTTTCTGAAACTGATGCTCTATCTTAAACATTCACACATGCAGATCACACATTCTTTCCACCATAAAGGTGTGGTGGATTTCTACAGAGGAGATCTTTATACATTTATTGAGGTGTAATTGGCAAATAAAATTATAATATAAAATGTACAGAGTGATGATTTGCAATATATTTACATTGCGAAGGGATTCCTGCCATTGAATAAATTAACACTCCACACACTTATTTTTTTTATTTTTTCCTACTTACATATTTGTAATATTTTACTAGCCTGAGTTATTTGACTCAGACCTGCACATCAGAGTGGAAGGTGATTTATCAGAGTAAAATAATTCCTTAGTCTATGGGGCCCAGCTAAGCCCAAACTATGAGCAAGAGCAAAAAGAACAGGTATTTGGGAGTTTCCTGGCAGATATTATAGAAAGAATCTTGATTTTTCAGTTAACCATATTTGTCAGTCATTTATATTACTTTTTGGAAATTTTGAGACTACTTTTGACACGTGCAAAGCTAAACACTTTCATTGGCAGTGCTTGTATAAGCCACAACTCACCAGCCAGACAGGGGAATCTGTATCTATGCCTGAGACTTACAAGCAGGCAAGCAAATAACACCTCATTTGGTATTATCCTAGTCAATATGAAAATAGTTTATAAACAGAACATTGTATTTTTATTTTGAGAAACCTGAGGGACAGGCAATTATAGCAGACACCAAGATCTCCTTCAGATGCTCCTAGCAACATCATTACAACTCACTTACCCAGTCATTCTTAGCAATTCTAAAAAGAGATGGAGACTCATTAAATAAATTAATTTTAAATGCTAAAAAGTTACTAAGATCCTCATACCATAGTATCCACTCTTAGCCATCTATTAAGTCAGTAGATAAGCGTTATCTCTAACAATGTAAGAAAATAAATAAAGGCTAATTAAAAAAAAGAGGTCTTAAAATGCAACAAAATTGTGCCATACCCCATGTTAGTATTCTGCCAGGCTTACTGTACAAGCCCAACACATGTGGCCATCATGATTATTGGTGGAGAAGACATAAAGTGATAAAACCATTGTAGATTCAGCTGACTCATATTAATTTGTATTTAAAGTACAAATTTAGAGCCTTCCTGATTTTTCAAGGAGTTAAGTCTGTTCTACTCTCCACTCTGTCTCTGGTGAATCATCTCAGCCCCCACATCTCTGGCCTGTACTCCACCTATTGTATGCATAAATAAATAAATCTTTAAAAACAATACAAATTAAACTATAATAGCACCTACAAATACTTGAATGACTGTAAATATCTATGATGGAATTATTTATTCAAAATGTAGATAATGTGGCCCTCCCTGGTGGCGCAGCGGGTTAAAGCACAGCACAAAGAAGCTTAAGCCACTTCCGCATGAGTTCGATTCCCGCCTGCCCCGAAAGTAACCACATGGCCCGGCAGACCCCTCCTGACCCGACTGCTGCTCCCCTCAGCAGTGTACTTCGTCCATCTGCCTGTTCTGCTCCCCACTCTGTCTCTGGTGAAGTCTCTCAACCTCCGCATCTCTGGCCTGTACCCCACTTCTGTACGAATAAATAAATCTTAAAAAAAAATGTAGATAATGTTTTGTGTGCAAAACAATTGATTTGAATCTGTTGCAAAATAACTCTGCAGAGCCATTAGTCCACAGTGTTAGTACCTTGGTCATAGTAGAAGAGCATGAATTTTAGAATCTCACAGACCTGGACTCAAGTTGCAGTTACTTGTGGATGATGATGTTCCATCTTTGACACCTTTGAGCCACAGATCCCTGGCCTCCAAAATTAGGGATAATACCTTTCATAAGATTGTTGGAGGATTCAGTGAGATCATGTCTTTGTGACCATATATAATGGGTATCAAATATTCATTTGTATTCTCACAATTTGAACATAAATTTATAATCATATTAATTTGAAAATAACTACTTAATTTGGACATTAAGATCTTCCTACCTAAAACTCATAAACCCACACTCTAAAAATAGGCAGCAGAATCCAGTATGCTTCGTGTTCAACAGTACCATTAATACTTATTCTTTTTTCATTCTTTATGAGAATCTAGGGATGTTTCAGCCTCACCTTGAATCTTTCACTTAACTTTTCATTTTCTCTCCATTCCTCCCTTTCTTAAGTTTTCTCATTACACTTAGCCTGGAAATTCCACATAAGTGACCTGACCCAACACTCTTCATGGGACTGGCCATGAGCACATCATCAATGTGATATTGTCACTGTCACTGGTGATAGCCCATGTGTTTCTAAGAGCTACCTTGGAACAGACAGAACCATGAAAAATCGCTTTTAGAGAGTTCACCCTGCGACTTCCCTGGTGGTGCAATGGATTAAAGCACAGCACTATGAGAATAGGTACAGCTGCTTCAGCATGAGTGTGATCCCCAGTAAGGGTCAGCAGACCTCTCCTGACCTGCCTGCTGCTTCCCTCAGCAATGTACTTCGTAGACCTGTCTGTTTTGCTCCCAACTCTGTCTCTGGTGAACCTTTTCACTGCCCTCACCTCTGGCTTGTACCCCAGTTCTGTATGCATAAATAAACTTTTAAAAATAAACAAATAAGGCCCTCCCTGGTGGCGCAGTGGGTTAAAGCACAGCACTGAGAATCTAAAGCCGCTTCCGCATGAGTTCGATTCCCGCCTGCCGCCTGCCCCGGAGGTGACCACATGGCGTGCCAGACCTCTCCTGACCCGCCCGCTGCTCCCCTCAGCAGTGTACTTCGTAGATCTGCCTGTTCTGCTCCCCACTCTGTCTCTGGTGAAGCCTCTCACCGCCCCTGAGCCTCTGGCCTGTACCCCAGTTCTGTATGCACAAATAAATAAATCTTTAAAAAAAATAAATAAATAAATAAATAAATAAATAAATAAATCTTTATTGATGATTGATGGGTGGTGGTAGAGCAAGTCCATTGTGAATCATTTTCCTGATAGTGAAGGCAGAGACCACATATAGGTTCAGGGCCACCTTGCTCTTCTTCCCCAAAACGGAAGTCCAGAGGCCATTGAGAAGGCAGGCTGTTCTACAAACAGGGGGGATAAAATGAATGTAGTGAGGTAGTGAAGAGATTAACTCTGAAGAGCATATTCTCATAGGAGTTGTGGTTTATTTCATTGCCAAGTAGCCTGGAAAGCTGTTTGACTCAGCACCATGCTATGCACCATCTGCTACTCAGTATCCTTCACATGTCTCTTCACTTGGGGGATGTGTGGAAGGATTATGTGCAGTGACAGATACAGAGGGACGCTGTTCAGACTCTTTCTGCCTCTGGGAAGTGTGCTTTATATATTTCAAGACCATCTCATCCATTCCTTGTTTCTGGAACTGCACAATGCCCCTATCACTTCCTTTGCACATAGTGTGAAGAAAAATACTTCATGCTTTCAGAAGGCACATCCTTGGCCAAATCCTTTTACCCCAATTCCTCTGGTAGTTTGAGAAACCAGCATCCATATTTTATTTTATTTATTTTATTTTTAACATTTTAAATAATATAATAGTTTATTTTTACATCATTTTGTGACTTTTTCCATTTCATTTGTAATCCGTGTGAGCTTCCCATCACCAAATCACCTGTGTGCCATCACCATAGTCCAGTGCTCTCCCCCACAACCCTTATTTTTGATCCCATTCCTCACTCCACCCCCATAAAATGTCTCTGGTATATAGTTGTTCATTATTATTATTATTATTATTATTCTTTTCTCCCCTGGTCCTTTATACTCTTGCTATGAGTGAAACCATCGTCTATTTTTCCTTTTCTTTCTGGCTTATTTCACTAAGCATGATCCCTTCCAGCTCCATCCATGTTGTTGCAAAAAGTCATGTGTTTATTTTTTTAGTTGCTGAGTAATATTTCATTGTGCATATGTACCACATCTTTTTAATCCGGTCATCTACTTTTGGGCATTTGGGTTGATCCCATGTCTTTCTGATTGTAAATAAAGCAGCAATAAACATGGGGGCCAGCATCCATATTTTTACTCCCTGGTTTTGCATTGATTTCCCAGAGTAAGTAGCCACTATTTGTCAGAGGAACCATTGCAGCAAGGAGCCAAGTTCACCTGTTGAGATCATGTGACATATTGGTATGGGAATTATGAGACAATGGAATGAGGAACAAAGAGCAGGAGGCTCAGTATTTCAGAGAAACAAACAACTCAGGAATGAGAGTTGTATTTCCTGTTTATTTCTCTTTTTTAGGCTAATTATCTGTTTCTTCTTCTCAAATTTAGACACTGTTTGCCTGGCATAATTTCAGATACCCAGAAACAATCCACCAAATATATGCCTCTAGTCCAACCTGGGGGTTCATTAGATTAATTAATTATAGTGGTTAATAAATGTTTTGAAATCCTTTTATTAAAAGGGCTACCTAAGTCCAGAGTACTACTATAATCAGCCCTAATGAGGTCAGTGGTTTAAAATGAGGGTTTTAAACCATATATAAAGCTCCTTCATCTATCAGTGGTTTAGGATGAAGGTAGGAAGAGACAGGTGAGTCTACATGCTGGCATTTAAAAGTTTCTCCACAGCAGTAGAGCTACATTGAGGTCTGCTTGGATTGAAGCCTGGTCCACAGTGATCTTCCAACTAATGGATTCTCAAATTATCAAAAACTTGTTATAGGACAAAGTCCACCACTTTGTGCAAGGCTGACTTGCAACTTGCTGTTGAGTAGGGAAGACCTTCTCAAACAGATTGGAGAGATTTCCTCTGCAAGTTCACAAACCAGGTTAGTGCTCGACTTTTTGTATCTTGTAAAATGAGTAAGGTGCCATTGAATGAAACCAAAAATAGAATTGATGGAAAAGTCCAGAGAAAGAGTGGAGGAGGAAATTGCACAGAGTCATAATCTCAGTAGTTTCTTCTGGTTTTCTACAGAAACTGTAGAACAAGAAAGGGTATTATAATTATGTTATGGCAAAGCTTGGAGATAGAATGAAAGTGAGTATGGTGGGAGACTTGGGAGGGTATAACATCTATAAGAAGTTCATGTCAACATGAAGTTGGACTAAAATGAATTGGGAATTTATGCTCAGAAAAGAGGGTGATCCAATGACCCATAATTCTGAATCTGTGAATAATATCCTGAACAGGAAAAAGAACATTGAAATGAAAATTACTCTGAACTTATTTTTAAATAAAAGCAAGTTTCCTTCAGAAATGTTTCAAGTTTTAAAATTAACCAGTTTCTTGTTCAAATCCTAACAGGTGTTGTAGGATAAGAACCACCACCATGATATCCTCTGTCCTATTTTTGGGACTTATTTCTCTCATTGGTAAGTCACTAACTGATGTTCAGCATTGCTGCAGGTTGTGAATTCGAAAGAGAAATGTTACATGTGGTGGAGGAGTGGGCTCTCCAGCTGGCCATTAATCTGCTGTTTATTTCCATATTAAGTGTGAATGCAAATTTAGCTTGCTAAGCAAGTGAAGGTGGTGTCAGTGAGAATTTGTGGAATTGCCGTAGGAAGAAAGACATACACAGAGTTTGTCTTACTGTCAGGCAGTAAATATATATATATATATATATATTTGTATATATGTATATATACACACTCAAGTTTTATACACACAGACACACACACATACACACACACTAATCTGGGAGTTTAGGAGGAAGAGTTCACTTCCAGTCAAGACCAGAAAGACTTTTGGGGGAGACCTGATGATTGAAAATGCTTGATGTGTCAATAAGAGAAGTGGAGAGCCTGCTGGATGAAGATGCCTATACAAAAACTCAGAAGCAGAAATGCATGAAAGTTTTGGGATATGGTAAGTAGGTCAGCAATTTCTGAGGGCTGGAGGGTTAGATTGGAGCAATGCTAAGGGACTTTAAATAAGAGATGATCAAAATATTGGCCTAAAAAATGAGAAACGATCATAAACAGTATTCAAGTTGTCTTTATTAATAGAGCAATGATTGAGAAGAAAGTGATTTTAAAATGTTTAATTCTAAATTTGCAATGCAAGACCACTGAAAAGTGACTATTTGCAGATACTTATTGTTAAAGACACGAAAACATAGTATGATTTTTTTATTCCTTTAATTGCCAGGTGAGAGCAGAGTTTATAGTCAGTGGACTAATTATGAGCTACCATACTAGCTATGTTTAACTGAAACATAACTATAATTAAGAAGTATCTATGTGTTTATGATGCCAATGCAGGTAGTGTAGGGTTCATGGTCATATTCCAAACTTCTTACTACCATGGTTCCCAAACTTAGTGATGCTGGGTAAGGTGCAGATTCTTTGACTTTATACCTAACAATTCTAGTTCAATAGGCCTAGAATGTCGAACCTAGAGATATGAATTTTTAACAGCTATCCCTGATCACTTGGTATGTGCATCATTTACTGAGTATAGCAAAGGCTGCCTTTCTAGTAAAAGGATAGGGAAGTTGTTGGTATATGGAAAATTAATCCAGATAATTTCAACAATCCCTTTCCTTCTCATTTATTCATTCATTCACCCTTCCATTTATCCATTCAATAAATATTTATTAATGTCTATTCTATGACATTATTCTAAGAGCCCAGGTAGATACAGCAGAAAAAAGTTCTAGTGACAGAGCCAGGGAGAAAGAGAAAGAGAGAGGGACGGATGGAAGAAAGGAAGGAAGGAAGGAAACAGGATGAAATATCAGGTAGTGATGAGGGACATAAAAAAAAAATAAAATCATGTAAGGTAATGGGAGACATGGAATGAGACATGAGCACATTCCTTATTTTTTAAAAAACTATTATTTGTTACAAAATTTAAAAAGTGGTATAGTAAGCTATTTTTGTCAGTCTCAGCCCATTGATATTAAAGTTACTGGTTAGAAATAGCTGTAGGTGGCCCTCCCTGGTGGCGCAGCGGGTTAAAGCACAGCACTGAGAAATAGCTGTAGGTAGCAGAGTAAAACAGATTTTGGTTCACATAAAAAAAAAAAAAAGAAATAGCTGTAGGTAGGGCCCTCCTTGGTAGCACAACAGGTTAAAGCACAGCACTGTGAAGCTAGCCTCAGCACAAGTTTGAGCCCTTGCCAGGGAGGTGATCCACATGGCGCAGCAGACCTTTCCTGTCTCGCCGCTGCTCCCCTCAGCAGTGTACTTCATCAGTCTTCCTGTGTGCTCCCCACTCTATCGCTGGTGAATCCTCTCACCACCCTGCATCTCTAGCCTGTACCTTAGTTCTGTATGTATAAATAAATAAATATTTTTTTAAATGAAATAGCTGTAGGTAGTCACTGGGGGATAGGCAGGGGCAGTGAGAGGATTCACCAGAGACAGAGTGGGGAGCAGAACAGGCAGATTGTCTAAGTACACTGTTGAGGGGAGCAGCTGGCATGTCAGGAGAGGTCTGCAGCAACTTTTATTAGTTTTGGTCCCTCTTTATAGTGTTTCTTTTGAAAATATAAACAAATTACATATACACATAATTATATTCTCTCTTCTTAAACAAAGAGTATGATTCTATAAATATTATTCTGAAACTTGAGATGTTATAAGAGCATTTAGGGTTCTTCCTCTTTCCTTTTCATAGCTGCATAGTACTCCCTCATGTAGATAGATCTTAGCTAGTTCAATCAGTTCCTATATTTTGACATCTGCATTATTTCCAATTTTTTGCTATTGTATATAATCCTGAACCAACAAACTATTGCAAAACTCCCCTTCCACAGCAATATAGGGAACGCCTGTTTAATTACAGCCTTACCTGAAGAGTACAGTATATGGTTAAACTTTTGGATTCTTGCCAATTAAATACGTTATAGAGAATAATGTCAGTGATGTTTAATATTGCATTCTCTTCTTTTAAACATTGAACAAGTTTTTATATGCTCATACATAATTTTCTGTTTCTCTCCATGAACTTTCTATTTAAACCTTTTGCTGATAAGATGGCATTTAAATAAGAGATCTAAAGGCTGTTTCTGTATGATTTTTTAAGTTGGTATTTAAATAGAGATCCAAAGGCAAATCATACAGAGACAGCAAATCATATGGATATTTGGAGGAATAGAATTCCACACTAAAGGAACCCCCGGGCACATGGAAGTATAAACAAAAAGAATATTATGGGAGAAAAGAGAATTGTAAAATGAGAAGAGGACTAGGTCAGGTAGAGCTGAGAGCCTCAGATATGGACTCGGCCATTCCTCTGAATGAAGGATGAGCTATCCATTGAAAGATTAAGAGATAAAATGACTATGATCCCACGCATGCGTCCACAGGATCACTCTGGCTGCTGAATGGAGAATAGATTGCAAGAATGGAGCAGGGAGGTCAGTTAGAAGACAATTATAATATCCAGATGAGAAATAATCGTGGTTTGGACTGGGGAAGTAATGCACCTTCACACTCTAACCCTACACCACAATATACATATGGTCTATGTCATGAGAATACATTCATTCACTCAGTTCTTGTGTGTATTTTCCACACATTTTATAGGCACAGGATACTACAAGAATAGTCTTGGAGATTGAGTGTAATGTTTTTAGCTCTCAGCATCTCAGGGAAGTCCTACTGCTTAGTCAAATTTAATAGTTTTTGTGGTTTTTTTTTTTTTTAAATTTACACAGGCTTTCTTAATATCTTGAGCTTTTTTTGATAGTTTCACTGTCTCACTTTTTGGTCCATTTGTAATCCCTTTTTTGCCTGTTTGTAGATGGGAGAGAGCTGCTTATATCCTTACTTTATTTTTTTTAAGATTTATTTATTTGTGCATACAGAGCTGGGGTACAGGCCAGAGGCTCAGGGGGCGGTGAGAGGCTTCACCAGAGACAGAGTGGGGAGCAGAATAGGCAGATCGATGAAGTACACTGCTGAGGGGAGCAGTGGGCGGGTCAGGAGAGGTCTGCCACGCCATGTGGTCACCTCCAGGGCAG
>NW_004567121.1:4058953-4069818 GCF_000260355.1 Condylura cristata | reverse complement strand
AGGCAGATCGATGAAGTACACTGCTGAGGGGAGCAGTGGGCGGGTCAGGAGAGGTCTGCCACACCATGTGGTCACCTCTGGGGCAGGCAGGTATTGAACTCATGTGCAAGTGGCCTTAGCTTCTTAGTGCTGTGCTTCAACCCACTGCACCACCAGGGAGGGCCCCTATACCTTTACTTTTATGTTTTTTTTTTTAAAATAAATATTTGTAAGAAATAATTTCATCAGCTGTCTGACCAAAGCTAAGTGATATTTATACCATCAATTTAATCAGAACTAGATCTTGAGGCAGGTATCTGGAAGGCATGTAGGATAGGTAAAAACCCATCTGTCATTCAAAAACATTATTTACAATGCAAAGTGAAACAACATTGTGTTTTTCATCAAACATTTTAGGAAATACAATTTCTTACAACAAACATTTGTAGTCTTTAGGTGCATGTCAACAATCCACAAATCTATTATAACAAACTTTTCAACTTAAAGAAAAGCTCTTTATCTCTTGTAATAAACAGATTTAGAAGTCACTTCAAAATGACAAAATTAAAAATAAGAATAGATTTAAATTTTATGATCATAAATTTTATCTCCAACTTTATTAGATAGAAAATAAATATCACAGCAGCATGTTATGAAACAACTATTTTAAGTTAATGTTAACTTTCTTTCTTATCCTTCTAAAACAAGTTAATTGTTATTTCACATGTTCACTGTCCCAGAAGTAGAGTCAGTAGTGTTTTAAAATTTCTTTTAAAGTTCCTGCTAGTGGCAATTTTATTTCTTTTTCTTTTTTTGTAAAGATTTATTTATTTATGCATACAGAACTGGGGTACAGGCTAGAGATGCAGGGACAGTAAGAGGAGTCACCAGAGACAGAGTGGGGATCAGAACAGGCAGATGTACTGAAATACACTGCTGAGGGGAGCAGTGAGTGAGACAGGAGAGGTCTGCTGCACCATATGGGTCAGATCCCTGGCTGAGGATCTAGGTCATGCTGCAGTGGCTGCGGAAAGCTTCACAGTGCTGTGCTTTAACTTGTTGCACCACCAGGGAAGGCATGGCAATTTTATTTGTGATCAAGATTTCAGGAATGTTTTTGAGACCTATAATGATTTTCATAATGCTTTGCATATCCTTTAGAATTAAGCACTGTATTACAAATTTTTAAAGATGAGAGTAGAGTAGGAAGGGGAGAATCTTCCGTTTTTGTCTTATGGATTTGCTTTTTCTCTATATTGTTATATCAGTTCAAGAAACATTTTCTCACAGATTTCATGCAGGTCATCCTTCTGCCCTCCCAGGTACTTCTAAGGGCTTGTACTCTTTAACTCACTCTATGAATCCTCACCTGCACCCTCGCCTGTACCATGGCTGCTATGGTGACATCCTGACCATGGAAACCCCTGGGGCCTCCTGTGATATAACAAGGTTGATTAATTGTGGTAAGTGGAAAACAAAGCAAGCATTTGCCTTCCCAGATACTTTCTTAGGAAGTAGCTTAACTCTGAAAAGGTATAATCATTAATTACTGTAGCAGTGACATTAAAATTTAAAAACAGAAAGCAGAATCTTGACCAACCTAACTGCTGCTTTTCATTTAGTGTTCTACATTCTTTTAAAATTTGTTTGTTTCTACATATTGGAATGATAGGTTAAATAAAATATTAAATTGTCGCTTTTGTATCTGTTTGTAATGTATATAATTTATGCTATGACATGAGCATTTTAAGCAAATCTCTTCCTTTTCGTTCTTCCTCTCTTATTCCCAAGTCTCCTTTATGATGGAATCACAGTAGTAGAGTGTCAGAGCTGAGATCAGCACTAGGGCCATGTCTGACCTGTCTCTCAATTTATGGATTAGAAAATCAAGTCTCAGCATCGAGAAGCTTCCAAGGGTCTGAATCTAGGGAGTTGCAGAGCCAGACTCAGACTTAGGTTGGGTGACTTCTAGTCTCCAAGCCTCCCCAATACACAAGTTTGGCAGAAAAGAGAAGAAAGAGGAAGGAGGCAGATGTGGTGCCTGACAGGGTTTATTTCTGGTTTAGATAATCAGAGACCAAAAGAAAGTCATAGTATGGTCAACGTAAGTTGTGAGCATGGATTAGAGGTTATGAAAAATGTGATAATTTTTGAAAAATAATGTTGTTGTTTTTTTTCTGAAGAAGGGGAAACAGAATTTTTTCTATTGACTCAGGGATCCGTGGTTCTGAAATGTTTGCTGAGATGGATTTGAGGGCCATAAAGCCTTACCAAACTCTGATCAAAGAAGTTGGGCTGAGGTATTGTGTGGACCCAGCTCTCATTGCAGCCATCATCTCCAGAGAAAGCCATGGTGGAACTGTCCTGAAAGATGGCTGGGACCACAGGGGACATAAGTTTGGCTTGATGCAGGTACTTAGTTAGAAGATTTCCATCATTCCCATTTCATCCTTGCAGAGCGCGACCAAATTAAAAATCCATATTCACTACTTACAGGCTTCAATACATCTACCCAGCCTAGTACTGGGATATCTGTAATATACTTCTACATTTCATTCAAGATTTATCAGCTATTGTTTATTTTCCCAAAAAGTTTTTCAGAGTTTCATAACTACAATTTGCAATAAATAATATACAATGTACTTAAATTAAGAACATTTTATAAGATGAACAATTATAGGCATCCTGTTCTCATGCATGTGGATCAAAACTGTAATTAAGTCCTACTTGAACCTACTTGTTCTTTTGGCAAATTGGTAAAAAGGAATGCAAACTTTGTGGCTATTTCCTTCAAGACCTACTTTAAATTGCCTGCAGAAATTAAGACTTTTAGACTTCCTAGTTAGAAATAAATTTTTATTTTTGTTTGTAAATGTCTTAGACTCTGGATGTTAATTGTTTTGAAGCAATTTTAAAATTTATGTACATAGGTATGTGCATATATATGACGTGTATAAATAATATAAGATATTAAAGTGTTTAACTAAACCCATGCTGCATCTACTTCTCCCAAATCATACTTTCTGACTCTTTTTCTGTCAAAGAAATTACTACAGAATTGACTTTGTGAGCATAAAGATCCTGACACCAGAGTCTGAACTTGAACACAAGGAAGAAGAGTAGGGAACAGCAGAAAAAATGTATTGCTTCATCCACATGCTAATGTTTCTGAATTTTCTAGCTTGATAAACAAATTTACAAACCTGTTGGTGCCTGGGACAGCAAAGAACACCTTTTGCAGGCTGTTGGGATTCTCACAGACAGAATTAAGATGATCCAGAAAAAATTCCCCACGTGGACTGTGGCTCAACACCTCAAAGGTAGGCCATATTTGTAAAATGTTGTTAAAATGAGTGGTGAGGCCAGATGTGCCTGGGCCTCCTGGGACCACTCAACTTGGCAGAGTTATTGAGGGATGGTCAATAGTTTGAGCTTGTGCTCGCTGAGCTGCTTTGAGTGGTATTCCTTTCTCTACTTCTGTTTTCCCATCTGCCAGATGTTGGGGTTCCAATTCAATCTCTTACTGGCTATTGATCCATTGAATGAGGCCTTGCGAATTAATAGTTTAAAAGAATATTGTTTGCCTTTCTTGGATAGATTTTCTTCTAGATGCAAGAAGCTGAATTGTTTGAACATCTTTTTTTTTCCCCCTTTCTCAGCATTCTCAGGAACATGAGGGCTTTAGTAACATGATATGTTTAAGTAGAGAACACTGCCTGTTTTTTTAGGCTCTCTGGTTCCTTCTCTCTCCACATCCAATCAGACCAATTGTTACTAGGTCAACCTTCTACAGACCCTCCTATACTTTTTTTTTAACACCTTACAGGGCCTTAATTTAGAACAGTTTCTACTTTCTAGCTCAAAGTTCTTAAAGCAGGGATCCACAACAGAGGTCTTTTCCTCTAGACATTAGAGCAGAGCACATTTATGTTCAACACAATTTAACTACTGAAATAAAATCCTAGAGTACAAAATATGTATACTTGTGCACATTACACACATACCCCCAAGGAGAAATGACTATGTCTTGGATACGTATGTGAACCTTGCATTCAGTGTCATACCCACTCTGGAACATAGCAGGTGCTTAAAAACACTGATTGGACGAATGAGTGAGTGAATAAAAGTGAATTAATGAATGACTGATAAACGGTTATAAGTCTTCTCAGACTGAAAATGTGTTTTTGTTGAGTCTGGCTCCATAAAAAGGAAATCTGACTTTTGCAATAAGTAAAACAAAAGTGTTTAAAAAAGAGAAGAGAGGGAAAGCAATTTGGTATTTCCTCAGTGGTTGTTGGGATAGCAATTCCTTTCAGGGGGGATATCCAGGGAAAGAGAATCTGCGGCTGGCAGCTTTAGATTTGCTCAGAGAACTGACATCCTAGGAATGTTCATATCTTACTTGTGCTGAAAATTAATATTTCAACTTGAACCACTGTGTTTTATTTCAGGTGGTCTCTCGGCCTATAAGTCAGGAGCTGATGCAATTGTCACCCCCATGGACATAGACAATGACTTGGTCAATGATCTTCTTGCCAGAGCTAAATTCTATAAAAGACATAGCTTCTAGATTCTGTGGGTGGGCCAAGTCAGTAGGTGCTCAAATGGCCCCTTTTGGAGGGTTTGATATGTATGTATTATATCCAACCCTGGCAAAAGAATGGTTTTATTCTGACAGGAAATCCACTCCTTAATTTTAAATGCAAGTTACTATAAGCAAAAGAAAATCCACAGTTCACAATATGATTCCATGAGATGTGCATAGAAATATGCATAGCTATTTTGTAGACATTATTAACAGCATGGTGAGTGAAATCTGTAAGTTCTTCGAGGCCTCATTTTAGCCCGTGATTTAAGACCTTCCTATTCCCTGTCTTAACAGAATTGCTAGTAAGTAGAGATCCTAAACTGAACCTTTGTCCTTTCCCACTGAGTTTGAATGTGAGAAATGCCTGATTCTTAAGCCAGCCAATTCATGGGAAAATGAAAAAGTTAGGGATGGAATTTTAGCTGATCTTTCTGTAGTGATCAAGTACACCAACTTCCTACACCAACTTCCCATCTTCTTCCTCTTGTTTGATGAAAATACAGAGACTGAGTTATTTTCTTACATTTTCAGTAGATTCTAACAGACACTCTTTCAAAGGGTCCACTCTCCACAAAACATAGCTGAAGGTAAGACTGTATGACCTGGTTTAGTACTGGTTCTTTGGTTGCCAGCAAAAATAACTAATTCTGGAAAATTTAAGCAATAATAGGAAATCACTAGAGGATTACTATCAGATTTACAAAACCAAGGAGATGGTCAAGAATATGAAGACAAACTAGTTTCTGAGTAGCAGGAACCAGACCACCCTCTTTATAGCATCCCCACTGCAAATGAATTAGTACTCACTACATAAATTTCAAAGACATTTCTCCAATCTTTCCTCACTCTGTTTCAGGTTCATAGTTCTAGGAGGGAGACTCATACACTTAAGTCATATACATATCTAGCTCTTGACTACTTTTGTTGCCCAGACTACCCACAAGGGAGAAGAGATAATTATCTAGAAGAAAGCAGAGTAATTTGACTTTTAGCTTCAACTCAGCAGAAGAATCAAATAATATGGAGTGTAAAACTTTCAAAGTCTCTGCCAACACAGACACTTCTGGGTCTTTAGTTCCCTTTGGAGATTTTGGGAATGTTTCTACCTATCACTTCTCTCTCATTGAGAAAGAATCAGAGTCATATGTACCTATCTCTAAGTCCCCTTGGAAGAAACCAGAGAAACATTCTTTCACCAGTGACTTCCCAACCCCCTGCAGACTTGACTCAAGCAGAACTGGAACCCCTGCTTTTAACTGGGCAGAGCAAATGGCCAATCAGCTGCTGTGGTAGTCCCTGCAGCATACAAGCCAGCACATTTTATGAGTGGTTGAGGGCCATGCTGCACCAGTTACTAGATGTTTTGGTTATCATCCTTGCAGTTGTGCTCGAAAGTGCTTTCTCCTGGCCTTTTCCTCAGCATCTCTACTAAAGCAAAAGCATACATCTAGATGAGGAATTTCCAAGAATTTGAAAAACAAGTAGTATAAACTGGTTTACACTCTGAATCCACTCCTTTGTTATTTTCTTTATGACTGGCATACCAAGAGATTTTCTGTAGAATTCATGCTTAAGATACCTTAGTTTGGTCCCCAAGGAGACCCTGAGATAAGAACTTAAATGCAGGTAGTTTGAGAGGTACAGGGAATTCCAGTATGAAGTGACTTGGTGAAACAGGGAAAGTGATGAGTCAAGCTGTCTACCGCTACAGTCACTGGAGCTCAACCCTACAAGCAAATATCAAGGAATGGCGCAAAACACAGATTTCCTATTTTTCTACCCAAAAGATGATTTTTAAGAGGAATTGCCTGTTGAGAGAGGAGGATACGTTACTTCTTTGTTAGTGTGGTCATGCAAGTAGGTTACACATTTTTCCAAGAGGGTTTAGGCACAGAAATGCAGGAATTGGCAGGAGGAAATCTAAAAATCCTTTAAGTGTCTAGAAGTATCTGCTTCACAAAGATTAGTTATACCTAGATGTTAGGAATATCCTTCCAGCATTGCTTGCTTTCTCCATGACCTAGTAACATAGTAAGGACCTGGAAGTAGTACATAAGCCTCATTAAACCTCATGAACTCCTTGCCAAGCTTCTCCATAATCTGCTAGAATTACTAATTAGATATAATAAAACCATCTGAGTTTACTGTTCAAGTTAATTCGAGTGTATTGAGAACAATTTAAAAATGTCAGACTCAAATGTGGCTACATTTAATATTCTTTCAGTTATTCTCAATCTTTACATTGTGTGTGTGTGTGTGCCCCTTCAGGAATAATAAATTGCTCTAAATTTATATCCTACAATCTAAAATATCATTCCTTTTTAGTGTCTGAAAATCTAAATACTCACTGAAGGTGAAGAAATATTATAGTTTTTCTTCTTTCTTTTTTACATTTTAAAAGGGAGGTTACTAGGAAAGGGAGAAAGAGATTCACCTGCATAGGTGCAAAACACACACTACAGAAGTGTGTGGCAGGTGAGCAGAGAGCTGCCTATTTTATAATAGTTCTCAAAACAGAAAATTAAGTATTATCTTATTTTTCTTACTGGACATTTTCATGATTATAATTCTCAGCCTTTTTCTTCAAAGGACATTGAGAGTTCAGAATATACCAGTCACCTGCACAACACCTGCTTGAGTTTGCCTCTGACTTGTTGGTATCTGGGGGCAATTTCCACATTGCTCAGGACTGCATTTTCCCAACTGCAAGATGAGAAGTTGGGCCAGATTGCCTCTGTAGATCACTCTACACTCTAACATGATTCTAGAAGAGTGGGGTAGTCCTCATAAATAGATATACTTGTGTCATTACTCAGAACAGGGGACTTTTGTGGGAGGGTAACCTGAGGATTACCCTCAGGTAATGAGCATCTGGGACAATAAAATTGAAAAAATAAATCAGAAGAAACCTCATAGTCCAAGCCACAGGTCTTCACCAACAATTCTCATCTATGAATGATAACCCATCTTCCTGGCTTATTGAGCTATGCTTCTCATATTATATGGGATTGAATGCTTTAATTTTCTATCATGAAACCTCCTTTCACTCCATGAGTTTTACATTATTGGTGTTCTGCTAAGCCTATCTTAATTACCTATCAATGCTCAGGTAGGTAACATGGTTTGGCCAGGACAATGATGCTTTAAAAGTATGGGCTGATAAACAGATGGCCAACAGGCACTTGAAACAATGCTCATCATTACTTCTCACAGGGAAATGTAAATCAAAACCACAATGGGGTACTACTTCCTCCTTGTGATAATGGTCCTCATCAAGAAACCAGAAACAAATGTTGGAAAGGGCATAGAGAAAAGGGAAATCTTTGGAATGTATACTGGTCCAGCCCCTGTAAAACAAACAAACAAACAAAAAAACAGTATAAAGGTTTCTCAAAATGTTAAAAATAGATCCACCTTAAGATCCAGCAATTCCACTGCTAGTTATATAGATGAAAGATACAAAAACACTAATATAAAGGGATAAAATCACTCCTACATTTATTGCAGCACTATTTACAATAGTCAAGTTATGGAAACAACCTAAGTGTCCAAGAGCAGATGAATAGATTAAAAATATGTGGTATATATTCTGATGGAATACTGCTCAGCTATTAATAGGAGATTTTTTACAATATGGATGGAATTAGGTTAGATGAAATAAAATAGGGGAAAGACAAATATTAGCTAATTTAGACAAATCAGATTGGTAATTAGAAAGCAGATACTATTTTTGGTATAAAATTTATGGATACAATGAAACCTAGCCCATATCTATACTTACAGATACTAAAGCACAAAGCAGCAGGTCTAGCTATGTCCAGTGTTTAAGGACTTGACTGAATCTCTGATGTCTAGCAAAACAGACTATAAGCTCCTGAAGGGAGAGGCCATGTTTTAATGAGTTTGGGATTTCTCCAACACCTAACACAGTATTCACTTTAAGAATTCATTCACAGAATTTGTTAAATTCAGTTAAATGAGAAAATGTTATTAAAAAACAGCTGTTGATTGCTATGATGACCTCTGATCCTAGATGTTCAAACAGGGTCATTCTTATCCATGCTGCAGTGTAACTACTAGGGAGGGAAGGGAAAGAATTAAACCTAATAATAGCAATGAAACCGAGATGGTAAGGAAGAATCACATCATAACTAGTCAGTGAAAATGACTACTATTTAAAATATGTTTTAATGAAAACACCTTTTTCACATATTTAAATTAAAATGAGTTGCAGCTTTTAATCTCAAACTGCTGTGGCATTAGGGCTTGACTGCCTTGTGGCCCAGAGGATTTAGTTGCCAGCCCACGACTAACTCCCCAGTGCTCTTGAGGCAGGTGTTAGCCATGTCCTCCTCTGCTGGAAGTCCTTGCGGCAACTTCAGGGGCTTGATTCTGCAACATAAAAAATGAGTTTAGAATTATGCCAGATAACAAATTTTTAAAAACTGCTGAAATAACAAACAACAAACCTTATTAAATGTTTAACTACTTTCAGTTTTGCATTCACTGAAGGGATATTCTTATGAACTTGAGGAGTATGTGCCTATAAACAAAGGAAACAATGTGATAAGTAGTTTCGAAAGCAGATGGCCCCATGTTTCAATAAAATATTAAGCTGGTTAAATCAAACATTCTTAGAATTAAACTAAATAATATGTTTAAACAAAAGAAGCACTAAAGTACACCTTAAATTTCAAAAGTGTTAAATTTAAAACAAACTGATAACAAAACTAAAGATTACTAAAATGGCTGCATACTTTTTGTAATCCAAGCATCTTTATTATATCTTTTTCCCAATATGGACGTCTTTTTGTACTTTTTATCCTGGTAACAATATGGAGTTTATGAGGATTTTGTGGATCCCCACCATATTTTTCATGGTCTTCAGGTGAAGGCTGAAACACCTACAAATGAAGAATTAGAAATGGTAAAATCTCAAGTTATAGTTTCTATATACTTCCTTTTCTCCCTCAAAAACAACTATAAAGTAATCTCATCACTAATTTTTCTATAATCTTCATCCATAAATTGAATTATTTCTACCAGTTTGATCATCAGTTAATGGACTCTAAGACTTTTATACTCTTTTAAGAAAAATATCACACAGGCACGTACTTTTTGTTTTGTATTTTTAAGAGCAAAGCAGGAACAGATGATGCTAACACATTCACAGGCCAAGAGAATGTATTATCCCATGTGAACTGGGTACTGACCTGCATCCATCTACCTCATTCAAGTGGTGGAACAAACATAACAAATATAAGTTATTATAACCAGGAAAATTCTAAAAAGCACATACAAACTACCTATGAAAGTATAAAAAGACAAGGAAGGATGAGAAACAACTCCATAGAGCTGACATTTGAACGGTTTCTCTAATACTCTAGTTTCTCTAGATTCTAGGACACTATCCCATTGAAAAACATCCTAAGCACCTAAGATGTACCAAAAAAAAAAAAAAAAAAAAGGATATTGCAACACTATTTGTAATAATGAAAACCTCAAATACCATCCATGTTCCTGAAAAGAACTAAATAAATTATGTTGTACACAGTCTAAATAAAACTAGTAATAATAAAACTATGTAAAGTATGATACAACTAAGTAAATATTAGCCTACCTTATATAATATAAACAAATAATATAAACAATATAAAACAAACAAGGTTTACTATATTGACAGGTACTAATATTGACAGGTGGCCATAATATATTCTTAATCAGAACAAAAACAAAAACAATTTCCCACATCATTATGTGCAGTAGAACCTTGCATTTGTTTCATGTGGACTGATGTATTCTATGAATAGATTCTAAGACTCATATATATGTAAAAACCTTTCAAAGACAGTAGATCAACTATTACACTTCTTGGGAACCGGACTGAGGGGTCTGGAAAAGCAACAACAACAACAACAAAGCCACATAGATGGAACATGAGGACAAAAACCTACAGATTTATTGGGACAATGGCAGTACAAAAATAAAATAATATGAAAAAAGCATATGCAAAAATAAATAGACTCATGAAAAAACTACTTCAAAGAACAATGGCATTAATTACATATATGTATTACAATTCCTGGTAACTACCTATATCCACAAAGAATTTAACATGAAAGTTTTCCATATTCAAATATAGGTATTTTATTTTATTTATTTATTTTTTTAATTATTACAAAAGTTTATTTTTACATCATTTTGCACATTTTTTTTTCCATCTCGATTGTAATCCCCGCGGGTTTCCCATCACCAAATCACCCGTGTGCCACCACCATAGTCCCATGCATTCCCCCAC
>NW_004567121.1:4036078-4057387 GCF_000260355.1 Condylura cristata | reverse complement strand
AGCCTCTCGCCACCCCTGAACCCCTGGCCTGTACCCCAGTTCTGTATGTATAAATAAATATATCTTTAAAAAAAAAAGGGGGGGGGGGAAATCAAGAAAACTGGCCATTTTTTTTGTATGTAACCAGCATTTATAGCAGGTCTTTTGTGATTCTAAATCTTTAGGGATAAAATATAAGTAAACAAAATTAACCCTAACAGTAAAAAAAAGGTTAACATATAAAAAAAGAAGAATTTAACTTGCCCATATGCTTTCTTAATTAGAAAAGATAAAGAAAATGCTCTTATGAAGTAGAAAAAAAAAACTTGTGAAAATGAACACCTACCTGTAATCTGCCTGGGGGTCTCTGGAATACTGAGCGTAGAATCCCTGCCATGTGTGATGAAAGTGCTCTTCAGAGACTGTAAGAAGCAGGAAATAGGTTCATGAATTATGTCTTGGAAGTGAACAGGTTCCTCCTTCTGTAGTACTAATAAACTAAGCAAATTGAAAACTTGATAAAAATTTAACAGTAAAATCTTCTTTATTTTAATATAAATGGACAAGAACTAAGTTGTAATAAATGTTTGATTCAGAGTTTAGCAAAACCTTATGTAGTAATTGCATGTTAATCACATTCCATTTTTAACAAATGAGTTACAGGCTTGGCAGACTCCCCAAAAGTGGGAACAGAGGTAATTATTGTTTAAAAAATCTTCAACAGTGAGGACAGGTAAAGAATGCTTTGTTAAAGGATCACAGAAAGGTAAAAAGCTAGAAGGGACTAAAGAAAACCAAACTCTTATAATTAGAGATGACAACCTTCTTTATGTATGAGGAAAATTCCACAGAGTTTAATCTTTATCCAAAGGCATCCTGGTATCAAGAGAACACATGATGAGGAATCCAATTTTCCTAATTTCCAATCCAGTGCATGTTCACTGTTCTTTGTTTAAAAGAAAATCAGAACTCTTTTTTTGGTTATTTATATTTTGAAACTATTCTTAACAAACATGCATTGCTTCCATAATCTAAAAAAAGTCCTGTTTAATGAGACACAAAACAATTATAATCAACTAAATTGACATAGAATGAAATTATACTGACATTAGGTTTAAGAACTAGATGTATGTTTTGGATAGACTACTTAATACATTTCAGCTTTCTCTTCAAGAATAGTAAAAAAATTAAAATCTATCTTTGAAATGAGTTACTCTATAAACATCAAAAACAGTATCTGGCACATAAGAAGTCTTCAATAAATGGTAGCTTTTATTATTATTAAATTATGGCAAAGCTATAGTGAAAATACCCTACCATACAATATCAAGTAAGTGTTATACTTCAGTGTCTGCCAGAGTCTGGCTCAATGACACTCTCGTCAATCCTTTCTGTGATGTGGACAAAGCAATGGAGTTACTGGATCAGGATCAACTACAAAAAAAGCCAAACATCAGAAGACTCCTCAGCAAGGAACTCAACCTTTCAATTATCTAAGAAGGGTCAACAACTAAATCCTTAGTGTTCTGAAAACAAGAATTATGTCTTGTTCATCTTCAACCCCCCAAAGCTAGCCTGCTATCTGATGAACTACTTAGTAGGCACCTGGTGTATCCATCGATTAATGGATTAGACAGATGGTCCACTCAACTCTGAATTCAGAAGTATGTAAGAATTTCATAACTGTCATTCAGACTTCAAACCTAGAACATTATAATCTCGGCTTCAAACTACCCACTGTTTGCTTGGCTAGTTATTCATTTTCTTTTTTTCTTTAGTTATTCATTTTCTACTAAGGCTGTCTTAAAAGAGATGCTTAACGGTTCATATCTTCACTCAAACAGATAATGCAAAATTAATACTTAACTGTGGTTCTTCTTCCCAAATGTGGTATTATATATTTAATCCAACTCATTTGGCTTCACTTTGTGTTAAATCTTTCTCTTAAAGATTTCAACCAAAGCCTCCTAACTGGTCTTCCTTCTTCTATCTAACTTCTCTAAGGTCTTTTTTCCACAGCAGCTATTACCTTATTAAATCCTAAACCAGATCACATTAACTCTGTGCTTAAACCTTCCAGTGAGCCAGTTTTCTCAGTGTTTGAATGGGAGGTTACACATAAACAAGAAAAAGTTAAAGTGATTTGTATGTTCCAATGGTACTTGATTAGAGCTGGACCTCGTATTTAGCTCAGTATAGATCCTAGTGGATTTAGAAATAATTATAGATATGTATGTATACATGAGTTAGCTCTGTTAGCTGAGAAGACCTGAAAGAAATGGCAGTAGTAATGAGTATGCCTGCATCCTTTCTAAAAGCATTCTAGTTTCTAATAGTAATACTTTCTACTAGCATTCTCTACAAAAGAAACCAGGGCTTCTTGGAGAAGTGAATGATTTTAGGGCTACAGCATCTTGTAGGTCTATACAGTAACTACTTAAAAAATCAAAAATGAGTGTGTGACAAAGGGACACAGGAGCTAGTTGAAAGAGCTTGCAATGGCTAAAGTTTGAATAATACAAGTATGCTTAAACAAGAGAAGTCTGAGAAACTGTCATAATCAAGTTTAAAAAGGTCTAAGGAGACTAGATTACTAAATGTAATGTGGTATCCTGGATGGGTTTCTGGAATATTAAAAGAGCATAAAGTAAAAACCAAGGAAATCTGAATGAAGAATGAATGTAAACAATTTATCAGTATTAGTTCACCAATGAAAACAAATAGTAAAAGGGGAATCTGGGTACCGGATAAATAGGAACTCTGTACTATCTTTACAACTTTTTGATGTCTAAAACTTCTGAAATTAGAAGTTTACTTTTTAAAAAATTGAAAACTTCAGGGCTCTCCCTGGTGGTGCAGCAGGTTAAAGCACAGCATTATGAAGCTCTCAGAAGCCAATACAGCACGAGTTCAATCCCAGCCAGGGATGTGGCCCACAGGGAGTGGCAGACCTCTCCTGACACACCCACTGCTCCCCTCAGCAGTGTACTTTGCAGTCTACCTGTTCTGCTCCCCACTCTGTGTCTGGTGAATCCTCTCACCTCTGGCCTGTATCCCAGTTTTGTATGCATAAATAAATGCATCTTAAAAAAAAATTGAAAACTTCAAATATCACTTCATTTCAGTAAGCATGGTAGCCAGTTCTTAACTTTCACCTGCTGGACTTCCAATTACTCTTAGTTCAGTCACTACACACACTGGCCTCCCTTGCTGGCCCTGGAATGTGCAGGCAAGCATGCTCCTTTGGGCTAGCTGTTCCTTCTCCAGAATGTTGCCTGTATTCACAGGGCTCATTTCTTCACCTCTACAATTGGTGTCTCGAATCTCATTTTATCAATGAGGTTCACGCAGATCCCCATTTTTTAACAGCACTCCTAAGCCTTTTTATTCTTTGTTTCCTTTCCATAGCACTTATTATCTGAAAACATTTAATTATTAAGTTTATTTTTTAATGTCTGTCTCTATTCAAGAGCATATCTTTCACAAGGATAAGGACTTCTTACATTTTTGTTTGTGGTCTGTCTATTCACATATGTATACCAAGCCACCTAACCTGCCAGAGTAGGTATTCAATTTTTGCTGAATGAATGAAGTTTAATGTACATATTTCAGAAGGCGTGACATTTTAAAATGACAAGTTTTTATTAAGTAAAGATAATTCTTAAAAACAGACACCATAGTAATTACACTGTCTTCTGTTGTGCATTAACTTTTCTCTTGCACAGAAGCAAAAACAGGAAAATAGATGCATCATATGAGAAGTGTGCTTCCATTTCCATTTTAAAGAAATGTTCATACACAGAAAAACTATGGAAGGCTGTCAGAAAAATATTAACAGCTACGGGTGGTAAGCCACAAAGGCAATTTTCTCCCTCCCCTCCATATCTCATAGTTTTTTGACATGGCTGACATGCTTCCTTAATATATCTACTTGTTTTCCTGAAGAAACAAGATGTGTATTTAAATGATAAGGGGGGGGGGAAGGGTGACTGAAAATGCAAAACACAGAATTTCGCTTTCATTAAATCGAGATCTTTGAAAGCAGAATGTTGTCTCTTCTCCAAACCCTTAATGTTTAACAAGTAACAGGCAACCTTCCTAAGTGCCTTTGCAAAAAAAATACACACAGTAAGACAGCTCTGGGTAGATGCCCAGCAGATCCCTATTGCAAAATCAGGTTTTTAAAATGTCAAGTATTTTAACTGCAACCCCCTGAAAGTTTGCCTTCTAAAATGCAGCAATTTAAAAATTAAGCAATTTTGTAAACCTTCATTAACAATAAACAGTAAGTTACACAGTTTCCAAAAGAGAAGCCAAGGCCAGTGTAAAGTAGAAGCACAGAAAAACATTAAAAACGAACTTGAATTCTCTGTACAGCCTCGGCGCTTAAGCTCCGAGCTCAACAAGGGGCACAACAGAGAATCTCTTGAACTAGAGCACGAGATCGGTCGGTCAATATCTTTTCTGGAGCCAGTGGGGTGATACAGGGACGCAAGCCGATTTAGGGGTATGACCTGGACGCTCAGGATCCGATAGGGAAAAATCAATCCAAATCTGCATGGGGTTCCTAAATAAGTACTTATGGCGAAAAATGCAATACCTTTAGCCACTCATTTTCGACTCACCAACGATTGCCACACGTCGTTCAGGCAGAACTTAGGAACCAAGAGGAAACTGAGTACAAGGACCATGAAGAGCAACACTGAAATCCTTCCGTCACAATACAAGGGACCCGAGAAATGAAGTAAATTAGTTCCGTCTGAGTCGCGGCCAAAAAACCGATGAACGCAGGCTTGTTGGTGTCTCGTGATCATTCCTTAGAAGCGCGGAAGTCGCTTCCAATTCTGAAAGGGTTTGTGGGAAGTTTCTGGAATCATGGCTTTGCCCAGTCCGAAAATAGATCCCGAATACGCCGCTGCAGTCGCTGTACTAAAGCGGGCGGTGGAACTAGATTCGGAGTTTCGGTACCTGCAGGCTCTAGCGTTTTACGAGAAGGGGATGGATATGCTCCTTCAGGTTCTCAAAGGTGAGCGATGCGGCATGGAGGAAAGGGAGCCGGATAGCGCTGTGTCTGGGACGGAGAGAAAGAAGTAAAAACTGTTTTTACTCACCAAAAGTAAGCATTCAGACGCAGAAGTCAAATACAGAAGGTGGGATATCCTACAGGTCAAATGGACTGGTTTCCTTTATATCACTAATAATTTAGGGTCGAGGGGGTACTGCTCTAGATTTTTGAGACGAAACCAAATGTAATATATAAGCTTTGAGAGGGAAGACTTTGATTGTAAAGACATTTTTGGATCTACCTGAAAAGTATTAATATTTTTAGACAGACTTTTCCTCCGAAAAATATCCTTAACTTTCAGAGATGAAAATTTGAAGTGCTTGGGGGAAGAAATGTTATGATTCAATTTTATATGTGTTGGGGGTGTGGGGGTGGGAGGGAGTTGAAGCAAAAATGGCACTGCTAACGATTTTTAAATCTAGGTGGTGGATAACTCGAAACTCACTATACTCGTATCCTTGATTTTCTGTTTAAACAACTCTGCTAAAAGAAAGTAAAAATAAAATCAAATGTAGAAGAAAAAAGTTTTGATTAAAAGGGTGTATGTAATTCGGTGTGAGAAAAGCCCCGGATTGTGTGCAGGGACAGTGAGATTTTCTGCTATGTCGTCATTCAAGTCACTACGTAGTTGAGCGTTACCCAAATAATCCTTGATACCCAACATCAACCCTTTATGCACAGTATAATATACATCCAGTAGTTATGTATTAAATTGGGTAATACCAATTCTTGCTCCCTATCCCTTGGAGCTCCCGGTTAGCGATGACATCTCCCTCCTTATGCCTTGTAGTTTAAGGGTGCAGAAAGCTCTCTTCAAGATTCCAGTGCTTTTCTCAGAACAATAAACTGTCGGGGGATAATCGTGATAACGTGATAAGAATAGCTTTCTTAAGGGTGCAGAGTGCTAGGGACTGTGCAGAGCACATTAAAAGTATAATCTCGTCACCTTTAGAATCTCTCTATCTCTCTATGATGTAAGAGATGTTGCCTTTTTTTTTTTTTACAGCTTTGAAAAGCAGTTCGCTTACAAGTTTTGCCAGTAGGGGCCAATGGTAGAGTCAAAATTGGAAAGCACGGCTTTTCTAATTGGTATACTGCCTTCCCAAAAGAGCGGTGGTGGTATGATTCAGTCAAGTGGAATACTGCTCAAGTTACTACTGCTCTTGGAATCTGAGGCAGGAGAATCATTATGTGTTGGACATTATTGTGCTTCGCAGATCCCATAGAGCTTATTGATAAGGTGACATGAATTATTTACAGGTTTAGAACAAGTGCAAATAGCTATTAATACAGTGTTTGAGTGCCAGGAGAAAGATATAGACAAGGGCAATGACTAAACAGTTAAAGTTCATTTAGAGTTGAAAGATGGTGTCTTTAGGGTTTTGGAGGCATAAGTACAATATAATTTTAGAATTTAGAAATACAACTAAAGGCATTTAGTTGAATTTCCATCTTTGCTGTTTTACCAAATAAGTGACTCAGTTTGGTTCAGCGTATGTCTAAAGAGGAACTGCATTAGTGACTAGTTAGGACTGGGGTAAAATTTTATTGATAATGAATATTCATAAATATTTCATACTGTCTTTGGTAGCTGAGAAAAAGGTTGAGCATCGATTATAATGGGAAAGTCTGGAAGAGAAACTTTTTGTAAAAGATAGATATATGTAGATTGCTTTCTTTGGATTATGCCAAAATTTCAAATTTGTGGGCAATGAGGACAAAATAGAGCTCAGGTTTAACTAACATGTAATAAGCTGCTTTTTTTACCTTACCAGTTTGGTGTCTCCAGAGGTAAGAGTGGTATCAAAGTACTCACTCCTAAATAAAGTACTTCAAATGCTTAGTGCAAAAAATGAAGGCTGTTATGATTAAGGGAAATTTGAACCTTTTATTTGTATATATTTAGAATGAGGCCAACCATGCTAAAAGAGAAGATATTTGTAAAAAAAAAAACTTGTAAAACTGGAAATACCTGTCCTGAATAGAAAAACTGTTTTGAAATTGAAAATATATTCTTTTAATTTGTAGGGACCAAAGAGGATACAAAGAGATGTAATCTGAGAAAAAAAATTACTGAGTACATGGATAGAGCAGAACACTTAAAGCGGTATTTGGATCAAGAAAAAGAAGGTAGGCCCTCCCTGGTGGCGCAGCGGGTTAAAGCACAGCACTGAGAATCTATAGCCACTTCCGCATGAGTTCTATTCCCACCTGCCCCAGAGGTGACCACATGGCGTGGCAGACTTCTCCTGACCTGCCCGCTGCGCCCTTTAGCAGTGTACTTCGTCAATCTGCCTGTTCTGTTCCCCACTCTGTCTCTGGTGAAGCCTCTCGCCACCCCTGAGCCTCTGGCCTGTACCCCAGTTCTGTATGAACAAATAAATAAATCTTTAAAAAAAAAAAACACAAAAACAGCACTGAGAACCTAAAGCCACGTCAGCATGAGTTTGATCTCACCTCCCGGGAGGTGATCCACAAGTGGCGGAAAGACCCCTCCTGACCTGCCCGCTGCTCCTCTCAGCAGTGTGCTTCATTGATCTGCCTGTTCTGTTCCCCGCTCTGTCTCTGGTTAATCCTTTCACCACCCCTGCACCTCTGGCCTTTACCCCAGTTCTATATGTACAAATAAATAAATTTTTAAAAAATCAATAAAACGTAAAAAAAAATGGTAATTAAGTGGTATAAATTTCCACTTAAAACAATCTCTACAAGTTCTTTGAACAAATTCTAACTTGTTATACTACATTTATATGTTTAATACCCACTATAAATTGCAGAACATGAAAAAGATTTATATTTGAAGAAAAGAACCAAACAATCACTAAGTTAAAACTTGTGTTTCTACTCATGGTGACAGATTTATCTGAATTATTTACATGTAGTTCTTTCTTGAATAAACATCTTGGTCTATAGAATTTAGGTTGTGAATAAGTTCCAAGAAATCTTTGAATGTTCCTCCTTGCCTGGCCTCCATGCAGACAGAACTCAATCATGGAGTAGTTTGCTTATTTACCTCTGTATTTGTAGCATCTTGCAGTGTGACTGGTATATAGTAGACAGTCAATATTTGCAGAGTGTATGAATCATAAAAGATTAACTTGTATCTGATCCTGATTAATCACTATACATAAATATATATAAAAAGAAAATAAATGATCACTGGTTTTACTGTTGCAGTTTATGTTTTATAGATGGAAAGTATCATAAGCAAATTAAAATAGAAGAAAATGCAACAGGTTTCAGTTATGAGTCACTTTTTCAAGAATACCTTACTGAAACAATTACTGAAGTTTGGATAGAAGATCCTTATATTAGAAATACTCAGCAGGTACGTAAAGTGTACTAAAATACAATACAGTGTTATCATTTAAAATGTAAAAGTTGGTAATAACCTGTCCAATATCTTGCAGCTGTATAATTTTCTTCGATTTTGCGAGATGCTTATTAAGAGTCCATGTAAAGTAAAAACTATTCATCTTCTCACCTCTCTGGATCAAGTAGGTATCTGAAAAACACTTATTCTTCTTTAGTTTCATTTACTTTATTAAATTATAAGACACAGACCAAGCAAGGAAAATCTGCAATCATGCTCCACTTAAAGCTATTTCCTGCATAAACCATCTTGTGAAAACATGATATTGATTTCAGTATGTTGTTTCTTGCACTTGATCTCTTTACTAACCTCTCGTTCAAATAGTTTTGTCAGGTTAGTCTCTTGGATGTTCTAGGTGATTATATTACCTTGTAATATTGACAAGCTTGTCTTTAACAATTGTTAAATCTCTGTTTTCTTGACTCAATGGCCTCCTGGAGGGTCACTGCATAATAGTGGGCATCTGTATCTGGACTTGATTCAGATAACAATGCTTATAAATAAATCAGATTCTAGGAGAAAAAAAGGCAGTCCCCTTTGAATAACTAAACAACACTACTAAAGTATATTTTACGAGATAGAGTTTTATTATGTCTCCACTGGAAAAGAGCATCTTTTAAAATAATTGTGTTGATTTGCCATTTACTCACAAAACTATATAATTTGGGTAGTACAGTGTCTCCCATCAACATGTACATATGCATCACTTGCCCTCCACCAAGGCTCTACTGCCAGTACACTGTCATCTGACCCCCACTGGACACTTCTTCCTCCAACTCTGTTAACCACTATAGTGGTTTCACAGAAACTAAGAAAAAAGTTATTTTGATTAAAACTATTAAACATACTTGATATTTGGTTGCTTCTTTGAGGCACTAAAACTAGTGTAGAACCTTTCCATTTAAAATTAATAACTAAGGCAGAAATTATATTTTTCCTATTCATAGGACAGTGGGAGAACAGAGCAAGTTAGTGCCCTGAATGAAATAGAAGGGTCACTCAGGACTCATGGAGTATCATTGGAAGTAAAGTATTCTTCTTCAATACATGACCGAGAAATTAGGTTAGTATATAGTTATATTTTAATTTTTATGCAGTGGAAATATACTTTTTATTTCTCTTAAGTTGTTTAGATTGTATATATTCAATTTAAATACTACATTTTAAATAAACTCATTTTTTGTATCTTTTCACTTTTGAGAGGAAAAGTCTTAATTTTGTTTGATTGTGAGTTTCATATTTCGTGAGTTTCATATTTCGTGATGCTATAAATTTACTTGGTCTGTGTCATGTAAAGAAAAAATGCTTTTCTGTCTACTCAACTATTTCTATAATGTATTGGAATAATTTTCTAGTGAAATAACATTTAATGTAGCTTTACTTCTTTGAGTTTAGTAAATATTCTAGTAGCTATCACAGTATGCTGTGTCTAATGATGGTATATCCTTTATCTTCATGAAAACTTAAAACACAAGAAAAATGCAAAACAGATGAAAATATAGCTGCTGTGATTGAATTAAAGGTCAGAATCCCAGAGCTCTTCCTACTTACAGTATCCAGCTCTGGTAGGGGAAGACCTAAAACCACCACAGCCCACCAGAGTATACATATGAACCATTTGTTAACAGAAAAGTTTTTCAGCAAGCTGAAATTCAAGAGTAAGTGTAATTTTACTGTTAAACTCTATCAGTTAATCAAATAAACTGCTGGTTTTTGTAGGACTTTCTGATTCTTGGTAGACACAGCCAATGAGTAGCTCCAGGTTTGGTTCAACACATGCCACTGGAGGAAGGGATTTTCTTTGTTAGAAAGAACTTTTGCTGATATTTAATACACTGTAGCTTTAATAATTGACTTAAATGTCTGGAATGCAATGCTCTATATAAATTTCAATAGGTTTAACAATGGATGGATTGTCAAGATTGGAAGGGGACTTGATTATTTTAAGAGATTAAAGGTAGGATATAGTTTCATGATGAGTATGTTGTGCTCTTTTGTTTCATTTTAACATTATAACTTTAGTCCTTTTTTTAAAAAAAAACTCTTCTCTTCTTAGGGCCATTTTTCCATTGGATATTTTGATTTTGATTTAAGACCATGTCGTGAAACAACAGTGGACATTTTTCATGACAAGCACACACAAAAAATATGATGGGCAGTAGCCTTATTTACAATATATATTTCTATTTTTATGTGATTGTTTTTTTTTTTGACAGACCATTCCTGTAATGTATGAACTTAACAATAAACTTTTTCCTTTTTACTAACTTATGAATCAATTATGTAAATAATCCTGTGTTTTGTAGTTATATTACTCAGTAGATTTACAGTGTTTTCAAATCATATATTTAAACAGTTTACCAGCTTTTCCTTTGCTGTTGGAGAGTGATTCAGTACATATTGGGCATCTATTATGAAGGTAAATTGAATATTTATCTTAACCCTGGGAATAAGTCCAGGAGGAAAATTCATAGATTATTGTTAAGAGACATAATGGGCATGTGGGTCTAAATGTCTTTGGCAAACATTCACCAGTACTCAGAGCTCTTCCTACTATAACTTACCTAACTCTGTAAGTGTAAATCAGCCTGTTTATCTATACAAATGCACTTTGGAGCTCATTTTCAAACTTTACTGGCACATTTGTAAAACTTTGCATTTTAGAATCTACTATTGGTGGTGAGCTCATACACTCAGATTCCAAAGACTAGGAAATGGACTGGGAGAGGAGACACAGGTAGAGGCGATGGGCAGTCCGGAGGGTTCAGTTGCTAAGCTAAGTCAAAGTCCACAGAGGGAAACAGGTACTGGTACTGGAGAGTGCACAAATGAATACCATCTGTGGAAAATTATAAAGATTAAATCAAGATTAAACGGTGACAAAGACTAAAGCCAGGTGGAAATCATGGAAATAACGTAGAACACAGTGGGCCTGGGTAGCTTTGTACACGAGGTTTATATTTTTCCTTTATGAGCAACATGATTGAGTTGTCATGAAAGACCAAAAAGGGCTTCCAGAAAGTTCATGATATTTTTCTCTGTTATTTTTAGATTCAGGTGTGGAATATGCTGAACCTGAAAATACTCAAAAGCAGTTTTGCCAGTCCTTTATTATGTGGCTATTTAGGACCTTATTAGCCATGTAAACAAGTGTTGGACTTGATCAATAGTTACTTTTTGCAAAGTATCCTAGCTTATTTTTCCAGTTACCCATCACCATGTAAAAGTAGAGTGGCTTTTCATTCAGATGAGCACGTGTTAGATGTCTTTAGTTTCCTGTTGAAACAACTCTGATTTCTAGAGCATATGGATCTATTACTATAAAGAATAAGCAACCCACACCCCTATGAAAGTAACTTATCCAACTCCCATAGGAATCATACCAAGAGAAAATGATACTTAAAGAATGTGTCTAGACATACTAGTTATTATAGATTTTGTAAGTTCTATCCCCGATCCAATTAGAATACTGGAAGGCTATAGATACAAATTTACCTATTAAATATATCAAGAAATGGGCCCTCCCTGGTGGCGCAGCGGGTTAAAGCACAGCACTGAGAATCTAAAGCCGCTTCCGCTTGAGTTCAATTCCCGCCTGCCCCGGAGGCAACCACATGGCGTGGCAGACCTCTCCTGACCCGCCCGCTGCTCCCCTCAGCAGTGTACTTCATAGATCTGCCTGTTCTGCCCCCCACTATGTCTCTGGTGAAGCCTCTCACTGCCCCTGAGCCTCTGGCCTGTACCACAGTTCTGTATGCACAAATAAATATTTAAAATAATAATAATAATAAATGTGTGGGCATAAGAATGGAAAATAGATTAATGGGCTAGCATAAGGCATCTGGAACATGAATGAAGAGACAGAACATGTCTGAGAGAGACAAAGTGAATGTGAATAGAAGTACTTAATACACAGTAAATGTGTCTTTCAGATTAGTGGGGAAAGGTAGACTATTTTATTGTTAAAAGCTTGGCGCAGCGGGTTAAAGCACAGCACTGAGAAGCTAAGGCCACTTCCGCATGAGTTCGATTCCCGCCTGCCAGGGAGGAGATCACGTGGCGTGGCAGACCTCTCCTGATCCGCCTGCTGCTCCCCTCAGCAGTGTACTTCCTTGATCTCCCTATTCTGCTCCCCGCTCTGTCTCTGGTGAAACCTCGCACCGCCCCTGCAACTCTGGCCTGCACCCCAGTTCTGTATGTATAAATAAATAAATCTTTAAAAAAAAAAAAGCTACCTTAACTGGCATATTGTCATTGCAGCCCTAGCAAACTAACATAGTCTTTATTACTTCCTTTTTAAAAGAATCATTTGGGTATGAGTAGAAAAGTCAATTTTGGAAATAATAAAAAAGGTGACAATTGCAGGTCAAGAGAGAAGCAAATGGAAATTCAGGTAATAAAGGACATTTTGAAAAATTTCATACTGGATTTGGGAGATGAAATGAGGTTAAGAAAGCATTAAGGGTTCAGAAAAATGCAATAGGTTTGACATAGTAGGAGAGGGTGAAAGATAAGATATTGTAATAAAAAGGGAAAATTTTAGAGTTTAAGGTATTAGGCATGGCAAGAATCCTGGAGGGAAGAAAAATTAATTTTTTGAGATCAGAATGTTCAATATAGTATAAATCTCTAAGATGGTAATACGGAGTTAAAATATAAATGCATTCAAGATACTAAAATCAATGATGAAGAAGAGCAAAGTATCCTAGAAGCAGAAAATATAGACAAGATTAGGGATAGACAACTTCAAGTGGGGGAGAAGTTCTGTAAGAGAATAGACCTTTTTTATCTTAGGAAACACAATGTATGTTTAAATTTTTAATTTTCTCATTTAAACAGCCAATATTAAGAAATTTACATGAAATCACATTATACCCTTAATTTTTTCACAGAGAATATTCCATTTACTATGCAGTTCATCATCTTCTAGACATGTTTTATGTAACGTAATTTCAGTTGGGCAAAACTTACTGCCAATAAAACTTGAATTTAATTTGTCACATACTTCTAGTGGTAACCAATGATCAGGTGCTTCAATCTTACAGACTTCAATTCTTCCATTCTTTATGTCTATAAATACTTTAATTTCCAAGTGTGACTGTTTATATAAAACATTAAAAGAAGTGTTTATAGTAAACTTTGGAGTTTTGCCATATAGCCATTCCCAGGTTTGTAGTCCTTTGGCTTTGTTATTTATTCCAGGAAACAGTGTCTCATCTGTTGGGTTTATTAGGTGAATATGCTTATCAATGTGATGATATGCAGCATATTCTGCAGCAATAGCATTCATCATTACTTCACAGGTCAGAGTGGGATCTTTCTCCAAAAGATTTTTGACTGAGGAAGGTATGCTGGCAGTGGCATTGCTTTTGATCCCTTGGTAGGGGCTCATCAGCAAAGCTGACAAGAAGGTCCTGTCAGTACTACATAATAAAGTGCAATGGTGATAAGCAGCAGTCCGGCCAATCTTAGAAGCTGTTCCTGAGATTTTAAACTGTCCATCAAGTAAAATGTCAAACCTTTTGGTTGCCTGCACATCCAGCTGGGGTTGGACAGCATTCAGAGCTCTTACAACTAATTTCAGATTTTCCATCCGATCATACTTTTTTTTGGTTGAAAAAAAAGTTAAATTGATATTACCCATATCATGGTAGACGGTTCCTCCTCCACTTCTTCTTCGAGCCAGTTTTACACCTTTTTCTCTCATCAGACTCAGGTTGCATTCCTGCCAGGGATTCTGATGTCTACCAACCACAACACAGGGAGAATTTCTCCAAAGGAAAAGAATGGGCTTGCCTTCTAGATTCATGTGGTCATGGATCCAGTCTTCTACAGCCAGATTTTGGTATACATCATTGGAAATAGACTGTAAAATGAGCCCACTTTTTACTGTGCTTTTAAAGCCAGCTGCTGGGACCTTGAGGTTACAAAGTAACTGGAAGCAATTCTTCTTTGGAAATGGGATCTGCATGCTTTTGAAAATGAAAGACAAATTGATTGATATCTAAAAGGAAAATGAAATTATATTTTCTAGCCATCAGTTCTTGGTTATTTAACCCAAACTTTTCGAATTCTTTTAAATGTTCAGATCTAGTCTTTTTTAGTCTTTTAATTTTACCACTAGCCTTTAGTATTTCTACAACTGAGTACTCAAAGGAAATAATATATATATTAAGACAAACCTCAAGCCATTTTAGCTGAAATGGAATATGGACATAGATTTTTGAAACAATAAGTCTGCAAATGCATTATGTAATATATCTCAAAGCCAAAATAGGTATTTTGAATAAATAGATAATACATATTAAGAAAAATGACAAGCAAAAAAGACAAAATAAAATAATCCATAATGCCACAGCCTATAGATGATCACAATGTTTTGCTGTGTACCGACTTCTTTCTATGCATGTGTAACATACATACACTGCCTCTTAAAAGAAAGTGAGGGTAAGTATGTGAGGACCATTCTACCCTGTTATTAGTGGAAGTGACATCGAAGCTGTGACATAAAAGGGGTAAGGAAAAGCATTCCAACAAAATGTAACAGTTTGGAGGAAAAGGAGACCCATGCAAAGAATTCAAACAAATTAGTTCCGTAAGTTGCACAAGATGGCAGGTACTTTAGAATGCAAGAATGGGGAAGGCAGGAGTATAAATCAGTTTATAAAGAGGTTTAAAATCCATGTAAAATGCTTGAGCTTTATCCTGAAGGCCATGGCATAGGTGCTGAAGAGTTTTCAGGAAGCAGGAAGATCAGATTTATACTTTAGAGAGAATTAAGTATGGAGAATCTATAATACTTGGTAGAATGAGGGAGGGAGAGAGGAAAAGAGGGAAAGGGAGGGGAAAAAGGGAATGCAGTCATACACAAAGTCATGTGCTTTATGGTATAATGATCATAAGCTCATTCTGCATGTAAATCCCAACTCTGTTCTATCAGCTGAGTAAACCACTAAGACAAATTAGATGACTTTTTTGTGCTGCCTATACCTTATCTATAACATTTGTGTGACGAGAGGACTCATGTCAGAATTAAATTAACTAAAGAGCTTATAAGAGTGACACATAGCTATGTGTTACTAAAAAATGTTAGTCCTTTTATTACTGTCAATGCTCTGATTTCTGACTTGGGTGGAAATGGGTGGAAAATGGGTGGAAGGATGTGACATTTTCTAGGGCAGATTTCATTGACGAGGGCATATAAAATGAAAATAATTGGTTAATTTTGACCATGTGCTAAACTTGTGTGTATGGTCATCCAGTAACAAATGGATGATGACTGGTGGTAACTGAAAAGCCATGGAAGGAGACTACACTGACAGGTAAGGTTTTGAGAAAGGACATAAAGCCTGAGAATACCAAAAACAACAATATTTAAGGAATATAGAGAGGAAGGAGGGAGTGCTCCCAAAGGAAACTGAGAGGGAAGAAATTTTAAAATATTGTATTAAAGACCTATCAAGGAGACAAAACAGTTAACAATGTGAAATGTTGAAGACAGATCAAATAAGGTGAAGGTTGAAAAGGAACTATTAGAATTAAGAGCATCAAGGCTTTTAATTATCTTGGCAAGAAACAGGTGTAGGATAAAGTGGACGCAATGGGTATACTAGTATACAGTGGTTTAGAGGAAATGTAGAGTTAAGGAAGGATTTTTGATATAAGAGAATTGAGTATGTTTAGATCCTGTTAGGAGTCGGGAGAGAAACAGGACAACAGTGGTAAATGGGAGTCTCTGGCAAAGTGGTGATGGAATCTGGAGGTTAGGTAGAGAGGAAGTTAGACAGCAGAAGGGATGCTTTTTTCATTGTGATCCAAGGGAGAAGCAGTAAGGTAGGTGCGGTGGCTGCTAATGTAATGAGTGGGATCTGAGGGTTCGAAGAGTCTCAAAAACCTTGACAGACCCTTCCCTAAAGTTAAGGCTCTAACTCTTGTCTGCATATGCAGAATTTGACAGGAAACAAAATGACTAATAGCTAAAGGTTAGTATCCTCCTGCCAGTTTTATTGAAATATAATTTAACAGCCTTGAGGAAATCACCTCAATTCCTGGCCTCTAGGGGAGTTCCTACACAAACCAGGACTCCCAGTCTCGCCTAGAGGCTTGGACTCACTGGGACTGGGCCACCTCTCCTCCCTTCTTCCGTGTAACAGTGCAGAATGCCAGCTGAATCATAGTTTGTCATGACATAGTCAAGATTTGAAAGCCTGTTACATTTTATTTAATCTAAATCTGCATATCTCTCTACTTACACCCTTTAATTGCTATTTTTATAGTTTTCCAGAAAGGCAATCTTATTTCCATGCTCTAGGAGGACACTTCGCTACCACTACTGTGCATAACCAAACATGGTTGGCCCTCACGGAACAGCAAAAAAATAACAATCTCACCTATCCTTCCGGGCAAACTCAGCTCCTTAAACTTCAGCGAGGCTATTTTGCTGCCTCTTTGACAGTACATAACTTAAGCCGAGTCTCTTTCGGGTGGTGTGCACGTTTTAATTAGACTTTTTGGGGCTCCTTGGGGTCACCTCCCAACAAAGCTAACTTCCCGCCCCTGCTGTGTCGGGGATAAACCACCTAACGGTGAAATTAGCTCGTTCCAATCACCCCTGTAAGCTGCAGAGCCTTCAGCACCAGCTACAGTTGCGCGCAAGCCGGGCCCGAGCCCAGGCCCGGTCTCCGGTTCCCAAGTCCCCAGCCCGCCGCCGGCGTCCATGACGCCAAGCGCGCCCTGGGACAGGGTTACAGCCCCCCACGCCGACCCGCAGCGCCCAGAAACCCCGCATCCGGCTCACCCACCTGCTGTTTCCGGCGGTGCTTCTGGCAGCGCGAGACCTAGTGCGGGAGAAGGCCGCGTGTGACCCGGAGCCTGCACGGCCGCCCACTCGCCGCCCGGCCCGCCCCGCCCGTCAGAGGAGGGGTGGGCGCAGGCGTGGCGGCCGGAAGCGCCGGAGGTGGCGGGGTCGCGTCGGGCGGCGAACTACCTGGCTGGCTGAACTGCCCGCCGGGTACCTGAGGGTCCTTGGCCGCCACTCTGCCGGGGCTAAGCCAGGTAGAGCAGTCCCCTTTCAAAGGGTTCCAGAAGCCAATTAGGTCCCAGCTCAAATTCGAGATAAGGGTCACCGGGGCGAAGGTAGGAGAGCTGCTGTGTCGGGATGGAGGGGGCGCTTGGAGGTGCCATTCTAGGGGAGTCCACCAGGAAGGCTGACTGGTCTGGTCACCAGTCAGACCGCAGTACTAGCTATATTTGTCAGCTGTCAAGCATTGCACCAGGTCTTTACGTAGCCTCCTCACTGTCCAGAGGGCCTAAAACTTCCCTTTGAAGATGAAAGTTAAAGACATGGTGTGGCTTTTGAATGAACGCTTATGTTCGCAATACAATGAATTAGTAATGGGACAGAGTGAATTATAAAACGCACAGAAGCCAGTGAACATTACCACTTGGTGTGGGAGGGTGTCCCTTAACCTTATTACAAACTTGCAAGGAAATCCTTGTAGCAAGAAAATCTGTCAGGTGGGAAAGTCCCCCAGCAAGCCAAAGTAGCGGGGTCATAATTTCAGTTCACTATTGCTATGTAACAGCTGCCCCAAATACCAGTGATTTAAAACAATTCATTATTTTAAACACTTTATATGGGCTAATTGGGCGATTCCCCTATTGGTTTCACGTGGGCTTAATGGCGCAGCTTCTTTCAGTAAGGGTTGGCTGGACTGGGAGGTTCCCTGTGACTTTAGTCACACCCTTGTATTTGGGTGGGACTGCTGCTGGGACATCTTAGCTCAGGGCTAGCCTTGGAAGTAGTACTTCAGCCACATTCTACTGGCACAAACACAACAGCAAAGCCAGCTCAGTATTAAGGAGTGGAGTAATAGGCCCCCCTCTTGGTAAGAGGAGCCCAAAGAATTTGTGGTCACCTTTTCAGTCTTCTACAGAAATCAGTCTCTCCTTCAATTAGAAGAGAAATCACCAAGACTTGCATCTTGAAAAGTATCCAATGTTCACAATCTGATGATGCTGATACCTGAATGACCAAAGCTCCAAGTAAAGCTATAATGCAGATGCAATGCTCCTCATTTATTTATTTTTACCATTTTTTAAAATCACTGAATTGGTCTTTCTTATACCAACCAGATGGTAATGGATGCTATTCAAAGTTACAAATACCAGTATGAGTTTTCTTCGTTAAAAAAAATAAGATGGTAGTTTCCCCCCTTCATATCTTGAGGTGGTGGTAAAGAATGCCATTCCCTCCTCACTTCGCTGAGACCTCTGTCCTTCAGTTACTCGTAGCCCTTTCCTGGAGCCTTTATATTGGAGTCTTCCACTGACACTCAAATGTATTCAGTCTCATCTTATTTCTCTAGTGACCTCACTTCTCTTTATCCCTTTTACCCTATTAGCTCTTTCAAAGTAACATCCAGGGTACACTTCCTTATTTCCCATTCATTTGTCAACCTACACCTACATGTTTTCTGCCCCATTATTCCATCAAAAGAGCTTCAGCCAAGGTCCCTGTTAACATTCTTGTTGCCTGATCCAATGAAACTTTCAGTTTGTTTTTTTTTTTTAATTTTAAAACAGAACTGGGGTACAGGCCAGAGATGCAGGGGCAGCGAGAGGCTTCACCAGAGACAGAGTGGGCAGCAGAACAGCCAGATTGACAAAGTACACTGCTGAGGGGAGCAGCGGGCAGGTCAGGAGAGGTCTGCCGCGCCATGTGGTCTCCTCCGGGGCAGGCGGGAATCAAACTCATGTGGAAGTGGCTCCAGCTTCTCAGTGCTGTGCTTTAACCTACTGCGCTACCAGGGAGGGCTGAAACTTTCAATTTTTATCCAACCTTTCATTTAGATGAAAGACTCCAACTAGCAATGTTGACATTATCCTGTCTTGGTTTTCTACCAAGCTCACTGTATACACCTTAGCCCCCATGTCAGTCCCCCCAGCTGGAGTGTGTCAGTTCCCCTTAAATGCTGGAGTGTGTCAGGATTTTATTTCACACTACACATTAGCCTTAAGCAATCTCATTATCATGGCTTTAAATAACATTTCTGTATACAATTTCAAATTTTATATATTTTAGTCCATACATACAACTGTCTACTTGTCTTAGAAACCTGGTATGTCCCAAAATTGTGCTCCTGAAGTCACCCTTTCCTCCAGGGAACCTCTATGCCATACTTTACCTGGACTATCTCCCCCTCTCAGCACCTTAAAACCATCCTCATGGCCCTCCCTGGTGGTGCAGTGGGTTAAAGCACAGCAATAAGAAGCTAAAGCCACTTCAGCATGAGTTTGATCCCCGCCTGCCCCGGAGGTGACCACATGGCACGGCAGACCTCTCCTGACCTACTCGCTGCTCCCCTCAGCAGTGTACTTTGTTGATCTGCCTGTTCTGCTCCCCCCTCTGTCTCTGGTGAAGCCTCTCGCTGCCCTTGAGCCTCTGGCCTGTACACCAGTTCTGTATGTACAAATAAATAAATCTTAAAAAAAAAAAAATCCTCATTTCACTTGAATAGCAGTATCACTACTACAAATGTCATGTCTTCAGAGAAGTCTTCCTGCTTTGCACAATTAAAAATTAAAAAAGTTTATGTGTTATGTCTCCTGATAAAATCTCTCTAAATGTTTTACTTCATGGCCCATCACAATTTGCATCTTACAGAAAAATCGGATGTTTTTTCTTGCTTTGGAAGCTATATAGTCCATACCATGAAGGCAACCCCCCATCAAGTACAGTTCCAGGCTAGATGAACAAATGACTTATATATTTATAGATTTTTGTCTTCCAAAGAATTATATAATTGATAAAAAGCATCATCTTACTGGCTCATGCTGCATTCAACAATTATTTTTACTCTAAGCTCAATATCCCCTACACATACTTTTGGTTCTATTTTTAACTTTTGTTTGTTTGTTTATGCATAAAGACCTGGGGTATAGGCCAGAGCAAATGAGAGGATTCACCAGAGACAGAGCATAACAGGCAAATCTACTGAAATACACTGCTGAGGGGAGCAGCAGGTGAGACAGCAGAGGTCTGCTGTGTCTGGCTAGTGATACAACTCCTGCTGTAGTGTCTGCCACTACAGCCACTTCATAGTGCTGAGACTTAACCCTTTGCACCACCAGGGAGGCCCTAAACATACTTTTGTTTAGTATTCTTCTGATTTATAAAATATCGCTTCTCCTAAGATGATGTTTTTCTCTTCTTTGTTTTTATCCATATTAAGCAGATTACTCAATTGGATATTAGAGATAGTCTTTAAATATTAAAATATACAAAAAATGTTCAAAACATACATAATATAGCTACAGGTCACATAAAGCCAGACACAGAATGGATTTATTTTCATCAAACATTAAGTGTAACAATACTGCTGTTCCAAGCTGCTAGATCTTTTTTTTTTTTTTAAGATTTATTTATTTGTGCATACAGAACTGAGGTACACGCCAGAGGCTCAGGGGCGGTGAGAGGCTTCACCAGAGACAGAGTGGGGAACAGAACAGGCAAATCGATGAAGTACACTGCTGAGGGGAGCAGTGGGCGGATCAGGAGAGGTCTGCCTTGCCATGTGGATCTCCTCTGGGGCAGGCAGGAATTGGAAGTGGCTTTAGATTCTCAGTGCTGTGCTTTAACCCACTGCGCCACCAGGGAGGGCCAACTGCTAGATATTTTTAATGGGAGTGGCAAACTGATACATAAAACAAGAATTTTCAACACTAGACTGCTTTCTTATGTTAAGTAATGATGGTATAAAATAATAGCACTTGCGGCCCTCCCTGGTGGCGCAGCAGGTTAAAGCACTACACTAAGAAACTAAAGCCACTTCCGCATGAGTTCGATCCCCGCCTGCCCCGGAGGCGACCACATGGCGTGGCAGACCTCTCC
>NW_004567121.1:3977140-4035978 GCF_000260355.1 Condylura cristata | reverse complement strand
GCAGACCTCTCCTGACCCGCCCGCTGCTCCCCCCGGCAGTGTACTTCGTCGATCTGCCTGTTCTGCTCCCCGCTTTGTCTCTGGTGAATCCTCTCACCCTCCGCATCTCTGGCCTGTACCCCAGTTCTGTACGAATAAATAAATAAAATCTTTAAAAAAAAAAATGATAGCACTTGCAAGATAAACCATTATACTTGGAAATGAATATTTCAAACTACAATGAATTCAAAGTGTGGGGTATGGGGAAGGTTTTCAAAGGAAAACAAAATGTGAAATGGTTCAGAAAGTACACAATTTACTGGATTTTTGCAGAGATTATCACAGATCACTTAAAGAACAAAAATGGAGATTACCACAGATCTTTTACAGCACCCTGAAGCAAAATCCCAAATTAGAAACATAACATACAAAATCACAAAATTGGTACACTAGAAATACTGATCTCAAATTGTGAAATACTGATCTCAAATTGTTTGGGCACAGCTTATGTTTGGTTTTTATCACTTGTTAAATAAATGCATTATGATTAAAATGTTATGGTGCTATTTAAATACTGTTAATCAAAAACTCTGATTTTTGACAGTGGTAGAATGTAATACCAGACAAATATGCTTTGAATTTTGTAAAATTTTTTTCTTCCTAAAGCAACTTTAGAGTATTTATCATAAAACAAAACAGTGAAAGGTGATTCAAAAATAGTGAAAAATAAGGAATTCTTTTCCTTCATTTGTTAGGTTTTCTTTTTCTTATTAAGGTTAAGTTCTCACTCCACGCACGATTTAGTCAAAAGCAAATTTTTGGTTTCTCTGACAATAGGTACAAATGACTTCATTCCACATCTGTCATTTCTATTCCATCAGATTCTTTAACATATACTACTGCACCTAAGGCTTCCTCTGAAAGAGCTCTTATGCCAGTCTCTTTATTCTTTGTAAAGATCTCTTGGCTTGTGTCTTCTAGTCTTATTTTCTTTGTGTTTTGAAATAACTGAGTCACTGGTTCCAACTTGCTTTTCTCCGTTCCTTGGATTAAATGATCATCTGCTTTTGAATCTATATGCATAGCAGATACCTGAGTAGCAGATTTACTAAGAGAAAATCCCATTGGGTCAGCTGAACAAATATCAAGATGGTTTTCAGGAACTGCTTTATGTAGTGGAAGTATTTCTTCAACTTGACAGCTTGGGGTAAAAAAATGTTAACAAGTGAATACAGCAGGAATTTCAACAACTAACTTCATTGCAATGTATGTTTTAAATGAAATTTTATGATTCAGATACCACAAATATAAAGTAAAATTGATTCTTTCAGTATTTATATATATATTTTTTGTTGGAGGGTTTGCATGTTGCACAGATTTGTTGACAATCTTTTTTTAAAGGAATTTACCAGATTTTATGTTCCATCATCTTTGAGAAAATAGTTTCTCTACTTAGTCCTTTCTACTACTCTTTTTTATCAAAAACTTTTAATTTTTAATTAAAAATATAATTATAAAAGGCTGGAGTACCAACAAATACTCTGTTGGTCTTTTACCCAAAAGAAGGCCGGGCAGGATAAAACAGACTTCTAGCAAGTGAAGAAGAAGAGACATGGATGGACACTATCTAACTCTATAGTGGTCAAGGGGAAAGTATATCAGGAAGATATAACATTTATCAATATATACTTACCAAATAAAGGAGAACCAAAACACATTAGATAATTACTTTTGCCTCTGAAAAGAGGCATGGGAGAAAATACACTTATGTAGGAAACTTCAATATCCCATTCTCACCAATGGATGATCAACAAGACAGAAAATAAACAAAGACACAATAGTCTTAAACAAAGATACGGATCACATGGCCCTAACAGATATCTATAGAAAACAAATACACATTTTTCTCAAATGTACATGGATCATTCTCCAATACTGGCCACATGTTGGGTCACAAGAAATCATACCAAGTATCTTCTTGGACAACAAAAGTAGCAAGCTAAAAATCAACTACAAAAAGAAAGCAAAGAGATCCCATATTACATGAGAAATAAGCAGCATGACACTAAAAGACCATTGGATTAATGAGGAAACAAAAGCAGAAATTAAACAAATACCTTGAGACAAATGATAAGGACACAATCTTTCAGAACATATGGGATACAGCAAAAGCAGTATTAAGAGGAAAGCATATAGCAATACAAGTCTACATTAAGTACAAGAAACAACCCAAAGAAACAATCTAATCGCCCATTTCAAGGAACTAGGAAAAGAACAACAACAACAAAAAAAACCCCAAAGCCAGTAAAAAAAAGAAAATAATAAAAATTAAAGCAGAAATAAAATAGAAATACAAAAGATAGCTCAAAAGGTCAATGCAACCAAAAGTTGGTTCTTTGAAAAAGTAAACAAAATAGACAAACCCCTAGCTAGACTCAAAATGAAAAAGAGAAAACTCTAATAAATAGGATCCTAAATGACTAAGGAGAAATTACAATAGACACAGCAGAAATCCAGAGGACAATTAAAGGCTACTATGAACAATTATATGCAAACAAGTTTTAACAATCTAGATGAGGGACAAATTCTTAGAACCATACAATCACCTAAGGATGAACAAAGAAGAAAAAACTTAGATAAACCAATTATAGGCAGTGAAATTTAAACAGTAATCAAAATACTTCCAAAAAACCAAAGCCTAGAACAAGATGGTTTCACAAATGAGTTCTACCAAACATTCAAAGATGAACTAATGCCAATCCTACAAAAACTCTTTCAAAAACAATACATAGGTTGGCCCTCCCTGGGGCGCAGCTGGTTGAAGCACTGCACTGGGAAGCTAAAGCCGCTTCTGCATGAGTTCGATTCCCGCCTGCCCCAGAGGTGACCACATGGCATGGCAGGCTCCTCCTGGCCCGCCCGCTGCTCCCCTCAGCAGTGTACTTCGTAGATCTGCCTGTTCTGCTCCCCACTCTGTCTCTGGTGAAGCCTCTCACTGCCCCTGAGCCTCTGGCCTGTACCCCAGTTCTGTATGTACAAATAAATAAATCTTTAAAAAAAAATACATAGGCAAAACATGACATATAGTTCAGACACATCTTTGAGGACTCATTCCAGAAAGAAGGAAAACAAATGAAACTATGAACAGTTGGCACTACATCAAACTAAAAAGTTTCTGTACAGCAAAAGAGACAGTGACCAAAACAAACAAACAAACAAAAAAACAACATTCCACTGAGTGGAAGGATATAATTGCACACCATACAAAGGATAAGGGACTAATATCAAAGATCTACAAAAGCTTACACAAATCAACAAAAACAAAGCAAACAACCCAATCAAAAAATGGGTAGAAGAGCTAAAAAGATGCTTCTCTAAAGAAGAAATGCAATGGCCTACAAGCATATGAAAAAATGTTCAATATCACTTATTATCAGGGAAATGCAAATCAAAACCACAATGAGATACCACCTCACACCAATGAAAATAACCAATACTAAAAAGACCAGAAACAACAATTGCTGGTGAGGATTTGATGAAAAAGGAATCTTCTTACACTGCTGGTATGAATGTAAATTGGTCCAGTCACTATGGAAAGATGTCTGGAGGTCCCTCAAAACACTAAAAATCAGGCCCTGATAGGTTACAATAGGTTAAAGTGCAGCACTGTGAAGCTATCCACAGCCACTGCAGAACAAGTTCAATCCCCAGTCATGCAGCTGACCCACATGGTGTGACAGACCTCTCCTGAACTACCCACTGCTTCCTTCAACAGTGTATTTCAGTAAATCCCTGTTCTGTTCCCCACTCTGTCTTGTATGAATCCTCTTATCCCCCATCTCCACCCCTCTGCCTGTACCCTAATTCTGTATGCATAAATAAATAAATCTTTAAAAACAAAACAAAACTAGAAATCTACATACCATTAGACTCAACAATTCCATTCCTAGGAATCTACCCAAAGGACCCAAAAACACTAATTTGAAAGGAAACCTGCACTCCTATGTTTACTGCAGCATTATTTATAATAGTCAAGACATGGAAACAGCCTAAATGCCCCAAACCAAATGAATGTATCAAGAAGATATGGGATGTATACACAATGAAATACTACTCAGCAATCAATAAAGATAAACTTAGTCTATTTACAGTAAAATGAATGGAGCTGGAAGGGATTAGGCTAAATGAAATAAGCCAGAAGGGAAGAGATAAATATCAGGTAGTTTCACTTATATGTGGAATATAAAGAACCCAACCAATATATCAGAAGAAAAACAGAACTTGCAAGCTCACCCCATAGGACTGAGACATAAAGCAGGGGCAAGGGGAGTAAAAGAGGTCAACTGGGAAGAAAGCACCAGGGACTTGGTGATGGATCACAGGTACTATGATAGTGGGAAAACGAGGAACTACACCTGAGGGGGGAAATCAAATAACTATGATGTAAGAAAATAAGTATAAAAAACAAAAACAAAAACAAAAAACCAAAGTGAATACCCTGTTCTTAGGAGATACTTGCTGAAATAAGGGTAATGAATCATACCTACAATTTACTTTTAAATTATTTTGTGACAGATATGAAAAGTAAAACATGCTAAATAGAAATAGCTGTGGAAGGTAGGATAAAAAAATGCCTGATGTAATAATCTTGGTACATTTATGTATATCTAAAACTTTTCAAAATATAAAGCAAAAGAATCACTAAAAAAGAAAATTCACAACACAATCCACTGCACTGAAAATCCACAAATGCAAAATAATGGCAATGTATATAATTGTCAGCTAGCCTACTAAATACATCTAAAGAGAGGTTGAAAAGGAACCAAATTCAATAGGGTAGATTTGACCCTATGAGTCTTCACCATAACTTCTCTGGGATCTTGAAGAGATGCAGGGATAACAAGTCTACTTGGAATCTTTTTGGCCTGTCATTCAAGAAGAAATATTGAATATATCTGGAAGAATAAAGACCTCAGTAAGTATGAACACAAATCCACACCAAAAAAAAAAAAAAAAAAAAATCCAAACTTGCCTTATCAGATAGTAAAATATGTTACACTATCAAAATAAGAAAAACAGTCTAATAGGTATATGTAGGAACTTCACATATGATATGGTAAAGGTGATATCACATAACAAAGAGTTATGAGAAAGGAAGGGCCCTCAGACAAGGACGACAAAAATTTGCAAGAATTTTGCTGTGTTTCCTCAGGCTGGTAATTAAGAGGCTAAAAACCTGAGAATTCTAGGCCTGGACCCTTGTGGCCATAAATTCCCTTCATTGATTAAGCTATGTTTACAATAGCCTAGCAAGTTGCTGCTATGGGAAGGAAAAGGTCAGACCAGTTCAAACTGGAGCTGAGGGTACATAGCTTTCCTGAGATGTTCACCTTGGAGATGGTCACATGTCCTGCACAATTACCAAGCTGCACCTGACTGGTGCCAACAATTACAACAACAAACAGACTTTAGCCATGTCCGCTCCCCTTGCTTTCTCAGCCATTAAAGTTTAGTTCCTTTGTCAACAAACCCCAGTCCTTAATATCTATATAGACTAATGTAAAAATAAACTTTTGTAATAATAAAAAAAATCTATATAGACTCTTCATCCCAGCACCTCTTTTGCTGATATATATCCACTCCTTACCTGGCCTCACTGGTGTCTGTAAGATCCTCTTTTAAATACTGAACAGAGAAAGGGTCTCAAAAGCTTTTTCCTGGTTTGGCAATGGGATCCCTTGGTCCATTCTCCCAACTCCTGGCAGATGGAGCAGTGGACAGTGGTTGATTTGCTATCAGCCTCTCTTCCCCTATTGTAAGGGAGGCTGGGACCAAACTATGGGTGCTCCAGGCCTACTCCCTTGTCTGGTTATGCTATATGACTAAACTTAGCCCGTTCTAACCTATTTGTTGTGTAGATGAAAATGAAGATGGATAAACTATCCTATAGTAGATTCCACATGCAGGGATGACCTAATGTGAAAGTAAGAACTGTAAACACTATTTTTAAAATATGAGACAATATAACTGTAACCTTGCAGTAGAAAATGAGTTCTTGAACAAAAACTAAAAAAACTTAAACAGAAAGAAGGAAAGCATATGGATTCAACTACTCCCAATTAAAAACTGCTCTTCAAAAAAGAAACTATAAAGTTAAATAGACAGAGAAGAGAGTGAAAGATGTGCTATCCAAAGCTGACAAGGGATTTATAGCTACAATATATATGTGTAAAATACCTAAAAGTGAACAGGAAAGAGGAAACCAAATAGAAAGATGGACAAAGAAGATAAGGACATGATTCACAGATAAAAGGATTCCAAATAGATAATGAACATAAAAAGAGATGTTCAAACTACAGAAATCAGAGAAACAAATTTTCTACCATCAGAATCACCAACTTTAGAAAGGTATATAGCACTACATATTAAGGAGATGCAGGATAACAGGGGTCATTTTTAAATGCTATTCCATTTCACTTCTGGTTCTATTTCCACTTTTGCCATTGTATGTTCCTCAAACAGTATCTGGAATCTGTCTTATAAAGCATAAGGCAGATCACATCAATTCTCTATTCAACACACTCATTACCTTTTATTTCACAGTAAAAGTCCAATTCTACATTTCCCTATTTTCTTTTAATAATGTTAGATAATGAGAATCTTTCACTGAAAATAATCTTGTATCAGAGGAGTTAACAAGTATATATATTATTTCCCTAACTATTTCAGAATAGTCTTTGAGAACTCCTACTTCTTTGTAACTTATTTTTTTTTTATTTTTTTTTTTAAGATTTATTTATTTATTTGTGCATACAGAACTGGGGTACAGGCCAGAGGCTCAGGGGCGGTGAGAGGCTTCACCAGAGACAGAGTGGGGAGCAGAACAGGCAGATCTACGAAGTACACTGCTGAGGGGAGCAGCGGGCGGGTCAGGAGAGGTCTGGCTCGCCATGTGGTCTCCTCCGGGGCAGGCTGCAGGCGGGAATCGAACTCATGTGGAAGTGGCTTCAGATTCTCAGTACTGTGCTTTAACCTGCTGCGCCACCAGGGAGGGCCTTCTTTGTAACTTATTTTAGCAAATATAATTTTATTTCAGAGGAAATGTATCTCTTAGACCTCTGACCACTTTATATCAAATAACTAGGATACTCAAAGTAATATTTAATATGTAGCTGTACTTACTTATAAATTATATATCTGAAAATAACTGCTACAAAATGTAAGAAAATGTAATGACACAAATAATGATGAAAAAAATCAGAACAGAGGTTGGAAAAACATAAGGCACTATATTTAACTGTACTTTTATAAAGTACATAAAATATGTTTATGCTTGCTGGTAATACATTGTGGGAAAAAATGAGTACTTACCTGGCAAAACAGTATCTTCAAGTGAGAGACTACTTTTGAAGTGCACAGGTGTACAGTATTTGACGATCGTCAGAGAACAGTTACAAAAACCTAGGTAGAAAAAGACAGGGAGATAAAGTCACCATTAAATCGCAGAAGCTCTTGGATTATTTAAGAAGGGTGGGCCATGTTAAACGCTAAGAAATGTTAAAAAGGCATTTCTTTCCAAGGTGGGCTCCAAAAACTTGTCCAAATAATGTAATTCTAATTCTTTTACCCTAAAAAGCTCATTTTTGTATTTTTAGTCAATGTAGTTAATTTTAACATAATTGGATGACCCAAAATAACAGTGCACTTAGTTAAGTTAAATAAATGTTCTCAGACTTAATGTTTCTAATGTTTCTAGAGGACAAGTGAAGTGGTATTAAGGAGGAAAACAATCATACAATACCTTCTCTTTTGTTAATTATTACCAAATTTTAAGGGAAAGGGAATTCGGAGAACTGCCATATGGAGAAAATAGGTCCGCAATCTGATATTTCCCGATTCAACTCTGACTGAATCGTGCAGGACTGAAATGAGCTTAGAGTCCACGGACTGCAGGCTGCCAGGGTTCACCAAAACAGGCCAGGCAGGCTCTCACCGAGAGAGGATGCAGCAGCAGAAGGCAGCCCCTCAAACTGGCTCTGCGCTGTGGCAGGAGAGCACAAGGACCTCCGAGCGCCAGAGCGCCGTTCTGGGGAGCAACCGGTTCACTGTACGTAGGTCCAGAATTGTGCCCGATCCTTGGGAAAAATGACGCAAAGCCGGGGCAGCGAAGCAGCAGGTGTTAGCAGAAGAAGGACTGAGGCAAGAGCTACAGCTCTGCGCATGCGTGTTCCATCCAGGTGCGGCAGCTGCTCGCCAGAAGTCAGAAGTGGTGGGCCAGGTGGCTAGTGACTGGTTACTAAGAGACGGAACGCTCGGGTGGGGCGTCCGGACGCTGAGTGGGCGTGCGCCTGCGCAGCGCGGATGGACCAGGAAGAGCCCTCTCTTAAGTGCCCTGTAAGGCGGGCTGGTGGATGTACGCGACTTTACGTGCGTGGGTGCGCGCGCACGACTTGTAGTCCCCGCGCGAGAGAGGGTCGAGCCAGGTACGCGTGCGCACGAGCACTAGGGGCGCGCGGGACGGAAGCGAAGCGAAGGCGCCGAGGAGGTGGAGGACGAGCCCCCCTCAGGTACAGAGCGTGAGGGCGGGGCCGAGGGCGGCGCTAACCGCCCCAGCCTTCTTCCCTCCCGTTCCCGCCTTCCTCGGCCTCCATCGGGGCGGGGCCAGGGCTATTTGTGGGTGGGAAGGGAGGGGAAAGGGGCGGAGGATGGAGACGCGGAGGGGCTTGGATCCCTGGTGGAGGCTGTGGCCCAGTAGTCGCCAGAATGAGCTCCGGGGAGGACCACGGGCCACGATACTCAGGGAGGGACCTGGAGCTCCAGGTAGAAGCAGCGGGGGGATGCTCGTGCTTACAGTAAAGCAGGTCCTGAGCGAAAGGCCTCCTAGAAGGCGTCTGCAAGGGTCGGTTTGGCGGAGGTGGGGTATTCTGGATGATCCCGCAGGTGGGTAGTCACTGCTTGAGCCGCAGTGAGGGGCTGTAGCAGGCAGAGTGATGGTCCGGCAAACTTTGCCCTTGTTTCTTGGGAGCTAAAGGTGAATCCCAGTTCCTATGGTGACCGCTTCGCTTCCTGCCGCGCCTCTCCGCTGGTTGTTTGGGGGGGGGGGGGACTGTTCTGTTTAGAAACGCTCTGGAGTGGAGCTGAGGAATTTGGAAGGCAGAGATTTGGGGGTTCATCCTGGCTTTTACTTACTCGAAACACTCACTTTTAAATCTCTTTGTATAAACTTTGGAAAGTAAAGAGCCGAGAGTTACATAGGCATTTGCACGAAAATCTCTTATAAATTCGGTAGAAATTATACACAGGAAAGGTAGGGTAAGCTGACTTTTGTTTAAAAAAAAAAATTTGAGACTTAAATGTAGTAACTGTGAGGTTAGCCTGGATCTGATCTCTAAACACTCACAAGAATATGTATACATATACATTTTAAACAGTCTAGCATCGCGGCTTCTGGAAAAGTTGCATAGGTGATAGCGTCCCATAGGTGATAGCGTCCCAGTGTTGTCCTCCAGACCCAGATATCCCAGTGTATTCGTTGTTTTAAATGTTCTCTACAGTTTTTCAGCTTTTCAAATATACTTTTTTTTTATTGTAAGGAAACAAATAGAATAACAATTGGTTTATAACTTGGACTAAAGTATGTTAGGTATGAGAGTGTCACGTCTTTTAATTGTGTCTGGAGGATAAAACGGATTTGTGTTTTTATTTTTGTTGATCAATAAATTGTTGTTTCGTGCAAAACTAGAAAGTACATTGATGAAATATTTGTTTTAAACAACAAGCTGGTTAAGACCTTATTTAATGGCAGCTTTCAAAATATATCTTATTATGGTTACCATCTGATAAAATTCATTACTGCAGCCCAGTATATAACCAAATGTAGAGATTCTTTGGGCGTTCTTTGTGTTTCAGTAGTATGATTCAGTTTTTAAGATAATTTGCTTTTAAAGCCCTCCATATAGAGGAGGAGTAAAGAAGGCGTAATTATTTATTTCCTTTGCCCATCGGCACACCTCTACTTTTCTCCAGAGGCAGCCACTATCCTCATTTGTATAATAATCACTTTCTTGCTTTCCTTAGAGTTTCACCATCTTTGTATGTGAACATGCACATTCAAATTTGGTTTTGGACTTTATATAAATGATTCTTTACTAAGTATTCCTTTGCAGTTTGCTTCTTTACTCAGTGTTATGTTTTCTGAATTTATCCCTGTTGCTTGTAGTTTGTTGATTTGTGTTACACAGCTTATCTATTCTACCCTTGGTGGACATTAAGGTTTTACAGTTTTGCTAATTATGAACAACACTGATAAGAACTTTCTTATACATGTACCCCATCTTTTCAAATGAGTTAGTAAGATAGTTGTATTTGTCTAATATTCTAATTACATCAATGTATATTATCACTAAATTCTTTTACTTCAGAAAATCTCTTGAAAACTGTTTAACCTTTAATGTTTCCTATAGGTCTTGATAATGATAAATACTACCTCTCCTATAACCACTGTTTTTAAAAAGCAAGTTATTTCTTGTCTTTCAAAAAGACAAGTTCTTTAATTACAAAAGCATCTGGATTATAGTGAAGGGAAGAACATGGATTTGGATGGGATGATTGGAGAGATTACTTTTTTTCATAAGAAATGTTAAATTTGGTGATTTACTTTTTGATGAAGGGAATTTCTGAAACATTAATTTCTTTATATTATCAATAAAAAATCTATCATAAAATCATTCATAAGTTTTTGTGTGATTTATTACATCCTTCTGTTAGTGAAGCTATTCCTTCCTACTTCAAAATCTAAACTTTTGGAAACAATTTTATAAAAGGAAAACAAGTTGGTCTTTTGTAAAGCCAGATTTCAGAATCCCAGGTAAAGTGCTTCAGTATTTTCAGTTATTCTATCAAAATATTCAGTAGACATTTATTGTGCCTGATATGCCTGGTATTATGCTCAACTTGAAATATCTATCTATTCTTAATTAAATCATCAGCTAACCTTCCTTTTCTCTTGCTGGAGGACAGTGCACATCCTGGACTACTTATTACTTCATGGTTCTTCTTCACTCCATCAGTTAACATTAACTCACTTTTTAGGAATTTGTGTTTATTCGGTAGGGCTTTTTACTCTGGAGTACAAGAACATAAGGGAGTTCTTGAACCTCCTGAAACTGTGAAGTTGGTGTGTGTTTGCATTTTCCTGTGGAGAGTACCTAGGGCTTTTAGGTTAATTTTTTTAAAAGATTTATTTATTTATTCATATAGAACTGGGGTACGGGCCAAAGATGCGGAGGGTGAGAGGATTCACCAGAGACAGAGTGGGGAGCAGTACAGGTAGATCTATGATGATGACGAAGTACACTGCTGAGGGGAGCAGCAGGCGGGTCAGGAGAGGCGGGATCAATCGAACTCATATGGAAATGGCTCAAGCTTCTTAGTGCTGTGCTTTAAACCTCTGCGCCACCAGGGAGGGCCTTAGGTTAATTCTTAAAAGGGACCTTGAGATAAAGAGAATGCAGAAACAAGTTTTCCTCCTTTTGTAATGACCATTCCACAGCTTTGCTTTTCCAACTTTTGCCCTCTCTCTCTTCCTTAAGGAGAGGTTTATATTTTCTGTTTCCTTTTCTTTAATATTATTTTTTTAAAATACTATTTGTTTTTATTATTCCTCTCCAAACTTGATTCCATTCCAAATCCCAGCTATTGAACAATTAATTTGTTCAAAACATCAAAATTCATTATTTTGAAAATGCTTTATTGAGTACTAGCTCTGTACTGGGCACCTTTCAAGGTATTACATTTCTTATTTAAATTCTAGTAGGGGGAGACAGACAATAAACAAGTGAAGAAATAAATGATGTGATTTCAAGTAGTGAAAATAACCTAATGAGAGCGTGACTAGGATAGAGGCTACTTTAGGTAAGAGATCAGAGAAGACTTCCCTTTGACATTTGAGCCTAAGAGCAGAGGGTAGGGAGTCAGCTATGTAAGTGTTCCTGACAAAGAGTAAGAAAGGACAAGGTTCTGAAGTGAAATGAGATTGGTATAATAGAGGACAGAAAAAAACAATAAAACTGGTGACTGAAAAAAAAGAGTAGTGTTAAGTCTGTTTAGGGAGGTAAAGGCAGGGAACAAGTCATTTAAGACTAAAAATTTTAGATTTTATTTTAACTGTCCATTGGAGACATTTGAACAGGATCCCATTATTTTACAGTAATTGTTCTTGATTTAAGTTTGGACAATAGGTTGTAAAGAGCAAAAGTGGAAATGTGAAGCTCACTTACAACAATGTTGCAGTAAGTAGTAGGGGGAAGATAATGGTGACTTGTACAGGGAGGTGGTAATAAAAGTTTAGAGTTGCATGGATTGGTAATATTTTGGAGGTAGAACCAACAGGACTTCTTGATGAATTCGTGACGGGAGTCAGGAAAAGAAAAAAAAAATCAAAGACAATTCCTTGGTTTTTGACTTTGGGCATTGTACAAAAGATGGTGCCATTTGACCCAGGGAAAACTGGGAAGGAACATGATGGTGGAGCCAAGGTGCAGGTGAGGAGTTATGAAGTCTGTTTGAGACATGTTAAATTGTGATGTCTGTGGATGCCTGAAAAATACAGTGTGTTGTGGATTCCAATAGGAATATGATCATAGTTTTTTGGGGACACAAAATATGTCCTAAGTGTTTTAAGATGAAGTAGTAGAAATAGTCTTTTCCTCGGTGGTCCCTTGGTATACTTGTGCATTCTTCTGATGGTGTGCTGAATCATTCTGTAGTATAATTTCTGATTTATATATTCTGGACTTTTCCATGTTTATGAAAGGTTGATTTCTTTTTAAAATATTTATTTATTTATGCATGCAAGAGCTGGGGTGTAGGCCAGAGGTGTGAGGTGGTGAGAGGATTCATCAGAGACAAAGCGGGGAGCAAAACAAGCAAATAGACTGAAATACACTGCTGAGGAGAGCAGCGGGTGAGACAGGAAAGGTCTGCCGTGCTTTGTGGGTCAGCTCCCTGGCTGGGGGTCAAACTTGTGCTGCTATGGCTGCCAGCAGCTTCATAGGGCTGACACTTAACCCCTCGCACTGCCAGGGGCCCCCTGAAATTGTAGATTTTTGTTTCTATGTTTTAATTCCCAGAATAAGGTTCATCCTTGTTCTAGCTACTTATAAATTTGCTTGACAGATTAACAAGTGTACTGTTAAAGTCTGAAAATACGAACTGAAACAGTAAGAGTAGGAATGGAAATTGAGAGAAATTTTAGTGAAAAGACCAGTATAACTTGATCACCATTAGATAAATTGAATTAATGAGAGGAATTAATAGTATTAGTAAATGATAATAATGGCATCTATAGCAATTGTTATTGCCGGACTTTATTTATATTTACTCATACAGTCCAACAGCTGTATGGGGTGTGTACTATTATTGTCATCTCTATTTTATAGATAGATGAGTAGTAAGTCTTGACCAGAGAAATAACTAGCCTATGGTCATACAGCTAAGGAGTGACAAAATTAACGTTAACATGAGCACTCTGATGTTTAAGAACATGCCCCTAACCATTACACTATATTGCTTCCCAATTTAGAATGATTGTGATTCTAGCTTCAGTGCTTGCAATAAAAATTTTCTGCTTACAAAGTACTTGTATTCACAGAGATCTGTACAGGAACACAGATTCCATTCAGAGATCATGGGAATGTGCAGTACATTGGCGTGAACTAGATAGGAAACTGGCCTGGTGGAGGGTAGATGGTGGTGGGCAAGGGCATTTCTGATATAGTGATCGCTTTCAGTCAAAGATATTCACTAGAGGAGGGAAAGTAACAACTCTGGGGCGATTGCTCATGATTGTCAAATAGACTCTTGTCTTCTTCCTACTTTTAATTATTTTTAATTTCTAGACTAGCCATTTTAATTTCTAGGTAACTTTGCATAATTCACCCTTGACAGTTAAGTTTGCCAAGGAGATGAAGGAAAGTTCAGTTTTATTATCTTTGTATACTGCTTCATTGTTTCTACAAATTCATAATGATACCTTTATTATACTAAGAATTCTGTGCAGGTTATTGGGAATACACAGAACCTCTACATTGTTCTTAAGAGTTTAATAACTGTGTAGGGAAGACATAGTTAGACAAAAATAAATAGCTACATAAGTTGTCTTATGACTAGTATACTCAGAAATGTTAAGAAGGAAGTGATCACTATTTGATAGAAAAGGTAGAGAAAATCTAGAAAATGTAGAATTCAAATTGAATTTTAGAAGTATGTTTAGTTAAATGGAAGAAAGGGTGAGGGCAAAAGCTCCTGAACACAAGATAAATTTCTGAGTGTTTAGACAAAGTATATGTAGAATTGTCTGTCTCCAATGGAGGGGTTTTTGGAAGTGTCAAGTAGGAGATAAGTTTGGGAAAGTGGAAAGGGATCAAATTCTGAAAAACTGAATCAAATTCTTGAAAAACGAGGAAGATATAGATTCTAAAGAGATCCTTGCCATTCAAGGTGTGGTGTCTGTACTAACCAAGTAGGGATCACTGAACAACTTTTTAGAAATGCAAGTATTTTAGGGCTACTATGAATAAGAATCTTCATTTTAACAAGATTCTCAAGATAATTTTATGTTATCTAAAAATAAAAAATACTGCTGTAGTGAGAAGTCATTTGGTTCTGTTATTCTAAGTCAAATGTTTATAACTAGGAATACATTTTTTTATAACAGTTTATTTTTACATCATTTTGTACATTTTTTCCCCCATCTCAATTGTAATCCCCGCGGGTTTCCCATCACCAAGTCACCCGTGTGCCATCACCATAATCCCGTGCACTTCCCTCCCCACCCTCCCATTTTTGATCCCATTCCCCACTCCACCCCCACAAAATGTCTCTGGTATATAGTTGTTCATTATTTTTGTTATTTTCTCGCCTGGTCCATTATACTCCTGCTATGAGTGAAACCATCCGGTATTTTTCTTTCTCTTTCTGGCTTATCTCACTCAGCATGATCTTTTCCAGCTCCATCCAAGTTGCTGCAAAAGACATGTGTTTCTCTTTTTTGGTTGCTGAGTAATATTCCATTGTATATATGTACCACATCTTTCTAATCCAGTCATCTACTTTTGGGCATTTGGGCTGCTTCCATGTTTTTCCAATTGTAAATAAAGCAGCAATAAACATGGGGGTACAAGTATCTTTTTCAATCAGTGTTTTTGTGTCTTTTGGGTAGATACCTAGGAGTGGGATTGCTGGGTCGTAGGGAAGCTCCATGTTTAGCAGTTTGAGGAACCTCCAAACAGTTTTCCATAGTGGTTGTACTAGTTTGCATTCCCACCAGCAGTGCAGGAGAGTTCCTTTTCCTCCACATCCTCGCCAACATTTGTTGTTGCTAGTTGTTTGAAGATGTGCCATTCTCACTGGGGTGAGGTGGTATCTCATTGTGGTTTTAATTTGCATCTCCCTTATTACGAGTGATGTTGAACATTTTTTCATATGCTTATTGGCCATCTGCATAGGAATACATTTTTTAACAGAAACTATGTAGCTTTATAGTTAGAGTCTAATCCATAAAGGTTTAAGTGACTCATAAGTTGAACTACTCTATAAGACCTGTTGATATTTCAGATAAGTGGCTAGAATGAAGAACAATGTAGCATATTTGTATCATTTACGGAAAGGGAGAGAAGAAAATAAATTTGCTAAGAATTAGGTTGCACAGGATATCACACAAGGTCAGTGACTAGGAGAGTTTGTAATTTCCCGAGTTTGAGAATTTAGAGAATAGCACCTGTGTTACATGGAAATATAAAGGATGCTTTAGCACATATTCTCTTTATAAACATAGTGGCAATCTTGATACAGGAAAAAAAGATATTATTTTCCTAAATTATAAATTTCTAAGCCACACTGTCAAGTAAAATAAGCACAGTGTAGAGTAGCTTGTATAGTAACTAAATTTAAAAATCTTTGACATTTGTTATTTTGCACATGTGCAAATATATGTGGGATAAGTTCCTAGAAATGGAATGGTACAGAAATTATGTATTTGTTATGTTAGATGTTACACAGTTGTTCTCCAGTAAGATGTCAGTTTACACTGCCACCGATAGTAAATAATAATGCCAAGTTATATATTTCACTTTTTTGATTTTTGCCAAGTGGTTAAAAATGGTATCTTGGTGTTCTATGTTGTGTCCTCTTAAAGCAAGAGCTTGACTATCTTTCACTCTCAGTTGAATGATCAGAGTCATTTCTGTGAATAAGCCATAGTGTTTGTGAATGTTTTTATCTGGCCATTTCTTTTAGTTTTTTATTTATAGGAATTATTTATGTTAGAGAAGTTAGGCCTTTGTGATATGGGTAGTAAACCTTTTTGCTAATAAACAAAAGGCAAAAATAGCTAGTAGTTAATATTTGGGCAACAGAGGTCTACAGGTAGACTACTTAATTTACTGGTGACCCATATTTCTGTAGGACAGTGTTTACAAAAGGAATAAGATGGGGTATATCTTCTTTGGAAGGCATGTTCAACACTTTAGTCTTATATTTTGAAAACATGCAGGAGAGGCTTTATAATAAAATTATAATAAAGTAAAGCTTGGTGAAACCCTCTTAGCTGGTAGAAAACAACAGGGTTTAAAATAATTGAAATATATCTAAGAATGCTGCAATTTTCAAAATTATTGGTTGGTGCTAGAAATAACAAATCTGTATTAGACTGCATATCTCTGTGTTATTATATTTTTTTCGACTAGGTTACCACCAAAGAACATGATTTTGGTCTAGGGGCTCCAGTTTCTGAAGCTGAAAAATACCAGAATAATCTCCAGCTAGAACAAGAAGTGAGAAATCAAGAAAAATTCATCTTTACACTGAAATTACAGGTTATATTTCGTTTATATATGCATTACTCTGAATTAATTTGGGGTAGGGTTTATTTTAAAATAAGATGGAGAATACATACTAACTCAGTACTCATTTAAATATTATGGGTCCAGAATCATTCTATTTTAACTATTTTGATACACATAGATTCAGAGTTAATGGATGCAAACTGTGAGCCAAGTGTTGTATCAGGTGCTTTTAGGTACATAATGCAACTTTGTGAAATATGATGTTATTTCCATTTTATATACTTCAGAGTTGAAGCTTCAAGAGATTAAAGAACTATGATATTGGTTACTGAGTAACAGATAGGATTTCTCTGAATTGCTAAAATTTGAACCCAGTTCTCTGAACTCCAAGTTCAGTATTGTTTCTGGTCTCCTGTTGCCCAACATGTGGTATAACTATTAATAAGAGTTATTAGAAGAAGCGTTCTCTTTACTACACTAGGAAAATGGTTTAGATTTACTGTTCCTATTCTTCCCACTAAGTAAAGCTAGAAACTCTGAACATTATATATAGAAAAACATAAGATACTGTGGGAAGATAAACAGATAAGGTGGGAAGAAATAGAAGACTTTCTAGGGACCTCCAAGCATAAAAAATGGCATGTTAGTCAATTCCTGGATTTTCTTTTTGCTTCATATATCCCAGACAGCTGGGGAAAAAAAAAAAAAAGGCAACTGGAAATAACAATGAACAGAAGTCAAAAAAGTGTAGAAAACCTAGCAAGTTAGACTGCTTTTAGATAATAATTTCCTATTCAGAACAAACACCACAGGAAAACCTACCTTCTTGTCCTTATCTAGACTTTCACCCTCAATAGGCTATAACAAGGACCCTTATGCCACTGTATTAAAGAATACTGAGTGAGGAACCAAGACTTTCATTCCCACCACTGGTAAAGGGGTCGCCAACCCTGTAGTCTTCAGCTGAAATCATGGTGTGACATCAAGAGAGACTTATTTTATAGTTAGGACTTTCACCATTCCCCAGCAGTAAGAAGGCCTCTGGAGGAATGATAGGACCAGTAATGAGGCCCCTCTTTGTCCGTGCTGTGTTACTGAAAGCAAAGACTTATTGAGAATCCTGAATTCCCAATCCTGCCTAGCAATAATAACAAGGAACCCCACCCTTCCTAAATGTCAAAGAGACCTACTGGAAAAATTGAATTCCATGTCCATTTGTCAGTTAAAAAGCAAAATTCCTCTTTTCTGGCTGAACCAGTGTATCAGGAAGCCAATCTAAATATAAAATTAAAGTCTTAGAATACCAGGTTTCAGTAAAAAGCATTCCTCATCCCATGAATAAGGAATCTGTCACCTTCAATGAAAATGGCAATAAAAAGATGCCAACACTACATGAAACAGATGTAATAATCTAACAAGCATTTTAAATCAGCCATCATATAAATGTTTCATCAGGCAATTTTGAGTGTTTCAAACAAACAATATCTCAGCAAAGAAATAAAAAATATAAGGAACCAAATGGAAAATTTATAGGTCACAAGATGTTCTTCAGTAGGTGAATAGATAAACAAATATGTCCCTACAATGAAATATTACTTACTTAGAAAAGGTAATGAATTATCAAGCCACAACATATAAGAAGGAACTCTGAAAACACTGCTAGGTTAAAAAAGCCAATCTGAAAAGGTTACACACCTTATTATTGCAACTATGTGACATTCTACAAAAAAACAAAACAGGACATTAAAAAGGTCACTATTTGCAGGGGATTGGAGGAGAGAGTGAATATGAGGAACACACGTGATTCTTAGGGCAGTAAAACTATTCTGTATGATACAGTGAAGTTGACTGCATGTCAAAACCTATAGAAGTCACATGCTAAAGAATAAACTCTAATACAAACATTGTATTGTTAATAATAATACATTATTATTTAGTTAATAACATTTTAGTTAATAATAATGTGTCATTAGTTCATCAAATTGTAACAAGTGTAGCATACTAATACAAAATGTAAATAAGAGGGGAAACTGGATTTTGTATATATGTACGGGAACTCTGTACTTCTAATCTAAAACTACTCTGAAAAAAAGCCTATTTAAAAATGCATAGAAGAAAATATTTCCAAATCATCTATATGATGGGGATAAAATAATAATCAGAATATGCAAGGAACTCCTACAATTGAATAACAAAAAGCAAAACAACTCAAATATTGAAAAAAGTAATAGAATTTTCTTTTTTTAAAAAAATTTTGTTTGATGTAGTTGTCAATATTTAAGACAACTATTTTATTAATGAAGAGGGCAAAGGGACATAAAGGGAGTTAAAGTTTCTTCATCACTTAAACTGGTAAAATGCAAACTGTAACAAGTCATAGATATATAATGATAACAGAGCGGTTACTCAACATCTGTACAGATATACTAAAAATTCTATAGCTAAATCAGCATTCCAAATCAATATTAGAATACAAAGAAGTATTCAAGTAACCCAGAGGAAGGCCAGGAAAACAAAACAGAAATCAAAAAATACACTTGAATCTTAACATAAAAGCAGTTGGGTTCAATGCACATAATCTAAATATACCCACTAAAAGACAAACTGGCAGAGTAGATTTAAAAAGCATGACCTGGGTATTGCCTGTCTACAAGAAATTTGTTTCAAATATAGTGTTACAGTTAGTTCAAAAGTTTGAAAGTATATAGACATTGAAGGAAAAAGTAATAAACCTGTTCTGTTTGCAGATGGCATGATCTTTTACCTAGAAAATTTCATGAAACCTGTTTATAAAAATGAACTAATAATGAGTTCAGACAGGTCAGACTAAAACATTTACTGTATGTGTTTTTCAGTTAATTGTATTTGTGACTTCCACAGTTACAGAAATCAAAATTCAAAATGTAATACAACTTATAGCCACTTAACAATAAAATCCTTAGATGCAAATCTAACAAAATAAGTGTGAATTTCTTTTTTGAAAACTATAAAATGCTAATGAAAGAAATCAAAGATCTAAATAAATGGAGAGACATATTCATGGATTGGAAGCTCTAGTATAATAAAAGATGTGAGTTCTCTCCAAATTGATAAACAGATTTAATGCAGTTCCCATCAGAATTCCAACAAATACAATATTGAGAGAAAAGAATAAATTGGAAGGAGTCGTTCTTGATTTAAATTTAATATTTAGCTACCATAATAAAGATGTAGTATTTCTAATGAGAGAGACACGTAGGTCAATGACACAGATTCTAGACTCAAGAAATAGCTTTATATAAGTCACACATAGAGCCAAATGATTTTTTGCAGAGGTGCAAATGCAGTTCAGAGGAGGCAAGATTGTCTTTTGAAAATATGGTGCTGGAACAGTTGAATATTTTTAGGGAAGAAAATGAGCCTAGACCTAAATTTCTAAAATAATTCCAAATGGATCTTAGATTTAAATGTAAAGCATAATACCATGTCACTTATAACATAGGAGAAAACCTCTAGGACTTTGGGCTTCTTGAAGAACTTTTAGATATGACTTCAAAAGTATGATTCATAAAAGAAAAAAATTGATAATTTGGACTTCAAAATTTAAGTCTTCTACTATGCAAAGAATACTGTTAATCAGATGGAAAATCAAACTACAAACCACATTTCTGCCTAAGATATATAATCTAGAATACATGAAGAACTTAAAACTCTATAGTAATAAGGAAACAATCTAAGATAAAATGAATAGAACACCTCAACTATCTCACAGAAGGATATATGTTGACAAATAAGTATATTCAAAGATGTTCATCTTTTGTAAACATCACAGAAATACAAATTATGACCAAAATGAAATGATACACATGTAGAAACAGCTAAAACAAAAAATACTGACAATACCAAATAGTGATCAGGATAAGGAGAGACTGGTCACTTATACACTTCTGGTGGGAACAGTAAATGGTATAGTCACTCTGGAAAATAGTTCTTATAAACTAAACATACATTTCCCATACATTTCAAACCATTGTTTTCCATTGCATTCAATCCTGAGAAATGAAAATACGTTCATTAAAAAATCTATAAACAATTAAGCTGCAAAACTCTGGACAACTAAAATTTCCCTTAATCTGAATGATTAAACTGAGGTAATCCATATTATGAATATTACTCAGCAATAAAAAGGAATGAACCATTGATCCACATGACAACTTGCATAGATCTCAAGGGTATTGTACTGGATGAAAAAAAGTCAGCATTGAAAGGTTATATACTATATGATTTTATACAATACTCTTGAAATGACAAAATTAAAAAGTTAAGGATGGTAAAGGAGAGGATGTGATGATAAAGGGGTACCAGCAGAGTAATGCTTGTGGTAATGGAATAGTTTTGTATCTTACTGATATAATTACTGTGTAATATCACATGTGATAAAATGGTTTGGAACACTGCGCACATGATACCCATGCCAAATCTTTGGGATTAATACTGTACTATAATTATTTAAGATGTAACCATTGGGGGAAACTGGGATAAGGGCACACAATCTCTGTGTGTTTGCAGCTTCTTTTAATCTTTAGTTATTTCAAAATAAAAAGTTTCAAACAAAAACTTTGACTTCTTATTGTCTGCCAAAATTTTTACCTGACCTTTTTTTTTTAATGTTTAACTGCAACCCTGCAAATAGTAGATATTTTCTCCACTTAACAGATGAGACTCAAGAGGCCTTCATTTATTTATTTATTTTACCCCTGAAGTCAGATGCATCTCTTAGAATCAAGAAATTATGGCTAATAACCTAAGGTTAAATAACTAGTAAAGAACTGCAACAGGATTTAAACAGAATTTAAGCCTAAATCTTAAGCCTGCATCCTTTCTACTATTGATAGTTTAAATTGCCTGTTCTAAAGTACCTGTGTCTTGGCACTGAGTAAAAGTTGGGCTTGATATCAGAGGTGGGGGGAGTGTTTATTTATAATTTACTTGTTTTATTAATTCACTCAATTGTATTTTGAGCATTTTAATTATATGTATAGAAGTGATACAGAAATGAGAGGTATTTGATTTAGAATTAAAGATATGATTACGTAAGTTGCTTAGAATTTAGTGGAAGGAACTGATAAGTAAACAGATGAATACAACACATCTTATAAAATAGTGAGATAATACTGTCCAAGAGGCTTCATGGAACTCTAGAACCTCTACTGGTGCAATGAAAGGTTAGCAAGTATTTTTAGTTTGCAAGAAATGTTTCAATGTAAAAGCCATGAACAAAGACAAAAAGATACAGCTATCAGAGACATATACAGATAGATTAGTTGGAACTTACCTGATTCTTCATTCTGCATCTAGTAGTTTTTTTTAAGATTTATTTATTTGTGCATACAGAACTGGGATACAGGCCAGAGATGCAGGGGCGGTGAGAGGATTCACCAGAGACAGAGTGGGGAGCAGAACAGGCAGATCATCGAAGTACACTGCAGAGGGCAGGTCAGGGGAGGTCTGTCGCCCCATGTGGATCATGTGGTCACCTCCGGGGCAGGCTGGGATCGAACTCAGGTGGAAGTGGCTTTAGCTTCTTAATGCTGTGCTTTAACCCGCTGCACCACCAAGGAGGGCCCTGCATCCAATAGTTTTAAAGAAAACTAGAGAAAGTAGCTTACATAATAAGAGTAGGAAAATAAAGTTTAGCGAAAGCTTGGGATGAGAAGAGTAAACAAAAAGGAAATCATTGCATATGTTTTTGAACTAATTGGTAGAGGTGGGCTACAGATTGGCTTAAAAATCCCTATAGGGAAAGGCAAAAATAAAATTTTAGCTAAATAATTCATTATCCACAGCATAAGAACAAAAGAAGTACATATAATCTGAAATTGTAAACTGAGCAAAATTTTCTTTGGAGAAATTCAGAATGCGTTCTGTGACATAATTTTCCTAGCACTGCTATTTTCCTCATTATCTGAATGTGAGCTGGTATGAGTTGATAGGTTATTTGTGAGGGTTTGACAAGATTATAACTATAAATTTATATGAAAAAAAATTATGAGCATTCCCAGACCCTCAAATAACCTATAGTCATGCTAAGTATGAACATTTTACATTTGATTAGTGGGAGAAACCAATAAAAATTTTAGAATGAGTTAAGTGAGATTATTTCTTACACTGAAGTTTTAGATATATATTGGAGATAGTGGAAAGTTAAGTTGGACAGATCAGTAAGGAGTCACAATGGTATTTTTTTCTCCCTGTGCTTGGTGTGATAAAGATCATAAAGTTAAAGGGTACATGCTTATAAGGTTATATCAAGTTCACATTTACAAATAATCTTTAGCAGATACGGGAGAAGAACAGAAGAGGAGAGAGTAAGAGATATTGTTGAAATTCTGTTGTGTTAAAAGAAACTAAGGAAAAAATGCATTTAGTTTCACTTTTTAAAAAGTTCTTTAATTTTTTTCTTGTTTTCTGGGTTTGATAATTCAAATGCTTTCCATTCAAATTTCACAAATTAGTGTTCCTTACAAAATACTAAAGGTAGAGGTTAGATTAATATGATGGCTTTGGTCATGCACATTAGTGTATATTAATTATAATAAGTGGCATTGTAGCATATTTAGTTAAATATAACTCACTGGGGTATTTCCTCATGTAGTGACAAATTATAAAGTTTATATTTTTAAAGAAAATTAATTGATTTTGATGTTTTTGAAAGAGCTATTAAATACTAATTGCAGACAAATAATATATGATAGGACCTTTGTGCCAGCACTTTATCTAGTAGATATTTCTATCATGGCACTTACCATACAGTATTTTGTTTTCTTTACTAAACAAATTCTCTGAGAGTAGTTAACCTAGTCTGTCTTTGTATCTTTGGAGTTTAACATAGTTCCTGACATAATTTGTTCAGTGGGTCTAATGTCTTGTTTTTCCTTTAAAGGCATTTGGATACCTGCGTGATAGAAAAGGCCCTTTTCATCATCCGTTGATGGTTTGATAGTGGGCTGGGAAGGAAAGCTGTGGTCCTCCATATTAGTCAGCAAATACTTGATTGATTTGGTATTTAGCTTAGTCAAGTAAGTTATTGATATGTTAAAAGGACTTTTTGAAGTTAATATATTTTGATAACAATAATTAGAAATTTAATTTTAGACATCACTTAATTGATATTACTAAAATTAAATAATTCCAAGACCATGCTTCCTTTTTTGCAGATACAAATTTTGACCCTTTTTCTAGTAGTTTGGTTAAAAATCAGTAGTAATTCCATTTTTAAAGTACTAAGTTAAAATTTAGTTTTTAAAATTACCTTTAAAAATATAGCTGTAAACCTTTAAATTATCATTTAGTATACTCTATATAGGCAATAAATTCACATGGTAAAAAGTTCAGAAAGTAAAAACAGATGTATAGTTTACGTCTGATAGCCAGAGAAACAAATCTCTCTTCCTGATTCCATTTACCTAGTTGTTCTCCTTGGAGGAAAGCAAAGGAAATATTTTAACTCAACTATTTTCTTTCTGATTATAATAGATTGAAGATCTTAAACAGACAAATCATGGCTTGGAAGAATATGTTAGGAAACTCTTGGATAGTAAGGAAGTGGTAAGCAGTCAAGTAGATGATTTAACCAGCCACAATGAGCATCTTTGTAAAGAATTGATTAAAGTTGACCAACTAGCAGAGCAATTAGAAAAAGAGAAAAATTTTGTGGTGACTACTGCGGACAAGGAACTTGAAGAAGCAAAGGTACCAGATTTATCATTGATCAGGATTTTAATTGTAATTTAAAAGATCATGTAATAAGTATATGACAGTCTTAAATATCGAGAGCTTTTTAGATTTGACATTTCAATGTCTATTCTAGAGATTAAATAATTTTATCTCACATTTCATTTCTTTTAAAAAATTTGGTCACCAAATTTCATCTTTTTAGAAAATTTATTTACTTCTTAAAATGTTTGCTTTCCTCAGGTATAGTCTCCACAGAATTTCCACCACCAATTCACCTGTGCACCATCACCATACTGCCTTGTGTTCTTCCCACATCATTTTGGTCCCTTCCCCCAACCCCCCACAGAATGTTTCTGATTTGTAGTTGTCCACTTATTTTTATTTTGTTGTTACTTTTTTCCCTCTAGATCGCCTATATTCCTTCTATAAGTGAAACTATCTGGTATTTTTCTTTTTCTTTCTAACTAATTTCACTGAACATAATCCCTTCAAGTGCCATCCTTATTGTTGCGAGTAATAGTTTATTTTTTTAAAATTGCTGAATAGTATCCCATTGTGAATCTATACCACATCTTCCTTATCCAGTCATTGTGAGCATTGTTTTTGGGCATTTGGATTGATTCCAAGTCTTACCTCTTGTAAATAGTGCTACAGTGAACATAGGGATTTATGTATTCTTTTGACTTAATGTTTTTGTGTCATTTGGATAGCTCCCTAGGAGTGGAATTTCTGGGTCCTCCATATTTAGTAGTGTGAGGAGCCTCCATACAACTTTCCTTAGTGGTTGGACCAGTTTGCATTCCCTCCTTGCAGAATTCCTTTTTCACCACAGCCTCACCAACATTTGTAGTTGCTAGATTTTTTTAATATATGTCATTCTTACTGGTATAATGTGGTATCTCATTGTGGTTTTAATTTGCATTTCCCCGATTATGAAGGATGATGAACAGTTTTTAATATGCTTATCGGCCATTTGCATTTCCTCTTTGGAGAAGAGCCTTTTAAGCTCTTCTGTCCAATTTTTGCTGGATTGTTTACTTTGTTTTTATTGAGTCATGTGAGTTCTTTGTAGATCTTTGTGATCAGTCTCTTATCAGTTGTATGGAGTAAAAAAAAATTTCTCCCAATTAGTGGAGTGTCTCTTTGTTTGGTTAGTGTATCTTTTGCTGTACAGAAGCTCTTTAATTTGATGTAATCCCAGCTGTTTATCATTTTCTTTGCTGTAGGTGATGTGTCTTTAAAGATGTTATTGAAATGTATGTCATGTAGTGTCTTGGCTATTCTGTATATTTTGTAGTTTCAGATCTTATGTCTAGTTGATCCATTTTGAGTTGTTTTTTTTGTGCATGGTGTCAGGTAGTAGTCTAGCTTCATTCTTTTGCATTTGGCAGTCCAGTTTTGCAGCACCATTAATTGAACAAACTGCCTTTGTTCCATTGCATATTTCTTGTTCCTTTGTCAAATATTAGTTATCCATAAGTATGTGGGTTTATTTTTGGGCTTTCTAGTCTATTCATTTGGTCTGTATGTCTGTTCTATTCATTTGGTCTGTAGTTTTTCTGTGGAGTCTTGAGGTTCTCTGTGTATATTGTCATATCATCTGCAAATAGTATTCATTTTTATGGCTTTGTAGTATAATTTGGAGTCCAGGATTGTGATACCCCCATTCTCATTTTTAGTCAGGAGAGCTTTGGTGATTCAAGGTTTTTTGTGTCTCCATATGAATTTCATCACTATTTGCTCTATTTCTCTGAAGAATGCCATTGAAATTTTTATTTGACTAGTATTAAATCTGTAAATTACTTTTGGTAGGATAGTCATTTTGATAATGTTGATTCTTCCAATCCAGGGGATGTCTTTCTATTTCTTTGTGTCATCTTCTATTTCTTTTAACAATGTTTTATAATTTTCTTTGTCTGGGTCCTTCACCTGTTTTGTTATATTTATTCCCAAGTGTTTGATTTTTTTTTCTTTAAGTTATAAAAGGGATGGTATTTTTGATTTCTTCTTCAGGTTGATCTTTTTCACATAGAAAGGCTACTGATTTTTGTGTGTTAACTTTGTATCTTGCTACGTTACTAAGCTGGTTGATTATTTTGATTAGTTTTCTGTGGAGTCTTGGGTTCTCTGTGTATATTATCATATCATCTGCAAATAATGATAGTTTTACTTCTTTTCTTATTTGGATTCTTTGTATGTCTTTCACTTGTCTTATTGTTCTGGCCTTCCAGTATTATATTGAAAAGCAGTGGACAGTCTTGTCTTGTTTCAGAACTTAAGGGAAAGTCTTTCAGCTTTTCACCATTGAGAATTATATTGGCTATGGACTTGCCATATATGGCCTTTATTATGCTAAGATATGTGTTTTATATCCCGAGAATTTCAAGGGCCTTTATCATACATAGATGTTGAACTTTGTCGAATGCTTCCTCAGTATCATATGGTATGATCATATGGTTTTTCTTTTTCTTTTTGTTGATGTGTTGGATTACATTAATTGATTTTCAGATGTGTCCCTGGAATAAATCCTACTTGGTCTTGATGAATTACCTTTTTGATGCATTGTTGGAGTCTGTTGGCTAGGATTTTATTGAGAATTTTTTAAAAAAGATTTTATTTATGCATACAGAAATGGGGTACAGGCCAGAGGTGTAGGGGTGGTGAAAGGATTCACCAGAAACAGAGTGGGGAGCAGAACAGGAAGATCGACAAAGTACACTGCTGAGAGGAGCAGCAGGCGAGACAGTCTGCTTCACCATGTGGATAACCTCTGTTGTGGGATAGGCTTGGCTTAACTGGCAGTGTAGGGCTCCAACCCACCGAGCAACCAGGGAGACCCTATTGAAGATTTTTGCATCAGTGCTTATTAGAGAGGTTGGCCTGTAATTTTCTTTTTGGGGGTAGTATTTGCTCAGTTTTGGTATCAGTGTAATGTTGGCTTCATAAAAAATACTTGGTAGTATCCCTTTTCCATTTTTTTTTTTGTTAAGAGTTTGATATAGGATAGGCATTAGTTGGTTTCTTAGTGGGTGGTGGAATTCATTTGTAAAGCGTCTGATCCTAGGCTTTTGCTTTTGGGAAGGGTTGTGATTACTGTTTCAATTTCACTGCTTGTAAATGACGTGTTTAGGTTTTCTGTTTCTTCTTTATTTAGCTTTGGATGATTGTAAAGTTGTAGGAATTTGTCCATCTCTTTTAGATTGTTGAACTTATTTGCATATGACTGTTCATAGTAGTCTGTGATGATTCTCTTGATTTCTGTTGTGTCTACTGTAATTTCTTCTCTTTCGCTTATGAGCCTGTTACTTCTGTCTTTTCTGTAAGCCTGCTATAAGTTTGTCTATTTTTTTTATTTTTTGAAGAACCAATTTTTGGTTTCATTGGCCTTTCCACCAATTTCTCAAGTGATATTTAGTCTTGGTAGAAACTTCAAAGAACAGGAATCTTCTGTATAAAAATATTTCTTTCCTTCCCTAATTCTTCTAACAACAGATAGATTCATATATTTTCATCCTTTTCCCTATTTGTTTTCACACTCTACTTATTTTACACTATAAATATTTTGACTCTGCAGTAAAAGTTGTTAATTTTTATTAACTTACGAGTTTTATTTCTTTTATTTTTTGGAGGTCCTTTCATAAATATAAATGATATATATATATTTAGTTCTGACTAGAATTTTTTTTTAGAGCAGCTTTAGTCTCATTTCCCCACTAGTGATATATTTGTTACGGTTAATTGACAAACCTGTATTGGCACATCATCATCCTATAGAGTCTATAATTTACTTTAGGATTCAAATGAATAATGAATTCCTTTTTTTATTGTCCTTTTTCTACCTAATTAAATCAGTTTAAACATTTTTAATTATTTTTTCTGGTGGTTTTTCAGATTGAACTCATTTGCCAACAAAATAATATAATAGTATTGGAAGATACAGTAAAAAGACTTAGATCTGTAAGTACATTTTTCATAAATAAATGTTAATAAATATTTTGTATTTGGTTAGACTACAAAATATTTTTTAACTTTCATGCTTTTTTAATGAACAATGAAAAAGTTTGTTTTCTAAAATCAGCACTTTGGTACACAATGATAATCCCAGTTATAAGAGACGTGGTTTTTTTGTTCCTTTTTATCACTGCTCCTTTCATAGAGGTGTGGAGAGAGCTTTTGGGTAGCTTTTTTTTTGTTTTTTTTTTTAAAGATTTATTTTTTATTTGTGCATCCAGAACTGGGGTACAGGCCAGAGGCTCAGGGGAGGTGAGAGGCTTCACCAGAGACAGAGTGGGGAGCAGAACAGGCAGATCGAGGAAGTACACTGCTGAGGGGAGCAGCGGGTGGGTCAGGAGAGGTCTGCCACACCATGTGGTCACCTCCGGGGCAGGCGGGAATCGAACTCATGCTGAAGTGGCTTTAGATTCTCAGTGCAGTGCTTTAACCCGCTGCGCCACCAGGGAGGGCCCTGGGTAGTTTTTTTAATTAATTCTTTTAGCTATTCATTTAAAATTATGAAGGCTTTTTATTTAATTCTCAGAATATAGCATGCATTTATCTACATATTTCGGTTTTTCTTGTTGATATTTTGTCACTGATTTTGAGAAATATATTTTCTTTATATAGCAAAGTGAAACAAAAAATATTTTTATTATTTAGATACTTTAGTGTTATATATACTATTTGAAACACCCTGTCTGAAAGTATATTTGTATTTCTTCCAATAAAGGGTAAATAAATATTATAAATGAAATGTTTTTAAATATATTGAGGTGAATGGGAATATACTTGAAAGTGATTACAAGTTTGAGATATCCAGCATTAATTTATTCATTCATTGAATAATTATTGGACACAAATTAAACATTATTAAGCAAATCAGTTCTTTTTCTAAGACTTGTAGTATCGACATTTCTGGCCTCTTTGAAATTTCTGTACTACTTATTCCTTCAAAATTATTGAGAAATTCATTTAGTTATGAAAATATAGTAAATTCAGAAATGCTAGAAAAGAAAGGTACTTAACTGCTTTTTAAAAAGTGTTGATGAATTGTTTTTAAAATAAAATTTATTATTTTTTAGGATCGTGTGTATTTTCAACTACAGTTTAGAAATTAATGCTATTGTTTAGCTTGAAATAATGGCCTAATTTTTTTCCTTCTTGGTAAGATAATTTTAGATACTGAAAAAGCACAAAATAAATCTCCTTCCAGACTTGATTCCTTTGTCAAGACTTTGGAATCTGACAGAGACTACTACAAGAGCGAAGCTCAAAATTTGAGAAAGATGATAAGAAGTAGATCTAAAAGTCCAAGACGTCCATCTCCATCTTCTCGGGTATGTTTTGAAATCATATAAGTATTTTGGAATTTGTTGCTCAAAATTGATTATATTTGTTTTACCAAATATAGGTATTACCCATTTTGATTTGGCATGAATTACTATGTCAGAGAGGTTGAAAGACAAAAGTTTTTCTGATGTCAAATGGACCATCAAAATTGTGTCTTTATCTCCAGAATTAGTAGAGTTTAGTAAGCAATTAGACAAATGTGGGGCAATTTGGGATGAACTTATTTAAAAGAGAGGCAATTTTAAAATCATTTTTCATCATTTTTTGTCATTATGTAATTATATTTGCTTAAATAGAAATTATGTATACTATTCTCAATAGTACCTTTTCATTAGTGCCACATGTCAATGAAGAATTTAAAGTTGTTATTTAATAATAATAATATTTAATAATTGTAGGGTACAAACTGTGATGTAGAACTTTTGAAGACAACAAGGGATCGTGAAGAACTTAAATGCATGCTGGAAAAATATGAGCGTCATTTGGCTGAAATTCAGGGTAATGTCAAGGTCCTTACGTCTGAGAGAGACAAGACCTTTCTTCTTTATGAACAGGTAAACTTGTTTATAAACAAATACGTAAGTAACATCAATTCTCAAGCTAGGTAATTTTTTAAGCTCTATAAAACACTTAGATTTGCTAATCAAATTAATCAAACATTTGGGAATTACATTTGTTTTAAAGATATTCTGAGTGAAATGTAATGAATTTCCAATTCACTGAGTGCACACATGCATGCTCACATGGTATCCTCATATCTAAAATAGAGCATGGACATGCATAGATATAGTCTAATATTTTGTGGTAAGAAATAAGGAAGATATTGAATGATAGGGTATCATGAGTTCAAAATAAGAAGATGTGGATTTGGAAGTTAAAAAATAATAACATCACTTTGACACACTATTAGTTACTTTAGGGACTGCCATATAATTTATTTTAGAGAGTAAAAGTGTACAGATATTGTAAGAAAGAAGTGAACATTTTTTGTTATGATAATAAAGGAATAATTTGCTAGATGATTTAGCATTTGAGTTCTGAAGGATGAGTTGAGGTTTCTCTTATCTTGAAAAGGTAAGAAGGGACATTATAGACTAAAGGAATAGTGTGAGGAAAAGGCAGAAAAATCAGTAGATAAACAGACCAGTTTAAGATTAGACTAGAAGGTATGTATTTGTGAAGCAAAGAATAGCAAAGGCTTGAAATGTACATTGGACTGCAGCAGGAGTCTATAAACTTTTTCCGTAAAGGCCCAGATAATAAAGATTTTGGACTTTGCAGCAGCCCACATGACCCCTATCAAGCTATTCAGCTTTGTTGTTTTAGTGCAAAAGTAGTCATACACAGTGCCCACACAGAAGAGTTTAACTATGTTACAATAAAATTTTATTGATGTTCACTAAGCTTTAAATTTATTATTTTTATCTGTTATGAAATGAAATTTTGTTTATTATTATTATTTATTTATTTATTTATGCTTACAAGAATGGGGTGCAGGCCAGAGGGCAGGGGAGAGGATTCACCAGAGACAGATTGGAGAGCAGAACAGGTGGAGTGGCTGAAATACACTGTTGAGGACAGCAGCAGGCAAGACAGGAAAGGTCTGCTTTGTCATATGGGACAGCTCCCTGGCCAGGGATCAAACTTTTGCTGCATTCGCTGTGGATTGCTTCATAATTCTGAGACTTAACCACTTGTGCCACCAGGGAGGTCCTCTTTTGCTTATTTAGCATTTAAAAATATCTAAATACCTACACAAATAAGAGTGAACTGGATTTGGGCTGTAATCTGTACATAGTTGGCCAGCTTCTGGACTAATTGGTAGAGACCACTGAATGGACCTTAGACTTTATAATTTGCCTAGTAAGCAATGAGTAATCTGTTTTTTTAAGGCATAAAAAAATATGACTAAAGTACCAGTTTTACCATTTAACCTGGTTACACGCTTATACTACATATTTATATATATTTCATATATTTTATATTTCAAAATTATAATTTTTCTTTGTTATCTTCCTATATAACAATTTTTTCTTCCAGAAAACTGGAGGAAGGAGAAACCATGGAATCTTTGGAAGTCTATTATAGCAGTCCAAGCATGAGGCATAAAGGGACTAAACTAGGGTGCTACCAGCAAAACTAAAAGTAGGGACAGAGTTAAAAACATTGTAAAGGAAGACTTGGACAAGATTTAATTTTATCAAAAAAGATATAAATGGAAATAGCTGAAGCCGTTTTGAATGGGTGAAAAATTATGGTAATAGAAAAAAGAATTAGGAAAGTCATTGATGGTTTCAAGGGAAAAGATGTTTGGTTTCACACTGATGAAGTAAGATGATGGTTGGACATTCAATAGTAATTATCATAGGGCAATAAGAAATGCTGGACTTTGATGGGGAAAGAGGCAAGAGCTGAATATATAAATGTAGAAGTCATTTGCTTAGAGGTAGGTTTTGAGCCTTCAGACTAGATGAGTTTTCTGAATTAGAAAGCTATATGTAGAAGAAATGAGAAGTCAAGATATTCTCCTGGGAGGTTTCATTCAATTGTTTGAGAAACCTTTGAGATAACAGACAGGAAACTAACAGCAGTGGTCTGAGCTAAAGGGAAAAGAGGTTCTTAACTAAGAGGGTGTTGAAAATAGTGTCAGATATGGAAATAACAAGAACAGGAACTGAGAAAAAGCCTGTTAGATTTGGGTGTGAAGTTACTGGATTCTGCAGAGTGGTAGGTATGGAGCTAGGTTAAAGAGTTAACACTAGAGTTGGAGACTAAGAGGTAAAAAACTTTTGACAGTTGGTATAGACCATGGCACTTACATAAAAGTATGTCAAAGGAAAAAGAGACATAAAATGGTATTTAAGATCAAGATAAGGGAACACTAGAAGAGAAGAGAAGGCCAATGGAGAGGGTGCTATTCAAGGGGAGAGGAAATAATTATAACTGAGTCAGGGGTATCTTAGAAGATACTTTAGGTTAATGAGGTCAATGGTGAAGTCTTTCTTATGAAAACTGGAATGTAATGTATCTTTCTTTAAAACTTGAAAACTAGCTGAACATATAGTGATCAAAATTGACAGAAGAAAAGGAAACTTACACAGCAAAATAGGACATGAAATCCTGCAGGTGTGGAGTAAATTTTGAATCCACGGATGGTTGAACAAGTATGTAGAGAGTATGTTGGTTTGTCAGCAAGGATTAATGGGCCTTTCTGTCATTTTAGAAGTAGCCAAATATGGAAATGGCACATAAATTTACATCAAGCCTGGCATACTATAATACTATAAACCAATTTCCTACCTAAGTTGTGCTGAATTCAAATTTATATTACAAAATGAATGGTGCAGTCAGTCACTCATGGGTATCTCTGGGGGATTGATTCCAGATACCCTCTCATCTCCCCAGTATAATCAAATATATAAAATGGCATAGTATTTGCATATAATCTGTGTATATCTTCCTGTGTAGTTTAAATCACTTCTAGGTTACTTAAGATACTAAATACTCTGAGGAAATGTTTTGTAAATTCTTATTTACAAAACAGGGAAGTAACAGGGAAAAGTCTGTACCTATTCATTACAGATACAACCTAATCACACAGTTGTATTTTCCATCTGCAGTTGGTTGACTGAGACAGAACTCGTGAGTATAGAGTGCTGACTATATATTTCTTAGTAAAATTTTCTCTTGCAATGACTGCTTCCAAATTGATTTTTTTTTAATTTAGCAAAGACATTGTGAACCAAACCAAATTTGTAATACATTCATTTGCATTTGTGGAGCATCATTTGTATTTATTTGTATAAACTCATTAAAAAATTTATACTGTTACCTAACTACATGCATATTAATATGTTTGCTTTTTAACTGGTTATATACATGTAGCAATATTTATGTCTGTTCTAAAACTTGTTAAATAGGAATCTATGTATTCAATAATAGGCACAGGAGGAAATTGCTCGACTCCGACGAGAAATGATGAAAAGCTGTAAGTCTCCTAAATCAACAACAGCACATGCTATCTTGCGACGGGTAGAAACAGAGAGAGATGTAGCCTTCACTGATTTACGAAGAATGACCACAGAACGAGATAGTCTGAGGGAAAGGCTAAAGGTTTGAAAGAATTTCTTCTCTATGAATATATATGTGAATGAACATATAGGTGAGACCCCAATACCATGGCATTGAATGTACTTCGTTTTGTTTTTTAACCAGATTGCTCAAGAAACAGCATTTAATGAGAAGGCTCACTTGGAACAAAGAATAGAAGAGCTGGAGTGTACAGTTCATAATGTAAAGAAAAATAATTTTTGTGCTTTTGACTATAAATTGTCAATGGCTTTCCCCTTTCCCATTTTTCTGCATTCACAAGAATTCTTTTATTTTTCTAAGGTAGTGTTTGTAATCTTAAAATATTTAAGGTGGTATGTATAATTCTTATTTATCAATTGTTACTTTTTAACTGTTTATTTCTTTCTAAAAATGTGAGTAAAGTCTTTTTTTTAATTAGGTTGCAGAGTGTATTCTTTTAAAAAAACAGTAGGGATGCATTCTCATGAATTTAACAACTTATTTATAACTCAGTTTCACTGAAGATAACATTGCCAGATATAAAGAAAATGACTTATTTTACCTAAAGAGTAACTAAGTTAGAGAAAATTATGAAGATATAAAAATTAATGAGAAAAGTACATTTAAGCTGTATTTTATTTAATGTGAAGCATAACATTTTTATTAATTAAGGTTTTGAGCTACAATGAATCTGTATTTGAGATATTATGAGTGTATTAATTTTAGGGGTATTTGACTTTCTGTTACCAAATTTAATGGAATGTATTTATAAACTCATTTGTACTATGTTATGATGAGTAAAAAAGAGACCATAGACAGGATAAAAACAATTTTGTCTTCATAAACTTACTTTTTATGTGTAATTTGTTGATGTTGGATCACACAGAAGTAATCCTTTTAAATAAGATATATATGCTATAGTTGAATTGAATTGAAATGTACAGATAATGTTAGTGTGATTGGCTTTATAAGAAAACTGTGCAGTGAGTTGTTCTTACTTCTACTTAACAATTTCTTATTTATACATTTCCCAGAACTCAAGTCTGGTCTGATTATCTCGTATAAATCTGGTCATATATCACAGTATATCTCTTTAAGAAGGTAGCTAACTCCTTTTAGTGATATCAGTAACCTTGTCATTCTGCTTATATAGCTTGATGATGAACGTATGGAGCAAATGTCAAATATGACCTTGATGAAGGAAACCATATCCACTGTGGAAAAAGAAATGAAAGCACTAGCAAGAAAGGCAATGGATACTGAAAGTGAACTTGGCAGACAAAAAGCAGAGAATAATTCTTTGAGGTAAACTAAATTACCTTACAGCTAATAGTTTACTATAACTAATAGCTCTGCTTTTTGTAGTATATTTCATAATGATAATTAAGTTATTTGTTAACTCTAAATTCTGAGTAATTGTAGAAACTTCCACATACATATTTCCTCAAGATCAGTCATAGACTGATAATGCCACGGATTCAGATGTCTAGTAATCTTAATCTTATATTTGCAGAAAGCCGCAATATTTAACTGAAATAGGTTTTACTAAACTCTTCCAGGTATAGAACATATTTGACATTGTTATTTGATTATTTAATTTACATTCTGTCCTGAGATCTGAATGGCATGAGAAAGCATAAAGCACAGGTTTAACATAGCTAAGGAAAATAAAGTGATTTAGAATATATATAATGAAAAGTCCTAGCAGAGAAATAGAAACATGTAATGTAGCTTCTATTAATTGAATTTCAAGTACTGTGACTAGCTCTTGCTACATACTGGAATGGTTGCATAAGAAGTGCCATTTAAAGCAAAGGGCAATAAGTATAAGGAAATAAGTTTTTGAAGTTCTCCATATAAATGGTGTCACTTTTACTGCCTGTTGATATGAGAAACAGAGATTCTACAGACTCAGCAAGGTTTGGTTCCATTTCATCTATGAACATTTGAAAAAATAGCGTATGGTGAGAGTAAAATATAGTTATAGTTATGTGGTTCACATATAAGTTCCTTGAGTTCTGCCTTTAACTTTTCAAGGATCTGTGTTACATATATTTGAGTCTCTTGTCAGGCCAGAGAATCAACAAATGCTTTCCTTTCATTTATTTTTTAGTTTCTTGTTTCCCAGGAAAAATAAAAATAAAATGTGAAAACATTGGAAAATGGAAAAAAGTAAATTTAACTCATTCACTATTCCATAAACCTAACCAAAGAAAACTATTAATAGGTTGTTGGAAAAGTAAACATGATGTATTTTTTTCTTTGAAAAACAAAAAAAGCACCATGACTTTTCTGACAACCCAATAGATACTTCTAACCAGAAATAATTCTGTGTGTATGTGAGCTTTCTATGTAATTGACATCACCCTTTATTAAATTATATAGAGAGCCAGTTTTACTTAATTCTATACCACAATTCCCATATCATTAGAATTTCTTTGAAACAATTTTAGTAGGTTATTAAAGTATTCTAACATACTTCATATTTTGGGGGTTTTTTAATGAACTTTTTTCCCTTTAACAGTTTTATTAAAATGTAATGACATACGTTGAATAAACTGCACATAAAGTGTTCAGGTGGTAAGTTTTGACATATGTAGGTACTTGTGAAATTATCATCACTATCAAGATAGTGGCTTGGCCATCACTCCTAAAAGTCCTCTAAAGCTGCTTTGTAACCTCTCCCCTACGTTATCCCAGGCAACCACAGATTTGTTTCTATTAGTGAGTTTGGTTTGAATTTTCTAAAATGTTATATAAATAAAATTATACAGTGTACAGATTTTTTTTTGGACAGTTTTACTCATAGTTATTTTGAAATTAATCCATGTTGTCATATGTAATCAATAATTCATTCCTTTTTATTGCTTTATAGTGTTCCAATTTATAGGTGTCTACAAAGACATTTCAGTTGTTTCTAGTTTGGGACCATAACAATTAAAGCTGTTACATTCTTTTATGAGTTTTTGTATACACATATGCTCTTATTTCTCTTGGATAAATACCTAAAAATAGAGTGGTTGAGTCATACGATGATGTATGTTTAACTTTTGAAGAAGCCATTAAACTGTTGCCCAAAGTGGTTGTACAACTTTATTATACATTCACACCAGCAGTGTGTGTGTGTGTGTTCCAGTGTTAAATATCCACACCAACACCTGGTATCTTTCTAGTTTTAGCCATTCTAAGAGGTATGTATTATGATTTTAATTTCCTTTCCTTATGATTAAAATTTTGAGCATCTATTCATGTGTTTATGTACCATATATGTAATTTCCTTAGTGACATGTCTGTTCAAATCTTTTGCACACTTTTAGTGAGTTTATATTATTTAGTTGTAAAAGTTCTTTTAATATTCTGGATATAGTCCTTCATCAGATATAAGTTTTGCAATTACCTTCTGCCGGTCTTCTTGTTTGTTTTCTTAAAATGGCCTTTAAAGAGCAAATGTTTCAGTTTTGATTAAGTGGAATGTTTTGATTTTCAAAAAATTTATATGTGGCTTGTGTTCTTTTAAGTCCTTGTCAATCCTGAAGTCACTGATTTTTCTCCCAGGTTTTCTTCTGATAGTTTTAGTTCTTACACTTAAGTCTCTGATCCATTGCAAGTTAATTTTTATATATTGTACAAGGCATAGGTCAAAGTTTCACTTATTTTTGCATCTGGATATCCAGTTGTTCTGGCACCATTTGTTGAAAAACTATCCTCTCTATACTAAATTGTTTTGCAGCTTTGTAGAAAATCTGTTTTCCATGTGTATGTGGGCCTTTTTCTTGATTATTTTGTTCCATTAATTTACTTATATATCTTGATGCAGGATTATTTTTATTTTTAAATTTTTTTAGTCTTCAAATTAGAGTAAATTGTGTAGGTATTCTAACTTTGTTCTTTCTCAAAGTTATTTTGACTACTCAAGTTCCTCTGTACATTATTTTAATTTTAGACCAATTTCTCCTGTTTTTCCATCTTAAATTAGTATTATACATTTGTTACAATTAGTGAATCACTATTGATACATTATTATTAACTAAAGTCCATACTTTATTAAGATCTCCTTAGTTTTTCCCTAATGTGCTTTTTCTGTTCCAGGATCCCATCCAGGACACCACATTTCATTTAGTTGTCATGTCTCCTTAGGCTTCTCTTGGCTATGACAGTCTCAGACTTTCCTTGTTTTTGATGACCTTGACAGTTTTGAGGAGTACTGATCAGGTATTTTGTAGAATGTCTCTCAGTTGGGGTGTGTTTGATATTTTTTCATGATTAGTCTGGGTAATATGTTTTTGAAAAAGTCACAGAGGTAAAATATCATTTTAGGGTATGTAATATATCTAGGATAATCATGGACACATACTAACAATATGGTTTATCACATCTGATATGCCCTTGATCACCTGGCTGAGGTAATATTTACCTTTTCCAGAATGTTACATAATTGAAATCATGTAGTATATAGTCTTTTCATACTGTCCTCTTTCATTTAGTAATGTGCATTTAAGGTTCATCCATGTCTTTCTATCTTGATAGCTCATTTCTTGTTATCACTGAAAATATCCTATCTCATATATGTACCACAGTGTGTTTATTCATGCATTTATTGAAGGACATCTCAGTTACTTCCAATTTGGTCCAATTATGAATAAAGTTGCTATAAACTTTTTTTGTGTGGACATAAGTTTTCAAATCAGTTAAGCAACACAATGCATAGGAACGCAATTACTAGATCATACACTGAAACTGTACTTTGCTTTATAAGAAACTGCTAAACTCACTTCCAAAGTGACTTCACCATTTTGCATTTTACAACCAATAAATGAAAGTTTTTCACTCAAATTTGCCACGTTCTTGTCAATATTTGATGTCAGATTTTTAGACTTTAGCCATTAAAAGAAGAGTTTTAAAAAATTGTTTAATTTGCAGTTTGCAGATGAAAAATGATGTGGAGCATCTTGTCATGTGGTTATTTACCATCTATGTATCTTCTTTGGTAAGGTGTCTGTTCTAGACATTTTCCTCATATTTGCTGTTTTTTAAATTGTTGAGTATTAAGAATTTTTAGTATATTTTGGAAACAGGTTCTTAACAGATTAGGTATTTTGCAAATACATTTTTCCAGTTTGTTCTTTTTAAATGATGTCTTTTGCAAAGCATAAGTTTTAAATTTTATGAAGTTCAGTTTAACCAACTCTCTTTCATGGATTGTGCTCTTGGTTTTATATTTAAAATTCATCCCCAAACTCAAGGGCATATATTATTTCCTAGAAGTTGTGAGATTTTGCAGTTTACTCTTAAGGGCAGTGATCCATATTGAGTTAATTTTTTGTGAAAAGTGTCAAGTCTGTGTCTAGATTCACTTAATTTGGGTATGGTTGTCCTAAAATTGTTCTCGTCCTTTCACTATTAAGTTTGTTCCTTTATCAGAGAGTATTTGTGTGGGCCTATTTCTGGGATGTCTATTCTGATCCATTGATCTGCTTCCCCCTCCTTTTGTTAAACTCTGCTTTCTGGGTTTGTCTAACATTATAATAAGTCTTGAATCCAGTTAGTATGAATCCATCAACTTTATCTTCAATATTGTATTGGCTATACTATACATTAGTTTTGGAAAGTCCTGGTCATTTATTACTTCAAGTATTTCTTATGCTCTTTCTGTTCCGTTGGCCTTTTAATTACACCCATTATTCGCTGTTTTTTTTTCCTTTGTTTTCAGTCTTTTCTCTCTTTACATTTCAATTTGGAAGTTTTTTATGGACCTATGTTCAGGCTCATTACTTACCCTTGACTTTGTCCTGTCCACTGATGAACCCATCCAGGGAATTCTTTGATTGTTGTCACAATATGTGCTTGCAGCATTTTCTTTTGATCAAGCATTTCTCTCTCTGCTGATGTCTCTCACCTTTTACTGTATGTAATATTCAGCAGCCTTGTTGTATACTTTTCCCACTAGTGCCCTTAACCAGTCAATCAAGTGTAAAATTGTCTGTCAGATAATTCCATGGCAGCATCACATCTGCATCAGATTTTGATCTTTCAGAGTGTTTTTACTTGACTTTTTTAATGCCTTATAATTTTTTGCTGAAAGATGGCAAATGGAATTGGGTATTTAGTAATGGAGATAAATAGGTATTTAGTGTGAATGTCTAGGTGACCTGTTCAGTTTGTTGTGGCTGTAGAAGCCAAAGGATTAAAATTCTGTTGTCCTGATTTCTGTTTTTCCTGTTCACTTTAGGTTTTACATACCCTTTTTCTGTGAGAAATTGTATTTTGTATCTCTTCAGGTGTAAATCGCTGTGAATATATTGGGGCCCTGTTAATGTGGTTAGATGAGCAGGAGAGAAATTTTCTGTACATATATACTCTCTATAGATGCCACTTAATATTTTAGAGGCAGTTAGTTCCTTTGAATTACAGTTATACTTTTATGCTTTTTTTTTTCTTTTTCTCACCTTATTGCAGTAAAGTATCCGGTAAACTGTTAAATAGAAGGGGTGAACTTGACGTCTTTGTCTTGTTTCACATCTTAAGGGGAAAGCATTCAGACTCTCAACATTTAGTATAATGTTAGCTATACGGTTTTCATAGATGTTTTCTATAAGGTTAAAGAAATTTCCCTTTACTCCTATATTACTGAGATTTTTTTTTTGGAATGAAGACAGCTTTATCAAAATTGGTCAGGATTATTATACTTTTTATATACTTCTGGTCTCATTTAACTAATACATCAACATTTGATATTAGTCAATAATTGTCTCTCTGATGCTTTTTAAAATCAGATTTTAATATCAAGATAATGTAACCCCTCATAATAATCTTTCTAAACTACTTTGTCTTCTTTCATTATCTGGAAGAATTTGTATAATATTGGAGTTTAGAACATTCCAGTGAAATCTTTGGGTATCAACTTTCCTGAAGGAAGTCTTTACTTGATGATGTAGGAACAATTAATAATTTCTTTTCAGGGCAGTCAGTATAATTTTTGAGACATTTGTCCATCTTGCTTAAATGGGAAATATTTTTAGAGTAATATTACAATCAAAAATTTAATGTCCACATAATAATATAGTGATTTCTTCTTTTTGTAGTCTATTAAAATTTTCAAAGGACTAATTTCTGCTTTGTGAACCTCAATGGTTTTATGTTATTATTTCACTACTCTTCTATATTTATTCCTTTCCCTCTGTTTTCTTTACATTCATTTTCTAGTCCTAAAAATTTCTTCACATGAATGCTTATATTACCACATTTCAAGCTTTTTTATAATATAAATATTTAAGGCCTTAAATTTTCCTCAAAATACTGCATGTATCCTACGAGTTTTTTTTTTTTTTTAAAGATTTATTTATTTATTCATATAGAACTGGGGTACAGGCCAGAGATGCGGAGGGTGAGAGGCTTCACCAGAGACAGTGGGGAGCAGAACAGGCAGATCGAGGAAGTACACTGCTGAGGGGAGCAGCGGGCGGGTCAGGAGAGGTCTGCCACGCCATGTGGTCACCTCCAGGGCAGGCGGGAATCGAACTCATGCGGAAGTGGCTTTGGATTCTCAGTGCTGTGCTTTAACCCGCTGCGCCACCAGGGAGGGCCCCCTACGAGTTTTTTTACATTTCTTTATAAAATATTTTCTAATTACCATTATGCTACTTTTTTGGTCCCCTGGTTATTCATTAATGTGATGTCAAATATTGAAATGCATAATTTTTATTTGCCGTTTTGTGATTGGCTTTTTGTTTAACTTTACCATTTTTACAGAATATTTTGTGAGATCTCAAGCTTATGAAATTTAATGGGCAGAATATTCTGTGAGCTCTCAAGCTGGTCAGTTGCCCTTATTTATGCATACAAGAACTAGTGTATAGGCTAGAGGTGCAGGGTTGAGAGGATTCACAAGAGACTTAAGAGTAGGGAACAGAACAGGCAGATTGAAACACTGCTGAAGGGAGCAGTGGGTGAGACTAGAGAGGTCTGCTGTGCCATGTGGGTCACCTCTTTGGCTAGTATGGATCACACTTGTGCTGTGGTGGCTGACTGTAGATTGATAGCACTGTCTTTGACCCCTGTGCCAACAGAGAAATCCCAAGCTGTCAATTTTTTGGAACAATATCTTATATTTTATAATTTACTGACATTTATTATATTTATATGTATAAAAGGTAAAGAATTACCAAGAACTATTCAGGACCTACATAATTGAACTATAATGAAGTCAAAATGTTTTGTCCCTGTTCTGTTTTGTTAATCAATGAGAACACTACAAGGTTTTTTACACCACTACTTAATAGAGTTTGAAATCTGAATTTAGTTCAGCGTACATCTAGGTTTCAATATGTCTAAATTGAAGTTCTGCAGTGCATCATTAATGCTTGGGATTCACTAATGAAGAGCAGAATTCCCAGGGTTTCAAAATTAATACCCATCTTTTTGTATTGCTTAAATGAAAATTTCACTGTAAATAGGTATATTTTAGTATCCAGAAGTTGTTCTGTGGGGTTTTATGTTACATCACTAAATACTTGTGACATATTGGAGTGCTTTCATAACCTAGAAGTATATTAAAAAAAAAAAAAAAAAAAAAAGGTCTGTATGTCTGTTTCTGTACATCAGTGATCTCTAGGCCCAAGAATTTAGAATGTTCAATACAGTTGAATGATGATAGAGCTATCTGTTAATAAAATGTGAGTTTGGGCATTTTTGTCTAATAATTCCCAGACTGGTTCAGTTTTAGCTTGGATATTTGAAGCTAGTATGATTTTTAACACTAAAATATACCCAAGATTACATGATATTCTATCAATAGAATCAGTAAAATAAATGGAACTAGTAGTTACATATATTGTTATAGTGGTAAGGTGCAAGGTTAATTTAAAATTTAAAAGGTCAGTTGCTTTCCTGTATTCCAACGGAAGTGGAATATGAAATTAAAAACATTATACCATTTAGCACTACCCCAAAATGAAATAACTAATTGTAAATCTAACAAAATGTTTAAAGATCTATATGAGGAAAACCACAAAACAGGTGGATAAAATCAAGAACTAAATGTGAAAACTATTCTAAAAAGAAACAGAGATGGTATAGATATCCCATGTTTACAGATTAGGAATTCATATAGTCAAAATGGCCATTTTTCCAAAGATGATATATATATCATCTTTGGAAAAATAAATATTCAATGCAACCATTATCAAAATTCCCATATTTTTCAAGAAAGTGGGACAAAATATGTTTATGTGGAACTACAAAAGACCCCAAATAGTTAAAGCAGTTTTGACAAAAAATGGAAAAACGAAGGCGGCATGGTCTTAGAGTTGAAACTATATTATAAAGCAATAATAATTAAAATAGTTTGGTATTAGACTAAAACAGAAACATGGATCAATGGAACAGAATCAAGATCCCAGGAATAAATATAGACATATATTGACACCTACTTTATGACAAAGGAGCCACAACCATACAATAGAAAAAGGAAAATCTCTTAAACAAATGATGAGAAAGCTGGACATCTACATTAACAACTTGATCACTCCCTAACTCTATTCACAAAAATAAATTCAAGGCCCTCCCTGGTGGCGCAGTGGGTTAAAGCACAGCACTGAGAATCTAAAGCCGCTTCCGCATGAGTTCGATTCCCGCCTGCCCGGGAGGTGACCACATGGCGTGGCAGACCTCTCCTGGCCCGCCCGCTGCTCCCCTCAGCAGTGTACTTCGTCGCTCTGCCTGTTCTGCTCCCCACTCTGTCTCTGGTGAATCCTCTCACCCTCCGCATCTCTGGCCTGTACCCCGGTTCTGTATAAATAAATAAATCTTAAAAAAAAATTCAAAATAGGTTAATGATTTGGATTTAACTGTAAAATGTGTAGAAAAACATAAGTGATAAATTCCATGACGTCAATGATGGAGTTGTCTTTGGGAACTTTAATCCAATGGCAAAAGAAATGAAAACAAAAATAAACTGGAACTGCATTAATTAAAAAGCTTTTGCAAAACAAAAGAAAATATTAGAAGACTGAAAAGACAACCTTAACCAAATGGGAGTAGATAACTGTGCATCACAGATTTGACCAGGGGTTAATATTCTAAGAAGAACTTACCCAATTTAACAACAAAACCACCCAACTTAAAAATGGGCAGAGAGCTGAATATTTTTTCTTTCTGAAGAGAATATACAGATGACCAGCAAAAAAAAAAAAAAAAAGTTCATCATCAATTCTTACTAGAAAAAAAGCAAATCAGAAGCATAATGAGATTCCATCTCATACCCAAAGAGGGATGAATTATATCAAAAAGACTTAACACGTATTGGAATGTGGAGAAAGAGGAATCCTTATGTGCTATTGCTGGGAATGTAGATTGGTATTGCCATTTTGGAAAGCAGTTTGGACCTTCCTCAAAAAACTGAAAACTGGACCCTCCCTGGTGGTGCAGCGGGTTAAAAAGCACAACACAAAGAAGTTTAAACCACTTCCGCATGAATTCGATTCCCGCCTGCCCCGGAGGTGATCCACATGGCGGGGCAGACCCGCCTGCTGCTCCCCTCAGCAGTGTACTTCGTCGATCTGCCTGTTCTGTACCCCACTCTGTCTCTGGAGAATCCTCTCACCCTCCGCATCTCTGGCCTGTACCCCAGTTCTGTACGAATAAATAAATCGTTTAAAAAAACAAAACAAAGCAAAAAAAACCCTAAAAACCATATGATTTAGCAAAAACACTACTGGGTATCTATCCCAAGAATAAGAAATCATCAATTTTGAAGAGTTATATGCGCCACAATGTTTATTGGAGTGTATTTACAATAATATGTGGAGGCAGTCTAAGTGCCCACTGATAGATAACTGTCTAAAGATTAGGTGATATAACACACACAGAGTGGAGTACTATTCAACTATAAGGAGAGATTAAATTTTGCCACTTGCTGTAAAATGGTAGGAACTTGAGGCAATCATGCAGAGTGAAATTCATCCAAAGATAAACACAAATATTAGGTGATTTCACCTCTCTGCAACATAAGGAAATTAGGCAGAAAATGACAAAAAAACAAAATAAACTAGTGGACAGTGGAAGCCAAATGAAGTTACCAAAGGCTAAGAGCATGAGAGATGGTGGGGATACAGTAATGGTGGTGGGTAGATGTTTGGGGGGAAAAAAAATTAAAATTTTCCATGCTCATGGGTAGAAAATCTCAATATTGTCAAGGTGTCAATTCAGCTTAACTTGATTGTCAATATAATTCTAACAAAGTGACTGCAGATTATTTTATAGGTATCACCAACTGATTCTCCATTTATATGGAGAGGTAAAAGACTAAAACTTGCCATTATTGAAGAAGAACAAAATTGGACTGACACTATCCTTGTTCAAAATTTACTCTTCAGCTATGGTAATCAAAACAGTGTGGCATGGCGAAAGAGTAGACAGATCAATGGAGTAGGCTACAGAAACAAATATATTCAACTGAGCTTTGATGAGGGATAAAATACAATAAAATGGAGCAAAGATAGACTGTTCACCAAATGGTGCTAGTACAGCTGGATATCCATATACCAAAACCAAACCAAAAAATCTAGACTCAGAAATCATAACCAAAAGAGTATGATAAAAATCTAAATGTGACATGCAAAACTGTAAAACTCCTATGTGGTAATACAGGAGAAAATATAAGTGGGAAGGGTGAAGACTTTTTAGATGTGATAACTAAGACACAATATTTGAAAGAAATAATGGACAAGCTGTGTAATGTTAAAATGAAAAAACTTTTTTATCTGCTGAAGAAAATGAGACAAGCCTCAGACTGGGAGAAAATATTTACAAAAGACAAATATAATAGAGGACTATTGGTTTGGTGGCTGGAATTGAATTTCTGGCAGTAAACTGTAGTATACATACATTGATTCTTAATGATGTACAGCAGATACTTATATAGTGTCATAATGCAATATTACTTAAAGGAAAATAAATTTTAACACAGAGGAAACACTCATATACAAAATACACAAAAGCTTTAAAAAAATCAGCAATAAGAAAACTTAATTTGAAGTTGGGCCAAAGACACCCAACAAAGAAGAGATACAGAAGCAAAGCATATGAAAAGATACTAAGATATTCCACATTGTATATCATGAGGGAAATAGAAGTTAAAACAATGAAACACTATCACAAATTTACTTTTTTAGAATCACTAATGTCCAGAACACTGACTAGAAATTGTCAAGGTTATGGATCAATAGGAACTCATTTGTTGCTGGTGGAAATTCAAATGATATAGCCACTTTGGAAGATAGTTTAACAGAATTGTAAAAACAATTATCACACATTACAACTTATAAATACATTAATTTGAATGAAGTCCCCCTAAAATTGTATAAAATGTATAATCTGAGTGCTAATGGAAAGTACAACTTGAGAACAAATGTCAAAATGCTTTAATACCATACCAAGGAATCAGGAATCCCATGTTGCAAAAGATTTGTGAAATAAGATGACTACATAAGTAGTGAGAAATATGTTTAACTTTTCCCTAATTATTGTAAAATAAGATTTATTTGTAAAAGTGAACAGAAATATTATTGATTGGGGTGTACTTAAGTAAGTGGTTATATGTACTTAAAAGTAAATAGTTTTTCAAGGAAACAAAAGACTTGTACAATGAAAATTAAGACTGCCAAAAGAAACGGAAGAAGACATCCACAAAGGGGAAGGCACTCTAAGACCATGAATTAAAAGAATTGATATTGTGTAAATGACCATACTACCAAAATCATCAACAAAATCAGTGCAATCTCCATTAAAACACCAAACGCATTCTTCACAGAATAGAAGAACCAATCTTTAGTTTCTTCACATAAAATGCGTGGAACCACAAAAGACCCTAAATAGCCAAAGCATCTTGAGAGAGAAGAATAAAACTAGAGGCATTATATTTTAAAGTTTCAAACTATATTAAAAAGCCATAGTTAAGAAAACAGTATGGTTCTGGCACATTGACCAGTGGAACAGAATAGAAAGCCCAGAATTATATTTTGGTATACATGTTCACATAGTATTTGACAAGGGAGCTAAGAATGCTTGATAGGGGCAAAAATAGTATCATCACTTACAAAAATTAGGTCAAAATACATCTAATAGTTAAAGATAAGACCTGTTACAAAATGCCATACTCTACCATAAAACACCTAGAAGAAAATGTAGGGTAGAAGCTCATTGATAATGATCATGGCAATATTATTTTTTAATGTGACACCAACAGGAAAAATCAACAAACAGGATGACATCTAACTTAAAAGTATCTCCACAGCAAAAGAAACAAATAATAAAATAAAAAGACAACCTACAGAATGAGAAAAAAACTGCAAGCCACCTATCAGGAAGGGGATTTTAAAAAAACTGCAAGCCACCTATCAGGAAGGGGTTATGTGAAGAATTCAGTCAACTTATATAGCAACCTCCAACAACCCAATTAAAAGATAGGGAGAACTAAATATACATTTTTGCAAAGCAATATCAAAGTGGCCAACAGACATGTGATAAGAATGTTTAACACCATTAATCCTCAGGGAAATATAAATTAAAACCACAATGAGCTATCATCTCCCACTTGTCATCAGAAGAAAAGAGACAACAGATGCTGAGAGGATCTGCTGAAAAGGAAACCATATTTATTATTTGTAGGAATATAAATTGGTCCAACAACGGTGGAAAACATATGGAGGTTCTTCAAAAATTAAAAATCTATTATCCAACAAAGGAAATGAAAATGGTTTTCATGACCTACATAGACTTCTTTGGTATCAAAGCAGTAGTCAAAAAACAACCCAAAAGCCCATCAATGGATGATAGATAAAAAGTATGTGGTACATTTACATAATAGAATATTACTCAGCCATGATATAGTATAAATAAGACTTAGCTAATAATAGCACAATATTTTGAATATAAATAGTAATATTGCTCTATAATTATGTAATGTAATAAATTTGGCTATATGGTGATCATTTAATATATATCAAAGTTATACCTAGTACACCTTATACTTGTGCAATGTTACATGCCAACATTTTACTCTGATTTTAAAAATAAATGGTTATTGATCAGATTTTTCAGTCAAAAAATGGTTCGAATGTTTGTGTTGTAAAGCTGAAAATATTAGTGATTAAATATAGATAAAAAGTCAGGATTCAGTTTTTAATTTATAGTATAACTTTAAAATATGCATAGCAAAACAATACTGAATAACGAACAGCAGAATGCTATTTATGTTGGATGGAAGATTGAGGATCCCTTTTTAATTTTTACATACTTCTTATAGTGTAGTTTTATAATAAAAATACTGAAAAAAAGTATATTATAAAAGTCTCAGTTTTTAGATTTAAGTATACTAAAAATTAGCAAACTCAAAAACTTCAGAATTAGTTTTATTATTAAAATGTTTGCAGACTCTTATATGAAAACACAGAAAAAGATCTTTCTGATACTCAGCGACACCTGGCTAAGAAAAAATATGAGCTACAGCTTACTCAGGAAAAAATTATGTGCTTGGATGAAAAAATTGGTGAGTTTTTTTTCTAATAATTAACTTTAAAAAATGATAGAAAATGGATTTTTTTTTCTCATCAGTGGTGATAGACCCTTAAATTTATTTTATGAGTAAAAATATGGGAAATGCATTTTTCTTTTGATAATGAAATTTATTTTCACTTAAATTTAAGAACAAGTGCTTAAATATGGCTTAATTTTTAAGTGAATAAACAGGAACAGCTAGACAAAGCAGCAATACATAAATTTATGATGCTCACTTTTAAATTTATAAGTTTTTGCATTGTGGCTTGTTCATAACTGAAATGTAATACATGCATATTTTGGTGGAAAGCATACATATTCTTAGCTGTATCTATACTATTTGATTTTATAGAAAATTATTTTTTAAAGTCCCCTATTGATGTTTTTTACTAGTAATTTCCATGAAAAGATAAACGTAAGTAGAGAATTCATTTTCAAACTGAGGAAAGAGTTTTAACATTTGCTATTATGTTGTTTAAAAAATTATGGCATTAGCGATTAGGTGGGTGGAGTTTTTTTTTTTTTTTTTTTTATTGAGGTAGGCAATATTAGAAGAGGTATATATGATAGGAAAATTCTCATTTTGGGTATTTTAAGTCCAAGTAAAAATTTAAGGTAAAAGTTAAATAGGTAAGTTTGTATTTCAGAAAAGGATTCTAAGCTAGAGCTATACACTTGGAACACATCAACATTTAATAATATTTAAAATCATGAAATCACCTAGGAAAGTATAGAGAATGAGAAGAGCTTTCAGAAATAAGAAGTCAAAGAAGTAGGAAGAAAATCCAGAAGTGAGTGGTTTTTTGTTTTGTTTTATTTTGTTTTTAGACAATAAATTTTTTTTTTTTTTAAAAAAAGGTATGTTCAATTGTCAGATACTTTTGAGAAGTGGAATAAAATGGAAGATGGAAAACTGACAGCATTTGGTACATGCAGGTTTTGGTAACTCTGACAAAAAGTTTGAATAGAGTGTTACATTTGGAAGCAAATGTAGGTTGAGGAATGGGCTGGAACTATGGGAATAGAGATAAGAAAGAGCAGCGAAATCTCATGAAGTTTGCTATTAAGAGTAGCAGAAAAATGGGGTGGTAGCTAGAGTGAGATGTGAAGTTAAGGATTTTGTTAAAGTTACAAAATAGATACTAGAGCTGGTTTAGCTTTTTTAAAATTTGTTTTATGCCAGTGGATGTGAACTCAGATATCTAAATACCCAAAATATGTGCATTAAAGAAAATATTGTTTGGAAAAGAAATATCATACATTCAAGTACTATATAAATTATCCTTATATGACAGTAAACTGTCCTTACTGATGCACTAGATGGTCCTGGATAACAAAACTTCCCTTGTAGACCTCCAAGTCAGTTAAACTTTGGTGCATGTCAGAATCACCTACAGACCTAAGGAAGTTCACTGGAGCTAGGATTCTTGAAGTAGAATATTGCCAGGAGTTCTGTATCATTTTTATAGAGTAGTGGTTCTCAAACCTCATTGAGCATTAGAATCATCTGGGAGGAATGCTTGTTAAAACAAATTGTCATGCCCAATACAAAATTTTAATTCAGTAGGTCTAGGGTGAGATAAGAATTACATTTTGGGTGGTGGTGGGGAATAAAAAAAAAAAAAGATTTTACATTTCTAACAAGTTCCTGATGATGCTATTGGTGCTGGTGGAGTAACTACAACTTGGAAGCTACCATTAACTTCCTTCAACATTGAAATTGGCTTGCAAATGTTCTCCCTGAATCAGACTTCCTGTGATTTTCTTTGCAGAAAAAAAATTTAAGTACTATTTAAAAAAAATAAAAATACTTTGATTTTTGTGAATCAATTTTAAGAGTGAGAAGACACTTGGTTAATGACTTGTACGTAACAGTGATTTAGGCTACAAAGAGGGGAAACTAGATGGGGGGGGGGAAGGTGACAGGTTTTAATGTTTCATCCACTTTATCCACTTAGATTCCTCTCCTCCAACACATAACTTACTTTGAGAACTTCTGATACAGAGTCCTTTAATACAGAGTTCTTCATTGTTGTCTATTCAAATGTTTGTGTTTGTACATTTCAGTCATTTAGAATTTTATGATTCATCTTAGTTTCTAAAATTAACAAAATTTTTAAAACTTGGGACGTAGTACTTATTTTCAGTTGAATAAAATAAAATATATGTTTTGGAAAATATTTCAATCTGCTTACACAGAAAAAAGTTTATCTTGATTAAAACAATGTCTTACATATTTAGATAACTTTACAAGACAAAGTATTGCCCAGAGGGAAGAAATCAGCATTCTTGGTGCAACCCTGAACGATCTGGCTAAAGAAAAGGAATGCCTGCAAGCATGTTTGGATAAAAAATCTGAGAATATTGCATCCCTTGGAGAGAGTTTGGCAATGAAAGTATGTTCTGAGAGCTGTGATTTAAAAGAAATGTTTGAATTTGAATTTGAATAAAATAGGATTTTCTCAGTTTTTTTTCTAGAGAACTGAAAATTTAATATCTTACTAGAGATATTTCAATATACTCTTAGAAAGTATGTGGTCAGTACTTTCCCTTGGGAATCAAATGTTTATTCTATTGAAATGACCTTTGTAATTATATTCAAAACGTGGAGCACATTTTTACTTTGTCCATGGCCTTTGAGAATGGAGCATATGGAGTTAGTAATTAAAGCTGATTGATAATCTTACTCAATGTTTTTCATTGTTCACACACAACAAAGAAAAAGCTCTTGCCATCTTTTCTAGCTCATAAGCTGATTCTAATAAGGATTCTTAAAGTTCTTTCCACAAATGTCTTCAGCAAAGGTAACAACACTAAAATAAGGTCTTCCCCTTCCCCCCTTAGAGAACCAATTCATTCATTTATTCATCTATAGAGTCAACAAACATTAAATGACATGTAGCAGATTTTATGTTAGAAAGTGAGGGCAAATGGTATCTTCTAACAACCTATAATATTAGTGGCAGAAAGGTAGATATACTATTATATAATGTCCTGAGAGTTGTAATGATATATGCATAATACATGATTGGCATTTGACAGAAAAACACCCAATTCAATGTTAGGGTTTAGATTAAGGGAAGAGAAATACTTGGAAAAATTTCCAGAAGTGATAGTACCTGTACTGCCCTGAAAGATAACTAGGAGTTAGCCAGAAAAAGATTTAGAAAAGGAGGTATGAGGAGAAAGAGTGACCCAAACAGGTAGAGAAACTTATAGGAAAGCCTAGGGTCTTTCAGAAGAGAATTTTATTTTATTGATAGTTTAGTATGGCTAGAGAATAGATTGCAAAAAGGTGAGGGACAGGAGGGATGCAAACGATGAGATGGTATAGATAAGCAACAAATCATAAAAGTACATGTATCTTGAGTTTAGAGTCTATTGTCATGAGTATAGAGAATCACTGAAATAATTTAAGTGAAATGTAACAATTAGATCTGTACTTTATAACAAATATTCTCTACTGTTAATACAAATGAGAATAGTAACATCGACACTAGTTAGAAGGAAAATGGTAAGCACTGTATTAGGATAGTCATAGTGCCTGTCAGAAATAATTACTCAGAAAGAAAAATTGACAAGATGTGCTTACTGAACAGTTTCTATGTATGAAGTTGAAAATACAAGAAATAGAATGGCTTAGAGTAAGTTATTTTTCTTCTGTGGTAACACTGGTTTATATCACCTTATGTGATTCCAAGGAATAGAATCTCACTCAGACATGTCACCACACCCACCACCATGGCACCCATAGTCCTCTGTGCCTCCTTACTCCCCTCACTCCCCACATTGGTAGCCTCAATTCTACAGTCAGATCTCTAGGGTTTTTATTGTTTCAAGTTTATCTTGCCCCTTTGTTTTATTTTTCCATATTCTACATATAAATAAAATTATCCAGTATTTACCTTTCTCTTTCTGACTTATTTCACTTAGCTTTATCTCTAGAGCAAGAATTTATTGACCTATATTTGGGACATGTAGTTGAAATATGCATAGAATTTTTCAGTGTGATGTGATGTGTGGTGACATACAACTGAGAGATGAACCTGTTCCCCCAAATCATACACAGTATTATAAAACAATGTTACCTCAATAAAATATTAAAAATAATATAAAAATATAAGTTCTTGAATTTTTAGGTTTGGAGAGAATATTATAGTTAATAATTGAATTCATCAAGGTAGATGAGATAATAAAATTGCTTTTTAATTGAAAAGGTAGATACATTACTTTAGAATTATACCTTAATATTTTGAAAAATGGGTTTTTAAGTGGAATTTTGCCTCATTATCTTCAAGCAATTTTTTGAGTAGTTAAGCATGCTTTTTAGTAAAAAAGCTATAGCATTTAGAAATATACTTTTCAACTCTGTCTTGTTCTTACTTTCCTATATCATATGTAATTCACATTTCTTTCATCCTGCTAACTATACCAACATTATCATTTCCTTCACAAGGAATATTGAATTGCAGGCTTATTTAAAAATGAAGAATTTTGTATACAATTATACTAAATACATTGAAACATCCTTTGAAGGAAAAACAATTTTAAAGTAGCATTAAACATTCAAAAGAAGAAATATTCTCTATTATGATATAACAGAACTGAATTTACATATACTCTTCAATGAAATGCAGTAGTTTGATTAGTGTAGTATGGAAACTATAGAAATAAGTTACTCTGGAAAAGTATACAATAGTGAGTAAGGTGAATTTTTTTTCTGATAATCAGGTTTAAAAGATGTTTTACAAATTGCTACCAATCAAAACTAGAAAACTTAATAGCAAGTTCATAGATTTTGAGTAAGAAAATCTAGAATTATTTGTGTAAAATAGATTCTTTTTTTTTTTTTAAGATTTATTTGTTTGTGCATACAGAACTGGGATACAGGCCAGAGGTGCAGGGGCAGTGATAGGATTCACAAGGGACAGAGTGGGGAGCAGAACAGGCTGACAAGCAAAGTACACTGCAGTGGGCGGGTCCGGAGGTCTGCCGTCCCATGTGGTCAACTCTGGGGGCGATCGCACTCATGTTGAAGTGGCTTTAGCTTCTTAGTGTTGTGCTTTAACCCATCATGCCACTGGGGAGGGCCTAGATTGTTTTGTTTTGTTTTTTTGTAAATATTTTTATGACCCTTCTGTCCAGTTTAAATTTTTTTTTTTAAAGATTTATTTATTTATTTATACAGAACTGGAGTACAGGCCAGAGATGCGGAGGGTGAGAGGATTCGCCAGAGACAGAGCAGGGAGCAGAACAGGCAGATCGAGGAAACACACTGCTGAGGGGAGCAGCAGGCGGGTCAGGAGAGGTCTGCCACGCCATGTGGTCACCTCCGGGGCAGGCGGGAATCGAACTCATGTGGAAGTGGCTTTAGATTCTCAGTGCAGTGCTTTAACCCGCTGCGCCACCAGGGAGGGCCCCCAGTTTAAATTTTTAACAATAATTTGAAGCTATGTCCCTGGTTAGAAAAGCATTGCAGTTGTACAAGGAATGTTAAGCTAATACTGATGGCATACATTTCAGTAATTTGAGACATGATGGCGTTAGGATCATATGAAAGAGGAAAGTAGGTAGGGTTTACCAAATAATTCTGTTGCCCAGAATATTGTATAATGTTCTTAGAGAAACTTATTTTCAAGATTAATTTTTATTGATAAAGGAGAGTCCTTTTTAGGTTTATAAGCTTAGCAAGCAGTACTTTCAGAAACATTAGAAGTTTTAGGAATTATTTAGAAATATATTCTATTTCAACAGCACATGAAAATATTCTCTTAAGCAGTATTTTTTGTTTGAAATTTTCTTCTATTGTTTTGTGCTTAAGAGGGAGATGGTTAATGGTTTTGCTAATTGACATTTTAACTATGGCCCCCTATTCATGATTGCCAGATATGGAATCTGTGCCAGTCTAGTAGAAATCAGAATGGGAACTAGAGCTAAAAGCGGTAACAAATACCCTGGAGAGGAGAATGTGGTAAGGGCAAGTTAAAATCTAATAGTTTAGTGAAAGAATAATTTTCCTACATTTTTAGGACTAATGTTAGCCTTAAATATCTGTGTATTGTGTCTAATTAGTTCAGGATCAATGATAGTTTAGAAGGAAGGAAGAATGGATGGCATTAAGATTCATACCCATTTCAACCTTGACTAATTCCCCTAATTCTGTTGCCTCACCACACACTTAGAAAAAAGGAGAATATCAATAGCTTTTTTTTAATCTACCTACCTACCTATTTACATACATATATATATATATATACACACACACATATATGTTTGTTTGTGTGTGTGTGTGTGTATAAATATATAAACTTGTGTTAGGCCTAATTAATGCTTACATTCTTAGTTGCTAACACCTAAAATTTTAATTAATTTTAATTAATTCCACTTAGAGCAGCTTTTTGAAATGTTATAGATGACTAATATACTTGATCAGAGTTATTATTCATTAAGTTTTGTTTTATATGACTCCCTTTTCTGGGTTTTATAACATGAAGCATGGAAGTGAATTAGTCCTATGCCCAGTTTAGAACAGCTCGGTGGCAACTCATTGATTTTGCTGCCAAAAATGGTGATTATGGGGTTTTTGTGTTTCTGTCACTACACAAAACATCTTTTAACAAGGTATTTAATATAATGGCCTCATTAATATGCTAACGTGTAATTTTTAATGAGCATAACCTACTGTTTTCACCCAGTATAAATATATTAATTAATTAATGTATTAGGATGTGAAACAGAAAAGAAGAATAGGGCATATATGTTTAAAACAAAATGGAAATCAAAAAGGGAGGAAAAATTTATTCATTCAGTTTTAACAGAAATAACAATCTAAGATAATTTTTATTTAATACTTATATTACTTTTCAAGGAAAAGACCATTTCAGGCATGAAGAATATCATTGCTGAGATGGAACAGGCTTCGAGGTAAATAACTTATTTAACAAATATTTGAGTACCAATTGTGGGTAAAATACTATGTTAGAAACAAAACTAGTGGGACAAAGGGACTTGTTTTTAACTCCTAATAATGCTCTTTAATGTTGAAAGAAGGTCTAATGTTGAAAGAAGGTCTGACTCCGTTTAGGGGCATATAAAAGAGGATATGGTGTTAGCTATGTCAAGTGAAGGATTTTCAAGGTTAGAAAATAACAAAGAACCACAAGTCATGTTCAAGAGTCTCTTGAATGACAAGTAGATGAGTATGTAGAACCCAAAGTAGAGGAAGTAAGGGAAGGAAAGACTAAACAGTACGCAGATGCTATAATATTATAGACAAATTAGACTTGGTTTTGTCTTTGCACAATAAGAAATCATAGAATTTTGAGATATTTGTGTTAGAACACTCAGACCAAAGAGGTTATGATAGGTTGGAGCTAGTAGGTTAGGAGACAGGAGGAATGACTTGCTTATGAAGGAGAAAACCTAGCAAAATGTCAGATTTCTGACTGGGGATGAATACTAGTCAAAATGAAAGTGTAGAGAAAGACGATATCCCTCTGATTATAAGACCTTGTTGAAATGTCTGGTAAACAGTTAAATATATGAGTCTGGAGTGTTAAGAAAGAAATTAAGGCTGCTGATGATTTTGGAGTCATCTGGATATAGGTATAGATGAGTTTGGGGACCATAAATTGAATAGCATTTGTCTAAGAGAAGGGGTAGAATGGGAAGACTCAGAATATAAAGGATAAGCTCTAGCTGGTTTTTAAGAGAGCAGAGGAGGAGGACCTTGCAAAAGGAGACGAGACACAGCAGCCAGACTATTATGTGTATTTAGCATATTTTTTTCTTAGTGAAATGTTGGCAACAAAGAGAGACTCCTGGGCACTGTCTTCTCAGTATTTCTATAAATTTTAAGTGTTTTAAACTTTTCCAAGTGTTTTCATGTTAATTGTCTTATGTTCTGTTTTCTGAGATTTTTTGTTACTTGTTTCAATAAAATGTCTCTTCTTATGCACTATTTGGTTTGTGAAATAGACAGTCTACAGAAGCCTTAATTATGTGTGAACAAGATATTTCCAGAATGCGTCGGCAATTGGATGAAACAAATGATGAGCTGGCTCAAATTGCTAGGGAAAGAGATATCTTGGCTCATGAGAATGACAATCTCCAAGAACAGTTTTCTAAAGCTAAACAAGAAAACCAGGTATACTTGGTCCTAGGATATTTTTCTCCAAGAAAGAAATATATATCTTCTGAGATACTGTTCTTAATTCATTTTGTAAGAAAGCTCAGGCTTTTGAAATAGCGATGTTTAAAACTTTATATACAATATGCCACATAACTTCAAAATGAAAATTTAAGATTTAGAATGTTAAATATTAAAGAAAAGAGGAGGTGGAGTTAATTGGTTTGCATTAGAGCTTGGGAAGTGCTTTGTAATGGGGTAAATATTTAAATAAACCAACAAGCAGATGATAAAGATATTTAGAAACTTTTATGAAAAGGGTAGGTTTATTTAGCTAACTCTTAATCTGTTTTGGTATCACTGTGCCACATTTTGGGGCCCTTTTAAGTACTTGGCTTGGTTTTTTAAAGAAAAATTGGTAATTATTTCTTCTTTAAATCAATATACTTCAGTTTATCCTCACTTCTCATTTCCAATATTATTTTAATTTGAACTTAAAGACGTCAATTTTGGAAGCGTTCACACCCCCAACAAAATTGTTTGATATGAATGATTTATCCACACTTCACTGTCACTCTCAATGTGATGTTCAGTTTGCTTCATAAAAATTTGTATTTTTAAACTATTTTTAATTTACATGAGCAGATGTGACTATGCAATGGTTAATTGTTAAAAAAATTATATGAGATGTTTAAGTGCTTTGTTCAAAAGTATTGAATAATGGGATCCGGGGATAGAAAAAAACATTCCATAAAAATGAAGGAAATATCAATAAAATATGAACTTTATAATATTTTTACATTGATTAATTGTGGCAAATGAAGCATATTAGTAAATGTACCATAAAAATAGAGGAAACTGAATGTAGGTCATTTGGGAACTTTGTTCTATTTTCATACTTTTTGGTAAATCAAACATTTTTCTAAATCTAACATAAGCTTTTTGTAAGCTAATGAATAACAAAGAACAAGAGAAGTGATTTTATAGGGTCTGCCTTTTTATATTTTGCTTATAACTAAAGCAAATAGGCTAATGGTAAGTATAACTTGTATTTATAAAAATCCTGATTAAAAACTAGATTAAAAACTAGTTTTTACCACCTAGAAATAGCTACTGTTAACATTTTTTATTGATTTTCACTGCATTTAAATATTTTATACTATCTTTTATAACTTTTTAATACTACTTGTATAGACAAAATAGGATTTCATTGTTTCAGTTATCCTTTCTTTGATTACTAGTTAATTTTAACCATTTTAAAGTGTTACACACATGTACTACTTCTTTCTCTGCTTGGCTTTCTCATTCACTGTTTGGACTTCTGTTTTCTCACTGTTTTTATATGAGCATAACTACTAGGTATTAACTTTTATTTATCATGTATATTGCAAATAAATAGTTAAGGTAGTTTTGACTTAGAACAATTTTTTATTTTTTTGTAGTCAAATTTAGCTATCTCTTTCTCATAGGCACTATCTAAAAAACTGAATGATACTCATAATGAACTTAATGATATAAAACAGAAGGTCCAAGATACTAACTTGGAGGTTAACAAGCTGAAGAATATATTAAAGTCTGAAGTACGTATATGTATTTCTTTTCTGCTAATGAACCCTTAGAGTTTTTGCTAAAGTTATTGATCAGTAATACTCATAGTGACATGTGAATTAATTCTTTCTCTAATACACAGCATATTTTACTATTGATAATTTATGAGCTAATTATGTATTTGGAATATCACTGGTGTCCAGAAAGTTATCTCAAGAATGTGCTCCACTTTAATTTGCCACTCAGTCATTTCTAGATCAGTAGAATTCTCCTAAGTGGATGAGAGCCATGGGTCTGGAACCAGTGTGGGTTCCTTAATGATTGAAAACAGCAGTGTTTCCTCTACCATGCCTTTGCAAAAAGAGGCCTCAGTGTGTAGCAGATTAGAACTGAACACCTTGTCATTTTCATGACAATTTAATAAGTACAGAAGTTATTTGAAGAATTGTCTTTTATAAACATCATTCTGGGTATGTTAGGGTAAATCAGAAGGAGGGACAGCAGTTAAGAGAGGCTATACCATTGTTTAGTACAGAATTGCAAAGATTCCAATGGGGACCACCAATTTGGCCTTGGTGAAGTGTTGTTTTTTTTTTTTAAAGATTTATTTATTTGTGCATACAGAACTGGGGTACAGGCCAGAGGCTCAGGGG
>NW_004567121.1:3938786-3976420 GCF_000260355.1 Condylura cristata | reverse complement strand
GCCATGTGGTCACCTCCGGGGCAGGCGGGAGTCGAACTCATGCGGAAGCAGCTTTAGATTCTCAGTGCTGTGCTTTAACCCGCTGCGCCACCAGGGAGGGCCAAGTTGTAAGACAATTTTAAGAAAATGACAAGATAGTAACTTCAGAAAGAGAGTAAAGATATGAGTAAAATTCATTTTATGAATATTATATTATGTACCTCCCAAGTACATATTATGAAAACCACTGTTGGTTTTAGTACAGTAATGGAAAAAAACACCTCTGATTCTTCTGGCATATTTGGAAAATCTGAACTTTGACATCTTTATAATTTGTTGACAGATTTTGCAGACCTTTTACATTAGTCAAGGCACAAATGGACCACACGGTGGCGATATTAGCTGAGTTTCAACCAGTCCCATAATAAAATAGTCACATTTCTGAGAATTTAAATTTCACTTAAAAGACTCAGGCGCTACATCCTGGTCCCACTCACTTTTTTTCAACTAAAGGATGACCGATTTTCTAAATTAAGAATATAGGTAGGATTCCTCAAGATTGTTGTAAATGTTCCTTGTGGGAAGTAAATTCCCAATGACGTGACAAATAAATTACATTCTATGTTAGACATTTTACAGCTTTTAAAGTAATACCTGAGGGTTTGCCTTTTAGGAATCTGAAAACCGACAGATGATGGAACAACTCCGGAAAGCCAATGAAGATGCTGAAAATTGGGAAAATAAAGCCCGCCAAGCAGAAGCAGATAATAATACCCTCAAACTGGAACTTATTACTTCTGAGGCAGAGAATAACAGATTAAAAGAAAAAGTAGATGCCCTCAATAGAGAGGTTGAACAAGTAAGTTTGGGGAAATATGTAGACAGATATAGATAGTTAATCCTGCATTATATTTAAAAGTTTTGCTTAACTTTCCATAAACTAAATCTATAAATAAGCACTTAAATTATTTAAATATATACTGAAGTTTAGCCTGCTAACTATTCTCTTTATAGCTTCTCCAGTCTCCTCTAACCTTTTACCTACCCTACCATTAGAATAATCTTTAGATTGATTGGTTAGTTGATTGATTGATTTGACTGATTGTAGAAGAGCTGGAATATAGGCCAGAAGAGTTGGGGGAGGGTGAAAGCATTCAACAGAAACAGAGTGGGGAGCAGAACAGGTAGATTTAGATCTTTAATCCACTTGATTTGATTTTATGTGTAGTTTGAAATAGAACTGTAATTTAATACAAAATATTACATTATCCATTCCTCAACGAATTAATAAGTCTACTTTGTTATAGCAATAAGTTACTATACATTTTACCCCATTGATCTATTTATCTATATGCTTGCTGATAATAGGCTCTTGGAATTTATATATATGTTTTTTCCTTATTGGAGTAACATTGGTTTACAACACTGTCTATGACTTTGGACAACCTACAGAATGGGAAACAAAAAAAAACACCTCACATTCTGAGGAGGGGCTAATCTCTAATTTACAAAGTTCTTATACAATCCAATAACAAAAACAAACCACACAATCAAAAAATGAGCAAATGGGCAAAGGACCTAAATAGATACTTTACTGGAAAAGACATTCAGATGGCCTGCAGACATGTGAAAAATTGTTCAGCATCACTTATTATAAGGGAAATGCAAATCAAAACCACACTTACATATCACATAACCCCTGTGAAAATGACCCATATAAAAAGGAAAAAAAATCAACAAATATTGATGAGGTTGTAGTAAAAAAAAAAGGAACTCTTATTCACTGTTGATGCAACTTTTGCAGAAAACAGTATGGAGAATTATTAAAATAAAAATGGCAATTCCATGTGATCTGACAATGCCACTATTAAGCATTTATCCAAATAATAAGAAAACAATACAAAAATATTTATCTATGCTTAGCCATGTAACTATTTATTTACCTGTTGATGGACATAGTCTCCTTGGGCTGCCATAACAAAATAACACATACTGGATGGTTTAAACAATGGAAATTTATTTTTTTACAGTTCTTAAGGGTAGAAGTCCAGAATCAAGGTGCTTGCCAGTTTAGTTTCTTCTTCACATTCTCCACAGTTCATACAGAGTTGTCTTATTGCTATGTCTCAGAACACCTTTCTTCTGTACATGTACTTTCCTATTGTAGCTTTTATTATAGGGATACCAGTCATAATGAATTGGGACCCCATATTTATGACCTCATTTAACCTTAATTGCCTCTTTAAAAATGACACTCCAAATACAGTTACTTTAGAGGTTAGGGTTTCAACATAGGAATTTTGAAGGGACTCAGTTCTATACATAACAGATTGCCTGTAGTTTTTGGACAGTGTGAATAAAATTGCTGTGAACATTGTGTGTAAATCTTTGTATGCACCTAAGTTTTGATTTTTTTCTTGTATTAATGACTCACAATAGAACTGCTGGATCATATAAGTGTGCTTAACTTTGCAAGAAAGTGCCAACTGGTTGTACTTTCATGTGCATTTTATTAGGTTTTTAGTTGTTCTAAATCTTTTCCAACATATGACGTTCTTAACAGATATGTAGGGTTATCACCTTGTAGTGTATTTGCATTTTCTTCATGACTAATGATATTGAGCAGTTGTACACATTTTATTGATCACTAATAATTTTCTTTTGTGAAGTATATGTTGGAATGTGTAGCCCATTTTTTTCATTAGATTGTCTTTTTTTTTTAAAGATTTATTTATTTATACATACAGAACTGGGGTACAGGCCAGAGGTTCAGGGTGGTGAGAGGATTCACCAGAGACAGAGTGGGGAGCAGAACAGGCAGATCAATGAAGTACGCTGCTGAGGAGAGCAGTGGGCGGGTCAAGAGAGGTCTGCCACACCATGTGGATCACCCCCCCCGGGCAGGCAGGAGTCGAACTCATGCTGCAGTGGCTTTAGTCTCTTAGTGCTGTGCTTTAACCCGCTGTGCCACCAGGGAGGGCCAGATTGTCTTCTTTTAAAAAAAAAAAAAAGATTTATTTATGCACACAGAACTAGGTATAGGCCAGAGCTGCAGGGGGGTGAGAGAGACAGAGTGGGGAGCAGAACAGGCAGATCAACGAAGTACACTGCTGAGGGGAGCTGCGGGCAAGACAGGAGAGGTCTGCTGCACCATGTGGGTCACCTCTGGTGTAGGGGATTGAACTTGCACTGAAATGTCTGTGGCTAGCTTGCAGTGTTGCATCCTAACCTGTTGTGCCAGGTAGGGTCTAGACTGTCTTATTATTAAGTTGTAAGAATATTTCTGAACACTTTCGATGTCCCTTTGTCATATATATGTATTATGAACAATTTCTCCCAGTCACTGACTTGTCCTTTTAATTTCTTAATGAAGTTTTCTTAAAAAGAGTTTTAATTTTTGATAAAGTACACTTTATCAGTTTTCTTTTGTAATTTGTACTAATTTCTTTTGTAATTTTTTTCTAATAATTTTTTGCATATTACAGGGTACTTATAACTTTTTTTTTGAGGAATCTTATACTTTTGTACCTTATATTCAGATCTGTGATACATTTTGAATTAATGTTTATATATGACTTAAGATAAGGGACAAGATTAATTTTTTTTCCCACATGAAATTATCCAGAATCACTTGATTAACCTTTCACCATTGTGTTATGTAAGAGCTTTTGGCAAAACTCAAATGATCACATTTAGATCATTTTCTGTTCTGTCCTCCGTATCACACTGTCTTAGTTAATATAGCTTTATACTAAATCTTAAAATGAGTTATTATGAGGCCTTCAAATGTGTACTTTCTTAAAATATTTGTCTTTTAAAAAACCAACAATATTTATATTATAGACAACTTGAAAGGGTGGCAAAGATGGAACATAGATAAAGCATGTGTATATCTCAACTGGTTTTAGATCTAAGACGTTTAAGCAGGAAAAGTTGTTTTTTAAATATACTAAAAAGTGACCATTTGACCAGCTTACACTTAGATATTATTTATAGAAATCTGAAGCCTAAATTCCTCTTTCCCTGAGTATTTTGCACCCATTACCACCTATACCATTTAAAGTACCTTATAATCTAAGTGTACCATCACTAAAATATTTGCCTTACTATTTTTTCCATATTGTGTTTTTTTGTTTGTTTTAAAAAATATGTATCGATAATAATTTTGTCCTTGCAGCACTTAAATGCAGAAAGGTCTTACAAGTCCCAGATTTCTACTTTACATAAGTCTCTTGTTAAGATGGAAGAGGAGCTTCAGAAAGTTCAGTTTGAAAAAGTGTCTGCCCTTGCAGATTTGTCTTCAACACGGGAACTTTGTATTAAACTTGACTCAAGCAAAGAACTTCTTAATCGACAGCTGGTTGCTAAAGATCAAGAAATAGAAATGGTATGTAATATGTTTTTAAATGATTCTTTTAATGTTACCATGACTATAAAATCACTAAAATTTTGTAAAAAGCAAAATTTTTATGAACTATTGCATCAAGCCATGTCTTTCAATTTTAGATTTTATTTTTAAAGTCCAAGGGAGTAATTTATAACTGCTGTGTTCCAAACAATTCAGGAAGGTAACAGAAGCTCTTCCTTTCAGTATGTAATTTGCATTTATCTTTAGCTAGAAGAATTATAAAATATACTGACATAACAGTAAGCCAGGAACCACAAAGTTGACATTTATCCAACTAAATTATAACTTTAATGATACTCTTTTAAGCTGGATTTATTTACTAATTGACTGGGTTGTTTTCAACTGTAATTCAGTTGATTGTATCTACCATGTGCCTAAAGTTATACTTGCCATTTGAATATAAAGCTCAAAAGATTCAGGCCCCTGCCATCAAAACCTTCCAGTGTTGCCATACAAATAATTTTGGATGTATTTTATTCTACTTAGAAATACTCAAAGTTTTAGAGATAATTTGTATTCCTTCCAAGGGTGTCAGGGAACAGTTTACAATGATACTACTGAGCTCAGAAAGGATGGGACATCCAATTTTAGTAGGAACAACAGTTAGGCAACGGTATAGATGCATAAATGGAATTCTTGAGTAAATAGTAAACTGCAATGACCAGTACAGCATGTATGGGAAAAGTTACTGGAAATGTGCCTGGAGCTCAAATACTAAAGAAATATGTAAACAGGTTTCATGGTGTGCTTGAGATAATAACACTTTTGATCATGTTTATATTTCTGTTATTACCAAATCCTATTTTTACATTCTAGTTTACTATTTGTTTTATAGTTTAGTTTACTATTTGTTAGGAGTATATAATGCATTTGAGAATTTTGTGGCTAGAAGATTTCTATAAAAGTCAACTGTCAATATTTTAATAACAAATGTTACATGCCCAAATCCTCACTGTTCCTTAAATTATTTTTTTCAGCTAGAACTTTTCCATTGTTATTTTAATTTTTCTTTTACTTAAATTAGTTATTTTTCAATTGAAGTAACATTGGTTTACAATATAGTATATGATTGCAAGGTATAGGGTCTACCCTTCAGGTTGTTACTATATGTACCTACCACCAAAGCACAGGTAGTCCTTAACCTTAGTCCACTGTGCTCCCTCACCACTTTATTCTTTCTCTTCCCCTTCCACTCTGGTAATTTCAGTTCTACAGTCAGATTTCTAGGGTTTGTTAAAGTCGGCAAGAACTTTTTTAATGAAAGTTATACCTCATCATAGATACTTACTGGTTGTAAAAGCTCAAATAGTATGTCCTTAATTTTTTCTTTAAAGGCATTTTTACTTAATATTTTCAAATGGGGAAGTCATATGTGTTGCTGTAACAACTGAAACAATACAGATGAAATACCAGAAAATATCCCATTGCTTATAAAAATAATACTGTGCCATTACCAGATAAGCTATAGTCCAGTAATCTTTCTGTTTTTAAAATCACTGCCTTCAGTAGTAGAATTGCATTTTAAGTTGCTACTTTCAATATTTTAAGACCATTTAATTCATTTATTTATTTAATAATTAACATTAATGTAATTAATATTTTTATTATTTTGGGTGTTACACAGTTTGTGGTTTTTCTTTTATTGTGTTAAAATGTACATAGTGTAATCTTTACTATCTTAACATTTTTAATGTCCATTTCAATTGTATTAAATATATTCACATAGTTGTATAGCAATTACCACTAATCCAACTCTTTTCCTCTTGAAATCTCAATAGTTATATCTGGTTTTCCTCCTGTGAATAAATATTTGGCTTATAGAACATCTTCTAGACTCACCTAATTCAGAACAAAGCAGTAGTCTCAGATAACACCATGTCAATTTTGTAGAAATATGAAAAGGGGAATGGAAATTGTTTACAGCTCTGGATTAATGAGTCTTGAATGATTTTTTTTTTATCTGATCAGAGAGGTGGGTAAAATGATACTTTGTGTGTGTGTTTGATAAGAGCAAAATTCTTAATTAAAAAGGTTTGCCAGTTTATAACATAATACAGATATTTAATGAATCTCTGATAGTATCAGTTGAATGAATAGGAATAAGTATAGGTTACCTTCCTATTTTTATACAGATGGAGAATGAGTTAGATTCTGCTCGTTCTGAAATAGAACTCCTCAGGAGTCAGATGACAAATGAGAGAATCTCCATGCAGAATCTAGAAGCTTTGCTGGTGGCCAATCGAGACAAAGAATATCAGTCTCAGATAGCCCTTCAAGAAAAAGAATCTGAAATTCAGCTTCTTAAAGAACACCTTTGTTTGGCAGAAAATAAAATGTGAGTTGGTCAGCAATAAAATATTAAGTCCTATTTCCTTAATTTTTGGCATTTTATAGATTGGGAGGGGTTTTTTTAAAAAAATATTTATTTATTTATTCATACAGAACTGGGGTACAGGCCAGAGTTGTGGAGGGTGAGAGGATTCACCAGGGACAGAGTGGGGTGCAGAACAGGCAGATCAATTGCTGAGGGGAGCAGCGGGTGGGTCAGGAGAGGTCTTCCACGCCATGTGGATCTCCTCAGGGGCAGGCAGGGATCGAACTCATGCGAAAGTGGCTTAAGCTTCTTAGTGCAGTGCTTTAACACGCTGCGCCACCAGGGAGGGCCCAGATTGGGAGGGTTTTAAAGATCAAATTTAGAAAATTTAGTGTCCATAATTTGCCATTGCTTAAACCATTATTTGCCTGAGAGTGTTTATTTCTATTATGTGTTTATCTAAATTTAAGTTTAACCATCTCTTGGTTTTTTCCAACAGAACCTTGAGTATAATAGAAAGCTGGTCTGTAAACTTAAGGCTCCCTGAGGTTGTGGGGAGGGTAGACAGCAATGTGTAGAGGGAGCCTAATGGACTATGGTAGAAGACTGTGGGTATCTTGATGGTGAAAGTGGCTGGTGACATACATCTGGGAGAGGTGTGATATTATACCCTTGAATCAATACCAAAAAATTGTATTACCACAATAAAATAAAATTTTGAAAAGTAGGAAAAATAAATGAAATAATGTCTTTAGGAAATATTATAACCAGATTAGGGGGAAAATCAAGCTCTTCTGAAATCATAAGAATTTTTCTATGTATGGATCCATCTGCTATTGCTACCATTTGGCACATATTATTTCTTAATGTACCTATAAATTTATACTGGGTACACAAAAGAACTTCTGCATTATAGAAGACCTACCCAGAGCATTGGGTTTTGTTTGTTTGTTTGCTTGTTTGTTTTTAATTCTCTAATATTGTTAACACAAGATCTCTGGCAGAAGTGTTAGAAATTTGGTTGTTTATCACAAAATTAATTAGGGACACTTAACTTCTGTTTTTTTTTAAATTTATTTATTTATAAAAAATGTACAAATAAAAATATACAAGTTTCTTTACGGCATTTAACATTATTTATGTTGAGATAACATTGTTTTACAGTGTTTTACTGTATGCCATACAGAAGCATAGGATAACACCTCCTCAGCTGTTTGTCACCACATCACACCCACAGCCAATCCCATTATCTGTCCCCTCCAAAATACTTTTTCATCCAACTGATTTGAAAACGAGATCTGGGGAGAATGGAAATCATGGCCTTGGTTCCTAGCTATTCATAGGTGTTTCTGTCTAAGAAAAGACTGCAGAATCAGGGCCAGATCTTTTAGAAACTCTGCAGGTTTTGGCAGTAATGGCTGAGTCTTCTTAATCACTGCAAATGTGCTTTGGTTATACCTTCAACTGGTTCTGCAGGATCATCTGATAAATGGAAATCTGCCTTAGTGAAGTATATGAAGTGTGCCAAAACTCCTACCTTAAAAGGGTATATTCTGTTTTAGATCAGCTATTAAGTACTATCATGTAGAACTGGGGAACATAATACATTTTTGTAATCTTAGTCTCTAAAATTAGATTTCTATAGTGTGTATGTAATCCTGAAAGCAAACAGACAGACTGTTCTGCAAATAGTATTCATCTCTGTCATTATCTTCTTGATGGTAATGAAGAATTTAGTCCTAAGAGAATTTTGTTAAATTGAAAAGCTATTTTCTTTTATAAATACATCTGTTTAGTTCACTAACTCTTGCATCAACTCAGTATTGTTTGCATTATAGTCAAAGGAGTGTTGCCTATATCATGAACACAATCGTGAAAGTCTGACTTTTTCATTACCCAAAATTCTTCAGTATCTGTAGATTTTGCACCATAAATACATGTGTGTTTAACACTGTAAATTACAATTTAAATTTCCTAAAGCTTCAAATGAAGAGATTTTGTTTTAACACTGTGTATATTAAACTTCATTATAAGCCTATATAAAGTTCTTAGTTGATAATATATATATTATCAACTATAATATAAAATAGAACATATTAATTGTGGTGCTAATTATTCTAGTGTTATTTCATCATACTACTATGCACCTAATACCTAGATGTACTTTTATAAAAATGATTTGCAATAAATAGTATAGATATATAGTAGTACCACCCCATCTAATGATAGGGAAACTGACAGAAAAGGTTTAACTAATTAAATGGGATTGGGACAGTATGGGCTTTTCAGCTAGGGTACTTTGCACATTTACTACATCTAAAATTGGCACATTTTGCATATAGTAATATGTCTATTTACAAATATGTCTGATGTTTATTTGACTTGGGCCCTGCTGAGAGACCATTGCTAACATGGTTTAATGTCTTCTAGTCATCCTAGCTATATTTTAAGTTTAATCACCTGTCACTCACATTTTCTTTCACAGGGCCATCCAGAGTAGAGATGTTGCCCAGTTCAGAAATGTTGTAACACAACTGGAGGCTGATTTAGATATTACTAAAAGACAACTTGGAACAGAGCGCTTTGAAAGGCAAGTTAGTTGGTCTCTATGTAGTGTTCAGCCTGGAAACTATTGTATATTAGATAACAACAGATTCTGCTTATTTTTTTTTAAATATTTATTTTATTTGTGCATGCAGAACTGGGGTACAGACCAGAGGTGCAGGGGCGATGAGAGGCTTCACCAGAGACAGAGTGGGGAGCAGAACAGGCAGATCGTCGAAGGACACTGCTGAGGGGAGTAGTGGGTGGGTCAGGATAGGTGACAGCACCGTGTGGGTCACTTCTGGGGCAGGCAGGGATTGAACTCATGTGGAAGTGGCTTTAGCTTCTTAGTGCTGTGCTTTAACCCGCTGCGCCACCAGTAAGGGCCCAGATTTTGCTTATTTTATGATAGATTTTAATGTATGAATTGAGCTATAGTTTTATAACAGTATTAATAATATTAATATTCAACTGCAAACGAAGTTTTAAAATCTCACTGTTTTGCTTTAGGGAGAGGGCTGTGCAAGAGCTTCGCCGCCAGAATTACTCAAGTAATGCTTATCATTTGAGTTCTACAATAAAACAAAATACAAAATGTCACTCACCAGAACGTGCTCACCATCGATCTCCTGACCGAGGCTTAGATCGATCATTAGAAGAGTAAGTGGTTTAAGGATCCACCCTTTTGGGGGTCGTATAGCAGTATGTATAATGACTATTTGAGTGAGTTGGGAAATACAATAATAGTCTGTCATTAATAGTGTTACTTTAACCATAATTACTTCCCTGGAGCATGTATCTTATATAGTATTATAATAGTTAATCAATACTTTGTTTATAAAAGTACATGAAAAAATTATTTTATACCATATAACATACATGCTGTAGGAAAGTAAAAAGTTAAATTTTTCCAGGAAAATATTTCAGATATATTTATACATTTCACAAATTTTGTTTGGAAATAGTTTCAAACTTTAAAGAAACCAATACAGTGAACATCACTATACATTTAACCCATTTGCTTTATAGGTGTTTGAGACAACACATGTGCTTTTTAAAATTTATTTACAAGTCACTTACATAGCTATCTATATAACCTTCACATCTCCATATGTGCACAATCTACACTCACCTTTCACCAAAGCTCCATGTCAGTGTCCTGTCCCCTTTCTTAACCTCTGTTCTCTCTTGTACCCAGTATGTTTTTCACAGATTCTAAGGATTGTTTTTACTGTGTTTTGTCAGTAATGTATTCTTTGGTTGTTTATATTCCACAAATAAGTGAAAGTTTTCAGTCTCTGTCTTTCACTTTCTGATTTCATTTAGTATACTCACCTCAAGATCCATCCATTTTGGTCCAAAGGGCACTGTTTCATCCTTTTCATATCTGAGTAGTTTTTACTGAGTATATATTCCACAATTTCTTTATCCAGTTATCTGTCACCAGGCATTAGTTTGGTTCTACAACTTGACTTTTGTGGATAATGTGCTATGAACATAGGCTTATATAAGTCTTTTCATGTTAAAGTTTTCTTACTATTTGAATAATACCTACGAGTGCTGCTGGATCATGTGGTATTTCTATTTTTAATTTTTAAAGGTATTTCCATACCTTTTTCCATAGAAGCGATACCAAATTATATTCTCACCAACAGTGGTTTCAGGTCTTATATGCAAGTATATAATCATTTTATATTAATTCTTATATATGTAGTTAAGTAAGTTTCATTTTTTACATGTGATTGTCCATGTTTCCCCATGTCATTTGTTAAAGAGGTTTTCCTTTCTCTAGGTTGGAGTCATGGCTCTCTTGTCAAAGATTAACTGTCCATCTTAGTGTGTATTTCTTGGTGCTCTATTCAATTCCCTTGATCTATGTTTCTGTATTTATTCCAAACACCATACTGTTTTGCTGTGTAGTATAGTTTGAAGTCAGAGAGTGTGACACCTCCACTTTTCTTTTCTCTCAGGATTGCTTTGGTTATTTTGTGGTTCCATACAAATTTTATAATTGTTTATTCTATTTACTTGAAAAAAAGTCATTGTGATTTTATTACCATTGTATTGAGCCAGTAAATTGCATTAACTAACATGGCCATTTTAACAGTGTTTATTCTTCTAATCCTGGGACATGAGCTATCTTTCCATTTTTGTGTGTTTTCTTTTATTTCCTTTAAGAGTGCTTTATAGTTTTTGTCATAGAATTTGCACCTTCCTTTGTTAGGTTTACTCCCAGGTATTTCATTCTTTTTGGTACAATTGTAAATAGATTTCTTAAAATTTCTACCTCGGCCCTCCCTGGTGGCGCAGCGGTTAAAGCACTGCACTAAGAGGCTTAAGCCACTTCCGCATGAGTTCGATCCCCGCCTGCCCTGGAGGTGACCACATGGTGTGGCAGACCTCTCCTGACCGCCCGCTGCTCCCCTCAGCAGTGTACTTCATGGATCTGCCTGTTCTGCTCCCCACTCTGTTCCTGGTAAATCCTCTCATCCTCCACACATCTGGCCTGTACCCCAGTTCTGTATGAATAAATAAATCTTAAAAAAAAATTTCTACCTCTTTTGATACATTATTTGCATATAGAAATGAAACTTTTATGTATTAATTTTGTATCCTACCACTTTATTGTATTCATATATAATTTCTAGAAGCTTTTTAGTAGAACTTATATAGTTTCTGTGTGTAATGTGTCAACTATGAATAGTGATAACTTCACTTCTTTTCCAGTTTAGGTTCTTTTTGTTTGTCTTACCTAATTACTTCAGCTAGAAATTCCAATATTAATATATAGTAGACACAAAAATGGACAACTTTGACTTGTTTGTGATCTTAGAGAAAATGCTTCCATTTTTTCTGCACTAGGTATAAGTTCTGTGTGGGTTGGTCATGTGTGGCCTTTATTATGTTGAGATAAATTCTATTTTATTGAGAGTTTTTATTGTAAGTGGCTGTTGCATTTGTCAAGTATTTTTAGGTGTCTATTTAAATGATTATTTTTATTGATCTGGTGAATGACATTGACTGATTTGTATGTGTTGAATCAACCATGTATCCCCAGAATGAAACTTACTTGATCATGGTGGGTGATTTTCATAATATATTTTGGATTTAGTTTGCTCAGATTTTGTTGGGAAATTTTACATAATATTCTTAAAAATATTAATCTATATTTTTCTTTGGGCTGTTCTTGTTTGATTTGGGGATTAGGGTAATGCTGGCTTTATAAACCAGCATTATAAACTTTTGACCTTCTTCAATTTTTTTTTTTTTGAAGCGCTTAAGTAGGATAAATATTAAGTCCTCATTGATTTCATTAGAGAAGACATCTGATCCTATACTTTTGCCCTAAGGAGACTTAGGGCTTATTCAATTTCTTGATTGCCTATTCAATTTCTGCACTTTGATTGGACTATTTAAGTTGTCTGTTTTTTCCTAGTTCAGTCTTGGAAGGTTCTATGATTCTAAAAATTTGTCCATTTACAGAGAGATGTTATAAACCTTTATGGCATCTGTTGTAATTTTACCTTTTTCATTTCTGATTCTTTTGATTTTGGTTTTCTTTCTTCTTTTTATAGTGAGCCAAGCTAAGAGTTGGTAAATTTTGTTTATCTTTTCAAAGATAAACCAGCTCTTCATTTCACTAATCTTTTGAAAATTTTATTTTCTATTTCATTTATTTCCATTCTAATTTTTATTATTCCCGTTCTTCTACTAATTTTTGGTTTTGGTTGCTCTTCTTTTTCTAGTATTTTCAGTTGTAAATTTAAAATTTCTATTTGAGTTTTTTTTAATGTAAACCTGTATTGCTATGTGCTTCCTTTATAATCTTCAGATACATTTTAATTTCTTCTTTAATTTCTTCATTGACCCTAGAGTTTTACAAAGCATTTTTTTTTAAAATCTCCAGATACTTTGATTTATTCTGGGATTACTTTTGTGGTTAATTTTTAGTTTTATACCACTTTTATCAGAGAAGAAGCTTTATATATTCATAAAATTTTTAGACCTTTTAAAAAAGATTATTTATTTATGCATGCAGACTGGGGTATAGGCCAGAGGTGCAGGAATGAGAGGATTCACCTGAGACAGTGAGGAGCAGAACAGGCAGACTGACTGAAATACAGTGCTGAGGGGAGAAGTAGGCAGTTTGGGAGAGGTCTGTCACAGCACGTGGGTCACCTCCCTGGCTGGGGATTGAACTCGTGCTGCATTGGCTGTGATAGCTTTATGGTACTGTGCTTTAAGCCATTGTGCCATCAGGGAAGTCCCAGTTTTATGTCCAGGTGCATGACCAGTCTTAGGAATGTTCCATGTACTTGATGATAATGTATATTAATTTAATTTAGGATAGGCATCTATTTTTGGGCATTTGTGTTGTTTCCATGTCTTTCCAATTGTAAATAAAGCAGCAGTAAACATGGGGGTACAGGTTATCTTTTTGAATCAGTGTTTTTGTGTCTTTGGGGTAGATACCTAGGAGTGGGAAGCTCCATGTTTAGCAGTTTAAGGAAACTCCAAACAGTTTTCCATAGTGGTTTACGCGTTTGCATTCCCACCAGCAGTGCAGGAGAGTCCCTTTTTCTCCACATCCTTGCCAACATTTGTTGTTGCTAGTTGTTTTAAGATGTGCTATTCTCACTGTGTGAGGTGGTATGTCATTGTGGTTTTAATTTGCATCTCCCTTATTATAAGTGATGTTGAACATTTTTTCATATGTTTGTTGGCCATCTGCATTTCCTCTTTGGAGAAGTGTCTTTTTAGCTCTTATGCCCATTTTTTTTTTTTAAAGATTTATTTATTTGTGCATACAGAACTGGGGTACAGGCCAGAGGCTCAGAGGCGGTGAGAGGCTTCACCAGAGACAGAGTGGGGAACAGAACAGGCAGATCGAGGAAGTACACTGCTGAGGGGAGCAGCGGGCGGGTCAGGAGAGGTCTGCCACACCAAGTGGTCACCTCCGGGTCAGGCGAGAATCGAACTCATGCGGAAGCGGCTTTAGATTCTCAATGCTGTGCTTTAACCCGCTGCGCCACCAGGGAGGGCCCTTATGCCCATTTTTTGATGGGGTTGTTTATTTTTGTTGAGTTTTATCAGTTCTATGTATATCTTTGTGATCAGTCCTTTATTGCTAGTTTTGTGTGAGAAGATTTTTTCCCAATCAGTGGGGTGTCTATTTGTTTTTTCTAATGTCTCTTTTGCTGTACAGAAGCTCTTTAACTTGATGTAGCCCATCTACTTATCCTTACCTTCACTATCATTGCATTGGGGGCCGTATCTTCAAAAATGTTACTGAAGTTTATGTTGTGTAGTGTTTCACCCACCTGTGCTTCCAGACATTTTATGGTTTCCGTTCTAATGTCTAGGTCTTTAATCCACTTCAAGTTGATTTTTGTGTATGGTGTGAGGTAGTGATCTAGCTTCATTTTTTTGCATGTAGCTTCCCAGTTTTCCCAGCACCATTTGCTGAACAAAGTTTCTTTGTTCTATTGTATCTTCTTTGCTCCTTTGTCAAAGATTAGCTGCCCATAAACCTGTGGGTTTATATCTGGGTTTTCTATCCAAATCCACTGGTCAATATGTCTGTTCTTGTTCCAGTACCATGCAGTTTTAATTATTATGGATTTGTAGTATAGCTTGAAGTTTGGGATTGTAATGCCTCCATTTTCTTTCTTCTTAGTCATGAGAGTTTTGGCTGTTGTTGTTCCATATGATTCTCATCAATATTTTTTCTATTTCTTTGAAGAATGTCATTGAGACTTTTATTGGGATGGCATTAAATTTGTATATTGCTTTTGGTAGGATGGCCATTTTGATGATGTTAATTCTCCCGATCCATGAGCAGGGGATGTCTTTCTATTTCATAGTGTCTTCTCGTATTTCTTTTAATAGTGTTTTGTAATTTGCTTTGTATAGGTCTTTTACCTCTTTTGTTAGGTTGATTCCCAGGTATTCTTTTTGTTTTAATTGAAAAGGAGATGGTTGTTTTTTTTTTATATCTGCTTCTTCTGATTGGTTGTTTGCATATAGGAAGGCCTCTGACTTTTGTGTGTTGATTTTATAACCTGCTACTTTGGGTAGCTGAAACTTTTTAACCCACTTTTTCATTTAATACCTTTTGATACCAGGCACTGAAAAGATGCTCATATACAGAAAGAATATTCAGTACAAAAAAGCTGGCTTTTTAAAAAAGGTGTTTAAAATTAAAATAACAATGACTTATTACATTGTATATTATTTGGGGGTATAACTAGCACCTCTTCAAATGTATGTTACAACTCCACTCCCCTCAGTTAAAATACCTATTGTGTTGTCTCTTGGTCATTTATTAAAAAGTGTTTCAAGTCTCTTTCTGAACCCTCTATTCTATTCCATTGGGTCTATTTATGTGCCAGTCCATACTGTTTTAATGGTAGAAACTTGGTAATCTTTTACGGTTTTAGGGCTAGTCTGAAGGTTTGCTGGTAAATTGGCTCTCCAAAGAAGGGGAGGAAGAAGTCCTGATTTGTAGCACTTGCCAATTTCTTGATATAAATAGTCCCACTGTGGCCAATTTCAAGCTACCAGTGCTTTAACCACGAGCTCTCAAAATTTGAGCAAATTCTCAGTCTTTTTCTTCAAAGTAATTTTGTTATAAAATTGATACGGAAAAAAATCCCAGTCAATGTTGAATGAATGGCATTATTCAAGGATCTGGTTTCATTATAAGTCATTTTTGCTTATAGTGGCAGCTTCCAAGATGTTAAATGAGGATTTACTGTAGTTACAATCAACTGACCAGCTCTAGCATACTAGTGGGCTACTACTACCAAAGTATACTTCCTTTAAGTATTTATGTACATTTTATTGTGAGTTTATTTTTCATATGAACTGTAGGGTTAACTTCTCTAGCCCCAATAAGAAAAACGCATTAGAATTATGTTCACACTGATTTATAAATTAACATGGGAAGAACTGACATTTTAATAATATTGAGACATCCTGACCAAGAAATATCTATTTATTAAAATTTACTTTTTGTCTTTCTGAAATGTTTTGTAGTTTAATTTCTTTTTTAAAAGATTTATTTATTTATGCATATAAGAAGTGGGGTATAGGCCAGAGGTGCCAGAGGGAATGTGTGTAAAGATTCACCAGAGACAGAGTGGGAAGCAGAACAGGCAGATGGACTGAATACACTGCTGAGGGGAGCAGTGGGAGAGACAGAAGAGGTCTGCTGTGCCATGTGGGTGAGGTACCTGGCCAGGGCTCAAACTTATGCTGCAGTGGCTGTGGATAGCTTCATAGTGCTATGCTTTAATACCCTTGTGCTACCAGGGAGGCCCCTGTTTGTAGTTTTCTTTATGTAGGTTTTAGAGCATTCCTTACGTATCCCAATTATTTTATCCTTTCTGTTGCTATTATAACTAGATTGTCCCTCCTATGATTATATCCTCAAAACTGCTGTTTCTGCATATTAATTTTCTATCTTGTTACCTGTTTATATTTATTTTAGCATTTCATTAATTTTTGTCATTGAGTCTTTATGACTATTCTCTCATTCATTTACAAAAGAGATCACTTTATCTTATCTCCTGTTTATTTTTCTCCTTTTTCATTATTTTATATAAAAAAGCTATAGATTTTTGTGTATTGATTTTGTAACATGTCATTTTTCTGTATTTGTTTACTGTGTCTAAAAACATTTTGATTTATATACAGGATAGAATGATCTATATATATCTGTGAGAATTATTTGGTCTGTCCCTTCATTTAAAGCTGTTGTTTCCTTATTTATATTTTGTCTTGTTAACCTGTCCATTGTTGTAAAAGAATAGTAAAGTTCCCTCATTTCATTATATTGTTATCAATACTTCCTGAAATTTTGTTCTTAGTTTTCCTATGTGTTTTGGTGCTCCCTGATTTTGTACATATACATTTATTATTTTTATGTCTATTTGTTGTATTAGACAATTAATCAACATTTTCTTTTTTAATTGAAAGTCTATTTTAGCAGATATGATTATAACTGATCCATATTTTTAAAATTGTCATTTGCTTGTATAATTGTCTTCCAGCCTTTAACACTAAGTTTATGATTATCTTTGTTGGTAAGGCAAGTTTCTTGTAAGCAACTACTCTACAACTTTTGACTAGTGAGTTTAGACTATTTACGCTTAAGCTGATTATTGAGACATAAGTGCTCATTGCCGTTTTGTTTTGGTTTGTCTTGCCTTTTTTTTTCTTGAGGGCTTCCCATTATTTTTTTATTTATTTCCATTTATGTTGTTTTACATGTTACTTTTATTATATTTTTGTTTGAAGATTCTATTGAGGTTAGTATATGTGACTACTCATGTTATCTGTTGGATGATCTTTCTCTGACTCTTTCTGATTGGCCACAATTGTTGCTTTCCCTCTCTTCCTCCATGGTAAATTGCTTTCCCTCTCTTCCTCCATGGTAAATGGCTTAGTTGTCTGTGACTTTGTCATTCTCTTCTTATAGAATCCCTATGATAAGGGTGTTATTACTCTTTAAGATATCCCAGAGGGCTCCAATGCTATTTTCATTTTTAAAATTCTTATTCCTCTGTATTGTTCTCCAACATTGTATTTTCAAGCTCGTTAATTCTCTCCATTGCTTTTGTTTGTTTGCTCTGGAAGCCCTCAATTATAATTTTTAAATCAGCTATAGTGTGTTTCTTAGTTCTATTATCTTCTTATTTTTCTTATCTTCATTCTGTTGTTGTTTTATACCTTTATTTTCTTTTGAGTTCCATAAGCACTTCCAGAACTGTTGCCCTGAACTCCCCATCTGTCATGCTCTACAGCTCTACTGAGTCAGGGCTCTATTTAGGGTTTTTTTTTTTCCTCTCTGACGTTTGTGATATGTTCGTCTCCTCATTTTTAACTGTTTAATGGTATTTTTTTAAAAGATTTATTTATTTATTCATACAGAACTGGGGTACAGGCCAGATATGCGGAGGGTGAGAGGATCCACCAGATACAGAGCGGGAAGCAGAACAGGCAGATCGATGAAGTACACTGCTGAGGGGAGCAGCGGGCGGGTCAGGAGAGGTCTGCCAAGCCATGTGGTCACCTCCGGGACAGGCGGGGATCGAACTCATGCGGAAGTGGCCTCAGTTTCTCAGTGCAGTGCTTTAACCCGCTGCGCCACCAGGGAGGGCCATTTAATGGCATTTTTATAGGGTTAGATTTTCAGAATGTTGTCTTTGCACCTGTTGAAGTAATTTAACAATTAGAAATGGCAAAAGGAAATAAGTATAAAAGAGGACTCGAGCAGAAGAGCACCACATGATTGCCTGCAATAGATTCAGGGCTTACACTTTCTAGTAGGCTGTGGGTGCCAGAATTGTGTGGTGGGGATCCACCATGTTCCCTTCCTGAAGACCAGCGCCTTGACTTTATTGTCTCTTATGATTTGAGTCTACTCCCACTCTAGGCTCTTTTTAAGCATTAGAGGTAGTACTGGGCACAGATTGTAGTTGAAATGGAATTACAGATTGGGAGTTATTCTCTTTTAATTCCTGCACAGAGTCTATTCTTGGGATGTGTGCTGGTACTTTGTTCAAGCATTTCTTTCTTTCTTTTTTAATCCTTTGGATGGGAAGTGGCGGGTGTTTTGGATGTCTCAGTCTGGGCTTTGGGTAGTATCCTTTTCTATAAGGAAACCCTGGTGCCCTGACCTGATTCAGGCTACAGCTGCTCTATATTAAGAACCTCAGGGGCAAGTCAATAGCCAGTAGTCTCCAACAATGAATAGCCCTACTTACCTCCTACTTATACTTCTTCTATCCAGTGCTGTGTTATGTCCCAGGAGCTCTGATGTTGATATGTGCTCAAATCATTAGCTGTATGGGGCTTGGTATAGCAGCCACTCCTCCCTCTTGTGGGTTGTGTTCTCTTATCATTCAAAACATTAAAAGATTTTCTTACTGCTTTCATCCAATCTGATACTTCTAGTTTGTGCCATTGTTCTCTCAAGGTTTTTACGATTTAGTTGAGAGGAGATGAGTACAGCATCTTCAGTCTACTACCATCTTGCCAGGCTCCTATTTTCTTATGTCACCATTTGGCTATAAATCTTTATCTATCTATTTTGAGTCACTGTATTTTAAGTATGTCTCTTGTATATAGTTTGGGTTTTGCTTTACGAGCAGTTTTAAAATTCTTTTTTATTTAAATATATTAACTAAACTCCATGTTGTTGTTGATATTCCTTCTAACTACTGATTAGTATCCCACTGTAGGGACATACCACAGTTTTGTTTTATTTGTATTTAGAAATGATTATAGTTTCATGTCTGCTTACAAAAATAACCTAACAGCCCCACATATCCTTTATCAGCTTCTTCAATTGCAGCATCATAGAAACCAGGACATTGATGTTGTTATAATACAAATTTATTGATTTATAGGACTTCCCCTTGTTTTACACATTCACGCATGTGTGTGTGTACGTGCTTACAACTTTTTTTTTACATACCACATATACACTACTACCACCACCACCAAGACACTAAATTCTTTCATCAACACCAAGCAACTCCCCTCCTCAATATACCACTTTATAGACATACTCCTTACCTTTATCCCTCTCCTCTGGCAAACACTAATTTTTTTCTCCATCTCTATAATTTTGTTACATTGAAAATCACAAACATTATGTATGCTCTTGAGATTAATTTCATTCATCACAGTTGTTGCATCTATCATTTATCTAAGTTGTTGCATATATCAAGTTATATATCAATATTTTGCCCCTTTTTACTGAATATTATTCCATAATATAGATGTATTAGTTTGTGAAAATTGAATGAAAAAATACATTAGATCTGTTTGCTTTCACAGAAGCTGAAAAAAAAAAAACCAAACTAATGCTAGCATACATTTTTGTACATATTGAAATTGTTGAGTAAAAAATATTAATCTGTATAATTTTTTCTCTCTCTTAGGAACCTTTGCTATAGAGATTTCTGACACACAAAATGGTTCTTCACATCCTTGGGAAAAGTCAAGGTTACAAACTGATTTTTTTTTTGCTATATGATTGCATTTATCTTTTGAATGCTTGACAATGTTAAATGTTTTTATTCACTGTGTGCCTCTGAATCTCTGTTGTCATGTGCCATGTTGCAGTGATCTGAGATGACGTATAAAAACAAAACGAATATGGCTCTTTTCTATCCATACAGTAATAGTGAGTGTAAAATCCGCTTACTTCACTATTGAACACTGTTATGTTAACTATCCGGAGTAAATAAAGAAGCTTATAAAAAAGAGGGAAAAGTGTTTTTACAAAACTGATTTTCTTTCCTTTCTTGGTATCTCAAATAATTGGTTGGTTAAATTTTTTCTTTGTGACTTATACTTTCATGACTGGAGAAGTTGTGTCAAAATAGGCACAGTTTACCAGTACTGGTCTGGTACCCAATATTCCATTTTGGAACTAACCTGACCTAAGTTCCAGACTGTAATCTGACATCAAAACAGCAGATAGTAGGTGTGTGTTTGGATTTTTAAATTCATAGTATTGTACCACTAATTAACATACATTTTCTACAATTGTGTTTACCCTACTATTTAGAAAGGTAGGTGATGCATGCTATATCTGTCCTATATCTGTCAAGAATGTAAGATTTTAAAAAATCTGTATTTTTAATAAGTTTTCTTTAAAACATTAAAGTACTACAATCAATTTAATTGCCATTTTATTTATTTATTTTGCCTGTGGTAGCTGTCTGTAATGCAGAGTAACAAGTTTAGTAATGTTTTCTTATTTTCCCTAAAAAGCCTCTTAAATAGCTTATCTTTTCTGTCCATAGGCTGATTTAATGTTGATATTAGAGTCTGAAAACTATTGTATTTTATGGATTAAGTCATTTGTATTTTTTCCATTTTAATAAAAAATAAGTCCTGTCATTAATAGTATCATATGATTTAGACAATTTCTCATTTTACATAGTCACTATTTAGTATTAACTACAGTAAGGTAGACTAGTACTCTGACTTAGGTTTTATTTTTATCATTAGCACTTTGCCATTTTACTATAAATTTATATTATATATATATATATACACTTTAGTTTGATTTTTAAAAGTCTTTGGGCTTACTCCTCTAGTTTAAGCCATTAGATTTGTTTTAAAGACAATAACTTTAAAGATACCCTTTCTAAGCATTTTAGAGAATATATATACAAAAAATTTTTACTGATATTAAATAATATACTGATAGATACACAATATGTTACCTTTGCTAGGTAATGCAATGATCTAAGCACTAGGCAACTGCAATATTAATTTTAGTCTGTCTCCTTCCTAGAAGAGTTGACAAGGAGCTGAGCATCACTTGTCATATATTCTTAACATGTGTGGTGTGTGGCAGGGAGTATGTGGAGAGAGGGTCATGAGAGAAGGGGAAATAAAGCATGTAAGAAAATGTTCCCATACTTTGAGTAAAAGTTTATTTACTTGTGTCATTAATTAGAGAATATTTAAAAAGAAAATTATGTGGTAAGTATAAAGGACCCACATTATCCAAAGATAGAGAACCCTCAACTGTATTTTATGTTAAAACAAAGAAAAAAAATTTCTTATGGTGATATTTGTGAAGTTATTTTTAAAAATTAGATTCTAGTTGTTTGACATAACTATATAATAACCTATTGATAGGGCAGAGACTGCTCACTGCAATATATGATAACACAATACACAGTCTATAAAACATCTTTCTTTGATGCCAAAGAAATCTTCTGAAAAAAAGAGTTCTCAGCTTTGGAGTATAATTTTCAATACCAAACATGGACCCTTGCTGAAGTGAGGGAGGGTATTTTGAAAGAGAACTTGTTAGTTCTCTGAGTTAAGTATCTCTTAGGCACTGACTCTTCATACACCTAAACTCAATTCAATGATGTCTCCTTGCATCCTCTGTCCTTTTTTCAACATAGAGTGTCACTACCCACTATATCAGACACCTGAACATTGTGTCCAGCTGCCAGTCCTGGTCACTACTTCCCCTTCTAATTTCACACGCTCAGTAAAATAAATGTTACTTCCTACTGTACAATTTTGCTGAAAGAAATTAAAAAGGACCTATGTCTCATGTTCATGGATTAAGAGACCTCATACTGTTAGGATGGCAATAGTTTCCAAAACCATCTTCAGATTAAACATAATCCTTGTAGAAATCGTGTGGAGTTTGCTCCTTTATCTATTAGAAGTGGGAAATGCAATCTGCAAATTCACATGGAATTGCTAAGAACTTAGAATAGTCCAAGCAGCCTTGAAACAGAACAAACATTTTCTAACCTCAAAACTTAATATAAAATTATAGTAATTGAAATAATATAGCATTAGCACAAGAGTAGACAAGTGGATGAAAGGAATAGAACTGAGTCCAAAAATAAACATATATCTCTATGACCAATTGATTTTTAACAAGGGTACTAGGACCACTATATGGTGAAGGAATAGTCTTTTAACAAATTTTACTTGAACAACTGGATAACCATATGTAAAAGAATGAATTTGGACTCTTACCACATTCAAAAATTAAGTGGCAAAATGGTCAAAATGGATCATATACCTTAATTTGGGTGCTAAAACTATAAAACTTTTTGTAAAAACAAGAGTTCATGACATTGGAAACAGAGTTTATGATGGTTTATTAAATATTAGTTAAATAATGAGTGACAAAGTAGATAAATAGCACTTCACTGGAATTTGAAACTTTATGCATCCAACTATGCTTATCAAGAAAGTGAAAGAATCTAATTAATAGAATATATATTGCAAATCATATATCTAATAAAAGTGTAGCATCAGAAATATATAAAGAAGTTTTACAATCCAAAACTAAAACTCAACTCAAAAATGGGCAAAGACCTTCAGTAGAAAATATACAAATGGTCAATAAGCACATAAAAAATAGTCCATTTCATTTATCATTAGGGAAATGGAAATCAAAACAATATTCACATGTCCCTTCACATGTACTAAGGTGAACATAATTAGGAAGTAGTGGCAATGAGGATATAGAAAAATTGGACATTATTGGTGGACATGTAAAATGGTATAGCTACTGTGGAACACAGTTTGGCATCTTCAATAAGTTAAACATAAAATTATCCTATGACCTAGTGGTTCAAGTCCTAAGTATATTCCCTTAAAAACTGAAAACAGGCCCTCCCTGGTGGTGCAGCGGGTTAAAGCACAGCACAAAGAAGCTTAAGCCACTTCCGCATGAGTTCGATCCCGCCTGCCCCGGAGGAGATCCATAAGGCGAGGCAGACGTCTCCTGACCCGTCCGCTGCTCCCCTCAGCAGTGTACTTTGTCGATCTGCCTGTTCTGTTCCCCACTCTGTCTCTGGTGAATCCTCTCACCCTCCGCATCTCTGGCTTGTACCCCAGTTCAGTATGGATAAATAATAAATCTTAAAAAAAAAAAAAAGGAACAAAAAGTCTAAAGAGATATAGAATTCATTAAAATCATTCTGTTGGCATAATTTCCCTAACTCCATCTGTGTTGCCACTAATGTGTGTGTGTGGTTTTTTTTTTTTTTTTTGATAGTTGAATAGCATTCCATTTTGTGTGTATATATATATATATATATATATATATATATATACCACAACTTCCAGATTCAATCATCTGTGTCTTGGCACTTAGGTTGCTCATAGATTGACTGTTTTAAATAGTGCTACAATGAACATGGGAGTGAATGTTTTGTTAGAATTAGTGTTTTTTGTTCTTCAGATAGATCTCTAGGAGTAGAATCACTGGAACATATGGTAGATCTACTTGTTAGTATTTTGAGAAACCTTTATACTATTTGTAGTAGGAGCTGGACCAGTCTTCATTCCCACCTATAATATACAAGAGTTTTGTTTTTTTTTTTCCTTCAGGTGCTCATCAACATTTGTTGTTCTTGATCTATTTGATATAGACCTTTCTCACAGGTATAATGTAGTATCTCATTGTGTGTTGGTTTGAATTTCTCTGATGATAGTGATGATGAACATATCTCCATGTGCCTTTTGGCCATCTATATGTCTTCTTCAGAGAAGTATCTATTTAGCTTTCTACCCACTTTTTAATTGGGTTATTTCTTTTTGTTGTTGAGTTGTAAAAGTTCTTTATAAATCTTGGATATTTACCTCTTGTCAGATATATAATGGTCAAATATTTTCTCCATTCTGGAGGGCTTTCTTGTTTAAATGATAGTTCCTTTCATTGTGCAAAAGTCTTTTATTTTATGTAACTCTTTGTTTTTTGCTTTTGTTTCACTTACCATTAGAGTCAAGGACCCAAAGACATCATGGAAGCCAGTGTCTCAGAGTATTTTGCTTGCTTCAGGCCTTATAAGCAAAATCCATTTTGAGTTAATTTTTGTGCATGGTATGAGATAGTAATTTAGTTTCATTCTTTTGCATGTGACTGGTTTTCCCATTACTATTTGTTAAAAAAAAAACTCTCCTTTTTTTTGATTCTTTTTTCATAGATTGTTTATTTCTTGGCTCTCAGTAGTGTTCTGTATTTTTTATAGTTTTGTGGTATACCTTGAAGTCTAAGAGTGTGATTCTTTCATTGATTTTTTTTGGTCAATATTGTTTGGTTACTTGGGACCTTTTGTGGTTCCATATAAATTTCAAGGATTTTATTTTACTTCTGTGAGGTGTTCCACTGAAATTTTGATAGGGATTGCATTGAATCTGTATATTGCTTTGAGTAGGATGGGCATTTTAACGTTAACTTCTAATTTATGAGCAAGGAATAGTTTTCCATTTTTTGTGTCTTCTATTTCTTAATGTCTTAAAGTTTTTATTGTACAGGACTTTCAGATTTTTTTTCTACATATAAGACTTGTATACAAACCATGGTTCATCGAAGCTTTATTTGTAGCAGCCCTGTGCTGATAATACAAATGTCCCTCAACAAATAAACAATTGAGTAATACTCAACAAAAAAGAAGGAACTATTGATATATGAGTAACTATGCTAAAAGTCTACCCATATGATTTTATAACTAGGGTGTGTTTCACAGTAACCTGATGATGCGTTCATTTCTGCTTAATGAGTCTTCCATTTCCAGGTGCCACACCTTCCTGGATGGTCCAAGATGAGGAGTGCAACTCTAAGAATCAACTAATAGGACTCATCCAAGAAGAATTCCCACTTATCTCACCTAATAAAGTTTATTTTTCAAAATGTACAGTGTTGAGACCTGTTTATGCATCTTCACCTGTGGCTCAGGAATCTTCACCTTAGATGTTTCTGGTGTACATTACTTGAGTTATTTGTTTTGAAACCAGTTTAATAAGTTCCTTACTAAGGAGCTCCTGAAGGGCTGCCCCGGCCAGGGAACAATGAACCTTTAGCCTCTAAGAAAACAATAGTTGGGATTATAAGCTTATAATTGGGAACTTCCTTACAGAGTTGTCATACATTGCACTGACAAACAAGACTATGTTTTGAGCTTTTTCTGACCTTCGCTTTTGGACACTTCTTTTTTGGCTTTACCATCAGATTTGTTAATTGGGCCTTTCCAACAGCTATCTTCTCATGGTACTTGGTGACACCTCAAAACTTGAAGAGCAGCAGCTATTACAGATGCCATACAAAAAGGAAGTTCCTTTAAATTTATTCATAGGTATTTAAATTCATTTGGATGCAGTTGTAAATGGGGTTGTTTTCTTGATTTCTTTAAGTTTGTTGTTTGCATGTAGGAATGCAACTGATTTTTATATAATGATTTTTCAGCTTGCCACTTTACTGATTTACTATTTTTACTAAAATAAAATTTTTACTAAAATAAAAATTTTTGGTGGCACCTTTGGAATTTACCAGGTCACCTGCAAATAGCAGTAGTTTTATTTCCATTTTCCAATTTGGATTTCTTTTAAGTCTTTCCTCTTGCCTATAAATTTAGCTAGTATGCCCTATACTACATTGAATTCTAGTGGTGAAAGTGGACATCTTTGTCTTCTAATAGGGGTAATCAAGTACTTGAATCAATGCCTATAAAACCCAGGATTAACTCCTTTTCCTAATAGTAGTTTTGAAAAAGGGTAAAAGAACTTGTTTTATCATGGCTTAAATTAATTACAATTTTACAATCCTGGGCTACTACAGAAGAATTTTTGAGTTGTTTCCTGTCTGACTATGTTCCTCAGATCTGCCTTTAACTCTTGTGAACCCAGCAGTCTGTTTTTCCTGAAGAAATGATTATATAATAATTACATAGTCATACTAAGCTTATACATTTTCCTCCAGTTATATTTATTGAAGTAAAGTTGGTTTAGAAGCTATAAATTCAAATATATGCTTTTATACTTTGTCACCACCAAAGCCCATGCTCCACTGGACTCCCTCCATCCAATACTCCCACCCCAGTACACTTCCTTTATGGGTGTGATATTAAAACTTAGAGAGGGTAGGGAATGATATGCATTTTCACAAAGCTATTACATACTAGGCAACTGTCTGTAAACATAGGAATAGAAAAGACAAGATACCAATTCATTTGCAGAACAAGGCTCTAGCCTTTGATGTATAGCTTTTAAATTATCTGAAAACAGGCTCATCTTCAAATGCCATCTTCTGAATAGACCAAGGAGAATAAGTAATTTTGGCTTCTAAACTCACTAGCTACATGTACTTTGCCAAGTCTTCTCTGAGTTTCCTAATTCCTGAAATGGGAATACTTATCTCATAGGTGTATTGTGAATATGAAGTAGGAACATGTGCATGCCATCAAAACCTGCTGTGAGTCCATATAAATATGGACTTGGCATTACAATGGGAACTCACAAGACCCACACCTCACATCTCCCCTCATTCTCTATACGTTGTGCTTATTGTCAGCAGTTGTACATTTGATAGGATTTTTTTCTTCAGGATTTAAAAAATAATGCATATTCCTATTAAATGAAGATAGAGGTAGGAAAACATCAATGAATACTTGCCATTCACATCCTTGAAGGTATTAGTTTACTAAAGTGCAAGTTTATTTGTTGTGGCTTATGTATTGGATGCATTTGAATCAGGGCAACAGGAAAGGATAAATGGGGCCTTTGTAGAAAAAGCAGGTCTAGGGCATCTGCAGAATATGTCCTTGAGCTGCAAGAGGACTCTCGATGCACCAAAAAATCAAGCTTTACCTACTTCATCAGTTAGTACAGGGTCGGCATCCCCTATGCAGTTTTGTATAGAGTTACCATAGAAATACCTAGATCAATTACTAGGTAACTAGAAATAAAAACATAGTTGATAAAAAACTTTAATATTTATGAAACAAATTTATTATATCCACACATTTGTTTTCCTTGTTTAGAACAGGAAGAGGTCATGGAGAGGGTCAGTGAAATGATTAACTGCCGTTTAGAGAGTTAACTTGTCAGTAGATGCCATTCCATTTCTTTTAAGGAAATCTCTGACTCTACCTAAGTCTTCATTGGCGCAGATAATCAGTGGATATATCATTCCACTTTCTTATTTTCCATGGAAACAATAAAAAAATTATTCCTCATCCTACTTTAACTCCAAACCCTATTTTTAGTGGCACCATTTGCTATGGAAACATTCACTTAGTTCTTTCACCTTAATGTCATATCATTTCACTGACAGAGACAAGGAAGAGCTGTTCCAGCAGTTTTCAGAAGAGGGTATGTATTTTGGGTACCAAACAACTGCCTCATGAACATATTTTCATACATAACTCAGGCAAAAATAAAAAATTGCCAGAATATAACTGCCAGTGACACTTATAAAATCTTTCTGTAATTAAAAACCCACATTTCCCTTTTCGTGTCTGCTTATTCATATTTTATTCTTATTTGTAATCTATCAAATGAGTTAGATGGTATATTCCTTCCTAATGAAAAGGAATATTGCTAACTTATTCTATTACAAATATAAGTTTTCCATCAAAATTTCCCTGGTAATTACCAAGTACTCAGGAAGCACAGAATCGTGAGAGGTGGGCAGATGCTTAACTAGAAGCAGGTGTGAGGTGTAGCTCAGTCATCATTGTGTAACCTTGGGCTGGTCACTTTCTACAGCTTCTCCTCTGCCCCCAAATAAAACTGAAGAGCATGATCTCCAAGAATCTGGACAGATTAGACCTTCCAAATCTGGATTCCAGTCACGTAATACATCGTGTTAGGGAGGCAAGACAAGCTCCAGGAAGCTTCATCTAAATGAAAATCGTGAACTGCATTGGGTACTCAGAAACACAGCAGTGTGTTCATTGGCAGAGATTATCACTCTTATTCAGTGCCTTACATTTATACTCCCACATTTGTTCTCCTTGCTTCTAAATTAGTCAGTATAAAGACTTCTAAAAGATTAGCTTGTTTAAAACCACATTTGCAGAAGGATCTATGTGGGCCAGCACATAAATCAGATACATGCTTATTTTATCTTTCTGCCCAAAAGAAAAGTAGTGGTTTAGACTTTTTCTTTATAAGCATAATTATTGCTCTTATTTAAAATACTAATCCATATAAACACAAAATTGGGCATAATTATGGGCGTGTTCCAAAATAATCTCCCAGATTCATCTCTAATCCAGAAAGTTGATACCTTTGGACAAGCAAATACTTGTTAGGTTAGAGTAAAGGTTAAGTATGAATGTGTAGAGTTTATGGAAAATAACATTATTAATATTAAAAATAAACAAAATGATTTTTTAAATGGCACAATAAAAAGGACACACTTGTTTAAAGAGGGAAGAATTAAAAATAAACCATAAAATTGGGCATGTTAAAACTGAAAGCATTTTTGAGTTGCCAGAAAGAAGTGTTATGGACAAACTGCTGATAGGTATTTACATGGCTGCCCAAGCATGCAAAATTTCAGATTGTCAGTGTTTGGAATTTGTCAAAAAACAAAATCAGGTGGTGTGTGCTTGTGGGGTGCCTCCAGAAGTCCTAGGTATGTCTTTTGAAACCCATTAGAGTAGTTTGAATGATAACCACCAATTAAAATATTAACTCTATTCAGCTAGCATTCAGGCAAGGTGTGTCTAAATAAGGCCTCTGTTTCAGCCTTTACCAGTGAAAGAGATAGAAAAATAGAGTTTGCAGCAATAAAAGAAGAGAATTATAAAATAAATTCTCTGTCAGTTATCTATTTTAAGAGTAGTAAAAACTAGAACCTTAGTGCCTAAACACAAAGCAAATTATCTTATAGTTCTGGAGGTCAGAAGTCTGATACATATCTCATCTAGAATGAAAGTATTGGCAGAATTATTCCTTCTGAATTAATTAAGGAGGAGAATTCATAGCATAACCTTTTTGAGTTTCTATAGGAAGCCAATTGTCCTTGGCTTGTAGCTGCTCCCTCCACCTTCAAAGTCAACAAAACTGAGTGAGTCCTTTTTTCATGCTGCCATCTCTGGGTCTCTTTCTTCGTTCTTTAAGTGCTCTTATGATTACATTGGGCCCACCCAGACAGTGCAGGAAAATCACCCTATTTTAACATCATCTGATTAGCAACACATTTACATTAATTTTCTCTGAGAAAAAGCAGCAAAGTCATCTTTTCAGAAGAGAGAACAATGGGGACCAGGAACATTTGGTACATGAGAGTAGTTAGGGCTCTGGTTGCAGTGGGAGAGAAAACTGCCCAGGGACAAATGAGAGCATCATCCAGTTATGCCATTCAGAGCTTTGAATCTTAGAAGTCTCCTAATTATAAATGTCGATAAATTATGTATACAAATAATTGTCAAATAATTTTGTACAATACCTTCAAATTGAAACCACTGCAATAGAGAAATGCTAAAATAAGTCATGATTATCCACATAAAAACTATTAGTTATAAAGATTTATATTTATGGAGACTTGAATATTACAGGGGTAGATTCTTTTATAGTGTAGTTGTAAAAATCAAGTCACAAGTTTCTGTATCTGGCTTAATCTCAGCTATGTCATTTGCATTTGGAGGTTAACTCCAATGCATCTTATAAAAGAAAGACTGAAAGAAAAAAAAGCAGTAAAATGGCAACAGTGATTATTTTAGGGCTACCATGACTAGATAGGATATCTATTCTTATCTACTGTCCCATTTATTTTTCTAGCACGTCTAAGGGCAGAAATGAAGTTAGAAAATATACATTTTTGTGGTTTTAGTGTTCAAGTTTCTGTGATTTTTTTTTTTTTCAGCATGGAAAGGCCTGGGGCTGTAGGAGGAGCTTGATACGGAAAAGAGGAGATTGATGCTGAAATGAGAAGTCACCAATTAGAAGATATTTGCTTATAGCCTCCCTCTTTCTGTCTCTGTCTCTCTCTTTACCTGTGCATGCATACACACATACACAAATATGTACATATGTCTACTATGTTTCCAATTGATAAATAAGAAAAACCTGTGGAATCATCCTGAGTCTGGGTAATAATCAGAACCAAATAGACATTGAGAGTCGGGTCCCACATATGTTGAGGCATGCCGAGGCATGCCCACAGCCAAGATGAATGAAATTTGATCAACCACAGCTTGTTAAACTTTTCACCAACCAGAATTGCAATAACTGAAAAAAACTCATTTGCATAGAGCAGACATAGCCCTGTTACTATCATATAAAAGCACAGTCCCTGCAGAGCTCCTTGGGCATTCAGCTGAAATACAACTTGAGTCTTTAACTCTCACAGTGTATGCTGCAGTCCAGGAGCCCTGAATGTTTGCTGTGATACTTGAGCTATCAGTGAATTGTAATATGACAGCTGTGATGCTTGAGCTGTAACCCAGTTTTTGCAGTGAGCATCATACAGGAATCATATCTAGATTACATAAAGAATTCCTACCAATATATGTATAAAGCTAGACCAACAGGGGAATAAAAGATTAGAACAGTCACTTCAAAAAAGAGTTTATCAAAAGAGCAAATGAAAAGATGCTCATGATTAGTTAGCAGAAAAATCAACATTAAAACCACAAAAAGATGCCACTACAACCCCCATTAGAATGATTAAAATTAAGAAAACTGATAATATGACATATGCAAAGATGTGGAGCAACAAAAATTTTACATCAATAATGATAACACAAACTGGTTCAAACACTCCAGAAAAATGTTCAACTTCAGGACTTCCTGAAATTAATATATGTATGTCCTATGACTCAGTAATCTATTCAGGAAAACTGAATGCTCATGCCCCAACAACAACATCTTTAAGAATGTTCATAGCAGATTTATCCTAATAGCTGGAACTTGAAACAGTTCTAATGCCCAAGATGAGTGGAATGGGTAAATCATGCTATGTCCATGAATGGAATACTATGCAGCAGTAAAAGTAAACATCCATTTTGAATAAATCTCACAGACATAATGTTGAATAATAGATACAAAAGAGGATATGACATGTTAGCCTATTTATGCCTTTTAAGTAATCTTACCCATATAGTTTATTAGTCTATAGTGATAAAATATGAAACAGTACTTAGCTAGTGGGTATACACACTCACTACAGAAGAGCAAAAAAAGCTTCTGTGGTGATAGTCATGTTTGAGCTCTTGATGTGACGACAGCAGCATGGGGCTAGTCACATGCAATTAAATGTTTAAGTTAAACACTTAAGATGTGTGTCCTTTACCTCAGAAAAGGAAAACCAAACTAGTTCCCACAAACAAATAATGAAAACAACTATAAGATTTAGCGCAAATTGAAACAAAAAGATTTTGTGAAATTTATCAGTTGTGATAAATTTCTAACACAACTGTAACTTTCGAGCTCCAAACAACTCTTAGCTGCAATTATTGAGTATTCCTATTTCATTAAACCCAAAATGCCTTCCTACAAATAGATATATAAGTCCAAAAAGGATAAACAGCATCTAAGTCAGTGAAAACAGTCCACCAAGAAAATGATAGAATTCCCTGCATTTGTTCTGAATATAAGCCTGCTTGATTTTAAAATACACAATCTATTTTTCAAAAAAGTTATATTTATGAGAAAATATTCAGAACCACCAAAATGAAAAAAGTGTGATATAAATGCAGAGCTTCTTGACTGTTATGATTGTCTTGCAAATAGTTAATCATTAGTTAGAGCTAAAATGCATACTGCTGCTGGATTGTATGGATAAAAATGTACCTACCTGGAGAGGTGGTGACAAATGATGCTATGTAAATAAAAGGAAAGGAAGTAGGAAAAAGAAGAGAAAAGAAAGGAAACATGCAATGAAACACGTAGAAATGTTAATAGAATATCTTAGAAGTAAAACAAAACACCAATAGCAAATGAATAGACAAGAATTTATAATTCTTAGACCATTTTTCCAACCTCGTGTGCAAAATAGGATTATGATGTGCTCCCTTTCAAATATGGAGAAATGCAGCCCCATATCATAGAAAATGCTGAGAAGCACCATGTAGAATTTAAAAGCTTTGTGTCCTGTATAGTCTGACATTTAGTCCCAGTGTAATCTTGGGTTTTTGGATTTTATAACTTTCCTTCACAGAAGTTCAATGGAAATCTTTGAAAGGAAGTATTATGAGGTATAATAGTTACCCAACAAATGACAGGTATCATGGTCATATTTGTATATTTTTATATTAGAGAGATCCATCTTTGTAGGTGGCAATCTTGGAAGAAGAGGGTACAAGGCAGTCATATATAATACTTAAAAGGCAAGGAGATACCGTCTTACGACTAAGATCAGAGATCAATGCTGTGGACAAGGGTGGGGTGAGGGGCTTTGAGGGGATTCATTCCTGGTAACTTTAATCTTCTCTGAAGCAGGGAATAATAATCTTTTCAAAAGAATAGGCTAGGGACCAAAAACTTGCTGTTCATGAGAGCAGTCAGGTCTCATTGCTGTGGGGAGAAGAAACTGCCTAGGGACAAATGAAAATATTATCCAATTATTTCATTTAGACCTTTGAACCTTGAGATTCATAGCCTTTGGCCGATTCTTGGTCATTGATTCAGGAATTCTTCTGGGTCTCTCTTAAGAACAACTTATGTGTAAATATTTGTCAAAGAAAATTGTATATTACCTTCAAATCAGAAGCACTGCAGTAATGAAATGGTAAAACAAAGTATGACATAGTCACACGTGTACTACTAACCAATTACTAAAATTTATATTTGCGGAGAATTTGTTATTACATGGGTAAATACTTGTGTTATAATGAAAAAAAGTCAGGACATATAATTGTGCATTTGGCTTACTCCCAGCTAATTAGAGGACATTTGAGTTTGCAGCATGCTTAAAAAAAAAAAAACTGGAAAGAAATATAATAAAAATGGCAACTGTGATTCCTCTGAGATTGAATTTGTGGATTATCATTCCCTCTTATTTTATGTACTGCTCCATTTGCTTTTTAGAGACCATCTACGGGAGTTAAGGCCCAAGTGAAGCTTAGAGTAGACAGATGTTTGTGGTTTTGGTCTGCACAGATCTGTGACTTTCCTTGGCAGCAGAGCTGCGGATAGAGTAGAAGGCTGTGGGGTTGGGGTTAAACAGGAAGATACAATAGGAGGACTGAGAGATGAAAACACTAGGGGTTCCTGTAAGAGAGCAACTGGGGTGATGCCATGAGGATCAGGGCTATGACTGGAGGTGGCAGGGGCGGGCAGCGGAGAAGGATGTCTCTGGAGAGGAGAGCAGTCAAAGAGTAGAATTTTGGGAAATAAGGAACAAGAGCAGAACGACAAACCCCTGCAGACTCAAATATTCGTGGGAGAGCAATTCAAGGTTAGGACAGGTCAAGGTAGTAATTCACTAATCAATAAATATTTATCTAACAGCTACTAAGTACTAGTACTGCACTAGGTGCTAGAAATTCAACAGTAATGCTCAAAACAGATACAGGCTCATGGAGTTTTACTCTGATGTGGGGATTCAGTGTGAAACTGGAGATTGACCATTATAAAGTGTGTTATAGATTCTAAGGAAAAGAATAGGGGTGAGTGGGAACTAGGGGTCAGAAGAAAAGACCACGTGAAATTTAAGCTAAATGAAGGATGACAAGAGTTAGCCATCTGAAAGGTGGGGGTAAGTTGAAAGGCTGGGGCACAGATTTCCAGGGGAAGGGGCTGCTCTGGCCAACGCACCAAGGCAGGAAAGAGGCTGGGTGTTCAGGAAGTGGGAGAAGGCCACCTTGGCTAGAGTGGAGTGAGCTGATAGTGGTACTGAAGGAAGCCCAAGAGATGGACAGGGAATAGGTCAGGCCCTGTTAGGGGGGTTGCATTTTATCTTAACTGCATGGAAGCCAGAGAAAGATTTTGAAAGTGGGAAGTGACATATCATTCATTTCACTGGAGGAGGATAGAAAAGATAGAAAAGACAGGTTGGGATCGGGATTCTGCTAGATAGCCAGCCCATGGAGAGAGGTCCTCAGGAGTAAGGTTCTTTTGGCCTTTGGTAGTGAGAAAACTCAATTCTATCTCTGCAACTAAGGCCCATGTGAACAACAGGCCCTGATGACATGAGAAGAATAACATCCTATTCTAGCCAGTTCCTATATGGCCCTTAGCTTCATCCCTCTATCCAGGTAGGGGTGCCTGTATCGGTGGAGTCTGATTTTCTGACCCAAGGGAAGACAGGCAGATTGAGTATCTTATGAAGACCCAGAAACAGAATCTTTGGATAAAGAGCAAAATCTGATCTCTCAGATACCACAGTGGTTAGAAGCCTGTTGCCTTTGGCATAATTCTTTTCACCCCAATAATGGTAGACTTCTGGTTTAACTAAATTAAAACTGAGAAGGCTGCAAACTGATTTCTGGTTAAGTTTTATTATTGATGATGATGATGATTTGTTGGGAATAAGTGAGTGAAGAAGTGAATAGAAATATTTTAAAATGCGAACATCAAAAGTCTATATACGCTGACTTTCTAATATTCCAAAAGATATCTCTTACTAATTGGGGGAAGAACTGAGTCAGCTTTCTTTTCTAAACTGAAAAGGAGTTTCAGTTTGCAGACGTAGATGACATTTTCAGAAAGGTAGCCTGTTCAGTATGGATAACACAGATTTTGGGTTCAAATCCAGACTCTGCTATCTACTTTCTGCCTGATCATGGGCATATAATTTGCCCCTCTTCATATTTACACTCCTTACCCACAAGATATAGATAATAGCAGTACTTCATCTATAAAACGGGGGTAATGGTAGGTCTTAGGTCAGGATTACGCTGGGGACTGAAGTGGCTTAGAACAGTGCCTGGCATTTAATGAAAATGTCAGGGGCAGCATACACAGAAATTGTGTTATCTTTTTTCTTTGGCCTTATCAGTAAGGTTCTCCTTTCCTGGAAGGGGGTGTTAAGATAGAGCTGAGAAGAGTATTTTGGTGTCCTAGGCAACAGCCAACCCCTTGTTCTTAGCTTTATGGTTGTCTGCGGAAGATTCAAGAAACTCTGTGGGGGTTATGCTTCTCTGGAATCTTTGACAAACCCTTCCTTGAGGGTTTTCGCCTTTTGTCAATCCAGCTTCAAAATTTGCCCAAGAGGCACTAGAGAGGGAGAGGATGTCCTTAAAGACAAATGGCAAGGCCAGGGAACCAGAGATTTTGGCAGGAACATAGAAGCCACTGGGAATGAGGGAGGGCTAGTCTTTTTAAAACATTTTTAAAGCATGAAGCTTACCCTCCAGGATCCAGATAATTTCCCATGTTCCTAATCTATTCACAAAGTTCCTACCACTTTCTATTTTGGGTGTTGACACCATGTTCTTTCTCACCATTAGCTTTAGATAATCACCAAGGGCTTTGGTTTTTGTCCTCTCAAAACCTCTGGGGACTTCAAAAGCCACCCACACAATAACACAATTAAAGGTGGAGACTTAAGTCATTCTGGCAGCAAATTAAATTCTTAGGTAGAATGGTGCTTTATGGAGTCAACATTTAGGAGTGACATCAGTAGCAGCAGCTACAACAACAAAAAAGATGTGATTTTTGAATAGCAAGGAGCAGAGGTACATGTTGGGAGAAAAGAAAAAGGTGTGTTGTCTTGATTGTCTTTCATTTTAGTTTGTGGGAGGATTTTGAAGAAAACAAACACACCTAATGTAGTCATTGTCTCTGATTGTCATGAGTCACCTGTCCATCCTGAATACAGGATATTGACCTGGAGCAGGGGATCCTGCAGACAGTCCCAATGCATTTTGGCTCCTTTCATACAGGGAATTTGAAGCACATAACCCTCAAAAAGGGCCTTTAATCAAAGAGCTTATGCCAAAGGGATTATGTCAAAAAAATGTTGAAAGGAACTTATTTTACGTGCTCAAGTAAATGGAATCTGTCTCTAGCCTCTTTTCCCTGCCTTAGATTTTTCTGTTGGGTTTTGATTCATTTTAAAATCAGAGGTTGAAGAGAGCCCCTTCTAGGGTTCTGCAGGTGGCTGAACAAACATGAATTCCGGTCCTCAATGTCGCATGGAAAATCATCAGATCCTGCTCCCCTAGGTGGTCTACACATAGCAGCGCCAACATCGCTGCTAAGATTCAGACGTCGGAAAAAAAACTGGAGCCTCACTGAAGTCAACACTGTATCTTCTAGCTGGGACATGAAAGTTTCTCTGGTATAAACTGTCATGGCCTCGGTTCCCTGCAGGAACACAGGTCACGCTCATCTTTCCACTCTTGGGGGCACACGGTTAGGGTGCCGGCGTCCTGGGCTGTGCAATCAGCGGCTGAGCAAGGCTTCCGTGTGCGTTTTCTAGTTAATTAGCTGAGCCACCATCTGAGGCCAGCACGTCCCCTAAGATGGTCTCCTTAAAAGGACCAGCCGGCTTTAAAAGAAAAAAAGAAAGGAGGGGGAAAAAAGGGAGCTAGCGAGACTGAGAAGTCATCAGCATCCTTTCTTCCCACACTTGAAGTGTCACAACAATGATTCACCTCAAGACAGGGCGGCAGCTTCCCTAATTAGCCTGGAGACGCTCCGGACCCGGTTATAGAAAAAAAAAAAAAAAAAAACCCAAACTTTTACTTTTCTTCAAATACGCACTTGCCACTCACGGCGCCCACTAGCTCCGGCCCTGGCGCCGCCGGCCGCCGGTTCGCGAGGTGGACCTGGGACGTGAAGACCCCAGGTGACAGGGAAAGCTGGGTGGAGCTGGGGTCCAGCCAGGGCGCGCAGGTGCGCCGTAGCCCGGACGCAGTCTGGGTGCACCGATGGTGGGCCCAGCTCCCTCAAGGTGGGGGGTGGCGAGGCCCGGAACCCCCACAGCGCCGCCGCGCGGGCGGGCTGAGGCGGGACCGCGCAGGGAGGGGTCCGCATCAGGCGTGCGGGGGCAGCACCCCAGCCGCCCTCCCGCGGTCAGCTGCAGTCTTGCCCTACAAGAGCTCAGACCTGACTCCGCCCGGAGGGCCAGGGCCACGGCAGAGCGGAGCGCCGCGGGGGAGGTGCGCGCGGCGTCGGCTGGCGAGCGGAGCAGAGCAGAGCGGC